>NW_027223753.1:17567037-18313287 GCF_028538775.1 Myotis yumanensis | reverse complement strand
TTTTCACCTAACAATATTATGACATTTGTATCACCATTTTTAACAGTGCCTTGTTATATTTTTATAATAATAAGTGAATATACCATAATTTAGTTAAACCTAACTATTGGACATTTAGGTTATTTCCCATTTTTTGATCTTATATGCTACCTGATAAACACCCTTTTATCTAAATCATACCCATGATTCTTTTTCTAGTATGTGTTGACTGCAGCATATATTTTTTAATTATAGCATAAAGGCTGCCTGTTCTGACTGAGATAAAAGCAAAAGAAATCAGATGCAATGAAAGTCTATTTGAAAACACAGAGCATGTTTTGACCTCTTTGACACATGCATTTTGCTTACAAAATTACATTAAGCTCTGTCTTAAAGAGTTCTCTGCGCACAGTAAAAGCAAAAAACTAAATGTAAGTAAAATAAATATATTAGGGTTGGCAAGGTATGTCCTTTCTGCTGTGCAGACACTCCAAGAAACCAGAAGCAGAAGGGAAGGAAGTTGAAACGGTAAAAGAGGGCCTGGTGAGTAGGTTCTAAGGTATTCCTTTAGGCCGCTAGATTCACAAAATGTTAGGACTGGATAGGACCTTAGAGATCTTCAAGCCAAGTTGCTAACTTTTTTAAACAGTTTGAGAAATGGGTCTAGAAACTGGAAGTGACTTGCCCAAGGTCACACAATATAGGGGTGGCAGAGCCTAAACTTGAACCTAAGCTTCCCAACCCCTATTACAAGATTCTGTTCACTGCCTTCTTCTAAGTTTCAGCTACATTTCCCTCCCAAAGCTGGAGGCCAGACTAAATTCTACAGCCATAAAACGTAGGAATGCCTAAGCTGGAAGGGACTTTAGAGAGAATTTATTACTAAAAATAGTAACAACTACAGTTATGAGGTGTTTACTATGTGCCTGGCACATCCTAAGTACTTTATATGCATGGCTGCATTCAGCCTTACAGAAACCCTGCAAGGTATTATCAGCTTCAATTACAGTTAAAGAAACTACAGCCTAGAAATGGTTGATGATTTGCCTAACGTCACACAGCTTAAACTAGGTCTGTGTGATCCCACTGTCCTCTGCTCCATACTGCTTTCATATCACTCTCAGGAAAGCAGTCTGGAAATGATATGAATGAGCAACATCAACATCTGTCCTGGCCCTGGCTGGGTAGGTCAGTTGGTTAGAGTATCATCCTGATGCACCAAGATTACAGGTTCAATCCCTGGTCAGGACACATACAAGAATCAATCAATGAATGCATTAATAAGTAGAACAACAAATTTATACATATATATATATTAGAGGCCTGGTGCATGAAATTCATGCATGGTGGGGTGGAGGGTTGTGTGTCCCTCAGCCCAGCCTGCACCCTCTCCAATCTGGGACCCCTTGAGGGATGTCCAACTGCCCATTTAGGCCTGGGATTGGGCCTAAATGGGCAGTCGGACATCCCTCTCACAATCCAGGACTGCTGGCTCCCAACCGCTTGCCTGCCTGCCTGCCTGCCTGATTGCCCCTAACTGTTTCTGCCTGCCACCCTGATCACCCCCTAATAACTCCCCTGCCAGCGTGATCGACACCTGACTGCTCCCCTGCCAGCCCGATTGCCCCTAACTACCCTCCCCTGCCAGCCTGGTCCCCCCCCCACTGCCCTCCCCTGTAGGCCTGGTTGCCCCCAACTGCCCTCCCCTGCTGGCCCAGTCACCCCTAACTGCCCTCCCCTGCCGGCCTGGTCACCCCTAACTGCCCTCCCCTGCAGGCCTGGGTCTCCCCCAACTGTCCTCCCCTGTAGGCCTGATCGCCCACAACTGCCCTCCCGTGCCAGCCATCTTGTGTTCACATGGGGGCGGCCATCTTTGACCACATGGGGGTTGCCATCTTGTGTGTTGGAGTGATGATCAATTTGCATATTACCTCTTTATTATTTAGGATATATATATAATCAAGTCAAAACAAAACATCTGTTCCAAGACCCCAGGGGAAGACTGTTGTGACTCCTTCTGATTACAGCCCTGAGACATTCAAGGAGGGATCCAAGGATCTGGCCTCCCATGACCCACCCCCAACTCCCTTCTCTCACCAGCTGGAGTGAGCCTAATGACCCTGATCCAGCAAAGCCTCCAGCTCTCTCGAGCTTAACCCAATAATTCTCTCTTTCTAGGGAAGGGAACCCACTAGCTAGAGATTTCCCAAGAAACACAGGGATAGGCTCAGTGCCATCAGCTAGTTGGGCCCCTTCTAAAACTGGTAAAGTCAGCCTGACTCTCCCCCCTCCGTGGGAGAGGGCAGAGGAGGAGCTATAGGGAAGAAGGGGGGATTTGGCATCCAGAAATGGCCCAGGTTTGACTTGCCCCAAGATGCTCCAAAGCTGCTATGACAGGACAGTCCCTGAGCTGCCTATCTAGCTTGTCTCAATTTCTTTTCTTTTTTAAAAAATATGTTTTTATTGATTTTAGAGAGAGGGAGGGAAGGGAGAGGAACAGAGAGATAGAAACATCTATGAGCGAGAAACACATAGATTGGCTGCCTCCTGCACACCTATACTAGGGATAGAGCCCACAACCTGGGCATGTGCCCTGACCGGGAATCTAACTAGTAACCTCGCTTGTCTCAATTTCTAAGCCTTCCAGAGACTGGGAGGGTTTCAGTGAGGATGAAAGAGACAAATGACTACAAATAACTTCCAGCCGTAGCTCTGCCAAACTTTCACTGTGTGACTCCGGGCAAGTCACTTACCTTCTGCCTTAGTCAGAGTGGGTTGCCATGACATAGACTGGGTGGCTTAAGCAACAAATTTACTTTCTGAGAGTTCTGAAGGCTGGAAGTCGGAGATCAGGATGGCAACCTGGTCAGGTTCTGGTGAAGGCTCTCTTCCTGGCTTCTAGGTGGCTGCCTTCCCTCTGTGTCCTTACATGGCAGAGAGAGTGACTCTCTGGTGTCTCTTCTTATAAGGGCACTAATCCCATCATGAGGGCTCCTCCCTCATGTCCTCATCTAACACTAATTACCTCCCAAAAGCCCCATCTCCAAATACATTGGGGTTTGAGGTTTCAACATATGAATTGGGGTGGGATCGGGCCCACAACACTCAGCCCACAACACCCTCTCTGGGCTCCCATATCCTCACCAGTCAGAGGGAGGCGGCAGTGCCTACCCAGGATGTGACACTGGGTAGCAAGAAGGATCAAATTATGGGAGGGGTGCAAAAGGTTCTGCAGATTACAAAGTTCACACCTGCACTGCATATGATTTTTACTTTTTATTTGTATTTGTATTCTGCTTTCAACCAAGCCAAAAAATTCTTCAACCCCAAGGCAAAAGCCTGTCTGGAAATAAGGACACACTGGTACCCCCTTTTCTTCATTCAACAAACACTCATTGAGCATCGCCTTTGTATAGGCACTGGGGATCACAGAATGAATGAGATGAGACCAGCAGCCATAAGAATCACCATCATCAGCCCCTATATGGGTGATGGCAAGAAGAAGTAAAAAGAACATGGGCTTTTGAGGCAGGCCAACATGGGTTCAGATCAAAGCTTCCCCACTGAGATACTATGGGAGTTCAGTCAAGTCACTTTCCTCTCTTATCTATAAAATGGGGATGAAATGTGCCAACCACTGTATCAACTAGCACTGTATATACAACATGTCACTGAACATTCCCAACAGCCCCTGGAGGAAGGTATGACTATAAGTCCCATTTTACAGATGAGGAAGTAGAGTCTGAGAGAAGAGAAAAGTTACCCAAGATTACTCACTTAGTGTCAGAGTTAGGATTGAAACCCACATCTGCCTGGCTTTACTGCTAGTACTCTTCTTACTATTTACAGATTACCTGAATTTCCATAATGGCCGTTATAAAACTACCAGCAAAGATGTATGGAGCACTTGCTATGTGCTAGGTATTTGACCTGCATTCTCTTATTTAGCTCTCACAACTTTATGGAGTGGGTACTATTTTAACCCCATTTTATAGCTTTGGCAACTGAGGTCAGAGAAGTGAAGCAATTTGCCCAATGTCACACATCTGGAAGGGGGTAGCCATGTGTGTCTGACTCCAGAACTCTATCCTTTGCTCACTATACTACCCTGCCTCTCTTTCGCAATGAAGCTAAGGAGGTGTCTTTATCTCTACTTGACAGATGAAAAAGCTGAGGCCCAGGAAGAGGCAGTGATGTGTGTGCCTAGGGTTCCCAGCAACACAGCAGCTAAGCAGGGACTTGAACCAGGCCCCTGAGTCAAACCCAGGGTTATTTCCTCCACCCACTCTACCTGAATCCTGAGCATCAGAAAACATCCCTGACGGCTGGACACTGGGAAACCCTAAACCTAGCACCCGCAGGGGCACAGGGAGCCCCCTCTATGTAGGAGCCCCTATATATATTGGCCAGGCATGGAGAGTCAAGGGGGCAGGTGAGAAACTTTGCAGAATACGGCCTGGGGAAGGCACCTGCCCCTCGGTCTCCCTAAGCCCGTGGTCGGCAAACTGCGGCTCGCGAGCCACATGCGGCTCTTTGGCCCCTTGAGTGTGGCTCTTCCACAAATACCACGTGCAGGCACGCGTACAGTGCGATTGAAACTTCGTGGCCCATGCGCAGAAGTCGGTTTTCAGCCTGGGCGAGTCTATTTTGAAGAAGTACTGTTGATATTTGGCTCTGTTGACTAATGAGTTTGCCGACCACTGCCTAAGCTATGGGCCCATGGCTGGGAAGTGGGGAGTTACAGAGGAAGCTGCTCCAGGCCTAGGCCCCAGTGGCTGGCACAGCTCTCTGCTGTGATTTCAGCTGAAAAACAAAAGCTCATCCTCTGAGCCTAAGTGCTAATTACCAATAATGACATAATAACCATTGTGGGCCCAACAGCCAAACAGCCTGAACTAGAAATTCTGCATAGTTCAGGCTCAGGAACAAAAGATGTGGGCACTCTATCTGAAACTGATGCCCTGGCAGAAAATGTCAAAAGAAAAGGGCTTCAGGGTTGACCCAGCCCAACATATTATCTGACAAATGGAAAGGATGATGACTACTCATACAATTATTTATTGAGAATCTACTACGTGCTCAGCACAGTGCTAGACCCAGAGAGAAAAGGCTTTATGTATTCATTCATTCGCTCCACAAGTGTTTACTGAGCACTTACCATGAACCACACATTGTTCTAGGTGTAGGGAATATAACACTGAACAAGACAGACAAAAATCACTGTTATCACTGAGCTCACATTCCAGTCAGGGGAGGCAAACAATAAACAAATATTCAATAAAATATAGTATGTCGGAGAGTGATTAGTGCTACGGGGGAAATAAGCCAGGATGGAGCATAGGGAGTGTTGGTGTTGTGGCAGGAAACGGTGTTACAATATTAAATAGGATAATCAGAAAAGGCTTTGCTGAGAGGGAGACATAAACAAAAAATTTAAGGAGAGGAAAGGACAGTCACGAAAGTATTGGGGAGCAGAGTGTTCCACGCCAAAGGACCAGCAAGTGCAAAGGTCCTGAGGCAGAAGTGTGCCTGACCTATTCAAGGACTTGCCTGAAATCTACCTCCAGTCATTAACAGAACTGGAGAGGAAAGAAATCAGACAGACTGATCACCCACTGTGAACCTGAACTCTTTTAAGCCTTAGGACAATCCTGGAGGTAAGGATTAAGCTCACTCTTCTCACCATTTTACAGAGGAGGGAGTGAGACCCAAGGAAGACAAGTAATTGATTCCGCATCAAGCAGCTAAAGGCAGGTCTATTGGACTCCAGCTTTCTCCAGCCTCCTGGTTCCTCTTCTCTGTGTCCTATCTATCCAAATCCAAATCACTTGCTGAGTGAATGAATGACTAATGAATGAATGAATCCTGCACATGTCTCTAGTCCTACCCTCTCGACGAATTATTTTCTTTTTTTTTATATCTTTATTGTTGAGAGTATTACAGATGTCCCCTCTTCATCCCCCCCCATTATCCCCCTCTATTGGGTTCCTACCCCACCCCAGGCCTTCACTCTCCTATTGTTTGCACCCATAGGGAATGCATATATGCATATAAAATCTTTAGTTAATCTCTTCCCGCCCCCTCACCCTCCTTTCCTCTGAGATTCATCTTCAAGGAACTATTTTCTGACTGCCTTTGACGGATTTCTTGTTCTTGTCTTTACTCAATCATGAATAACAATAATAATTCCAATGTGCCAACTATAGACTGAGAATTTCCCCAAATTATCTAACTTAGTCCTTAAGTAATCCTATGTGAAGGTGCTAATATTTTTCTCATTTTATAAGTGAAAAAAAAAAGCTCACTGAGGTAAAACAACTTGCTAGAGGTCCCCCAGCTGGGAAGCGGTGAGACTGGGATTTAAATCGAGGTCTGTCAGCTCCCAAATCCCTTCTTTTAATCCTATAATATTAGTAGAAACCTCTGACATCAATCCATCCCCTTCCTTTTATAAATCAAAAAACAGAGGCTCAGAGAGGGCAGGACAAGCTGGGGGAGAGATGAAGCCCTCCAACCTCCCGTCTGGTGGTCCTTCCTCTCTACCAGGTGTTCTCTTTTAGGCCCATTTCATGGCCTTGGCAAAAGTCTTAACATTGTCCTAGCTCCCTAAGGATAGTCTCAGGAACTCACAGTCTACCTCTATTTCCTCAGCCCAGGTGTGGGTGATGCAGGACCCTTCCGACTCTGCTTTTCCCAAGTGACTACAGTAGCATTTGATCAGAGAAAGGTGCCAAAGGGAAACTGGCCTCCTGTGGCTTCTGGAAGAGAGACTGTGCAGGCTGGGATCCAGGAGGGCAGAGAGCATCTGGGGGCAGCGGCCAAAACCGGGCTAAGGGTGAGGCTAGCGCATTCCAGCCAACCAGGAAGGAGAGGGGAAAGTTGGGGGGGGGGGGTGCTGAGCCTCTGGCTTTAAAACAGGTTTATTGGGTGTCATTTGTTTAACAAGAAACTGTATCAAAACTCCCAAGTCCCTAGACTGAAAAGAGGGAGGGCAGAGAAGGTTCTTAAAGGCAGCAGTTCCAATAGCAGTAACACTAGCTACCATTGAGGACTCAGAGTGCTCAGCACTGGGCTGAGTGGTTTATCTACATCACTGCCCACCCTCACGGTAAAATCAGCCCCATCTACGGCACAGAAAACTGAGGCTCAGAGAAATACAGTGACAGCTAAGGTCAGTCATCACTTCATACCCATTCACAGGATGGCGCAGAAAAGGACCCAGAGACCTAGGTTTCTGCTGCATGAGCTTGTGCCATTAGCCACCTGCTCTAATGGGAGGTTCCACATCTAGACCAAAAGGAACTTGGTCACCAGCCTCTGTTATAGAATCCAGGAGGTTCAGGGATCCAATTCTGCCCAGACTGTGGGGCCTCCCACGGATACAGGACATCACACTTGCTCTTCTCCTCATCACCCAAAGGAAGGGGCTGATTACCAGCTCCCAGGGAGTAAAAATAAAGGTACATTTTTTTCAAAGTATTTGTCTCTTGTTCAAGGCTGCTGCTGGCTTTGGCCTCTAGCCAGAGAGAAGCTTCTAGGGTGGGGCCTTGGAAGAAGCCCAGGCCTCAAGACAGAGTGTCCTTGGGCCTGCGGCCAAGGGGGACCAGGGGCAGGAGGGGCAAGCTGGCAGAGGGCCAGGCCCCCTCTGGAGATTTGGGCTTGTTTCTTAATCCTTTCCTTCCTTTGTTGGCCAGATCAGGCTGCCAGGAGAGGCAGGGGAAGCAGTGGGTGGGACCAGGGGACAGAGCCGTCCAAATCATGATATAATCCTTTCTATGAGTGTCCATTACATGTGCAAGGCCATTTGTGGGGATTACCTCATCGAAGCCTCCACCCTTCCCTGTGAGGAAGGCCTGCTGTGCCCATTTCACTGAGGTGGAAACTAAGGTTCCAAGAGGACAAGTGACTGCAGGCCACACTACTTAAGTGGCAGGCTGGTAGGGAACCCAGGTTGGTGACTCCTGAGAGAGGAGCCGCTGGGTTTGACTAGGGTAGGGATGAGAAGGGAATAGGAGGGGAGCGGGGCGAGGCAAGGGCCCTGGCAGTCTCAGTGAGAAGAACAGAGAACAGGCAGCTATGAGGGTGCAGGGAGGAGAGGGTAGCAAGTGACCATCTTCTAAGCCCTCCATGGTCTGGGCCCTGCTTCCCTGTCCAGCCTCATCACCACCTATCTCTCCCTTTATGCTCAGGCCATACCAAACTACAGTATTTACGTGCCCTGAGCATATTATGTGGGTTCAAACCTTCACAGATGTTCCCTATGCCTAGAAATGTTTTCCTTCTACTACCCACCTAGAGAGCCCTTACTCATCCTTCAAATCTGTTTAAATATCTCTTCCCCCGATGCCTAGAAAAGTTAACTACCTGCTCAGCTGGGCTTGCTCAGAAGTGCTTCATGCTTTCAAGAAGTAGGAATCCTATCTGAGTCATCTTGTGCCCCCTATAACACAGTGCACAGTCAATGCCCAAAAAATGATTGTTGTCTCTAATTGCATTGTATCACTGAATCTTTGAGGCAGGCAAAACAGGTTTCCTTATCTGTGCTCTGAAGGCGGGAGTGACTTCAGAGGTCATACAGACATTCAGTGACACTGCAGCACTACAACCACAGGCTTCTCTATTCCACACAGCCCCTGTCTGACCCCCACCTCAAAGAGCTGTCCTTGCTGCCAGACCTGCCAGGGTCACCACAAGGGACCCCCAAGGCAGGAATGGGGGCTATGGGCCCTGGTGGCCAGAGGCCTTGCCAGTGTCCAGCTCAGACACAGAAGCTACCTGGGGAAACTGAGGCAGAAAGGAGTAGACAAGTGGCTTTTTCACCCCAAGCCAGCTCTGGTTCCTCTTCCCAGGTATGTCCCTCGGATCTCACCCCAAGATCTCACTCTCACCTCTTTCCTCTCCTGCCTGCCCACTGCACTCCACTATCACATCCTGCTGGCTCTGCCTCCTAAGCAAACCTCACATCCTCCCCACTGCTCCTCATCCCATGGCTCCATCCTTGCCCCATATCTCAGCATCTCTCACCTGGAGACTTGCCTCTCCCCACCCCCCTCCCATTTGTCCTCTATACCAGTGATCTTCTCAAAATACAAGCGTGACTATGTTATTCCCCTGCTTAATATCCAATGGCCTCCCATTGCCTCTGGGTCAAGTTCCCCAACTCTCCTGAGCATGTCTTTGCAATCGCATTCCCCTGAGTGCAGGTCATGGCTCTGCAGCTTGGCAAAGCAGTTCCTTCAGCTAGGAATGCCCCTCTCCCGGTCTTTGCCTGAGAAGATATTCACAGTCCACACTTCAGTCCATCGATCAAAGGTGGAGCTGGTGATTCCTGTATCTTTAAATTTTTTTTAAAATATATTTTATTGATTTTTTAAAGAGAGCAAGGGAGAGGGATAGAGAGTTAGAAACATCGATGAGAGAGAAACATCGATCAGCTGCCTCCTGCACACCCCCACTGGGGATGTGCCCGCAACCAAGGTACAAGCCCTTGACCGGAATCGAACCTGGGACCCTTCAGTCCCCAGACCGACGCTCTATCCACTGAGCCAAACCGGTTAGGGCGATTCCTGTATCTTTATCCCCCAAACCAGACTCTGAAGTCCTGGGGAGGTAGGGGGCAAAGACAACACAGACTCATCTCTGTGTGCTATGCTCTGTCAAAGAGTGGGTGTTAGTGAAAGCAGATGATAGAGAGAGAGCAGATGACTAGGTGACTGACTAGATAACCTTCCAAGAGGTCTATTCCCTCCCTTCACCTTACAGATGCCTTTCAGAACCTGTCAGACTAGGTTGCCACCTGCCTGTCTCCAGCAGACCCCTCCCAGATCTGGTCTCTTTGTCCCAAGAGGGATATCTTTGTAATCCCCAAATAATATTCATAATTATAACTATAATAACAATAATTACTATCACTGATTACTCACCATGTGCCTCATTTGCACTATTTAATCTTCATAAGAACTCTCTAGAATCTAGGAGGTAGGTAGGTAGGGTTTTTTTTTTATTATCCCCATTTTACAGATAAGGAAACTAAGGCCGAGAGGTTAGAGATCTTGTCCAAGGTCACAAAAGTAAGCAATAGATACAGGATTCAAAGCCAGGTCTGTCTGACTCTAAACCACTATGGTGTCTGGATTTCTCCAGCTTTCTGTTGTCTTCAAAATTCTTAGAACTGCAGGCCCAGGAGGAGGTACTGTGTGTGTGTGTGTGTGTGTGTGTGTGTGTGTGTGTGTGAATTTATTCATTCAGCAAACAGCTCAGTAGTTCCCACTGGCCCCATGCTGGGCATTGGAGATTAACAGAAATGACTCAAACACAGTATCTGTCTCCTCAGGGGAGATAAAAGAGTGTGACACTAAGAATTTGGGCTTGATGAGCAGACTTGAGTCTGAGCCCCCAGCTTTACCCCTAAATAACTATGTGATTCTGGGTAACTCACTTGATTTACTCAGCACCAGTTCCCTCATCCATAAAGTGGGGTCATAATGCCTGGGTCACTGGAAGGACTAAATGAGATAATGTATCTAAAATAGCATAAACAACCATCCCAGCATATAAGAAATACCCAGTGAGTGGCAATAATCAATATGTTGACTAGACATTCTCAGGATCCTTAGGCTGAGATGGGATGTAATTCTCTGGGGCCCGCCCTGAAGCCTCCTCAGCCAGACCCAAGCAGTAACAGCAACGTTAATGCCTAATCCATCCATTTGCTCATTAAATAATTCTTCAAGGCAAGTGTCCTTTGTTAACCCTATTTTATAGGTGAGGCAATGATGGCCTGCAGAAGGCGGGTTAGTGAATCAAGTCACACAGCAAAAGAATGACCAAGCTGAGACTTCCACTGAGCTACTTCTACACTGGGCAGAGCCCAGCCCTTGTCCCAGGGCCCTGGCCAGGCTGCTGAGGAGTCTGAGACTCCTGACTCATAGATTCCAGTCCCAGCTAGAAAGGAAGTTAAAAGAGAAAAGTGCCAAAAAGAGGGACCCTTTACTTGGTCCCATCCCAGAATGAGCCCAGGGTTGGGAGGAAACCAACAAGTATCACATGGAGCCCTGAGCTGGCACTTCTCCTTGGCTCCTTGTATACATGTCACAGATGAGGTCTCCAAGATTCAGGGAAGTGAATGAGTTGTCCCTCCTCACCTCGCCCACATTCAGCCCCAGATCTCCCCAGCCACCCCGCTCCCCTGATGAAACCTAGAGGCTCTACCACTCCCTCCCCAGTTCTAGTCTAGTTACCTAGGCCCCTCTCTCTGCTAATTGATGGGCTTGGTACTTGGCCCCATACTCAGTTCAGAGGACCCAGAGCTCAGTACCGAGTCCCCCAACCCCAGGAACTCACAGTCTAGTGAGCAAAATGGAAAACCCACCTTCACGAGCCCCTATGATGCTGGGCACTTTATATCCATTAGCCATTTGATCCAATACAAAGCACATTGATGGGGAATAGTGACACTAAGTGAATAAACAGGTTCATTCAGAAATATTCATTGAGCATCTACTACATGCCACTATATCCCAGATGCTGGGGATACAGCAGGGAACAGATGAACAAAAATCCCTGCCCTCATGGGGATTACATGAAGAAAAGAACAAACATACATACCTGTGTTGGTAGGTGTTAATATTCCCATTTTACAGATGAGAGACTGAGATGCAAAGACCCACCCAGCTACAAATGGCAGAATAAGGATTTTATTCCAGACCAATTTAGCCCCAAAGACCTTTGCATTGTACCACGTGACCCAAAAATCACATCAGTGGGTTAAGCATCTGAGAGAAGTCAGATGGTTGTGGCAGGATCCTAACTCTCAGTTCTTCCACCCCCACCCCTGGGCCTCCCTTTACACCTCCTAGTGGCTCAAAAGCCGCAGGACATGCATTAGAATCAAGCCCACAGGGCAGCTATTTAGCCAACCCAGTACTCACCCAGAAGCAGCCATCGGGGTCACGCAGCCAATCACGGGGAAGCCAAGGAGCCATCACCACAGTGGCACATGGAAGCAAAGGACAGCAGTGAGACACAAGCACAACCAACAAACAAGCTCTGGGGCCCCTCTCCAGCCTGGGCCTGGGCCAGGGGTGAAACTCTGCCTTCCCTCTACCTCTGGGGCTCCGCTGGGGCAGATACCCTCTTAGTCAGCAATCTGATAATCTGATAATTCACCCTGAGCTCATCAGGCCTCCCAGGGCCCAGCCCAGCTGGAGGCAGCAGGATCCCTGTGGACAAATAGTAACTGAGCACCTACTGTGTGCCAGGTGTGGGAGATATAGTATAAAGTAGACAGACATGGTCCCTGCCCTCATGGAGCCTATAGTGCAGTAAGGAGGCAATCATATAATATTAGCTGGATTACAACTGTGATGAGTGCTTCAAGGAGGAAATGAGAACTTGGGTTCAAATCCTGGCCCTCCCACTCACTAGCTTTGTGACACTGGAGCCATTTCTTAACTTCTCTGTGCCTCAATTATTCCACCCCCACCCCTGGGCCTCTTCAATTATTCGTCTGTAAAAAGGGGATAGCATTAGTACCCACCTCCATGGTTGTTGTGCAAATTAAGTGAGTGAACATATGTAAAACATTTTGCACAATGCTTGGCACACAATAAACTGTCCATTAGTGTTAGCTGCGATTATTACAGGGAACTGTAGGCATGGGATTTAGAAGAACCTAGTACCGGTCAGGCCACCCCTGTCTGGCAAGGTAGGGGTTAAAGAAGACAATGAGAGGCGAAGCCCTGAGCCCATTCAATAAATGGTGTGGCTTTCTTGCGGCTGTTCTCCACACATCACCGGGGGAAAGCATCTCAGCAGAGGGGCCATTCATTAGAAGTGTCTCTCCCCACAAACACATAACCAGAACTGCAGCTTTGGACTGAAAAATACCAGGCACCCACACTCTCACCTGACTCTACAAATGCCTCATCTCCTCTGACCTTCACAATAACCCAGGAAGTAGACAAAGGTGAAATTATGACTATTCCCATTTTACAGATGAGGACAGTGAGAAGGGACTCCTCTGTGTGTCTCTGGCCACATCGCTTCATATCTCCACGCCTAGTTAAGTGGTCAAGCCAGGATTCCAACTGGCATCTGCCGAGATGTTGTTCTCCAGGTCCTCCCTTGCTTTTTCCCTTTCAGTCTCTGCAACACTAGCTGCACAGCCCCAGACACGGCTTTGAACCTCAGTCCCTTCATCTGAAATAGCTGTCAAAGAGCCAGCCCAGGATCCAAGCTGTTCCGGGCCCAAACGCTTCTTCCTTCACCACAGGCTCAGGCACTGCTACACCAACCCCGCCTCTAACCTTTTACCCCATCGTTGACTTCAGCTACAAACCCATGGCCCAAGAAATATCTGGACTCAACTACTAAAATTCAAGTTTCACAGCCCTGGCCCGTGTGGCTCAGTTGGTTGAGCATCACTCCATGCACCAAAAGGTTGCTGGTTTGATTCCAGGTCAGAGCACATGCCCAGGTTGCAGGCTTGATCCCCAGGAGGGGGTGTGAAGGAGTCAGCTCATCGATGTTTCTCTCTCCCGCTCCCTCCCTCTCTTTGAAATAAATAAAAACATATTAAAAATAATAAAATTCAAGTTTTCTAGGTGGAGAAACTGAAGTCCAAAGTTGGCCACATAACCAAGGTTGCCTTTCAGTGTCCAGCTCTTGCACCCGAGCAATAGTCAACTGCTGCTGACCATCTGGGGAAACTTCTGGTGGGACCCTGACCCACAGATTGCTCCCTCTGCTCCTTCCCCCCGATACCAGGCCCAGTGGGCACTGGCACAGCCTGAATATCCCAGAGCTCTGAGTTCACCCAGCAGGTGTCAGGCAGGTTCCATAGGTAAGGGGTAAACAATGTGGGTGCAATATAGGCATAGGCAAGGGCTAGTACCTAAGAGGCTCCCCCTTATAGTGAGTCTGGGCTTTGAAGTCAGACCTAGGTTCAAATCCCAGCTCAGCCACTTCCTAGCTGTGTGACTTTGGTCAAGTCAATTCACCTCTCTGAACTCCTGTGAAAGAGGGATAATACCTATTCCCTCATGAGGTTGTAAGGATGACATTAGTTAATGTGCATATTGAAGGCTTAGCACAGACTTCCATGCACAGTAACTACAGCTCTAATGATGCTTAGAGAATGCAGGACAAGAACAGGACTTGGGGGCCCATCTCACTTGACCTTGCCCTTGTCCTTGCCCCATTCTGTCCATTCTCCCTCATGTGGGATGATGTAGGGGATGGACAAAGTCCCTAAACAGGTCCTGGAGACTATAGCAATGGGTGCTGGAAGACTTTTAGAGACTCTAGGCCCGTGGTCGGCAAACGCATTAGTCAACAGAGCCAAATATCAACAGTACAACGATTGAAATTTCTTTTGAGAGCCAAATTTTCTAAACTTAAACTAAATAGGTAGGTACATTGTTATTAACTTAATCAGGGTACTCCTAAGGCTTAGGAAGAGCCACACTCAAGGGGCCAAAGAGCCGCATGTGGCTCGCGAGCCGCAGTTTGCCGACCACGGCTCTAGGCTCGTCTTCCCTTCTCATTTCACAGAAACGGAAACTGAAACCCAGGGAGAAAAGTGACTGGTCCATAGACTATAAGGAAGTGAAATTCTGACCCCTTTAATAAACATCTGAATCTTAGGCCCTTGGGAAATTCGGAATGCCCAATCCCGCTCCCCCTACCCCCTTTCAGGGGACTATCATAAAGATCTACTCTGCAAACCCCTAGCAAATCTCAGCCCACTATGACCTCCATGGTGAACCATTCATGGGTATCCTGTTCAGCTCTGTGGCTAGCAAACCTGAACATGGCACACAGCAGGAGCTCAGGAAAGGCTTAGGGCTTAACCCCATGAAGTTCCTCTCTGGTTCCACAGCTTTGCCCAGGCTCCTTGTATCTTGTTTCTCCTTGTATCTCCCTTCATCACTCCCACCCCAGCCTCTGTCTCACCCTGCAGCTCGGGTCCCAGTGCTCGACCCTAGCCAGCAGAGCTCTAGGCTTCCAAAGGCCTGTACAGTGTCAGCATCTTCCCAGCCAGGCTGGGATGTTCCTGCCCAGCACAGCCAGCCTGGCTCCCGGCCAGGATCCACTCTGCAGAGGGGGTGCCGACCCTGTCCTGCGAGGGGCCCCACCCGCACTGGTCTAAGGGGCAGGGCAGCCTAGGAACCCTGGGAGCTCCTATTGGCATCTGCGGGCTGCAGGAGGGAGGCCAGCTTGGTCTAGGCAGCGCAGAGATGGGCAGATCAGCAGACAGACGGGTGTGGACCTCCTTGCCTCACTGAGTATCAGCCACACGCCCAGGCCCTCCACCTGCGTCCCACATTGCTGAAACCTGGCAAGCCCTGCCTGACTCTCCTATACACACAGAGGAAACCTCAGGCCTTCCCCCACTCCACTCCCTTGTTAAAACACCCCCACTGGCCTGCTCTCAGAACAGCCACCATTCTGGTCACTGCACATGCGTTACCTCATTTGATTCTGCTAATGCCTGTGAGATCTGGATTATTGACTAAAGGAATCTGGGACTTAGAGAGGTGAAATGACTCATGCAACAACATCACACAGCAAGGAAGCGGCAGGGCCAGGATTCAAACCTTCCCTCCCTCCTCTCCGCTTGCTACAGCTTCTGGATCCCCTAATTCCCAACACTTCCACCTCACTCTGCAAAGTCTCTCCTCCCCCGTCCCTAGTCAGAATAAGAATTCCCATCTCATGACTGCTGTAAGACCTTGTTTACAGGCACCGACAGCAGCAGGGTACAGGAGTTATTTCTGAGGTGTCAGCCTCTCTCACACACAGAAAGGCCTTGAAGACGGAGGGTGATCCAGCAGGTGCTCCTTAGACCTGATAACCTGTCCCTTCTAGCTGCCCTGTCCCCTTCTCCCACCCCATGCGAAAGGCCTCTGGCCTTCTCCTGTTGATCTTCCCATCCCCAGGCCTGAACTGGGGTGAAGGTGGGAAGCTTGCTCAAACTTCAGGGCCCTGTGCCAATGCTCTGGCCCTACTCCCCACCCCTTTCCGTAGCTGAGGATCTGACCCCGACCTGACCCCAGGCAGTTCTCACAGGGACTCCCAGCTGCCCCGAGCCCCAGCCCCAGCCAGGCTCTCCCCAAGCTTCCTCCTTCTGGAGAAAAGGGCTCCAGAAACAGAGAAGGGGCTGCCTTCGGTCAGCCACTCCCTCTCGAGTGAAGCCGAGCAATGACCCCCCCCCCCCCCGTCCTCCCCCTCCCAGGATAGTCCTCCCCTCCCCCTTCTGGGGCAAACTTGGGCTGGGTTGTCTGGACAAGTCCCGCCTCCAATTTGCTGGAGGTGAGAACAGTTCTACCCCAAAGAGGCGGGGTCTGCCAGGAGGTGTAGGTTAGGGGGAGAACACTCTAGGGGGGAAGCAGAGGACAGGGCCAGGAAGGAACGGGGCTACAGAGACCAGAGGTGAGACACACGGGGAACAGAGGAAAGGAGCAAGCCGGGACCTGAGACGGACAGAGCCCTCGGAGAGACCAGAGCAGAGGGAAGTCCCCTAAGCCTAGAAGGGAGAGTGTGGGGCAGAGCCGGCGCCTCACCTCGCGGGTCCCGCAGTCCGGAAAGTCAAAGTCAGTTACGTAAGGACCGGAGCGGGGCGCGGGGCTCCGGGCCGGGGTTAGGGGGGGGGGGGGGCCTCCCGCTTCGCGCTACCCGCCCGCAGGCTGCAGGCTGCAGCCCGCGCTGCGCAGGACCCGGCAGGAGCGTGCCGGGCGCGAACAGGGCGGGGTTGGTGGGGGCGGGGGACCGTGGGCTGCACACCCCGCAGAGACCCGTCCGCGGGAGCCTAACTCGGGATCCCACCCCCCACCCCCCAGGCAGGCCCGGGACCGCCTGCGGCGAGCGACCAGCTCCGGACCCGAGCTGCCCGTCCTCCCCTCCGGTCGCCGGTGCCCCTCCCCGCGCTCCTAACTTCAAGACGCCCAGGACCCTCTAGCTCCCCGGTGCGGAATTTAGAATCCGGGGCGCCTAGACCCCAACTTCCCCAGCCCTAGGCTCTGGTCTCTGCCTTACCGGGACGGCCGAGCCCTTGGGAGTGGGTCTATCTGTCCCTCACCCCGTCCCTCCCGAAGACCAGGGGTCTCCCCAAGGGTGGTCAGGGCTCACCTGGGCCGGACGGGGCGGGGACCGGGCCGGGCCGGGCCGAGCCGGACCGCGTTCTCTCCGTCCGCTGTTCTCTCCCTTTAAGAGGTTCCTGCCACTTTCCCCGGCCGGGGGCCTCCACCTGCACTGACAGGGCAACTCCGGCTGAGGCCCCGCCCCCGACCCGGGAGGCTTTCTGATTGGTGCGGGCAACTGCCAATCGGCGGGGCTGCGGGGAGAACTGGGCGGGGGACTGGGAGCGTTGCAACCGGGAAGGGGCGGGGGCTGCAGGTGCGGCCAGACCCGGACGCCCAGCCTTAGGCAGCCGCGTGTTAACCCGAGGGGTTTAAGGGAGGGTTGAGCAGGGAGCTCCTGGATTGGCTGGTACGGTCTCTGACGTCATATGGCAAAAGTATGATGCAATTTACCACGTGGTGGTGCCCCTAAGGTCAGAAAGAGAGGAAGGAGCGGAGTTGGTCTTCGGTGACCTAGGAAAGTGACCATGGTGAGACACCTGGATCACCTGCCCACCATTTTGTTCTGTGTGACCTTGAGCAAGTCACCTCTCTGAATCTGAGTTTCCTTAACTATAAATCTTACCGTGTCTTCCTGAGAATTAGCAATATAGCAAGCCCAGGTCTGGCACACAGTAGGTGACATTCAGTGAATGTGGGTTCTGGTTCCTCTCCTCCGCATCTTGCCACTCCTCTCGGAGACTTTCCCCTCCTGCTGGCTCATCTCAGTGCTAGAAGGTGCTTGCATAGTCAGGGATCCAGGTCTCCCCTCTACCTCATTTCAGACCTGTGCTCACATAACGCCACTGGCAGGACACTCACCTCCTCCCAGGCTGGTCTCTTTCATTTTAAAACCATGCTGAAATTTCTAAAGCTCTTCCTCAAATTAAGGCCAAATCTGCCCTCTATGGATTCCTGCCCACTGAGAACAAACCTAATCCCTCTTCTATGTAGAGGAATCACAGAATAATAAGAGCATCGGATATTTCAGGTCAGAGAGCTATGGAGAGCTAATCACTTTTTCGGGCAAATGGGGGAAACTGAGGCCCATTGTGGGCAAGTAACTTCCGCTGAGGTCAGTGATCTTTCTACTAGATGGGCTCTGGCATAAGACTGTCTGGGTCTCAATCTTCAATGCTGCCACTTACGAGCTGTGCATTATTTTGGGCAAGTTACTAACCCTCTCCAAACCAGTTCCCTCCTCTGGAAAAGGGGGTTAATAAAAGTATTGCCCTCGCCCTGGCCAAAAGGTCTCAGTTGGCTGGGTGTCGTCATCCTGAGCACTGAGGGGTTGCGGGCCCCAGTCAGGTCACATGCAGGAGGCAGTCGATGATGTGTCACTCTCATATTGGTGTTTCTCTCTCTCCCTCTACCTTCCTCTATCTCTAAAAATAATATTTTAAAAATCTTTTTATTTTTATAAAGTATTTCCCTCAAGAGTTGTTGTGAGAATTAAATGAAATAATCCATGTGAAATACTGAGAATAGTGCCCGTCTCAGGCTAGGGATCCAAAAAGTGTTAGCGTTTACTATAATTATTGATGTTAATGTTATGTCAAGGACATACATTTATGTATAGCTCCCCAAATTTGCTGAAGCCTCCTCTGACTCCGGTCTTATTTTAGGCTCCAGGGTCCTGGGCCCCCTCCCCGCCCCCCCGCCGCCATTAAGAAGCTCACAATGTTGCAGAGGAGGGTCTGACTGAGCCCCTAGAGCTGAGGGATGCTTACGGATATAGGTGGGTGAGCTCCAACCCACCAGCGAAGCTTTACTTCCTTTCACCAGGAGTCTAGACACTTGAGACACTTTCAGACCCTAGCACTGTGGACCCTGGGGAAAGCTGACACACACCCAGGCTCCAAGCATATTCACACAACTTTCACCTGCCCACAGTCTCACCTGCCCACCAGGTGACATTGCCTCTTGGTTAAGGGCTTGCAATTTGGTGGCAGTTGAGTCTTGGCTCTGCATTTTACCAGTTTTATGCCTTTGGGCAAGTCACTTTCTCTCTGGAGTAAAATAGGACTAATTATAGCTCCAACTCTATATAGAGCTGTGGTGAACACTAAATGTTATGAGAAAATACATATGCAAATACCCAGTAATGGATCTAGTGTTGTTTTTTAATTGTCCCCACATGTATTCATGCACCCAGGGGAGAATGTCTCAATTTAGCACTGGGGTTTCCCCTCCAGCTCCCCCCATTCTGACTCTGGTCTTCAAGGGAAGGGGCGAGGCAGGGAGAATCCTGCCGTGACTGGGATTCCGCTGAGGAGCTGCCGCAGGCCCCGCCTCCTCCCTGATTGGGGCGGGCACGTGGCTCGGGCTCTGTTGGGCCGAGCTGCCTGTGGGTGACTCAGCAGGGCCAGCGCCTGCCCGGCCTGATAAGGGTGTGTGCCTATGAATGTGCGTGTTGGGGGTGGCCAGGGAGGACTCTGTTTCTGAGTTTGTGAGGAGTACCTGTGGGAGTGTGTTCGTGATCTTGATCCTGTGTGTGTCTCATCTCTGTATTTGTGTGTTTGTGTGTCTCATCCCTGTATTTGTGTGTGTGTGTGTGTGTGTAGGGGAGTGCATCGGTGTGTGTGAGGGTGTGCCCAAGTGTTGGTGACTTTGCATAGAGGGTGTGACTCTTGTTTGTGTCTGTCTCTCTGTGTGTCGTATAAACAGGTCCCCCCCTCCCCACACCGCCCCCCCCCCCAAACTGTTCCCAGCCCTGAGGACCTAGAGAGCTCTGCCCTGCCCCATGGGCCTCTCTGTCCTGGCAGCCTGTGTTTCTTATTGAGGTCACCTGTGTACTTGTAAGGGTGAATATAGAGATGAGGGTGGGGGTGCTGTTGCCCTTGCCCCACTGCCTCGGCCTGTGAAATCTCCATCTCCCTCCCCAGAATATACGGAGCAGTTTGGCTCCTGAGATGCTCCCTGTGAAGGGAGACCTCCAGAGGAGGCAACTGGCATTTAGTGATCACTGTTTTACATGCATTTTCTCATTTGAGCTCTGAATCCTTAGAGCCAAAAACGTTCAGAAGAGAGTGAGTCTCAGAGGATGGAAGTGGCAGCCCAAGGTCACACGGCTCTTAAGTAATGGGGGCCTGAAGGTGACAAGCAGGAGGCAGGTCTTTCCCTTAAGCTGAGCACCCAGTTTGCTGGGGCCTGTGGGGGAACTGATAAGCTTGAGGGCAAGGAAAGGGACCTGTTTGTGTCTCCCCCTCCTCCTCTTCTGAGTTGCCTGGGCCTTCAGCCAAATCCTTATCCTTCAGAGCCTGGACACTGCCACCAGCTCCGACGGAGTGACTGAGTCTTGAGTTGGGTGATAAAGAGGCCAGGAGACTGGTTGGAGGGGTGGGGGGAGGAAAAGGCTGAAATGGAAGCATCTCTTCCTTCAATAAAACTTGATTGACTGCCGACCGGCGTGGCTTAGTGGTTGAGAATCAATCTATAATCCAGGAAGTCACAGTTCGATTTCCAGTCAGGGCACAAGCCCCGGCTGGGGGCTCAATCCCCAGTAGGGGGTGTGCAGGAGGCAGCTGATCAATGATTCCCTCTCATCGTTGATGTTTCTATCTCTTTCTCCCTCTCCTTCTTTGAAATCAATAAAAATATATTTATTTTAAGAAAAACTTGGTTGGCCACATGATTAAAAACTGACCACTACTCTGCTCAGGCTGAGAGGAGAAGAGAGTCACAAGACCAGGCCACAAGAAATGGTGGAGACTGAAGGCAAAGCTGGGGCCGGAGGCAGGGGGTGTGGCTAGAATCTGTTACTGGGTTTGAGTCCTGACTCCACTATTTACAGGGCGTGTGACCTGGCCAGTCATATTTCTCTCCCAGCTGGTCTCCTCATCAGTCCAGTGAGGTAATGGTGCTCATCCTCCCTGCTCTTCCTGACTCCGGGATCCTGGAAGGAAAAGCCATTTGTAAACTGAGGGTTGCTCTCCACGCTTAATGGGCATTCCCGTTGTGAAAAGGCCCTAAAGCAACCGTCCACCCAGAGCTCAGAGAGAGGAGAGGATCCCGTCTGAGGGTTAGGGGAGAGTGCCTGGAGGAGGTGACCTCCCAGCTAGACTTTTAAGGATGAATTTACTCCATGGAAATGGAAGAGGGCATTCCAGGTAGAGGAATAGCCCGCATAAGACCTGAAAGAATAATGACAATGTGCTCTGGGAGCAGACAATAGTCTAGTACCGTGGTCGGCAAACCGCGGCTCGAGAGCCACATGCGGCTCTTTGGCCCCTTCAGTGTGGCTCTTCCACAAAATACCACGTGCGGGTGCGCACGTACAGTGCGAATGAAACTTCATGGCCCATGTGCAGAAGTCGGGATTTTGTGGAAGAGCCGGTATTTGGTGGAAGAGCCACACTCAAGGGGCCAAAGAGCCGCATGTGGCTCGCGAGCCGCGGTTTGCCGAGCCGCAGTTTGCCGACCACTAGTCTAGTATATCGGGAGCACAGGGTAGATCCTGAGACCGAATTGTGGAAGGCCTTAAATGCCAGGTGAAGACCAGGGCAGGTGGGGTGGGGAGAGATACTGACATTTAAGGATAGCCAGGGAGTCTTTGTGGTAGAGATAGCCATGTTCTGGCTAGGGTATGGCAGTCATGGGTGGGTGGGGGTGGGGGGTGCTGAGAGGAGAGAGAGAATCGGGGGACAGTTCAGAAAGCCTTCTCCCCAGGAGGATATATCTGGACCTGGGGCAGATCCATAGGATAACATTGAGGCGGGCAAGATCCTGCAGAGCCTCCTTCAAAGGAGAGATGGGTGTTGGCAAGGATGGAGAAAAGACTGTCAGCTGCCCCCGTCCAGGGAGGGACCCATGCATGGGCACAGAGGGTGCCCACCAACGAACATTTAAAGGCTCTGAAGAACCCCACTGTCTAGGAGTTCCTCTGATTTGCTGCGGTGTGGAGAGGGGGCGGTCCTACCAGGAGAACCCCTTCCCAGGAAAATGTCATCTCCAGAAGCTCCTGTTGAAACAGCAATGGGAGCCGACGATTGCCTTGTTACACCTCTGCCAGGTGCCACTAACCTGTCCCCATCAGATACCCCTATCTTATGGATGAGTAAAGTAAGGCTGCAAGAGGCAAAGTGGTCTGCTGGCGATTGCACTGCCAGTAAACGCAAGGCCAGGACTTGAAGGCATGATTCCTGAGAGGGCAGGAAAGAGCTGATGCGGGTGGTGGGAAAGCTAAGATTCTGGTTGGTGGGGCCACAAACAGGCTCCAGGGAGAAAGAAAGCAGGTGTCTGCCGCCACCTTGTGGTCATGGAGACACCTGGGCAGAGCCCACGATGTCCAGGCTGCCTGAGGGAAGCTGTGCCAGGCGCCCTGCCCCAAGGAGAGGGGTGCTGCCTTGGGTGCATGTGTGTCATTTCCGAGGCAGGGGGGTGGTTGTAAGGAAAGGTGGGCTCTCAAGTGGGACTGTCCTAGACTACAACTCCAGTCCCCTCAAGGCCTATAAGAGGATTAAAAGAGATAGTCTTTACTCCCCAAAAGACCCTTCACAGCCTTTATGCAATCTTTGCAGTTGGGAAAACCAAGGACCCAGTGATAAGATCCAGGATTGTGGAGCTGGAAGCTTATTTGAGGGCCTCTGTAAGAAAAAGAAAGCTGCCCCGGCCAGTGTCGCACACTGGTTAGAGCATTGGCTCTTGGACCGAAGGGTCTTGGGTTTGATTCCCAGTCAAAGGCATCTACCTGGGTGTCGGGTTCACTCCCCGCCCTCGGTCGGGGTACATGTGGGAGGCAAACTAATCGATAGGTTTCCCTCACATGGATGTTTCTCTCTCCCCCGCTCCCTCCCTTCCACTCTCTCTGAAAAGCAATGGGGAAAATGTCCTCAGGTGAGGATTAATAAAAAGAAGAGAAGAGAAGAGAAGAGAAGAGAAGAGAAGAGAAGAGAAGAGAAGAGAAGAGAAGAGAAGAAAAGAAAGCTAAGCTAAGAATACAAAATGCCTGTGGCCACTCAAGCTGGAGGACACTAGTGGGAAGGGGAGAGTCAGAGTGGAAAGAGGGGGTCTTAACCAATTGATGTGAACGTATTTTGCTTTGGCAAATATCATAGAAAATATGACCCTGTGAACACAAGGCGAGGGTCCCTCCTAGGGCCTATGCAAGTGTGAGGCCTTGATTGACACATAAGCCTCAACATTAGTAACTTATCCCTAGTTAACTATGAGGTCCCCCATGGGAGATTTGGGGATTCTGAAGCCAGAGCAGGATCTGGATTCATGTCTCCCAACCACCCCCAACCCTCCCAGCCTCCTGTTAGGCACGCCTTTCACTGAGGACTTCCAGCGCTTCCTACCTGGACCTGAGCCCATACTCACCACACCTGTGCGGCCACATCCTACCAGTTGGGTTGCTCCAGCCAGGACTGCGCAGGGACCCTCTGTTCCATCCAGTGGAACCCTTCTTTGCTTCCCAGTTTGGGGGTCCAACCCATAAGCCCCCGGAAGACTTCTCTGCCTGCCCTTGCCTCCCAGACAGCGCCAGCACTTTGCTTGGACAGAGGCCTTTGGTCAGTACGCAGTTGTTCTCTGAGTCCCTGCAGTGCTGTCAGTCTAATGTTGCCCCTATGTGGTCAGTCCAGGTGGACACATTCTGAGCCTCCTCTTGCAGTCAGGCCTGGCGGGGGCGGGGGGGGGGGGGAGGTCAGTCAGAGACAGAGAGAGGACTCAGACCCAGTTCCAGCCCTCCTCTAGCTCAGTCTGGTGGTCAGGAAGACATGGACTGAATCTTAAAACTTTTAGGGCTAAGGATAACTTAGAAAGAAATTAGTCCAGGTGATTGTCAAACTCTTTGAGAAGCTCAGTGTGGGAAACAGAAGGAAGCAGTGGGTGTGCCCGGGTGTGGGAAGGTTCATGTGCTCGGCCTCTCCCCCCTCTTCTAAGGAACTACGGTTGGAATCACTGATCAAGTTCAAGCCCTTTGCTTCAACGCAGACCCAGCAAGGGTCAGAGGTGTGAACAGGTCACAAAACAGTTAGGGGCTGAGGCTGGATTCAAACCTAGGTCTGCTTGACTCCAGGTCTGAGGCTTTCTGCTCAACCTCAATACTGAAGCATCTCTTCCCATCCTTGCCTCATATCTCCATGATCTCGCTCTGGAACTTCCACCCACGCGGCACAGCCAGGGGCCCATGGGAGTGGGACAGTAAAGAAGGAGTCCTCTTGGAGCCCCCATACTGGAACGAGGGCAGAGAATGGACTTTTGTCTGTTGGTTCATTGCTATCCTCAGTCTGAGCACAGAGCCTGCCACACTGTTTTCAGCATATGTTAGCTGAGTGAATGGATCTGAAGCAGCAAGTTAGAGCAGAGCAGTGGTTCTCAACCTTGGCTGCACATTAGAATCACCTGGGAATCTTTTTAAAATCCTGATTTCTGGGCCTCGTCCTCTGGAAATTCTGTTTCTTTGTTATGGGCTGGGGCCACAACATTAGTAACAAAGAAACAATTTCCGGAGGATGAGGCCCAGAAATCAGGATTTTAAAGAGATTCCCAGGTGATTCTAATGTGCAGCCAAGGTTGAGAACCACTGGAGTAGAGGAACCTTCCTGGGTGGGAAACCATCTCTCCAGGTTGACATGATCCACCCCTGGGCACTGCTGGTCACTTCGGGGTGGGGATCTGGGCTGGATTTCCTGCAGGTCTTATTAAAGACTTTCAGCTTTGCTGCATCTTCCTTCTTTTTCTCTTCAGAACAACGTCCTTTCAGAGGAAGCTGTTTTGTGACTCTGGGAAAGTCACTTCCGCCTCCATTTCCTCATTTGTTAAAAATACTCCCTTTACAGTGTCCCCTCCCCCCCCTTTTTTTCTTTTTTAGAGAGAGAGAAACATCTATTTGTTGTTCCATTTATTTATGCATTAATTTGTTGATTCTTGTATGTGCCCTGACAGAGGATCAAACCTGCATCAGGACAATGCTCTAACCAACTGAGCTACCCAGCCAGGGCTACAGTGTTTTTTTGTTATTCAATTGATATACCTACTATAACTTTCCATGTGTCAGGGATTGCATAAGGCACATGGGATTGAGAAAAATAAATGAGATCATAGCTGTCAACACATAATAGGTGGTCAGCCTGTGCTAGTTCCCCACCCCCTCCAGCCCACGCTCACCTAGTGTCTCTTAACAGAATGCTTCCCTCATTCAAGACCCTCTTCCAGGAACCAATTCCAGTCCACAGCTTCCAGGGATGAGAGAGGGTGTGGCAGTTGGATGAGCTAGGGACACCAGATGGGAAAAAGGAGTGGAAACTAAATAAGGGTGCTAAAGCCAGGCATAGCCAATAGGTGGCAGAAGCATCCGTGGAATAAGCCTGTCTCCGGCTGCCTCTCCTAAGTTTCTCCCAGGCCAGGCTGTTTGGCTCTCTTCCAGTGTATGAACATCGTTGTATGAATGAGTGTGTGCCCCGGCGGGAGGTGTGTGCACAAAGAAGGGCATGTGCATACATATGGTATGAACGCACATGAGCAATATGTATACAGATGCCAGGAGTCTTGGTGACAGAATAGAATGTCCCTGACGATGTGAAGAACTACATGGGGAAGATGTTTGTGTGCACAGTCAGGTATGAGTATGTGTGGCCTCTTGGTCAGTGTGGGTCTGTGTATATGTGACTGTTTAACCCCCTTTCCTTCTCTCCCCCCCCCCCCCCCCCCTCCAATGCAGAGCTTCCTAACCTTTTGGGTCCTGGACCCAGACTCCTGGCACCGCCAACGAATCTCACAACAGGGCACATGGTGACACACAGTGCACTGTTTTGGATGGCTCTGGAATCACCTGTGGACCCCCTAGGGATGCCCCTGGGTAAGGAGTACGGTCAAATGTTAATAAAATAGGGAACTGTGGGTGATGTTTCTCCCCCTTCTTTTCAAGCGCATCAGATTTCTATATTGAACATTCTGTAACAACCATAAACGTTACTAAAGAAAAAAAACCCGTTCCTTCCCGAAGTCTTTCCTTTCCCCTCAGGGTATGGTGCAGTTCCCACGCATCTGGCAATGCTGTAGGGGCCAGCAGCCAGCTAAGAGCAGGTCTCGCTCCGCTCAGCGTTGGGGAGCCCTGATAGCAGCTGTGGGTCATCCAATCGGGGCAAAGGGTCAGTACAGAGCAACCAGAGAAGGCTTCGTGGCGGCAGAGGAAGCGAAGCTGACCTGGAAGTGTGATGAAGTTGGCACATGACGGGAGTCTGCTCTGTCTACTCCACTTCTCTGAGAACTGCCTGCCCTTGGGCGGGGCCCCCATAGTCCTTTTCCTGTAGAGGGTCCACTTCTCCTCACTAGAGAGTTTGAGGTATCAGGCAGGCGAGGTGGAATTTAGAATCTGAGAATTCCCCACTGGGAAGGGGCATAGAGAGCATCTGGAGACTTTTCAAGCACCTAACCGCTCTTGAAGGTTAAAGGCAGAGTGTGTTTCCCCGATGATAACAGCGTGCCCTAGTTACCACGCACAGCTGTGGTCTGGTTGGGCCCTCGGGAGAGTCCTGGTAATTTAGTTATAATAATTGTTATCCGATTTTACAAGTGAGGAGAGTGATGACCATAGTGGTCACGCATATGCTTTTCCTTGGGGAATAAGAACTCTCCACTGTGCACAGGGACTCACATGAACACCCAGGGCTCCCGACCATGCCGTGCAAACATCCTCACCTTCAGGCACGTTCTTCCCAGCGTCAGTGGGAGCTGGCTGTTGGGGGAGCTGCCAGGCCTGTGAAGTCTCCGTGACCTCTCTGGGAGGCCAAGCAGTCAAGCCCACCTCCCCACCCTGGCAGGTCTGGTCGCCCTGCCCAGGCTGCTGCCCACACCGTCTGCAGCTGAGTGGGATTGAGATCCCAGCCCACCGCCTTGGCGCTCCTCCTCTTGACACGGCAGCCCCAGGTGGGCAGCCCTGGGCTGAGGCTCTGGTTCCCCGAAGGAAGGTTGCCCCAGAAGAGGAAGAGGGGCTCTGTGCCCTGGTGCCCTCTTAACAACCTGGTCACACATGGTGGGGAGGCAGAGCCCACAACAGGAAGTCTTCCTTCCAGAGCGTTCCTTATGAACCAGCAGGGCCAACAACTGTTTGAGAAAGAGAACCCTGAGGAGGTGGGGTTCTCTTGGAGCATCAGGCTCTAATTCCCACCCCCAGAGCTGCCTTATATGGACAAAGGTTTGGGGCTTCTACAGTCAGAGGCAAGGTCACCATGGGGCAGGGGGAGGAAGGGAGGTGGGAATAGGGCGGCAGGAAGGAGTTAGTGGGTAGGCAGGGCTCTGGAGACCAAGGGACTTAGATTAGGGGGGTTACCACAGGGACGAGGAGGAGCCAACTTGGAGGGAGGAGGAGGGGAGGGGAGGGAGCGTGCCTTGGGTATCCGTCTCTCCCATCAGATGGGGTTCCTTTTTTTTTTTAATTTGAGAGAGGAAGGGAGAGAGAGATAGAAGCATCAATGATGAGAGTGAATCATTGATCGGCTGCCCCCTACTGAGGATCAAGTCAGGGCATGTGCCCTGACTGGGAATCAAACCTTGACCTCCTGGTTCATACATCGACGCTCAACCACTGAGCCACGCTGGCTGGGCCAGATGGGGTTCTTAAGGGACAGTGTTGTATTTACCTCCAAGACAGGTCCTGAGGGCAGAGCTATACTTTTCACTCTGTGCGCAGGCAGGTCTATATCACCTCCTCAATTGCTCCCGCATCCCCCTCACACACACAAGCACACAAGAAGGTGAGCAAAAGAAACAGCCAGAGATGTGGACACTTGAAATAGCGCTCACTTTATTGGGAAAACAGAAGGTTGGGTCCTTGGTACCAAGATGGGGTCCGGGACTGGCAAAAAGCCAGATGTTTGAGTCACGCTTCATTTGTGACATGCCTGCTTCCCTCCTCCCCAAAGTGGAGCAGCTCCGATGACAAACACCAGACCCCAAGGCGTCCTTTTCCTGGCCTCTGGGCAGATGCCCAGGGACTTTACCAATAAGTGTCTGTTTCTGGCGTGAAGGAGCGAAAAGGAAACGGCTCTATTCTCTCCCAGGATGGTAGCACTCCCAGAACCCATCAACTTCTGCCTCTGCCCCTCCATTGTGTAGAGGCCCAGAGAGGGACAGAGACCTGCCCAAAGTTGCACAGCCAGGAAATGGATGACTGAGTGAAACCCACATTCCCTGTCTCTCGGCTTGAGACTCATTCCAGAAGGAGATTCTAGGAACTGAGTCCCAGCAGATGGATGTCACCTGCACTGACACCCACCAAGGGACTCCATCCTCATGACTCAAACATTCAGGCCAAGCGGTCTAGGCCAGTGCCACCCAGGGACCTTTCTTCCCTCTCAGGCTGTGCCCACCTCTGGGGTCCCTGGGAGAGCAGTCCTGGTGAGGACAAAAGGGGACAGGTCTGTGTAAGGGACTGGAGGAGAACACAGCCTCTTGAAAATTTCCTCTCCAATGCATTCTGCTCCACCGTCTGAAACTCGAGGAGAATGGTTAAAAGAGGAAGGCCTACAGCATTAAGAGACAGGTCAGAGCACGTGTGACCTTGATACTACATAATATTAAAAAGCTCCATTTGACGAGCACTTACTATGCAGCACAGAGTAGAACAGCAGTGCCATTTGCTGGGAACCCTTTCTTGACCAAAACAGATGAAGTCCTTCCTTCACAGCCTCTTTCTAAATCTTCACAACTTCTTACCAGGTAAGCGTTGTCATCCATGATTGAATGAAGTGACTTGCCCACAGTCATACAGCAAAGTCATGCCAGGCGGTGGGAAAATTCCAGAACCAGAGGTCTTCCAAGGCAGGGAGCAATGGATGGGGGACCTGCCAAGGCCACAGCGGTTTCTTGGGCAGCTGGCATGTGGCTCTGCTGCCAAGGGGAAGAGGCACAGGAAGGCTCGGTTCACGCCTGTGAGCTGGACCCACGGTCTCCCTAGCGTCTTCTGCGTAATCACAGTTTCCTCTCGGCACGCAGGAGGAGGGAAGCAGAGGAAGGGGACTTCACAGACCCAAGAGGGCATCCTCGCTGGCCCAGCTATCGAAACGCCATGTGGCCTTGGACAAGTCATCTCCCTCTCTAGGTCTGTTTCCTCGTCTGTAAAATTGGGGTAATAATAACAATGCCTACCTCGTGGTCAAGCTGTGAAAATTGAGTGAATTACCGCGGGTAAAGTGCTCAGAGCAATGACGAGGACCACGTGCTGTGTGTGACCTATTGTTATTAATTACATGGGCTTCATTGGCGCTGAGATGGCTGTGAAAGCGCTCTGCACTCTGGGAAGAGCTGGGCCCCCGGTGGGGCTCATGGCCAGTGGAGATGACAGAGCTAGAACCTGGGCAACCCCCCGCCTCTCCCTCTACTCCATCAGGATGTCCATCTCCACGGGCCTCCCCAGCCCCTTTCAGAATTCCCAAACTGCCGGCCGCCAGAAGCACACAGCCAGCTGTCCTAGTCTGTCTCCCAGCATCTGCGAGCTCTGAGTGGAGGGACCAGGTCCTGACTCCCTCCCATCGCTGTCCCCAAGCTCCCAGCACTATGTACTCAGTGCCCAGAAATGAAAGAAAAGAATAAATAACAATGAGTAAGTTACTGGTGAGAGAAAGGTGTGTGTCTGTGTTCTGTGTGTGAATGCTGGGGCCTCGGCCCAGGGGCATCACTCCAGGGGCTTTACAGCCTCTGGAGCTGCAGCAGTTGCCAGGCAGGGAAGGCAGTCAGGCCAGGGCCCAGGCTCGGGAGCTGCTGCTACAAACAGACAGGGCTGGTCTTTGGTGGGAGCCTAGCAGGTGCACAGCCTGGGCTGTTGCTCCTCCGGGTCCTCTCAGGACGCTGGTGGCCCCTCTGCACCTTGAGGAGCATTTCAAATTCCAAGCCAAGCAAACGTCCTCAGCTGCCTCTGGCAGCCCCATCATGCTTACAGAATAACCCTGTCTTTGGGGTCCGCTCTGTGCCGGGCACTTTGGTAAGCACCTCACTAGCATCATTTCTAGCCCTCAGAGGGGAATCTTGGAAGTAAAGCGACTTGCCTGCAATCACACTGCTAGCAAGTGGCCAATAAGCAGAAAAATCAGGATTCTTATGAGACTAAGCATCATATTAGAGCCTGACCCATTCCTTGGACTTAGATCTAGGAAGACACAGAAGCCCAGAGAGGGCAAATCCCTTGCCTAGGTCACACAGCCAGTTAGCTTCAGAGCTGAGATTGGATTGCAGGCCAGGTAGGAGACTGAACTTGAGGACTCTGGTTTACTCTCATCACTCTCCTGCCCTCCCCACCCCCAACCTCTCTTATATGACACTTGACATTATCCATCACTCCCTCCCTCTGGGAACGCCCTCCTCCTCCAGTTTCCATGGCAGCACATCTCCCCGTCCTCCTCCAGCTTCTCACTCTCCACAGTGGCTCCTGAGCCTAGAGGGATCCCTAGGCTGGGTCCCCAGTCTCTTCTCCTATTACTGCCCTGGAAGCTCATCTACTTTTCCTCTAGGTCTCTAGCTCTGGCCTTGCACTGCAGGTCCACTTGTAAGTAATAACAGTGACTAACCATGTGCTAAGAGCCTAGTTATGCCCTGGACCCTATACAGCAGCTCCCCAAATGATGTCCTTTCCTTCAGCATCAATTCATTATAACAGTGATGAGAAAAGAATGGATTCCCAGCTGAGGCCCGTCTGGGGTTTGCATGTTCTCTCCTTGTCTGTGTGGGGGTTTTCTGGATACTCTAGCTTCCTCCCACATTCTAAAGGTGTGCACGTGAGGTGAATTGACACGTCTAAATTATGAGAAAGAGAGAGAGAGAGAGAGAGAGAGAGAGAGAGAGAGAGGTGACCTGTGATGGTAGAACATCCTGTCCACCTTGCACCATGAGCTGCCTGGAGAGGCTGTGGCCACCTGTGATCCTGAACTAGAATAAGGGAGTCAGAAAATAATCTTACTTTTTTTTATTACTCTTTCTTAAATGTATGTATAGCTCAGATTGACTTTGATGTTTAATATTAGAAGCATTTGGGGTCTTTATTTAGAAACTAGAGGCCCAGTGCACGAAATTTGTGCATGGGTAGGGTCCCTAGTGGCTGCCAGCTGGGGCCTCCCTCCCCCCCACCCCACCCCCCTGGCTGTCTGCCACTGCCGCCAGCCTGGGCTTCCCTTCCCATGGTTGGTCGGCTGGTCCCACCCCCTGGTCAAACTCCTGGTCGAACTCCCGGTTGAGGGGACAATTTGCATATTAGGCTTTTATTATATAGGACAGTGTGATGTTTTTGTGGCCAGAAATATCCTGTAGGAACTTAACTCTTGCTTATATCAATTAGCCTATGTAAAATGGTTTTGTTATACATCATGTCACTTAAAGTTGCACTTTCCAAGAAACTAGAGATGAAGGGAGGACTTGCTGTACATTAACTCATCAAATCCTCACAGCCCCATGAAAGAAGTTTATTCTACAGATGAGGAAACTGAGGCACAGAAAGGGAAAGCCAAGATCTGACTCCAGCCACAACCACTACTTCTATTACAAGAGATATGAAATTGTAGGAGACAATAATTTCCTTCCCTCCCACTTCCTGAAGAGAGAGGAATGGGAATTCGGGGAAAATGAGATCTACTCTAGTTTGAGAGCCCTGTGATGCTCTAGAATTACACTGTCAATTTGGAGCTTTAAAATGCATCATGTTCAGTACATTTTATTTAAATATTTTTATTGATTTCAGAGAGGAAGGGGGAGGGAGAGAGAGATAGAAACATCAATGATGAGAGAGAATCATCGATTGGCTGCCTCCTGCAGGCCCCCTATCAGGGATTGAGCCCACCACCCGGGCATATGCCCCTGACTGGAATCGAACCCAGGACCCTTCAGTCTGCAGGCCGATGCTCCATCCACTGAGCCAAACCAGGTAGGGCTCCAGTACATTTTAAAATGTGAAGAGTTAGAGAGCGCCAGGTGGAACAAAAGTTCATGGAAAATTGCCCTTTTCCTTCAAGTCTTTCCGTTTGGTTTTAAGTCTTCAAAACCTCATCCCAGGGTTCTACAGCTCTTCTACTTCAATGATGTCTGGAATTCATCATTAAATTCCTGGAAACTGGACCCTGGAATTCCACTGACCCGAGTTCCGCTACCACTAACAAGCTCTGTGACTTAGGATGAGTGGCTGGACCTCTCTGAGCCTGACTTCTTGTCGAAAATAAGGGTAATAGCACGACTCCCACCATGTCCCCCCAGGAGTGCCATCAGACACGTTCGGTTAAGCCCCACGCTCCAGCTGCACACAACTTCTCAGGTTTGCCAAGCACTGGAACATCTCCCTGATTTTGCACACGCTGTTCCCTCTTCTTAGTGGCCAACTCCTAGTCATGCATCAAGGCCCTCTGACCCTTTCCCACCTCTTTCAGAATTGCTACAAATCTGTTTCTGTGCAAAGCTAGAAAAGGTAGTTCCCTGTGACACCCTCCCAGGGCTCCCTGTGGCTACACACATCACAGGCAGATGCAATCATCGCTTATGCTTTGTCTCCAGCACGGGCTCAAACTTTCTGAGGGCAGGGCAGTACTTGACTCATTTCCAAGTCCCAGTGCCCAGCGTGCTCACAGCCTGGCATGGCACACATCTCCATACAAATTTGCTTTCCCTTAAATGCACATGGTCTGGACCCAGCCCCTGCTGACCCCAGGACAAATGTATGTATGAGAAGTAGTAAAAGCGAGCCAGTCTGTTATAGCCACAGGAAACGGTAGTGGACAGACCTGGGGCAACCTTGAGCAGCCTGTTCTAGGGGGAATTAAAGGGGACACAGCGACTGCAAGGAAAAGAAACAGACTGGGTCCCAACATCACCCCCTTCAGGAGTCTTCCCTGGTTCCTAAATGGTCTGCTTCCCCTGACATCTCCCCAAGGCATTCACAGGAGGGGCCCCAGGGGATGAGGAGTGTCCAGGAGTGCCCCCACCTTGCTGATACCCACCCCCATTCAGACACAGAGACCCCATGGTCTCAGGCTCCATTTGAAGGGTGAAAGTGAGCAGGGATCCCAGACCTGGGTAACTTAGCAGAGGGTCTGAGTGCCGGGCACAGCCCCGCATCTTCCCGAGGCTCTAGGGGAGCCTCTCTCGGGAGAAGAACAGTCCCAGGTCTGCAGCTTCCGGGGACCTCGCCCTGAGAAGGGGGCTGTGCTTTGCCCACCAAGGGAATCCCTGCTCCTAATGTGCCCAAAGCCCACCCTGGTGCCTCAGCCCCCACCTTGCTGCATGCCAGTTCAGCCCCTGCTGAGTGACAGCCTCCCAGACAGGAAAGGCTTTTGTTCCAAGGAAATGGCTGTCAAAGGGAGAAGAGGTACATTGTTTCTTTTCTTTTTCCCCCCCTTTTCTTTTTCCGCTTGTGACAGACGTCAATTTCTTGCCATCTGTCCCCCAAAGGAAAGATGATTAAATGTTTTTACAAGGATGTCAGAACACTGCTTCAATAGGGAGCCAGGGTGCTTGACTGAGGCTGCGCATGTGTGAGGAAGGGGAAAGCCGGGGGCGGGGGGGAGATAAAGCAAGGGAAGGCCAGGGACCAAGGACAGACCCTGGTACTGGGGGAAGCAAAGATCTAGGCCTTAATAAAATGCCCAACAAATGAAATGAAATACTCTCTGCCTAGCTCTGGATGCACCCGCCTCTCAGCAGCTTGAAGGGGGCAGCGAGAGCAGGTGGGGGACCTGGGGGTCCAGGGAAAAGGCAGAGGGGAGCACGTACCGACAGGAGCACTGCAGTTATAAAAGCCTTTTCCCCCCAGTTCCTTCAGAGTCCGGTCCCCACGTGGGCCGTTCCAGCTTTCGGGGAACACTGGACACAGTGGGGCAGCCAGGTGTGGGGAGAAAGAGGAATTCTCGGAGCTTCTTCTCAGGAGCCCCGGGCCGGGAGCAGGGGGCAGGGCAGTCTGCGCTGGTGCTTCAGATGCCCACCCGGTCCCAGGGGCACTTACCCTCCACGGAGCTCTGACCCCCAGTCCCCTGTCCTGCAGTACCTGGGCCAGAAAAGCCAGGGTCCTGGGGAACCCCCAACGGCATCTGTCCACTGGCTTCAGGACCTAACCTCAAAGCCGAACCAGCAGCACCGCCGCCTCCACTTCCTGCCTCAGCCCAGCCACCACCACCCCTTGGCACTGAGACCAACCAGCAGCTTCGGTTTTGGAACGGAAGCCATGAAGCCTCCTTGCTCCTTCTGAGCCCCGTCAGGGACTCGGGCTGAGGAGTCAACCCCAACCCCGGCCCTGTTCCTCTACCCTATCCTGGAGCCACCCCGCTGGGGTGCGGCGCTGGGGACACTACCTCCATGCTGAGGCACCCTGCCCATCCCAAGGAAATGACTGTCAAGGAGCGAGAAGGTACGTTTTTTTCTCTCCCTCTCAATTTTTCTCTTCTTTTTATTTATAGAGAAGGCAAGTTGGGCCTGAACCTGGGCAAGCCCGGCCTTGAGCCCAATCTCCTGCTAGAACTCAGGGCTGGGCCACTCGCCCAAAGTTGAGGCCCCTGTCCCCTGCACACAGGCCCTATCTCTGAGGCCCAATCTTGAGCAGTAGCGACGCCTCCCAGCCCTGTCCTTGCGTTGGGTCCGAGAAGAGGCCCCTCCTCGCTACACAGAAGCCTGATCTTGCAGCTCAATTCTCAAGCCACTGTCCCCACCACTGCCCCATGCGTCCTGGCCGGGCATCTTCAGGGCTCTGTCCGCATCCTCACTGGCAAGCCCAGCTCAGGCTTGGAACGTGAAGCTCTCCCCGCGGTAGAGGCCCTATTTATCCACCCAGGTCTAGAGCCACAGGTCCTCCTCCCTAGGAGTCGGCAGCTCCTCCTCCACCCAGAGCCTTTGACCAGGCCCTCAGTCCAGAGGCACAGCCACCGCCCAGCCCTCTGCCCTGCCCCAGAGGTCCACCCACCGCAGGGGCCCCATCGCTGGGCCCCTGGCTCATCTCAAGCCCGGGTCTGTTTTTCCAAACAGAGGCCCCCTTTCTCCTCCTGCGGCGCCCTGGCCCCCACCCCCCTTAGCACTCGGGGTGACCGCCAGGTCACTCCGGAGGGGCGCGCGGTGGGCCAGCCGGGCCTGGTCAGGCAGCGGTGCCACCAGGACCCTCGGACGGGGTGCAGGCGGTGATCCTTTCGCGGACCGTAGCTTCCCGGGCGCGGTTGAAGCCGCCGGGCTCCTGGCGGCCGCAGGGCCAGTGGCAGAGCTGGCGGAAGCAGCGCTTGAAGTTCTCGTCCAGGAAGGCGTAGAGCAGGGGGTTGAGGCTGCTGTTGGCGTAGCCCAGCGCGATGCACAGGTGCAGCGCGGCCACCACGAGCGGGTCGCGCCGGTTGATGTCCACCAGCGTCCAGACGATGACGAAGATGTGGATGGGGGCCCAGCACACCACGAAGGCGCCCACCACCACCAGCACCATGCGCGTGATGCGCCGCAGGCTACGGTCCTTCTCCTTGGAGCCCGAGAGCACGCGCACACTGCGCAGGCGCAGCAGCATCAGGCTGTAGCACACGGTGATGATGAGGATGGGCACCACGAAGGCGAAGAGGAACACGCAGATCTTGGTCACCGTGTCCCAGTACCAGCTGGGGCTGGGGAACTGGAGCGTGCACACCACGGCTCCGTCTGCATCAAGGAAAGAAAGAAGAACAGGCAGGGTAAGGGGAAGGGGGGCCTCAGGGGCTCGGCCTGCCTGCGACCCTCCCTTCTCAACTTGGTCAGGTCCCACCGCCTCCTCCTGGCCTTTACTCGGGGTGATTCCTCTACCTGGACTCCCCTCCGTTGCACGTGGTGAACTCTTACTCGTCTTTCAAGACCCCAGCAGTATTGGCCCTAATACAGAAGGCCTTCCTATATTCTCTCCAAGTCCCTTTAGAAGCCCAACAAGAATGCTATAATTTAGCCTAAGCTCACTAAATGCCAGTTATCATGATAACTGAAAACAGCTTACACATTTCCAAAGTAGTTTCAGTGGGGACGATATTGCTAAACTGACATAGAGAGCGAGTTAAGAGCAGGACTCAGGTCCTATTAACTGTGTGGTGTGGCCTTCAGCAAACTATTCAAACCTCAAGAGCTTCCCTAAAGTGGGACTAACAACAGCACCTAAACCTCATAGGGCTGTTGTGAGGATTAAATGGGCCAAAGCATGTAAAGCACATAGCACAGTGGGGTCCCAGCCCTTGGTGCATTCACAGGGCAGATACACGGGGGTGTCCAAAGGGCGGGGCTAGGGCTGGGGAGGCAAATCTCAGTTTAATGGCAAAAACTTCCGACTGCCAGACTTGTCCAGAGATAAGAGGGGCACCCAGGAGGGCATGAGCTCCCTGTCCCTAGAGTGTGGGCTTGGGCTGGATGCACAGCTTATGGGATGTTATGAGATACCGATACAGGCTGAGGCTGGCCCAGGAGACTCCCAGGTCTTTTGGAATTCTGGAATTTGAGGAGCTACACAGTGGACTTGGAGCCTGGGAGTTGTGAGAAGGGGGCTGGGAATCCACAGATGGAATGGACCTGGGACATCAGGCTGGCAGGATCCACATGGATAACTGAGTCTCAGAACTTCATAGTACAGATGGAGGACAGGCCCAGAGAGGAGCAGCACTTGTCCAAGTGAACAGCACTTGTCAAGGTCACACAGCAAGTGGCATATAAGTGCTGATGGCACACCCTGGGGAAGTGGTGTGTGTGTGTGTGTGTGTGTGTGTGTGTGAGAGAGAGAGAGAGAGAGAGAGAGAGAGAGAAGGGGGGGAGTGAGGAGGCCCATCTGGCCCAGCCCCAGCAGGTCTGTAGTTAATGGCCCGTAAACTGAAGGCTGACAGTGAGGAATAGGGCCCAGCTGCTGAGTCAAGACCAATAAGCTCAGAGACTTGATAAGGGCTCTACCCTTGTGAGAGTCAGCGATGGCCAAGAAGCCTCCCACCAAGCCTGTTCCCCTCTCCCACCACAGCACTGGTGATCTGCAAACCCTCACTGCAGGGGCCAAAAGGAGCAGCAGATACAGGGCCAGGAGCCTTGGGTTTTAGGCCAAATTCCACCAAATGCCTGGCTGTGTGACCCTAATAAACCATGGAGATAGGAGTCTCTGCCTTGTCTATCTCATAGGCTTAATCATCTTAATTGCTGCTATTTATTGGGCCTTGGCAATGAGCCAATACTTGTCCTAAGTATTTTACACATACAACCTCATTTAGTCTTCTCAACACCCCATGATTTAGTGTGGCTCAGAGAGGTTAGTGACCAGTGACTTGGCACCCTGCTGAACTACTTTTCCCACTTCTTTACATCAAGTTGGAGTCATGTGACCAGCTATCACCAGGAAGAGATGGGCCATAACATTTAAAACTGGTTGTGCTTTCTCACCACTCCTTCTCCATATTCTTCTGCTGCCCAGACCCAGCAGTGGAGGATTCCAAAACCATCATGTGGAGCCTGGTCCCTGAACGATGTGCGGCACAGAGACCCTCCTCTTGCTCACATTGAACAGTAATGTGAGTAAGAAATAAACTTCTGCTGTGTTAAGCCATTGCACAGCTCCCCTGACTGATAGAGGCGGTTACTGTACTAATAATGACCATTTTCTCTGAGGAAACGCACCTGTCTGTCATTCTCTGAAGGCCAATCTCTAGGCGTTGCTTTGGTCATCTGAGCCAATGACTTCAAATTGGGGTGGAAGGGAATTGGGGATGGGACTGCAGACCTTGTGGCCTCCACTGCTCACGGATCAGTGACAGCCTCACCCCACTGGCCATCCATCTAGCTCCTTAAAGGTCAGTCATCCACACACTTCTGGCCAGCGGCTACATGCTCACAAACCAGCCATCCATAATCCCATTGATAATTTCCTTTGGCCAGCAATCCATATGACTACTGACTAGTCATTCATCCTCACCACACTCAACCATTCCCATTCCCGTTGGTTGACTATCCATATTCCCACTGGCCAGTCATCCACACTTTCATTGATCAGCAGTCCATATCTCTACCCTCGTAAGTGGCCTATAAACCCACAGAGGCCCATGTGCTGCCTCCTGTGGCCACTCACCCCGGGGACGGGTCACAGCCATGATCATGATAGGTACACCAACACCTGATGCCAGGACCCATATGCAGATGTTGATCAGCTTGGCCTTGGCGGGCGTGCGGAAGTCCAGCGCCTTGACAGGGTGGCAGACAGCAATATAGCGGTCAACACTCATCATGGTGAGTGTGAAGATGCTGGTGAACATATTATAGTAGTCGATGGAGAGCACAGCCTTGCAGAGAAGCTCCCCAAAAGGCCACGTTTCCATCAGGTACTTGGCGCTCTGGAAGGGCAGCGTGCTGGTGGCCAGTGCATCTGCCAAGGCCAGGTTGAAGATGTAGATGTTGGTGGCTGTCTTCATCTTCGTGTACCTTAAAAGGAAATGCACCTATAACTCTCCCAATGCACAGATTTACGTTTCACTTGAAACTCAGGGAGGCGAAATGACTGATCCAAGGTCACACAAAAGTCCGGGGCAGAGGAGGGACTAGAGAACCTGACCTGTCTGGTTCAGCATCATTCCTGTCCATTCTAACAGATGAAAGAGCATTTATCTGGCTTGGAGTAACTTTGGCAGAAGGTATTTTAGGAAAAACCCTTGTCTTTTAAAAATAAAACAGCTCCAGAGGGAAACAGGTCTAGGTTCGAATCCTGCCTCTACTGTTTGTCAGCTGAGTGCTTCTGGGCTAGTAACTTGAACTTTCTAAGTCTTAGTGTTCACAACTGTAAAAAGAGGGACAATATTTTTACCAATCTCATTAAGTTGTTATGAAATGTAATGAGAGGATATAGCACTTAGGCCAGAGCGCAAAGCATGATAAGTGCTTGGTATATGATAGATGTTATTATTCTTCAAGTACAAAGAACGGAGCTGGGGGCTAGACCAGAGTGACCTGACCCTCTACCACTGACCTGGCCTGTTGGGAATATGATTGGGCAGCTCTGATGGAGGGACTCTGCCGAGCAGAATGACTAGGACCTTAGGCCACCTGGCATGTCCTCCATGGGCTCCCAGTCCTTCCTACTGTCCTTTCCAGACTATCTTATTCCCATACAGCTGGACTCACCCAGCTGTAGGAAAGGGGAGCAGGGGACAGTGTCAGACCTCCAACACAGAGCACATGCCCAGGTGTCCAAGCCAAATGTCTGCAGCCAGGCCTGGTACCTGAAACTCTCCACCATCCATCCCTCCACGGTCCATGCTGCCACACAGCTGCTTGCACCACAGCTGGCCCCGGTTTGGCCAACATTTCCAGTCCTGGGCGGGGCACCAGGTACGCTGGAGGAGGCTCGTGCACTGAAAACAGTGCCAGTGCAAGGTGATCATGGAAACACACCAGTGCACCGAGGCAGGGGTAAGGACTGCCTTCATGTCCCTGGAATGATCCCAGAAACCCAAAGAAGAGCTGTCTGAGTGCCTCCTCAAATTTCAGAGCAGAAGAACTCTGAGAGGTGGAGGGGAGTGATTTTATGAACGTGCGGTCCAAGGACTTCCCTCACAATCATTGGAAGAACCCCAAGTAATGCAGATCCTGGGACCCCCACCCCAGACCTTGAGATCTTAATCTCTGGGAATCTTCATCTTTAACCAGAACCCCCTCCCCCAAGTGATTCTTATGGATCCTAAAGTTTAAGAAACACGATGTAGCCTATTGCCCATGTTGAGGAGAGATGGGGAAACTGAGCCAAGGTGAGGAGTGACAGTGGCAGAGCTAAGTCAAGAACTTAGACCTCCTGACTCCCGGACCAAGGCTTTCTCGCCACTCTACCCCAAGGGTGGAACCGCACTTCTGCCTCTACCCCTCTAGGCTGGACCGATGCATGCCCTCAAGGTGTTTGGAATGACTGAATGGATTCTACCGGCTAAGGCTCCATGATGTCACTGATTTATTTGGCTTTAAAAAAAAAAGATGCTGAGTCACTCATTGTCCTCCAGGGCCAGCATCTGTCCTACTCTCTTCCAAAATAGCCGTCACTTGCCCTGCAGCTGGAGAAGCAGAAAGTTTTGCTGGAAGACAGCAGAATTGCAAGTCTTGGAAAGTCTGTCTTCAGTGGGGTGCGGGATCACAGCTGTGTGGGAGGCAGTCTCAACCCCACAGCTGACTCGTCTAATTTTGCTTCTTTTACGCAGAACAATTAGAGGCTGTTCTTTGCCTGCTATTTTGATTTATGAAGGCTCCTTCAATTCCCGGGGGGTTGGGGGGGAGGTGTGAGATGCTGGGAAGTAGGTGATGAAGCTGCTGTAGCTGATCCAGGCAGGGCTGAGAGGCCGAGCGCTGTCAGCCAGCCAGAGCCCCCTCTCCTCACAGGCCTCCCCACCCCGCAGCTAACCAGCCCCCAGCCCTGTCCTGTTGGCCTCTTCTGACAAATCATGCCGCTCTGCCCTAGTTGGTTTGCTCAGTGGTTAGACCACCGGCCCTCGGCCTGAAGGGTTGCGGGTTCAACTCCCAGCCAAGGGCACGATCCCCACTGCTGGTTGGGAGTGTGCAGGAGCCAACCAATCGACGTGTCTCTCACACATTGATGTTTCTCTCTCTCTCTGTTTCTCCCCACCCTCCCTTCCACTTTCTCTAAAATTCAGTGGAAAAAATATCCTTGGATAAGGATTAACCAAAAAAATAAATAAATAATCATTCCGCTCTCCTGCGCTCAAGGCCAATTCCACAAACTGGCCCCAGCCACCTCTTAGGCCTCAGCTCCCAGAACCTTCCTTTGATGGCTGCCCCCCCCACCCCTCACTTCTTCCCTGTTCCTTGGACACATCCAGCCCACTTCCACCTCAGGGCCTCTGGACTGCTGCTCACTCTTCCTAGAAGCCTTGAGTCCCCAATTGTGCATGGCTTGCTCCTTCACTTAACTCAGGACTCTATTCAAATATCGCCTCCTCAGAGAGGCTGCCCTGACCTCCCTATCCCTACCATCGCTCTCTCGCTCCTAACACTGCTTCATTTTCTTTATCTCACGAACTACCGCCTGACTTAATATTTATCTTCTTTTCTGTCCATTTGACTCTCTCGCCCACATAAACTCCCCGAAGACAGGCCTTTTGTCCATTTTGTTCCCTGCTGTATTACCGGCCCTACCAACAGTGCCCGGTAAATAGCAAGCTTTCAATAGGCATCTGTTGTATAGGCCAGGTCTCACCAGCTCTCACAGGGACCACCACAGCAGCCTCTCCGCCCCTCAAGCCATCATCCACATAAGCCGGGGTGCTCACAATAACAGGCAGATTTGCTCAGGACACTCTTCTGCTTACAGTCCTCCTGTGGCTCCCCATTGCCATCTGGATAAAAGCCGAACCCCTCAGACGGGCTTTCCATCTGCGCGGGCTCCTTTCCCACAGTGCCTTCCGCGCCCAGACACTCCATCTCGCATCCCCTCCCCGCTAAGAGACAGCCTCTATAATGGTTTGGCGGGCCTCCTTCCAAACCACATATATGCATATAGCTTTTTATAAAATTTTATTTCTGCCAGTGTAATCCAATGACATCATATAAAAAGTCACATAGCACCATAATGAAATTAGGTGCCCCTCTGCCCTCCCCTTCCCCATGCCTCTGGCCTGCTCGCCAGAGCCACCACTTTTCACGTTTTTAGTTATTCTTCTAATCATTAACTCCATCATTCTCAACAACATGTTTAAATGGTGGTTTCCTGATGTAGCCATGTTAGACAGTAGCTGAAGTTTGTATTCGGTCGAGCCAGGCTAGGCAGCCGTGACAAACAATCCCAAAGTCTCAATGGCTTAACACAACCAAGGTCTCTCTCTCACCCCTGCAGAGTGCTGTCAGTGCTTCCAGGACTATATGCCACAACATAATCCCAGCCTGCTGTAATCTCGCGGCTCTGCCTGAGGCCTCCTTGATCACCGGAGGGAGGGAGAAGAGACAGCTGCAGGGCCATCTAGGCCCTGGTCTAGCTGCAGCATAGCACTTCCACCTGCAGCCCACGGACTAGAACTAGTCCTGTGGCCCCAGCCAACAGCAAGGGGCTGAGAAGTGCAGTCTTTTATGTGCCCAGAAGCAGGGAGAATCAGGTATTACGGAACACCCACAATGACCTCCCCAACTCCCTATTATGGCGGGAGAGGATTCACTCTCTTACACTACCCAACGCCACCGCCCCTCCCCATTCTTCCAATATAGTTTTACCACAGTTTTTAAAATTTAAGTTAAACCGATATTCAAAGTTTATACTCTTTTTTTGTGGGTTTTATATTCTTGTTTTTCCTTTTTTTAAAAAAATATATTTTATTGATTTTTTACAGAGAGGAAGGGAGAGGGAGAGAGAGTTAGAAACACGGATGAGAGAGAAACATCCATCAGCTGCCTCCTGCACACTCCCTACTGGGGATGTGCCCGCAGCCAAGGTACATGACCTTGACCGGAATCGAACCTGGGACCATTCAGTCCACAGGCTGAAGATCTATCCACTGAGCCAAACCGGTTAGGGCGTGGGGTTTATATTCTTATGACTTTGTCGATATTGTCCACTGCTGAGCCAAATGGTATGCTATAATCACATTTATTTTCTACTACAGATTTTTGTTTTTCCTGGAATTAATAATTGCTTTTTTTTCCCCATTTGTGCACATATTGCTAAATCTCCTCAAACATTCCAGCAGACCCATAAAATGCCTTTCCCATGTAGTCACATAATACACCAGTTCCTTTTCCTAGTAATCTATCTCCTGGAGTCACTCTCCTTCCCTTTCTTTTTTAAATCCTCACCAGAGGCTATGTTTCCATTGATTTTTGGAGAGAGGGGAAAAGAGAGGGAAACACAGAGAGAATGCCCTTGACCGGAATCGAACCCGGGACCCTGGGGTCCGCAGGTTGACGCTCTACCCACTGAGCCAAAGCGGCTAGGGCCCTCCTCCCCTTTCACTCTGCGGGTGGTTTCTTTCCAGACCAGCTGCACGCCTGTGCTCCTGCGTTAGCGCACCTGCTTTCTGGCTTACACGTCTGTTCTATCTTGGTTTATGCCCTCGTGTTGGTGCAGCACATCCTTTAGTCCCTTCCTAAGAAAGGACACATAGAAAATAACATTTTTACACTCTTCCATGTCTGACAATGCCTTCCTTCTATCCTCACTTCCGATTTCTCTGACTGTGTAAGGATGAGTAGGTTGAAAATCATTTTTCCATCAGAATTTTGAAGGCCTGGCTTCCTCATCTTCTAACTTCCCTGTTGCCCCTGAAGTATCTGAATCATTCCGACTCCTGGTGATTTGTCAGCTGCCCTCCCCGGCCAAGAAACTTTTAGTATTGTCTCTTTATCCCTAGTATTCTGAGGTTCGTGGTGATGTACTTTGGGCGGTTCTTTTTCATTTTATTGGGCCTCTCAGTCTGCAGATTCATGTCCTTTGATTTGAAATGTCCTTATAGTTATTGGGTCATTTCCACCTCTGCTTTGTCTGGACAATCCGTTAGTCAGACATCGAGCCTCCTGGATTGATCTCAAATGTTCTTACTTTCATCTCTTTGTCTTTGGGGGACATTTCCTTTTCATTATCTCTCAACCTTTTTATTGACTTTTTTTAAAAAGTTATGGCTCTTGTGTTTTGTTTTTTCAGTGCCCTTTCTTCTTATTCCTTTTTATAACATCTCATTTCATGGATACAATATCCTCTCTGACCTCTCTAAGGATATAATAGTTTTTTGTATTTTCTTCTGCTCTCTGCATTGTCTTTTTGCTTCGAACATTTTTGTTTAATTGTCTGTATTGGCCTTTCTCTTCTATTCTGGAGACGGCCTTCACCTATCTGGTAATATGTGACTAAAGGTGGATCTTTCCATGAAGCACTAAACTAATTGACAGGGGTGTGTGTGTGCGCGCACACACACTCGTGTCAGCACAGGGCCCTGTCGGGGGACTGAGAAAGATCTGGCTTTACACTGGGGGACAGCTAAATATCAGTTCTCTTCTCTGAGGCTTTCAGAAAAGAATCCTCCCATCTCCTGCTGGCAACACACATCTGGCTGTAGGGATTCTGGTAGCAGAGACAGCGACCACCTTGGGATCCCTCCATTTTCCATTCGGTATCTCACTCTGACCCTTCCTGCATCTGCTGGCCCTGAGCTCGGAGTTTCTCCAGGTTAACTTCTCGAGGGAAAAAATCTTGACTTCCTGCAAAATAGGGGTAGTCACCTGGTTGGGCAGGGCCTAAGAGTGAGAGGCCTAAATGTCTCACTGCTTCCTCTATGGAGACTCAACCCCCTGCCTGTTTTCATTCCCACACCCCACCCCTGCTCAGCCTGGTACTCCTCTTCCAAAGAGGTGTTGACATCTCTTAAGAGACATAAGCTGAGACATAAAAGGTAAAGTGACTTGCCCAAGTCACATGGGCAAGTGAGTGGCAGAGCTGGTATTTAGTTGAGGCATTCTAGTGCCAACACACCTGGTAATGACTTGGCTCTACTGCCCCTCAGTGCGTGTTACCTTCCTTCCTCCCCCACCTCCCACAGTTGGTGAAAAAGTCAAGGGATGTGAGCTTATGCTAAAGGTCTTTACTCCTCCAATAGGCATTAGCAAGCACCTCTTAAGTGCCCGGCACTGAGTAGGGGACATAGGAGAGAAGGTGATAGTCTGGCTCCTTGAAATGTATGGTCGTAGGGAGCAGGCAGACATTGAACAAATCACTGTATTAATTAGTGCACAGTTACCCACTATTACCGCTCTACCACGAAGGACAAGAGAAGGGTATAGTGATGGACATTACCAGTGGGAGCACGAGGGGGTTCGTGGGAGGAACCTGGCATAGACTGCAAGGTCACCGATGGCTGCTCTGAGGAGATGTGCAATGAACTGAACTGTGTCCCCCACATTCCCGTCGGAGCCCTGCCCATGTGACGGTGTTTGGAGATCGGGCCTGGGGAGAGCCTTAGGGTTACATGAAGTCATGATGGCACTAGTGCCCATTTCAGAAGAGACACCTGTTTTAGGGGCACTAATATCTCTCTCTTTCTCCCCTTCCCCCCCTCCCCCAATCTTCCAGTCACTCCCTCTCTCCTTGTCATGCGAAGCTAGGAAGGGAGCTCTCTGGCACCTTGATCTTGGAACTTCGCCTCCAGAACTATGAGAAAATAAGCTTCTGTTGCTTAAGCCACCCAGTTTGTGGTGTTTTGTTATGGAAGTTCGAGCTGAGATGAAATGCCATCTCTGCCAGGTTGGAAAGAATGAGGAGTCAGTCCTGTGAAGGTGAAGGGCGAGGTTGTTTCGGACGGAAAGAACAACATGTACAAAGACCCTGTGGCAGGAAAGAGCCTGGTGAGTTGTAGGCATCGTCATAAATCAAGTGCAACTAAAGGGGAGTGAGCCAGAGAGGAAACAGCAGGAGAGGCAGCAGCCGTCCGCTGCTGAGCTGTCAGTCATGCGGAACCTTCGGGCCAGAACAAAAAGTGTGGATTTTATCCTGAGTGCAAGGGGTTGGGTGGAGTCATCAGAGATTTTAAGCAGAGGAGTGATCTGGTCTGATCTATGTGTGCGTCTTTAAAAATCACTCTGACTACTGCGTGGAGGCTAGATGGAGGCAGAGCAAGAAGGGGCAAGAGACTGAACTTTCTAGAAAAATAAAGTGCTTATTGCCCCACCCCCAAAATCCTACATTGGTTTCTAATTTTTTTCCCTTTTTCAAAAAGTTGTGGATATGACATTGAGCTCCTACTTTAATACCATATTAAAAATGAACTGAAAATGGATGAAAGAGCTGAAACGATAAAACTCTTAGAAGAAAATATGGGAAAAGCTTCATGACACTGGATTTGACAGTGGTTACTTGGATATGATACCAAAAGAATAGGCAACAAAAAATAAAATAGATAAATTGGGCTACATCAAAATTAAAAACTTTTGTGTACCAAAGGACACTACCAACAGAGTAAAAAGGCCACCCACAGACGGAAGAAAATACTTGCAAATCACATATCTGATAAGGGAATTAATATCCAAAGTATATAAAGGACTCCTACAACTCAAAAAACAAACAACAACAAAACCACAACCCAACCCGTGTGGCTCAGTGGTTGAGCACTGACCCAGGAACCAAGAAGTCACGGGTTCGATTCCCTGTCAGTGCACATGCCAGGTTTCGGGCTCGATCCCAGGAGGGGGCATGCAGGAGGCAGCCCGGTGATGAAGTTCCTCTCTCATCAATGTTTCTATCTCTCTATCCCTCTCCCTCCCTCTCTCTCTAAAAATCTATTTTTAAAAATATTTTTTAGAAACACAGATTTTTTTAAAAGGGCAAAAGACTTAAATAGGCACAACTCTGAAGATATATAAATGACCAATAGGCACCTGTAAAGATGCTGAACATCATTAATCATTAGGGAAATGTAAATCAAAATCACAATGAAATAGTACTTCATACCTAGCAGGATGGCTACTATTAAAAAAAGACAGAAAATAAATACTGGCAAGGATGTGGAGAAACTGAAACCCTTGTGCTCTGCTGGTAGGAATGTAAAGTGGTACAGATGCTGTGGAAAACAGTACAGCAATAGCGCAAAAAACTAAAATAATTGCCATATGATCCAGCAATTCCACTTCTGGGTATTTAACCAGAAGATGTAAAAGTAGGATCTCATATACATACACCCCATGTTCATAGCAGCATTATTCACAACAGCCAAACGCTGGGAGCAATCCAAGTGTCCATGGATGGATGAGTGGATAAACAAGATGTGGTACAGCCAATGGAATACTATTCAGCCTTAAAAAGGAAGGGAATTCTGACACATGCTTTGCCTTGGATACACCTTAAGGACATTGTGCCAAGTGAAATAAGCCAGTCACAAAAAGACAATACGACATGAGGTACATAGAGTAGTCAGATTCATAGAGGCAGAAAGTAGAATGGCAGTTTCTGGGATCTGGGGGAGGGGGCTATGGGGACTTATTATTTAACTAGAGGCCCGATGCACGAAATTCATGCAAGAGTAGGTCTTCCTTCCCCCGGCTGCCGGCACTGGTTTCCCTCCGGCCACCCAGGACCCAGGCTTCCCTCGCAGGCCCGGCTTCCTCCTGAAGGTCGTCTGGAAGGACATCCAGTCTAATTAGCATATTACACTTTTATTAGTATAGATTAGAACAGAGCTTCAGTTTGCAAAGATGAGAAGAGTTCTGAAGACGAATAGTGGTGACAGCTGTACAACAATGTTAATGCACTTAACGTCAATGAACTGTGCACTTAATGGTTAAGATGGTAACTTTTATGTTCTGTGTATTTTACCACAATAAAGAAAAAAGGTTGTGGGTAATCAAGAGCTGTTGCTGTCTATTTTCTGAGCTGGAGAATGCGGTGAGGGAGTCCTTCAGAGCCTTTCAGATTTGGCTCCTCAACAGACAGCTGTGTGATCTTGGATAAATTATTTCACCTCTCTAAACCTGTTTTCTTGTTGGTAATTTCAGTGTAATCATGCTTTTTAGGAGCCAAAGCGTGTGAAAATGTCTAGCTTACTCGCCAGCATGTAGACAAGAACTGGCAGCCTTTCTTGTTTGTTTGTTTTTCCTTCTGATATTTTTCTGCTTTTTTCTCATGAGGTTCAATCCTCACCATTGGACCCAACCCCAGAGGTGAGGTAAGCTCTGGCTGAACCTCTGTTGACTCTGAGATGCATTGGGAAACCCTTTGCTTTCTCTCTAAGTCAAATCCCCATTAGCTCACCTTGAATTACGCAGCTGCTAGGGAATTTGCTCCCAAACATCACAGTCCTCGGCGAGGCTCCATCATACAAGTTCCGGAGCTCTAAACCCCTCCTGTCTTCTGTCAAACAGCCCACTGTCAGGGGAGATCACCACCACCTCTACTGACTTCCCTTCCATTTGAAGGAGACGGGGTGTGAAGCTCTGAAGAGCTGGGCTTCTCGGATGACAAGCAAGCTCCTTGTAAGAATTTTCTCCCCTAGGCACCCCCAGGGCAGTTGGTTAGACTGGCTGACGTCTTAGTGCCTGGCGCCCAGAAGAAGGCTAACGCATTCCCTCCTGCGTGCAGGCCTCCATGGAACTGGTCCGACAGCTTTGTGTGGGTTGTTTGTTTCCTTTAAGCAATACTCTCTGGCTGCCTTTGCTTCCATGCGCCAGGCACTATGCCTAAAGCAGCAAATGCATGATTTCACCTCATCCTCACTGCAACCCTGAGTGTTAATGCCATGCTCGTTCTACAGATGAGTCAAGTTAGATGGCGCTCCCAAAGACACAAACATGGCTAGGAGGCGACAGTGACAGGAGGCAAACTTCGAACTGGTTTCCAGAACCCACACTCATAACCCCTCGGGTCTGTGCTTTGCTGTTCACTGTCTCCCTGGCACCTGCACTACCTTATCAAACATTGGCCACGGCCAGGGCCCCAATCCGGAGGCCAGGACCGAATGGAGTGCACTGGTCCAGAGGTGGGCTGGCTCTACAGCATTCGTCTGGTTTTCACACATTCCTCAACCCTGCTATGTCCCGGGCTTTGGAGACAATCTGCTCACAATCCAGGTGGGGTCAGGGAGAGACAGACCAATAAACATCAGAACAATGTCACAGGCACAATGACGGGGCCCAATGGGGAGTTACTACTTACAGGGCAAGGAGCGGAGGTCAATGCAGCACAAAATATCCCCCTCTGGTTACGAGGGGCAGTAGCCAGCATTTATGAACCACTATGTGCAAGGTCTGCTCAGGCATGGTTTGATGCACTCCTTACACCTGTGTTTGTTTTGTTTTGTGTTTTAATAGAAAATAAACATTTGTTGGACATTGACTACGTAGCAGGCACTGGAAAAGCGTTCTGTGTCATTCAATCCTCACAGAACCCCCTACAGAGTAGACAGTACTCATTATTCCCAATTCACACAGAACTCGCCCAAGGTTGCACAGTCAGAAAGAGGCTGAGCAGATTCAAACCCAGAGCTCTTCCCTGAAACCCCAGTGTCTGCCTTGGACTTCGGTTTCCGCTTCTCTCTTATGAATCCAGAGTACTCTGTGTGCCCCCCACACATTCTCTTGAACAGTTAAAGCATACGTTCCCCAGAACGTGTCACCACTATGTGCCTAGAACTTACAGCAGCCCTTAGCACAAAGCAGGGGTCAAACACATTTGGTGAATGAATGAATGTTGATGACTCAGTCTTCCAAACTAGACTGGGACATCCTCAGGCAAAACCCGGGTCCCCTTCATGCTGTCCACAGGGGACAGCGTCTCCTGGAGGACTCCCTGTGGGCAGAGGAGTCTCAGTGTCCTGACCCTTGAAAGTATCCAGTCACGGAGTGAAGAGCTCAGATTGGGACAGCCCTTCCCCACTCGCTACCTCTCTCCTTCATTCCTTCTTCGATTCCTTCCTTCTAACCTGGACCAATCAAGTCCCCTGAAGGACACCTGGGCCTCACCCTGTTTGCCCTGAAGCTGAAGTGACTCAGCTCTGCGGCAGCAAAAGGGAAATACTGTCAGATCATTTATCCAAGTAGCTCCTTTGTTTTCAAGCAAACTGAGGGGAATGTTTTTTCTATTTATACACAAAGCCCCATGTGGGTCAAAGTCAGGGCAAGAGACCTAAAAACCAAAACAATAACAGTAACAGCAACAAGGTAAGAGCACCAACCCACAGTCTGATCCACCTTGTGGTACCAGAGGAACCAAATCGAAGAAAATAGCTTCAGCCTCGATCAAAACTCACTTGGTCCCAAACAGCGTGGATTGCTGGAGTATTTAGAATTAATTTTATTCCCAGATGCTTTTGGGAGCTCAAAAATAACAGCTGCTCACTATAAAATGTTCAAACAATACAGAATGATTTAATAAAGAAAGCTTTAAAAACATTATTACTATTACAGACCATCATTACAGATAGCATGCAACACACATACCCTGTTTTATATCATTGGGATCTTGCTCTAATACTGTTATGTAACCTGTTTCTCTCAAAACTATGCTGTGACCATCTTTCTATAACCATAAATACAAAATATTTTTAACTACATTCTTTTTTAAAATATATTTTTATTGATTTTAGAGAGGAAGGGAGAGGGAGTGAGAAACAGAAACATCATTGATGAAAGAGAATCACCGACTGGCTGCCTCCTGCACACCCCCAACTGGGGATCAAGCCCACAACCCAGGCATGTGCCCTTGACTGGAATTGAACCCGGGACCTTTCAGTCTGCAGGCTGACGCTCTATCCACTGAACCAAACCAGCCAGGGCACCATACATATAAATTAATAAAGATTTTGGTGACCAAACTGATTGTTATTCTAGTCCAGAGGTCAACCAACTTCTTTCTGAGGAGTCAGAGAGTAAATATTTTAGGCTTTGTAGGCCATATAACGTCTCTGTTGCATATTCTTTTTTATTTTATTTTATTTAACAACCCTTTAAGATGATAAAAGTCATTTTTAGCTCAAGAACAGACTTCAGGCTGGATCTAGTCTCACTTAGAGATACTAAACCTCCCAAATAAAGTTACTTAATACATCCCCTGTCGAAAGACACACAGGCTGTTTCATCTCTTTTTGTTATTATAGACTAGAGGCCTGGTGCACGAAATTCGTGCGGGGGGGGGGGGGGGGGGGCGGGGGGGTGTCCCTCAGCCCAGCCTGCACCCTTTCCAATCTGGGACCTCTTGAGGGATGTCCGACTGCCTGTTTAGGCCTGATCCCAGAATTGAACCCGGTGGGATTGGGCCTAAACGGGCAGTCGGACATTCCTCTCACAATCCAGGACTGCTGGCTCCCAACCGCTCGCCTGCCTGCCTGATTGCCCCTAACAGCTTCTGCCTGCCAGCCTGATCACCCCCTAACTGCCCTCCCTTGCCAGCCTGGTTGCCCCCAACTGCCCTCCCCTGCAGACCTGGTCACCCCCAACTGCCCTCCCCTGCAGGCCTGGTCCCCCCCCCCCCCCCCGCAATTGCCCTCCCCTTCAGGCCTGGTCCCCTCCAACTGCCCTCCCCTGCAGGCCTGATCACCCCCAACTGCCCTCCCCTGCCGGCCATTTTTGACCACATGGGGGCGGCCATCTTGTGTGTTGGAGTGATGATCAATTTGCATATTACCTCTTTATTATATAGGATAAGGCTGTGATACACATCTTCGTGCACCCAGCTATCTGATGGTCTCCTAGAGAAAGAAATCCTAGAATCTGAGCTAGAAGGAAACTTCACAGAGAGGGCATTCCCTCTACAGCCCTCCAGGCACATGGCATCGCAGTCTCTACTTGAGTGTGTTGGAGACAGCAAAGCCCCCACCTGCAGGCACAACCCATCCCGTTGTTGGCACAACTCACAGGGTAGGCAAGTTCTTTCTTTTCTCTTTCTCTTTTTTTTGGGGGGCGGGGAGGGCAGGTGGATAGGGGATGGGGCAGGGCTAAAGACTGGCTCCCTCTTACCTGGCACTATTTTTCCTGGTTCTGCCCATGGAATCACAGAAACTAAACCTAACCCTCCTCCTTCCCACATGGTGGAAAGTGGAGATAGTAATAGTACACATCTCATCCAGCTTTGGGGAGACCTGAGTTAACACAAGGAAGTGCTCGGTACGTGTCAGCTGTTACGGCTGGTTGGTCAGCGGCCTTCTCAGCGCGGTGTGGCCATTCTTGGAGGCCCCATCTTGGTTTGCCCTCATGTGTTCATTAATGAGATTATCTGAGTGAAGAAGACACCTCTTCTGAGGTGAATGGAGGGCCCGAGACAATGCAGGGAAATCACGTCATGGGCACAGATGGTGCTCGGGCCTGGCTTCTCCCATCTCTCCAGGCAAGTAAACGAGGCCAAATCCCTTTTCTGTGGGATCTGCAATTCCAATCCACATGGCCATACGCCCCAGCCAGCACAGATGGCTCCTGAGGACAGGTTCCCAGGTCTCTGCCCGTGGCTGGCTCCTCCACCCATTACCAGATGCGGTCTTCACGTCTGTCCTACCGAACCGGCATCACTGCTGGCAGTACGTCAGCTGAAGCGGCACCCCCTGTCACACAGGCCCCCCAGATCGGCCTCCCCAAGTCACAACGTTTTCAGCTCCTCCTACTTTTAAAGCACTCCAGAAATTCCCCGTTCCCTGCACCTCCCTGTCAGGGGCCAGGCACTCAGCAGATACTGTCACCACCAAGGCTTCCATAACTGAAAGTGGCCCTGAGGCCGTCCAAGCCACGAGGTGCTCGTGCAAAGAAAACCTAGCAAATGCATCGTGGGCTCAATGCAAAGGGGAGACGCCGATGATGATGAAGACTCAGAGGACAGTGAAATGGACATGGCAGATGAGAGCATTGCTCTCTCTCCAGCTAAACCTAGTCGCAGGTCCGGAAACCTGAGCCCCCGGAAGAGAGTGACAATGATTCTGACTTCCTTGCCAAGGGACCCACGCAGATGAAAACCCTCAGATTTGTAGCCTCCTATGTGTTACTCCATGAAGCTTAAACCAGAGCAAACTCCAAAGATGATTTTTTTTTTTTTTGCCTTATCTCCTTGAAGTGGGAAATGTGTGAGCTTAGTGATTCACATCCACAGGACAAAAACTTGAGGAAAAATAAGTTTCTACGTAAGTTTTGATTATTGTTGTCGTCGCATACGTCCTCTAAGAGTCGGTGGGACAAACCTGGGGCTGGCACTGCGCACAAGGACTCGTTTTAGGAATCAGCGTCAGACTAGTAGTCACTTGTACCATTTAGAGGCTTTTAATTCTAGCTTTTATTTCATTTTATTTAGTCTTATATTTTTCCTCTGCATGTTCACAATACCAAGCTTTAAATGTATTTTACTAAAATTTTCTGAATGAAAGTTAGCTAAGTCAGATGAAAACCAACTTTCTTTGAAAATCAGGCAACAGAAGATCCTCTGGGTTATAAATACCCCATTTTCTCTCAGAAGGCCAGCATTCCTTCTGAGCAAAGGTGACTTAAAAAATAAACCGGAATTGAAATAGGTAGAGTAACACTAGAATTTCCCTATTGTGAAAAAACAAATGGCAGATAGGTGGCATTGTTTGTTTGTTTGTTTTTTGGAAAGCACAGAACAGTTTTCATTGTTTTTCAGTTATAAAGTCAGAAGACCTCTGCAGTTACTTCTCTTAATAAATGTTTTTAATACCATATTCTTATATTATTAAATAAATTTTACTTGGAAAAAAAAAAAGAAAGAAAGTGGCTCTGTGCCGGAAGCCGGTCCATCCTTGCTGCTTGACACAGTCGCTGCAGGAAAGAAACATCTGCACAGCATATGTTTCAAGGGACCTGGCATATATAGCATACTGTTCTTAATATGTTTGCTCTCCTTAGTGCCATGTGTTTTAACCAAGGTCACCTCTCTGAGAAAGGTTGTTTCCTCAGGTGGGGATTTTTCCCTGAGGTTAGGGAGGGGATACAACCCCTTAATTAAGTGCCAGGCGGGTAGTTAAGCTACATAATCTTTACTCCCTGGAATGGAGATAAGAAACACCCTAACCTTTGTAATAGAAATTGACAGGATTAAAATCGGCTGGTATAAATACGGATGTAACAAGACAATAATCATCAGAACCTCATCAGTTCCTAACCAGAACCTAGCCAGAGAACATGGCAAAAGATCCTGGACAGAACCTGGCTACAGAACTTCACTGGAGAACCTAGACAGAACATGGCAGGAGAACCTGGATAGAACCTGGCCGGAGAACCTTGCTACAGAACCTGGCGACTGAACCTGGCTGGAGAATCTGGAGAACCCTGGCTGGAGAACCTAGCAAGAGAACATGGCTACAGAACATGGCAGGAGACCCTGACAAGAGAACCCGACTATGATGATCAACTGAACGCAGCCTCCATGTCATTCCTTCTTCGCCGACTCTGTCCACACCTTTGGGGACCCCTGGACCAGCTGGGGTTGGACCCCAGCAGCTCTGAAAGAGACAAGTTCACATCCCAACCCCCAGTACCTGTGACTGTGGCGTATTTGAAAAAAGGGTCTTCACCGATGTGGTTAAGTTAAGGCTCTCCAGATGAGCCCATCCTGGATTATCTGGGTGGGCCCTACCTCCAATGACCAGTGTGCTTGTAAGAGACACACAGGGAGAAGGGGAGACGGCCACGTGAAGATGAAAGCAGAAATCAGAGTGATGCAACCACAAGCCAAGCGATGCCTGGAGCCACCAGAAACCGGAAGGGGTAGGGAAGGATTCTCCCCAAGAGCCTTCCGAGGAAGTACAGTCCTGCAGACATTATTTTTTATTGGCTTCCAGAACTGTGAGAGAATCCATTTCTGTTCTGCTAACCCAGTGGTTCTCAACCTGTGGGTCGCGACCCCTTTGGGGGTCGAACCACCCTTTCACAGGGGTCGCCTAAGACCATCAGAAAAGACATTTATAATTACATATTGTTTTTGTGATTAATCACTGCTTTAATTATGTTCAATTTGTAACCATGAAATTGGGGGTCACCACAACATGAGGAACTGTATTAAAGGGTCGCGGCATTAGGAAGGTTGAGAACCACTGTTCTAACCCATCAAGTTTGTGGTAATGTGTTACGGCAGCCCGTAAATAGTAAAGGTTCAAACCAGGGAGAAGCACAGACTTGGTCACTGGACACAATATATATATTTTTTAAATATATTTGAAAGGGCGAGGGCTAGGCCTTCCACCTTGCCCCAGGGTAAGGGCTAGGCCCTCCACCTTGCCCCAGGGTAAGGGCTAGGCCCTCCACCTTGCCCCAGGGTAAGGGCTAGGCCCTCCACCTTGCCCCAGGGTAAGTGCTCCATCTTACCTAGGCCACCTGCTTGGCAAGAAGCTTCTTCCAGGAAGTCTAAGCCTCTGCTAGCCACACCCAGGAACAAGACACCGACTTGTGCCTGGCCAATCGGCAGAGCACAGTCCTTTCTCCTCCCCTTCCTCCAACTCCCCCTATATAACCCGTCTCCACACAGTTATCTCTCTCTCTCTCTGCTTCCTGTCGCTGCGTCGGCAAGGTGGGGGAGCCGAGCTAGCTCGAATAAAGACTCTTATGCTTTTGCATCGGACTGGCTGGCTCCCTGATGTGGTTTCTTGGGGATCCTGAAATCTGGGCATAACAATATTTTATTGATTTTTTACAGAGAGGAAGGGAGAGAGATAGAGAGCTAGAAACGTCGATGAGAGAGAAACATCGACCAGCTGCCTCCTGCACATCTCCCACTGGAGATGTGCCCGCAACCCAGGTACATGCCCCTGACCGGAATCGAACCTGGGACCCTTCAGTCCACAGGCCGACGCTCTATCCACTGAGCCAAACCGGTTTCAGCTGGACACAATATATTTAAGCCCCAGCTCTGCCTCTAACTAACAGTCTGACCTCGGGCAATTCTAACATCTCCAAGCCTCAGTTTGCTCATCTGTGAACTGGGTATATCGATCCTACCACATGAGGGTGTGGTGAGTACCGCATGAGTTCATGCCTATGATGTCCCTAGCACACGGCCAGGTGCACTCTTATAACAGTAGCTTCTCTTCTTGTCCAGATGAAAATAGGTCTAGAATGATACCTACGGAGCTGCTCTGGGGTGTCTCAGGAACCTGACTTCTGTGCTGGCCCTTGGTAACCTGCCACCACTGGTGGGACACAGAGCCCTGTGCTGCAACTTCAGCACTAGAAGAGGCTCTGATCTGCAACCGTTCATTAAAAACTCCTCTCCCACTTTAAAGATGGGGAAACTGAGGCCTGGAGAGGCAAAGATGTAAGGCACAAGATTACATGTTCTCTGACTTAGAGAACTGGTTCTCCTGACTTCTGGAAGGCCACGTTCTACTCCTCCAAGCTGCATCCCCAGGATGAGTCCCAGGTGAGGGTTCAGGACAGCTGAGGCCAGAGGGAAGGGAGCTCCTGTCCAAGGCTCCAGAATTCCTGAAGCGGCGCTGGGCTCTTAGTAGATGCCTGTGTTCTAGGTCCGTGTCCAATGATCAACCAAGGTAGCGTAGGTCCATGGATAGAACCGCCCCCATCACCATCTTCACCTTCACCACCATCGCCATCACAGCAGCTGCACAGACTCAGTGCTTACACAGTCCTGACAGTCTACAGAATTCTACCATGACGTTTACATGGATGATCTCGTTTAATGACTCCAACCACCCTATGAAATTGCTGCTATTATCACGCTCATACACAGGAGGAGAGTGGGCCTAGGAGATGTACTGGGTTGAATAGATGTCCCCAAAATTCACGTCTACCTGGCACCTCAGAATGCAACCTTATTTGGAAATAGGGTCTTTGCAGACGAAATTCACTAAGACGAAGCCATACGAGATTAGGGTGGACCCAAATCCAATGACTAGTGTCCTTACGAAAGGAAACACAGAGACACAAGAGAGAAGGGACATAGCCTTGTGAAAACAGAGGCTAAAACTGGGATGATGCAGCTGCGAGCCCAAGGGAGGCCAAGGACTGCCCATGGAAGGTGTCTTCGCTAGACCCTTCAAAGGGAGCGTGGCTCTGCTTGGTTTCAGACCTCTAGCCTCCTAGACTGTTGCTTTAAACCACCCAGTTTATGGTCATTTGTTACGGCGACCCAAGGAAACTAATAGAGAAGGGTTCACCGTGTTGCCAGCCGTGGCCTAAAACACAGAAGCAATGTCTGTTAAAATTGCTCCACTCTCCAGCTCTCCCAACAAAAGGACTTTTTTTCATCAGGAATATAGAATGTTAGCACTGAAAGGAAAGATGGCTGGTGAGAGTATTCACTGAGCACTGACGAAATAAGTGCCACGTGTGTGTTCATTGTCCCATGGAATCTGCACAACCACCACAGGAGGTGAGCGGTAGCAACCCCATTTTACAGATGAGGACTGTTGAGGCTCAGACACTCCTAACCTCTACCACACCTTCTTCTCCCTGAATGTCAAGTTCAATCGCTTTGTCTTACAAATGAGGAAACCAAGGCACAGCGACAGCAGTGATCACAAAGGCTCTGCCCATTGTGGAAACAGCTTAAATAAAGCAGCCGCCAGCGAGCAGGGGTCCAGTGGGGGCTCCCTCTGTTTGCAGACAAAGGGTGGTTGCTCTTCCAACTGGCAAAACAAGGCGGCTGGGCAGCAAGGGCTGCAATCGACAGCCCTGCCCACCATTTGAGGAGTGGCGAGTGGCCAGAAATTAATTAGCTGTCTCCGTTTTGGCAGAGCCTGAGGAAGGAAGGTGGTTCATTATAATGAGACCCAATGAGTGTGTCACAGAAGCTTAAGGGCTGGAATATGGAAACACAGGGCCACTGAGTTGAACATGAGCAGGGAGGCCAGCCAGGTCAGCAACAAACAGGGCAGACTCCTCGTTCCGATCAGTTCAAGAACCACAATATGCTCGTGGAAGCCACGGAGGCTTACGGATGGCTGGACCAAGGGATGGAGCAGTCGGACACAACAGAGTTCCGCAAGTGTGGCTGGTCAATCCATGGGTCTCTGGAAATAGGACATATCCCTCCTACAAACACCTACTGACCAAACACCTGAGTATCCAGCTTTGAACAAAGGATTCTCCCCCTCTACACACACCCACACCCCCCCCCACCACCACCACCACACATCTGCTCATTTGGGGGGGAGAGAAAGAGATGAGCAATCATGTGTTTGAAAATGTGTGTGGTCCCCGCTGTAATGGGACCCACGGAGGGCACTGTGGGAACACAGAGGAGGGGGATCAGAGAAGGCCCCTGGAGGAAAGATCTCCTGGGCTGAGAAAGGGTTATTCAAGAGAGAACCGAGACCCGAGGTCCCTGCACATTTTACTTCCCGCTTGTCTGGTAGTTGGAGGATTTTTATTATAGAACCCAACTCAAGAGAGGGAATCTCATTAACAAAGTGTCAACTAGATATTTAAGAAATGCTTAGTGATGGCTCCTTAGGGCCAGGGATCGAACTAGGAAACAAGAGAGAAGATGAATGGGACACAGTCCCTGCCCTCCAGGAGCAGCCAGTGTAAAAGGGAAGGCAAACACAGGAACAATTACACTGCAGTTAGAAAACACGATTTCAGCCCAGCCAGTGTGGCTCAGTGGTTGAGCCTCAACCTATGAGCCAGGGGGGTTGCGGTTCGATCCCTGGTCAGGGCACATGCCTGGATTATGGGCTTAATCCCCAGTGGGTGGAGTGCACAAGACAGCTGATCAATGATTCTCTCTCATCATTGATGTTTCTCTCTCTCTCTCTCTCTCCCTGTCCCTTCCTCTCTGAAATCAATAAAAATATTTTTTTTAAAAGAAAACATTATTTCATTACCATCTATTTTTGTGTGCATCGCCCCTCTTTCTATGTGACAGGCTCTGGACAATCAAGTGTTTTTCTATCATCCCCATTTCACAGATGAGAAAACAGGCTCAGTGGGGTGAGCCCAAGGGTGAACAGCCAGCAAGAAGCAGACCTGGATTTGAATCCCAACCTCTCCAACTCTAAGGATGTGGCTGCCTCTCCAGCAGCTGCCAGATGACACTTAGGGTTCTTTGGGGCCTGTCAGGCATTGTCACCGGCACCCAGGCTGGACTCACCTGGGCAGGAACCCACTTCTCATGCTCCCAGAACTACTACTTCTAGCTACTCCTTGGCTCTCCCTTAGCCCAGGCAATTCTAAGCGTGGAAAGAAATGCAAGAAGAGGGAACAAGGGATTAGGAAAAGCAGGTTCCAAATCTGGCTTGGCCACTAACTCAAAAGACACAGAACACGTCCCAGGCCGCAGTTTCCTCATTTGTAAATCAGACGGACTGCACTTGACATACGAGGAGGCAGAAACCAGGGCAGTGGTTAAGAGTGTGGGCTCTATGATCAGAACTTGGAGTCACTGTCACTTCTCTGAGCCTCACTTTCCTCATCTATAATAGGGGGGCTCACCTCACATGGGCATAAGGATTAAACGGGAAACTATATACACATCTCTAAGCAGAGCACCTGGCACAACATAAGTGTTCAATAAAGAGAAGGATCAGCCCTAACCGGTTTGGCTCAGTGGATAGAGCGTCGGCCTGCAAACTCAAGGGTCCCAGGTTCGATTCCGGTCAAGGGCATGTACCTTGGTTGCGGGCACATCCCCAGTTGGGGGTGTGCAGGAGGCAGCTGATTGATGTTTCTCTCTCATTGATGTTTCTAACTCTCTATCTCTCTCCCTTCCTCTTTGTAAAAAATCAATAAGATATATTAAAAAAAAAAAAGAGAGAGAGAGAGAGAATGATCATCCATGATTCAAAATTCTAGGTGAAAAGGTTACTTCTGCAGGGAGAAGAGTGAGGCTGTTTCTCCCTCTCTCTGTGTGATGTTTATTGAATGGGGCTTTGGGGCCGTGAAGGACTTCGAAGTTTGAGTTCTTTCCACTTATCAAGAATGACTCAGAAAGCTACAAAAGAAAGACATGATTCTTTCTGCTCACACCCACCCAGGCCAGAGACAAAGCGGCTGATTTTCGCAGCTGCACCGGGAGCTATAAATCAACAGAGCACAACCCAGATGCCCCATCCCACCCCGTAGCTCCCAGCTGATAATGGGGCCTAAATTGCTCATTTAAGCCAGGCTTTCTGCTCTACTCGCCCCGCGATTATCCCTCTTCCTGGGCATGTTATGATGTGCTGGGTAGCCAATTGGATTTAGAGGTCCCAGGACTCTGAGCTTAATGAAATCATGCCTTGCACAGCCCCCCTTCCTCTCAAAATCCAGGCATCATCTGCCAGGAAGGGGAGAGAGGGAATCTGAGATCACATCTGAGAAGCATTCTTCAAATCTCAGGCATGGTGAGAGGGGCCTGGAATTGTTTGTCTTATCTTTTCTCCACCCAACTCTGCAGTGCCAAACCTGCACCAGTGGTTATGCGGTGTCCTCTTGCACACCGCCAGTGACGGGGCGCTCCCTACATTACACAGCAGCCCAGGTCTTCTTGGAGAGCTTTGACAATTGCAAAATTTCTTATAGAAATCATATGAAATGTGCACAAACATAAGTGTCCCAGAATGTTCACAGATGCATTATTTAGATTGGCATAATATTAGAAATCATGTAAGTCCCCCCCAACATAGAACACACTCATATAATGCAGCCATAAAAATAATCATGTTTTCAGAGAGTGTTTGATACCATGAGTACATGCACATGAGATAATGTTAAGTGAAAAGGCAGTTTACAAAATAGTTTATATAATGTGCTCATTATTTCAATAAAGTGTGATCCTCATGTCATTAAAACAGAGAGGGAGATAGAGAGAGAGAGAGGAAAGAAATACACCAAAATGGCAAAGCTCTTCTCTGAAATAACCACTGTGTTACCTTTATAGTAAAAGAATATTTCTAATATTGAACTGATCAAGTTTCCCTGTAGTATCCACCCAATAAGTCTGGTTCCTATGGGGCTTGATAAATATCGATCAAATGAATGAGAAGCAAGTCTCACTCCTCTTCCAAGTAGACATAATAATAGAAAATGTTTGCTGAATTCTTACTAAATGTCTGGTTCTGTGCTGCAGTCCCTCACGTCATGCCTCATGAACTTCTCCACCCCCCCACCCCCCCCATGGATCTATTGCTACTCCCATTTCACAAATGAGAAAACTGAGGCTCCGAGAGGTCGTGTATATGTGGCCCCAGCTCACGTTCTCAGTAAGTGGCATAGCTGGGACGTGATCCCAGGTCAGTCTGGCTCCAATGTCCAGGCTCCCATCAGCTGTTACCCACACAGAGGCCTCAGAGGTGTATAATCTCCCCTGTTCCTCCCCCAGCTCTCGCTCCCATTCCTCTTGTGTCTCAGAGACAGCAGTAGCAGAGTTGAAGTGGAGAGGATTTGCCGTCAGAAAGACCTGGATTTGTACCATCTGGCTGTGAGGGGCACCTACTCCCTCACCCATCCGTGAGAATGTCCAGTCCCCACGACAGAGCTGTTGTGAGGCTTGGAGAAGCCTCTGGCAGGTGGCAGGAGCTCAGGAGAGGCCCCTCGGTGCCCTCTGTGACTCTTGGACTCAGTGGCTTGGGTCTGAGTCACACACACTCCTCAGGGAATGAACCCAGGGCCTGGGAAGTGTTGGCTCTGGGCAAGGCCAGAAGGCAGGACAGGAGCACCAGCCTGGGCCGCTGCTCGCTCTCCCTGCTCTGCCTCACCAGAGTCACCTGGCAGCCTCCTGACTTCCTGTAGGTCTGACAGTGCTTCGGGGGACAACGGAGGCCAGGGTTTCAGGGGCCAGCCCAAGGTCACACAGCTCTCTCTTCCATCACCCAGAGCTGGCCTCTCTGGTTTCCACACACTGAGGCCCTCCCCGCCCAATCCACCTCACACCCACCCACACCAAACTCATCCTCATGAACACCATTCTGGACAGACATTGCTCCGAAGTCCTCCCCCCACAGCCTGTGACCCAAAGCTCCCTCGTTTCCCAGCACGGCCACCTTATCCTGGGGCCCGAGAACCTGTCCAGCCCCAGCTCCCACTACCCAGGCTTGAAACTGGAGCCTCCGTTCGACCTCCAGCCCCTAGCACAGCCCTGCCAGGCTGTCTCCTTCCTCAGTCCTGTCTCCCCGCCTCCCCAGCCCCACCAGAATGACTTCCTGCAATTACCGGGGGCGGGTCCACGGAGTTCCTCTAACATGTGCGGGAAGTGTGGAAGGCAGAGACATAGTTGGTGGATTCACCCCTGGCTCCAAAGCCTGGCCGAAGCTCAGCACACAGCGGGCACCCGGACACGCATGGCCAGGAGGACACCTGCTGGCAAGGCCTTCCCTGCTTTTGTCCCTACAGCCTCTCCCACATCACAGCCACCCAGCCCTGCCCTCTGCAGGCAATCCGAGGAACCCTTCTTTGCTCCTGCTGTTTCCTCTGCCTGGAATGCCCTACCCCACCTCTCCTCGCTGCCCCCAATCACAGCGCAGCACAGGCACCACCTCCCCCACCACCTGAGCCCCAGAATCCCACAGCCCAGGGAAGCTGCACTCCTCCCTGGAGTTGTAACTACCCAGGAGTCCTGAGGGGCCTGGCTGTGTTAGGAGCCAGAGGCTGTGCTGAGGCTTCACGGAGAGTCTGGGCAGTGGGAGCTGAGCTGGACGGCTCTGGCAGGGGTCAGCATCAGCAAATGCTTGTTGAGTGAGTAAATGTGCAGACGATTCAGGAAGCCGGAGAGGGCCAAGGTGGAAAATGCAGACAATCTGGCCTCACAGCCACGAACTATGCGTGCCTGGAGCAGCTGCAGGGGTGCTGGTCCACCACAGCCAGCCGTGCCGAGGGCCTGCAAGGGGCCAGGTGCTGGGCTATGGCCTTTCGCATGCATGAGCTCACTAATCTGTCCAATAATCCACAACAGATCACCCTAATTTTACAAATGCAGAAAGGAGGCTCAGGGGAGTTAGGCTTTGCCCAGGATGTGGCTGAGCTGGAACTGAGGCTGGGCACTGCCTGAACTCCAGCTGTGACCTTTGCACCACATCGTGTCACCTCACTGGGATCTCTCCTGGCCAACCCAGGCCACAGGAGAGGGGAGGGGCACGAGAGGCAAGGAGCTCATGCTGGGCCCCCAAAATCAAGAGTTCTAATGCCCTAACCGGTTTGGCTCAGTGGATAGAGCGTCAGCCTGCAGACTCAAGGGTCCCAGGTTTGATTCCGGTCAAGGGCATGTACCTTGGTTGCGGGCACATCCCCAGTGGGGAGTGTGCAGGAGGCAGCTGATCGATGTTTCTCTCTCATCGATGTTTCTAACTCTCTATCCCCCTCCCTTCCTCTCTGTAAAAAAATCAATAAAATATATTTAAAATAAAATATATATTAAAAAAAAAAGAGTTCCAACCCTGCAAAGTTGACACTTGAGCACTTAGCCCAGCAATGCGTGGCACCTCAAGAGCAGACAGAGGGGACAGCCAGCCAGGCCCTGTTGCCATCTTCCCCAGCCCATGTGGCCTGGCCCAACCTCCCCTCCCTGCTCTGTGCTACAGCCACCTGGGGCGGGAGAGGAAACACTATGCTTTATCAACGTCATCATATCTTTAGGACAAAGGTGCCTATGAGGCAGCTACTGGGATCACATTTTACGAATGAAGAAACTGAGAAGCAGAGTGGCTGTCCCACTTGCTAGAGATCTTAGTAGGCGGTAGAGCCAGCATTTAATACAAGGAGACAGGAGCTGAGGGAGAGATCAAGGGGCAGAGAAGCACACCTAAAGCAGAGAATCAAGAGGGGCAGGGGTGGGGGGTGGTAAGAGACATTGTAGGGTATAAATCTGCCAAAACCGGGATCAGGGAGACAGACTGTGGAACAGACAAGAAGCCAAGTGGAAAAGCACCAACTCTGTTCCGCTCCCTGGATTCTGGAGCAGGCAAACCAGGAAGGTCTGGGCCGTGTAGAGAGAGGAGAGGGAGCTCGAGGTAGGGGCTCCCGTTAAGCTCTTCACACCCCACCCTGCCCAGAGGGAACTCTGAGATACCAGCCCTGCTCAAGGCACTGACTCTGCCCAGAAACGGGTTGTCCAGCATCTGTTCCGAGGATCCACAGAGCCCCCCGCCAGCCGAACTCACACCACAGGACTAGGGAGTGATGCTCTGCTTGGGGACCAGACGTCCTGAAAAATCCTGTTCACACTTCATGTTACTCGGCCCATGTATTTCAGGCTGCTGCCCTTGGGGGAGGGGCAATGGAGGAGGATCCAAGTGAGTCTGTCCCCACCGAGTGGGACCTAGGGACAGGGTGGCTGCCTGGGGCTTGGCTTCCGCTGGCCAAGTCCCAAGGGCAGTGAGGAGAGGGGAGCTTGTCTTGGCCTCTTGTCTGTTCCACAGTCCGCTCTGTCTCCCTACCACAGGCTGTTTCTGCACCCAGCGGGATGTCGGGGCCTCTCGGGCATGCCCATGAGGGGGAGAGGCCCCGGAGGTGGGGGAGAAAGGAATGAAGAGTGATGTCGGATTCTGAGATCCCAGCGCTGTTTTCCCAGCCCCTCATCTGTGCCAGTCTTCCCATCAGAGGCTCCTCCCTCAGCTTTTTAAATATATATATTTTTATTGATTTCAGAGAGAGGAAGGGAGAGGGAGAGAAACATTGATCGGCTGCCTCCTACACAGCCCCTGCTGGGGATGAGCCAGCAACCAGGGCATGTGCCCTGACTGGAATCTAACCAGGACCTCCTGGTTCATGGGCTGATGCTCAACCACTGAACCACACCAGCCGGGCCTCCCTCGGCTTTTTACTTAGTTACCCCTCAGTCATCCTTCAGCATCTCAGAGGCCTTCTCTGAGTTCCCTGCCCAGGTGAGACCCTCCCCGGGCCCCAAAGCCCCCACAGCTACAAATTTAAGCTTATTCAGCTCCCTGGATTCTGACCAATGACCATCTATTTCTCCCACCAGACCCTAAGCTCCATAAGGGCAGGGGCCGTGTATTTGTTTCCTCACCATTTCCTCATCAGCATCTAGCACAGTGCAGCCATAGAATTCTCTTGAATTAATTATTCTTTTCATTCCATCACACAGAGACCCTCCCTGTTCTCAAAGGGCTTGAAAGGCTCAGCTACAACACATTATCACATTTAATCCTCACAACCCAGGATGCATTGTATTCCCACTTTACAGGCAAAGAAATGAGCTTCAGAGGTAAAGTCACAAGCCCAGAGATACCATGCCAGTAGGTGGCTTTGAACTCAGGATTTGAACTTCGTTATGTCTGGCTTCGGAGCCCCAGCTCTGCCACTGTACCACTCTGCTTTCCTGCCCCAAAGGGTCTTTGGATCTTCCCTTGCAAACCTTCCGCCTGCACTCCAAAATGCCTAAGCTCAAAACTGACAAGCAGAATTCATTCATTCATTCACTCACTCATTCATTCCACCAATCAACTGACTCACTTATTGGTTGTGCCAGGCCCTCCGTGGAGAGTCAGATAGGGCAGAGGCTTTTCTCTGTCCTGGGCTCCCCTCTCCTCACTGCTCTTGGGACTTTACCAGCGGAAGCCAAGCCCCAGGCAGCCACCCTGTCCCTGGTCTCCCACTCGGTGGGGAAAGACTAACCTGGATCCTCCTCCATTGCCCCTCCCCCAAGGGCAGCAGCCTAAAATACATGGGCCGAGTAACATGCAGGATCACAGTCCATTCGGCCCCATCATTCTCTGAGGACTCTAGGACAAGAGGAGGGACAGACTCTGCCCCCTCCTTCCATGCATTTCTTTGACTGTCGCCTAGCCCAGACAACTCTGGAAAACGTTCTGGACGGGGAGTCACAAGACCAGGATTCTAGCTCCGGGTCTTGGCTAGTTGTGGGCCCTTAGGAGAAAAAGTCGCCCTGCCTCTCTCTGAACCACCCATTCCTCATCTGTAGAATAGGGATGATGATAAGGATCCCAATGCTTACCGGTCAGGGAGGAGGTGAGGATTAAATCACTCAGACCCAGATAGACAGTTATCACATGGTTTTCATAGTCATGCAAAGTGGGGACCTCTGGGGGCTAGCTACACTGCTGGCAAGATGCGTTTTTTAAAATATTTTTTTATTGATTTCAGAGAGAAAGGGAGAGGGAGAGAGAGGCAAAAACACTAATGATAAGAGAGAATCATTGATCGGCCACCTCCTTCATGCCCCCCAGTGGGGATCAAGCCCACAACCCATGTGTCCTTGACCGGAATCAAACCCTGGTCCACAGGCTGACGCTCTATCCACTGAGCCAAACCAGCCAGGGCAGCAAGACGCATTTGATAATGTGATTGAAGAAAGGCTGGTTGGGAGCACCCCTAGCAGGCTGAGCCTGAGGCCTCCCCTGAGTGGACCCTCAGAAGGGAGGCCTTCCCCTATCAGTGGTCGGCAAACCACGGCTCGCAAGCCACGTGTGGTTCTTTGGCCCCTTCGGTGTGGCTCTTCCACAAAATACCGACTTCTGCGCCTGGGCCACGAAGTTTCGATCTCACTGTACGTGCGCGCCCGCACGTGGTATTTTGTGGAAAAGCCACACTGAAGGGGCCAAAGAGCCGCATGTGGCTCTCGAGCCACGGTTTGCCAACCACGGCCTAGCTCAATGGTAGCGGGGTGCTATTCTCATCAGCCAACCAGCCAGAGGCCCTGGAGAAGAGGCTGGACATGGGACTGAACACACTGACACTCAGCTTTCCTCAGACTCGAGCACCAAGGGCTCCCCAAGCGAGGGTGCACACCAGGAACCTGGAACCCTCAGCACAGGAGCCACTCTCAGGCCCACCTTAGGACAAGTGCCTCCCTCCCTCTCCCCTCTTTAATAGACACTAGATTCGAAAGGATCTGGAAAATTCCCCCTCTTCAGCTTCCATTTATTGGGCCCAGGCACCAGGCCAGCTGCAGTACACATGCTCTCTCATCGACACCTCACAAAAACCCTGTTGAAGAAGGTCCTATCATGACCTCATTCTAAAGATGAAGAAAGTGAGACTCAACGACACGAGGTGACTCACCCAAGTCCCAAAGCCAGTTCATGACAGAGCTGGGATTGATACATACACAGGTTGGTCCAACACTATCTCCGAAGGCAAAGAGGAGAGAATCACTGACAGAAACACAAAGCAAAGACCAATGCTGCCGACGCTGGGGGAACCTGCCCACTGTAGCTGCTGCTGAGTCCCTGAAAACACAGGAAATCCTGTGACTTCCACTCTTCCTGGGGGAGCAAAGATCCCCCAGAGCTCACGGATGCCAAAGCCCCCTCAACACCCACACACCGCATCCAACACTGTACTCCAGAGCTCTGAGCTCTGCCCTGCAGGAACCCCGTACTTCCCAGCCCAGGAGATTGGGTCTCTATCCTTAGGACAGGGAAACGGAGGCAGGTGGGAGGCTGGGCAGGGGGAATGGTTGTTCCCGCTCTGTGGGCATCGGTGACTGGATTGATACCACAGTTCACACGTCCAACTTCTGAGTCCACAATCTCCCTCCGCCTTGCCTGGTGGCATCACAGCCCAGAGAGGTTTAGGGCTGTGCCCTCGATCAACCAGCACGAGGACCCATCGTCAACTAACGGTAAATACCAAGGCATCTTTGTTGTTACAAGAATAGGAGTTTCCTTTCAATCCTTTTGCTCATGTCTGAACTAGTAGAGCTGGTTTGGGGGCTGCTGCTGGGGCAAGACACAATGATGTTTTAGACTTTATGAGAGGTTCATGGCTACCAAGAAGGAGCCTTACTTCCTGATGTGAAAGCACAAACTCCGGCCCAAGCACCCGCTGCTGCCTTTGGCAGGAAAAGACTATTAGACGAGAGGAGGGGAAGAGTAAACTGAATGAATAAATTAGAACTTGCTAAAAAAAAAAAAATTATATTGACAGGACAAATCAATGGGATATATTTTAAAAAGAGAGAGAGAGAAGAGGTGAAAATGGGAAGGGCCTTTGTGAAGAGGATCTGAAGCCTCTCAAAATCACACCCAGAGCTCCCGACCAGATGACCACGGGGGACAGGAGCAAAGGACTGACTGGCCTGGCCAGTGTGGCTCAGTGGTTGAGCATCGACCTATGAACCAGGAGATCATGGTTTGATTCCTGGCCAGTGAAGGGCATGCAGGAGGCAGCCAATCAATGATTTTCATCACTGATGTTTCTCTCTCTCTCTCTCTCTCTCCTCCCTTCCTCTCTGAAATCAATAAAAATATACTAAATAATAATAATAAAAAGAACGGACTGGCTGACCCACAGCTGTTGGCCACGGTACCCAGGAACCATGGACTCTCCACTGGCAAATGCACGCGCAGCGGCATAAACACAGTGTCCAGGGGCACTTTGGATGCCCCTCCAGCCGTTTCAAGGATTTGACGAGAAACAACACATTGTCACGTTACCATACACAGAATCACAAATTGACAGTGTGGGGCAAGCACACACCAACACAGGGACCCAGCAGATGGTAAGTGCCCCACAGCACGATGCAGACACACTCTCTTGTGTCTCCCCCCCACCCCTTGACCCCCACCCACACACACACACACCTGCATAGACAGCCTATACACAGCCGTTTCCCCCAGAGTTCCCTGGCACTTCAAACACCTCTGCCCACCCCTACGGGGTTCAGAAGTCCAAACACACAGAGCATTTGTACTGTCACAAACACAGAATCACCCACTCACAAACTGGCAGACACAGAGACTGTCGCCAAACTGTCCCCCAGTGCCGGATGCAGAAGGAAATGCCAACAGATGATCCGTGTCATTAGTTACACACACACACACACACACACACACACACACACACACACACACACGGAGATGCAAACCCAGCGTCCTCTCCCAATGAAAGCGGTCTTACCGCTGGGCCCCATGCGCCCCCTACAGAAAAGTACGGAGGAGGCCCGGGGAGTTCGGGGTCCCAGGTCAGGGTCCCGAGTCCGCGGTCCCTCCACACCCGGGCCCGGCCCCGCGGCGCCAGCGGGCAGCGGACTCACCGGACGATGCCGTACATGACGAGCACGTTGCCCAGCAGCCCCACGGCGCACACCGCGGAGTACAGCGCGGTGATGGCGATGGCCAGGGCGAGGGACGAGGCGCTGCGGACGCCGGGCGGCCCCGACGCATTGGTGCCCGCGCTGGGGAAGGCGCTGGGAAAGGCGTCCGAAGCGGTGGCGAGGAGCGGGGGCTGCAGCTCGGCGTCGGTGGAGGGGGCCGGCTCCATGGCGGCTGGGCGGCCGGCGCCGTGCGACTCCCCACGGTGCGCCCTGGGCGCAGAGACCAGAGGCGTGGAGCGCGCCACGGGCTGGGGCCGAGGCCCCGACGCCGCCGGCTGCAGCGCCCTGGCCGCCCCGCTCCCTCCGCGCCCCCGCCGCCCGCCTCGCCGCCCGCACCGGCCCTGCCCCGGGAGCCCTCCCGCCTGCTCTCCGCGCCCGGAGCTCTCTTAACTGGGAGCCGCTGCGGGCTCCTCGGACGCGCCCGCCGCGCGCACCACGTGGCCCGGAGGCGGCCTCCCGTCTGCGCCCGCGACCGGGGGCGGGCGCTGCACCACCGGCTTGGAGCTGGGCCGAACTCTCTCCCGGAGATGCTCCTTGGGCTCGGGTGTCCGCGACCCCCGCCGGGACACCCCCTCCCACCACCCCCACACACACCTTGGCTGCTTTGGAGTCAGAAGGACCTGAAGGTGAATCTTGCCTCTCACCCTGCACTAAGGAGCAGTGACCTTGAGCGAGTCACTTAACCTCTCAACTCCATTATCCTCCTCTGTAAAAGGAGGATCATCACACCACTTGGCTCAGAGATTAATTAAGTCAAGACCTTAGCTCAGTGCGTGGCACACAGTAAGCGCTCCGTAAATAACCATTAGTATCCATGGTTTCTTGTACCCCATTCATTCACTCGGCAGACTTGGGTGGGGAGGGGGTAAGAGCCAGGAACTACTTGGGATCCGCTAGTGCACGAAAGCTGGTGTGGCCCCTACCTTCTGGGGCTTACAGTCCAGTGAAGCGGAGACACCAACCCTAAAATTACACCGATGAAGACAGAGTTACAAATGGAGGAAAGTGAAGGTAAGCAAGGTTTTCCTGCGGCAGCGCCTACAAAACACAGAGGTCAGGACAACTTCCCTGACAAAATGGCACTGAAGGTGAGATGTGAAGTTTGGGAGTAACTAACTTAGGGAACCACATGTCCACATGTGCAAAGGCACTGTGGTCAGAGGGCTCAGAGGAGGCCAGGAAGAAGACAAGATAAGGGAGCAGGTGTGGAGAGAATGGGATGAGGTGGGGGAAGGTCTCAAATGCCACGGGAAGGGGGGCATTTCTCATATTCCTTCCCTCCCCTGACCTGCCCAGGCCGAGAACCATCCTCCTTCTTGGGGCTCCTGTCCTTCCCAGAACATTCTCTCTACCAACCATCACCCTGTGCCTGGCACTTTATCCATGCATCAACCCTTTGGAGTAGATTCTATTATTACTGTCCCCATTCTACAGATGAGAAGACTAAGCTAGGCACTAAATTATCCCATAGAGCAATTATTTCTACCTGAGTTTGTTTCCTCCTTGGGGAAACCAGGCTTGGTTGATCTCTCCACCCAGTAGAGGGCGAGGGTCAGAGTGGGTGCTCAGAAAACACTGGTTAGATGAATGGAATGGGACCACATTGGGTTCCTGAGCTGGAGGCTTTGGGGTGATGCTCATGGCCCTGAGAGTGGCTGGGGCAAGGACCTCTCACCCATCTCACTCTCTGGCTTGAGTCATCCATCTCTATGCAAGGCTCTTACCCTTTCCCAGGAAGAGCAAAGCCAGAATTCTCAAGTTCACCCTCCTCTCCATTCTCTTTGCCCCTCCCAGCTGCTGCCCAAGCCACTCAATCAGCTACAGTAGACTCCCCCCGCCCCCCCCACCTCCCCCCCCCCACCCCCCGCTTCCCACTTAACCATCTAAGGCAGTGGTTCTCAACCCTCTGGCCCTTTAAATACAGTTCCTCATGTTGTGACCCAACCATAAAATTATTTTCGTTGCTACTTCATAACTGTAATGTGGCTACTGTTATGAATCGTCATGTAAATATCTGATATGCAGGATGGTCTTAGGCGACCCCTGTGAAAGGGTCGTTTGACCGCCAATGGGGTCGCGACGCACAGGTTGAGAACCGCTGCTCTAAGGACTCCTCAGAGAGGTGATTTTCGCTCTGTGGTCACATGTGTTGCCAAAACTCTCTCCCCTGTCCCAAAGGGCCTGATACTCAGAGGCTTTTCTGGTGCCAGGGGAAGAAATTGGGGCAAGAAAGAGGAGAGCTAGTTTATTGGAGTTCTGGCCCCTCCCTACCCTTCCGACAAGCCAAACGTTTTCCTTCCTCAGGATATTACACACTCTATTTCTTCCACTTGGAAGGCTGTCACTTCCCCAGGCTAAATGCTATTCATCCTTCAGGTTTCAGCTTAAATATCAGTCCATTCACTGCCCCCATCCCACCAACTGGACCAAGCCCCTTGTTTTTGTTTTTAATATATTTTTATTGATTTCAGAGGGGAAGGGAGAGGGAGAAAATTCAATAATGAGACAGAATCACTGATTGGCTGCCTCCTGCATGTCCCTACTGAGATCAAGCCCGCAACCCAGGCATGTGCCCTTGACCAGAATCGAACCTGGGACCCTTCAGCCCACAGGCCTATGCTCCAGCCACGGAGCCGAACCGGCCAGGGCTCCCCTTGTTATTTGTTCTCACAGCATCATGAACCTCTTCTTTACAGAATGTCTTACATAGTATTTATGCCCTCACTGGATTTTTATGCATCACCTTTACAATAGGTCTAGTGCATTCCTGTACCCCCACCTTAGTACAGTTGTTGGTGCTCAGTGCGTGAGTGAATAGGTAGTTCCATTCCAGCTTTGGTGAGCTCTCATTTTCCTGGGGAGACAGAGCAAACAGAGCTTAATGCAGGCCTAGGAATTCTAAGCAATTAAAATCCTTTGCATAAACTCTGCAATCACATCTTACTTGGGACTGAAATACTAGATCCCAGCTCCATGCCCGTCCCTGGCTTTTGGCCATCACCAAGCAAGTCTACCCTCACTCCTTGGCCTCCCAGGTGGTCCCAACCAGGGTTTATTGCTGTCCTCTTGCGACTCCATCCCCTACTCCTACCTCAATCTCATGCTCCAGTCACTCTGGGCTGAAAGCAATTTTTTTTTAATTGCTTTTCACAATGTTTCTTTGCGTCCCTCCTGGATACAGAGATGCTATGGTGGAAACCCATAGCTACAGTGGAGGTGAAAGACAGAAAAAGATTCCCTTCACTTCTCTGAGCCTTAGTTCTCTTCTATAAGGTAGAGAGGTGCAGAAAGGGTGAGGATCTGGTGAAACAACCGATGCTCTGCCAACTGAGAAAGGCTGCCTGAGCATCGTTACTAAACCGTAAGGATGAGTAAGACCATTGCTCTCTAAAACAAGCTCAAATCAAGAGGCTGTGAGAGAGCCCTGGCCGGTTTGGCTCAGTGGGTAGAGCGTTGGCCTGCGGACCAAACGGCCCCGGATTCGATTCTGGTCAAGGGCATGTACCTTGGCTGCAGGCTCCTCCCCAGCCTGGGCCCTGGTCAGGGCTCGTGCAGGAGGCAACCAATCGATGTGTTTCTCTCATGTCGATGTTTCTCTCTGTCTTTCTTTCTCTCTTCCACTCTCCCTAAAAACCAATGGAAAAAATATCCTTGGGTGAGGATTAACAAAAACAAACAAAAAAGAAGCTGTGAAAGATGGAAATGACCAACTACATGAACAGAATATCAAAATTGCCCCCCCCCCCCCAAAAACCATATACTAGTATATGCAATTATAAATGGCCCTTTCTAAGAGTTTGGTCAGGGCTCATGCAGGAGGCAGCTGATCAATGATTCTCTCTCATCATTGATGTTTCTATCTCTCTCTCTCCTCTCCCTTCCTCTCTGAAATATATATATATATATATATATATATATATATATATATATGGTTTAGGAAGTTACCCCATAAAACATAAGATTCCATTGCTTCTGCCTCTGCTTGGCAGTTTTCCCCTTGAGTTCATCCCTGCTCTTGGTCAAGCACAGGGTAGACACAGCCCTCCATGGCTGGGCTACACAGTGGTAACCCAGGCTTTGCTTGGGGCTCCCCCTGCCCCCCGCCCGCATCCTTGACTTCAGGGGAAAACACAAAAACATAAACGCTTGGGAAATCCCGAGCCAACTGGGGCCATCAGAAGGTGTCAGCAGTGGAGAAACAGAAATCACAGAAGGAGTCGGAGCAGAGAGGAACTCCCCGGGGAAGCTATTAACAATTTAGTACGTGGGAATGTGGTTCCCACCTGCCAGAGAGACAGATCCGCCTGATGGAAAATACAGCGGCTCCTCTGAGTGAGCAGGCAGCTCCCCTGGGCTGCCTTTCAGTCTGGCTCCATCTGCAAGCCCCAGGAGAGGGAGGACCTTGACAACATCCATAAAATAATAACCACTTACATCGGCAAAGTACTTCTGACTTTCCAAGGCACTTTCATATTGATGACTTCATCTTATCTTGACACCATCTGGATATATGGGAAGGTCAGGTTTCATTATCTTCGTTTTACAGCTAAGAAGACAGATATCTAGAGAGCCTGGGTGAGAGCCCCAAGGATACATAGCAAATCGGGGAAAGAAATTGGGTTAGTACCATCCATCTGGTTGCTCAAGCCAGAAACCTGAGAGTCATTCTTGACTCCCCTCTCTCTTTCCCTCTAATCCAGTGGTTCTCAACCTTCTGGCCCTTTAAATACAGTTCCTCATGTTGTGACCCAACCATAAAATTATTTTCGTTGCTACTTCATAACTGTAATGTGGCTACTGTTATGAATCATAATGTAAATATCTGATATGCAGGATGGTCTTAGGCGACCCCTGTGAAAGGGTCGTTCGACCGCCAAAGGGGTCTCGACCTACAGGTTGAGAACCGCTGCAACCAATCCTTAAGTCCTGTCCATTCTTCCTAAATAACCCACGAATCCTACCATTGTCCTTTATTCTTACTATCATCTTCCAGTCCGATGCCACCACCATTTACTGCTGAAATTACTGAAATAGCCCTGGCAGGGCCTCCCTTGCTGCCTTCAAGCAGTAACATGGCTACAGGATGCTCCACACTGTCACCCCTATCTTTTTTTTTAAATATATTTTATTGATTTTTTATAGAAAGGAAGGGAGAGGGATAGAGTGTTAGAAACATTGATGAGAGGGGAAACATCAATTCAGCTGCCTCCTGCACACCCCCCACTGGGGATGTGCCCGCAACCAAGGTATATGCCCTTGACCGGAATCGAACCTGGGACCCTTCAGTCTGCAGGCCGACGCTCTATCCACTGAGCCAAACCAGTTAGGGCCTGTCACCCCTATCTTGTAGCCTTTTGTTGTACCACCTTTCCCTTCACACACTATGTTCCAACCAAAATAAACTACTTGTGGGTCTCCAAATAACCTGCTACTCTCACCTCCAGGTTAATCTAAGTGGTTCAGAGGGGAGCTTTGGCCTGGCTGGTGTGGCTCAGTGGTTGAGCATTGACTTATGAACCAGGAGGTCACGGTTTGATTCACAGTCAGAGCACATGCCTAGAGAGCAGGTTTCAGGCTCGATTCCCAGTAGGAGCACGTGAAGGAGGCAGCCGATCAAAGATCCTCTCTCATCATTTATGTTTCTATCTCTCCCTCTCCCTTCCTCTCTGAAATCAATAAAAATATATTTTAAAAAATAAATAAACTAAAAAAGAGGGAGCTTTGGCATCAGACTGGTTGAATTTAAAATCCCAACTTAGCCACTTACTGGTTGCACAACCTTGAGCAAGTCACTTTTTTTTTTACTTCATCAAAAAGTTTATTGTCCTAGTCGGTTTGGCTCAGTGGATAGAGTGTCGGCCTTCAGACTGAAGGGTCCCAGGTTCGATTCTGGTCAAAGGCACATGCCCAGGTTGCCGGGGTGTGTAGGAGGCAGCCAATCAATGGTTCTCTCTCATCATTGATGTTTCTATCTCTCTCCCTTCTCTCTGAAATCAATAAAAATGTATTTTTTTTTAATTTTTATTGACTTTATTGGGAGGGTATAGGTCAATAAAACTAAATAGGTTTCAGGTATACAATTCTATAATACATCATTGGGCAAGTTACTTAACTTCTCTGAGTTTCATAAAATAGGGACAACAAGAGTATCTGCTTTATACTCCTGGCATGTAGACAGTGCTCAATATGTGTTAGCAGTCGCTGTGATGGTTCCTCTGCCTGGAACATGCCACTGCAGGCTCCCCAGCCCTTTTGTCACCTAGCCCACTCCCATGCTCCCCTTACATCCCAGCTGACATGTTGCTTGCTCCCCCAGATTAGTTTATATCACACACGGCCTGTTCCCTTTGGGTATGTCTCCTTCCTGGAAGCACACTCAGGTCCTGGGTCCCTAGAAAACCATCCCCCCAGATGTTACTGGAGAGACCTGGGTCTGTTAGGAGGAGAGGATGGAGTTGGGGAGGGAAGGGGAGAGTTGGACTCCCTGAGAAGGGGAGACCAGAGAAGCTTATAAGTTCCTTGTTAGAGACTTCGATGGGCCATAATAGCCTGAAATTTGCTGCAACAAGTTCAGGGGCAAGGGAGCAGAGATAGCCTCCCACTTTCTAATGGACCCTTGGGGCTTGGACAAAAGCATCTCAGAGGTGACCTGGATGGACGAAAGGTCTTTGTCCCATGTTTCCTGGGTCATGCAAACCCCAGAGAGGAGAATGACCAGACCACCCGCCCAAGCCCCATCCTCTGTGAGTGACCCTGGGTTTTCCAACCCTGGTGGATGGGGGCAGAGGCAGAGTTCAAATTTGTTTGTTTGTTTTTAAATTGCTTTTACACCTGACTTGCATGAGGCCCAGGCCAAACATCAACTAAAGACATGGAAATCACCCTCTTCAGAAAAAGGAAGGTGACTTGGAGAAATTAAAGCTGCAAAGTCTCCCTCCTCCTCCCTGTGCCTGGGTGAGTCCCCTGTGCAGACACTGTCAGCCATCTGCCCAAAAACCATGTCTTTGCCTGATTCCCTGCAACTGTACCCTGACCAGGGGTATGGATGCTTCCTTGATTTGGGGAGGAGGGAGCCTCTTCTGTACCCCAGGGGATGAGTTGGCCTAAATAAATCACGGTAATCTGTGGTAGAATGCAAAATAGTCACATTCTTCGTTGCTCTCTGCGTCTACGCCCTACGCAGCTTTGCAGCTCTTCCCATCAAGTGGTGGAATCCACGTCCCCACCCTCATACCTGGGCCGGCCTTGTGACTGGCTGTAGGATGGAAACGACAGTGCCAGGTCAGAGTCCAGGCCCCAAAGGGCCTTGCTGCTTCCACCCAATCTCTTGAAACTCTTGCTGCCATGGAAACAAGCTGGAGCTAGCCTGCGGAATTAAAGACCCAGTTACCCATCACCCCAATTGACAACCAGCCAACACCAGATATGTGAATAAGTAAGGCCATCCTAGACCAGGCAACCCCAGCAGACCCAACAGTTACCACAGGAGCACGAGCAAGCCCAGCCAAGATCAGGCAGGCCCGGCTCGGAACAGAGAACTACTCAGCTATCCATCGACAGCTGACGGATAAGTGGCTGTTGTTTCAAGCCACTAGGTCAGTGGTCGGCAAGCTCATCAGTCAACACAGCCAAATATCAACAGTACAACGATTGAAATTTCTTTTGAGAGCCAAATTTTTTAAACTTAAACTATATAGTTAGGTACATTGTTATTAACTTAATTAGGGTACTCCTAAGGCTTAGGAAGAGCCACACTCAAGGGGCCAAAGAGCCGCATGTGGCTCGAGAGCCGCAGTTTGCCGACCACGGCGCTAGGTTTTGGGGTGACTTGTTAAGCAGGGGCCATCATAATACTTTCCCACATCAGTGATTGGTCTATGGGGAGATACATAACCAAATGAAATGCAAAGAGAAATCTACTGACAGCCTTTTTTTTCCATTAAAGAAAGCAAAACCCCATCAGAAGAAGACTGTTTGACCAAACCCCTTGGGATGTTGATATGATGCCTGGAGCTGCAGCAGCCATCCTGCAATCACTAAGCAATGAGCATGAAGACGAAAAGCTAATATGGTGAGGTTTTCTGTAAAAATACAGAACAAACCTGAGTCTTCGGTGACGCTGTTGAGCTCTTAGTACGCCAGCCCTGGACTGCCTGCTTCCAGACCTCTTGTTTAAGCCACTCCGTAATGGCTCGTCGTTTTGTTGTTGTCATTGCAGCTTAAAGCATTCCTACAGGATGCACCAGTGTTCAGGTCACATCCTACGAAGAGTGACCCAGAAATAAACAGACATGGTTTATTAGCATAAATGCATCTTTGTTTTGAGACTGAGAGGTGGCATTCTGTGATTAAGAGTAGGGACCCTCGGTTTGAGCATGCTAGTTATGTGACTTTGGATAAGTTTATCAACTTCATCAAGCCTCAGTTCCCTTACCTGTAAAGAGGAAGTGAGAATAATACATATTTCATAGGATTGTGCAGGAGATGAATGAGGCGATGCAACTATAGAGCTTGTTGCAGTGCCTGACCCGTTGGAAACATTCAATGAACTCTTGTCTTGGCTGGTACTATTATTCCAATAACCACGTGTGCCGATCAACCTTCCTTCCTTGACGTTGGGAAGCAGTGATCCCAGATTTAGACGAATCCACCGTGGGATTTAGCCAGTGTTGGGCACACGTACTGAATGGTGTGCTGGGTCCTGCCTGGAGTAACTCACAAGGGTCAAATTGCAGGATTTGTTTGTTCAGTGTGGAGGGTGAACAGGGAGGGACTAGAAGGGCCTTGGAAAATGAGTGAGCGGCAGCAGGGGAGGGGCAGAGGCTATGGGGGAGTGTGGGACAGGCTCACACTCCCCAGCTCAGGGCCAATAGATCTGCATGAATAGAGGCCTAGGAGTCCCAGGCAGAAAACAAGGGTCTCTGAGGAGGGGCCCCAGCAGCCCCGGCAGTCAAGTGTGACCCAGGGGAGAAGGCTTTCTCTGGAACTCTACTCCAAGAACAGGGCGCTGGGCCTCCCCGCAGGCTCCTGGGGACAGTGAGCGAGCAGCATGATAGTGGACTCGAACACACTCTCTCCCGGCCTTTTAATCCAGCTGTCATTTTTCTTAGATGAAAGTCAGTTCTTCCCCTTCCATCCCCTACTTTTTTCTCTCTGTTTATTTCCTCAGCTTCTCACTCCATCCCACCAACCCCCCCATTGGGAGTTCCCATTCCCTCCAGTGGAATCCCTAAGGCCACACCCCTCCCCCTTCATCCTCAGGAGTCACTCTCTGGAGCGTGGCAGCTGCCCGTCTCTCATCTCCACACTCTGATGCAGGGGGTGTTAAAACTTGCTTTCAGTTGACCTTGTCAAACGGGCAGTCTCCTTATTCAAGGTATCCTTCTCTCTCTGCCCATCCCTGTCCTCCCCAGCCTGTCCCCACAAGGCCTGGGCAGGACCAGAACCAGAGGTGGACCCTGGGGGCCAGACTGAACGCCAACACCCAGCCCTCATGGAAAGTTCTTGCCCTCAGAGGTCAGAGGCATCTCTCCCTCTCCAGCAGAGGAACTTTGGGCTCCGGGGGCTGGCCTCCTGGCTGGCCTCCTGGCTGGTCCTGGAGCCCTGCTGGCAGGGTGAGGTGGTGAAGGAAAACACCGCTTTAGGAGCCCTAAGATAGCATTCTGTCACCAAATGCACGGCATTCAGGCCTGGAAAAAAGCTTAGGCATCATCTCCTTTCACTTACAGAAAAAGATGCTGATGTCCAAAGCAAATTAGTAGCAAGATCTAGCCCAGAACCCATGCCTCCTGAGTCCTGTAACAAAGCACTTTCCAGGGAAGGAGCATCCTGATCCCCAGTTTACAGAGGGGGGACCCAGGACTCAGAGCAGTTCAGGAGCTTGCGCAGTGTCATGCAGGGGCTGGACTGGAACCCAGGTCTCCCTGACTCCAAAGACCCTCCTGGCCGAGGCACAAATCCTCTTTGACACCAAGCACCCTGGGACTCATTTCCTCACCTGTGAAATGGAGGACTTGGGCTCCACGGCCCCAGGACCCACCTGTGGGGCCTTGAAAGGAATTTCGAGGAAAGGCAGGCTGTTTGCTAGTTGCCGGCATTAGTGGGAGAATTCCTCTGTTTTCCCTATTTGCTTCAAAACAGCTCGCCCCCAGGTTTACACTGAGAGAAGCCTAGGGAAGGTGCCATGGTAACCACAGCGGCTCCAAGAACGGAATTCGCCTGACTTAGCCAGACTGGCAAACCCAGTGACCTTAAGCCTGCTGTCCCCAAGGGAGTCAAGGCAGAGGCAGGGCCTGCCCAGAAGACTTGAGGCAGACCACAGGGGGCCCGGGGAGGGGTTGAGCAGCCTGCACTCTGCCCCTGAGATCCTGCTGCTCGGGCAGGCAGAGAGAGCACCAGTTTGCAGCCTGAAAATAAGAGCCTGTGGTCAGATCTGTGACATGTAAATTTGGGATCTTGGGCAAGTCACTTAGTCTCTCTGAGCCTCAAGAGCTTCTTTTTCTTACCTAGCACATAGAATATGTACACGATAATTAGTAGCTGCTATTAGTATTATTACTAAAGGCCCAGTGCACAGATTCCTGCACCAGTGGGGTCCCTCGGCCTGGCCTGCAGGGATCAGTGGGCCTCCACACTGCCGCAGCCCGGCCTTACCCACCAGCTCATCGAGCTCCAGCCTGCTGTCCGCATTGATCCCGCACAGCACGAAGTAGTGCATGAAGCGGCAGGCAGCCGGGGAGGAGCCTGAGCCCAGGCTGGGTGCCTGCTGCTCCCGCTCATCCCAGCCCCGCTGTGCCTGCCACTGCAGCTCAGGAGCGCAGGGGGAGTGTCTGCAGGAGAGCATGAGCCTGGAGTTTGGCGCACATCTGGCGCCCGTCTGTCAGCTGAGCGGTGCTCCCGCTGTGGCAGCACACTGACCACTAGGGGGCAGCTCCTGCATTGAGCGTCTGCCCCCTGGTGGTCAGTGTGCATCATAGCTACCAGCCGGTCATCTGGTCGCTTAGGCTTTTATATATATAGACTAGAGGCCTGGTGCACAAAAATTTGTGCACTCGGGGGAGGGGGTCACTCAGCCAGGCCTGTGCCCTCTCACAGTCTGGGACCCCTCGGGGGATGACCACCTGCTGGCTTAGGCCCGCTCCCAGGGGGATTGGGCCTAAGCTGGCAGTCAGACATCCCTCTGGCAGCCCGGGAGCCCTCGGGGGATGTCCACTTGCCAGCGGGGAGCAGGCCTAAGCTGCAGTCAGACATGCTTAGCGCTGCTGAGGAGCCAGGAGAAGCTCCACCACCACCGCTGTACTGGCAGCTGGCAGCCTGGCTTGTGGCTGAGCAGAGCTCTCCCTGTGGGAGCGCACTGACCACCAGGGGGCAGCTCCTGCATTGAGCGTCTGCCCCCTGGTGGTCAATGTGTGTCATAGTGACCAGTCATTCCTAGTCATTCTGCTGTTAGGGTCAATTTGCATATTACCCTTTTACTATATAGAATTATTAATATCTAAATTCTGAAAAGTTGAATGCCCAGCAGAAAATGAACTTGAAAATGCTTTCTATATAGCAACAGATTATTATTACCCATTAAGAATATGCACACTCCCCTGGTTGTTGCATATAAATTGAACTGAGCATTTTCCATACAAAAGACACATGTTTGGGGAGAAGTACGAAGATGAATTGTGCATGAATCTTTTTTTTAAGAATAGTTTATTGATTTTTAGAGAGAGGAAGGGGGAGAGAGAGAGAAAGAGAAACATCAAGGTGAGAGAAAAACATTGCATGCCCCCTACACGAGATCAAGCCCAAAGACCAGGAATCCAACCAGCAACCCTTCTGTGCACTGGACAGCACCCAAGCAACTGAGCCACACCAGCCAGGGCATGCATGAGTCTTTATGGTCTCTAGAAGGTAACATATGAGACAGACAGGAGGAGACAGTACGTGTTATAAGAGAGACTCAGATCAAGCTGTTGGGAGTTGAGAGACAGGACCACAGACCGAGTTGGAGAACGTAGCCTGGGAATGTAGCCGAGTTGGCAGGTCACATCCGCAGGTACACACGGGACTGTGGACACCTCTGTGAATGGGTTACAGTTATTTACAGACATTGTCTCTGTCAATTAGAACTCTGGTAACAGAAGCCACCTGCAGTTAATCTAAGAGGACAAAGGGGATTTGTGGCAAGGGAACAAGGGTGTCTGAGAATCCATGGTCAAGGATGCAGATGGGCTTCGGGAAGGCCTGGAGTCAAGACTAGAATCACTCCAGGGGCCTCACTCTCTGTTCCCCATCTCTCCTCCATTCTTCTCTCTCTGAAGACCAGCCTCCTCTTCTGCTCCAGACACAGTGATGCCTCTGCCCAGTGATGCATGAGCAGCAACTAAAATCCTCAGCCCTGCCCTGACCTGACCGGTGTGGCTCAATGGATAGAGCGTCAGCCTGCGGACTGAAGGGTCCTAGGTTCGATTCCGGTCAAGGGCATGTACCTTGGTTGCGAGCACATACCCAGTAGGGAGTGTGCAGGAGGCAGCTGATCGACATTTCTCTCTCACCGATGTTTCTAACTCTCTATCCTTCTCCCTTCCTCTCTGTAAAAAATCAATAAAATATATTTAAAAAATAAATAAATAAATAAATAAATAATAAAATCCTCAGCCTGGCACACAGCAGATAGTGCAGCCAACCGCCCTGGTTTTCCTGGGACTCTCCTAGTTTACCACCTCTCAGTCCTGGGAATATCAGAAGGGCTGGTCACCCTACAATAGCTGCTCAAGCTATGTTTGAGTTCATATTTTGGCGTCCAGTGGGGGTAGGGTTTGAACCCCCATTCAACGATCCCGAGAGAAGGAAACCTGATTGGTCCTGCTTAAGTGAGGTGACCCTCCTGCTCCAATCAGCCATGGCCGAATAATTGGCTCAGAGTACAAGCATGGCTTCCAGGGACCAGCAACCCTGGAGAGTGGAAGTTACTGGAGATAGTGGGGGCAGGGAGGGGGGGAGTCATTGGTTAATGGTCCAGGCAGGTCCCTCAAAGGGTGTCAGCTATGTCTGCCTCCCCCCAAAATAATGAATTCTTTAGGACAAAGAACTATACCCTATTGATCTTTGTAGACCCAGAACCTAGCATATGCCTGACAGAAAGTACCTAATACAAGTTTTTTCTTTCTGTTCTTCAAACACATCAAGCTTATTCTACCCTTTGCCTTGGCACTTGCTGTTCCCTCTGCCTGGAATGTCCTTCCCCCACGTGGCTGGCTCCTCTAACCAATTCAGTTCTCCAAACACCAGCACTGAGCTCCCGTTTAAATTGCATCCCTCTCCCACCCTAGCACTATCTTTCACATCAGCCTGTTTGCAACCTGTTATTACTTCCTGGCTTTCTTCCCAGCGCTTATCACCACCTGAAATTATCTTGTTCACTTACTGGCTTGAGTTGTGTCTGTTTCCCCAGTACTAGACTGTGAGCTCCGATAAGATAGGCACCTTCACTCTCTTGCTCATCGCTGCATCCCCAATGCAAAGATAGTACCTGCCACCTTGCAGATGCTTAAGAAATATTTGTGAATGAATAAAAAACTGGATTAAATGTAGAGAAGGTGGGGTGCATTCCAGGTGCAGTAACAGCACCAGATGAAGCACAGAGGAAGGAGTCCATTGCAGGGTCTATACTGAGAACAGAGAGTAGCTTAGTTTGGCTGGAGGGTAGAGAGCACAAAGGGAAGTGGGCAGGGATTTGATGAGTGGGTGAGTGGGCAGGGCCAGATCTCCACACCAGAACATCTAGCCCTTAGCTGATTCATGCCTGCAGGAGAAGCATTGAGTGAGGCTCACATTTTTGTAAAAACAATAAATTTTTAATTGCTTCAGGCCACACAGGTACTGAAAAATCTATCAAAAGACCTACTTCTTAATAATGCCTGACAGGAGCATTTTGTAATAACACCAGGCATGCGCGTAGACCTTTGTGGAATATAAAGTCTTTTCAGGAGAATGTCTTCTGTGCTGACAGAAGCCCTAGAGCCACACAAGGCCGGCTCTGGCCGCTATGCCGAGGAGACTTGTGGGGTGGAAAGAGCAGCTGCCTGTGTCCACCTCAGAAAACTTGGGTTTTCTTCCCAAACAAAAGGAATCCAAAGAGGACCACACCAAGACACATCATAATTAAAATGCCAAGAGCAAAAGACAAAGAGAAAATCTTAAAAGCAGCAAGAGAAAGAGGCTCAATTACCTACAAGGGAATACCCATATGACTGTCAGCTGATTTCTCAACAGAAACTTTGCAGGCCAGAAGGGAATGGCAAGAAATTTTCAAAGTGCTGAATACCAAGAACCTACAACCAAGATTACTTTATCCAGCAAAGCTATCATTCAGAATTGAAGGTCAGATAAAGAGCTTCACAGATAAGGAAAAACTAAAGGAGTTCATCACCGCCAAACCAGTATTATATGAAATGCTGAAAGGTATCCTTTAAGAAGAGGAAGAAGAAGAAAAAGGTAAAGATACAAATTAGGAACAACAAATATGCATCTATCAACAAATGAATCTAAGAATCAAGTGAATAAATAACCTGATGTACAGAATGAACTGGTGATTATAATGAATCAGGGACATAGAAAGGGAATGGACTGACTATTCTTAGGGGAAAAGGGGTGTGGGAGATGCGGGAAGTGACTGGACAAAAATCATGCACCTATGGATGAACTCAGCGGGTGGGGAGTGAGGGTGGAGGGTGGGGTGGGAGCTGGAAGGAGGGGAGTTATGGGGGGAAAAAAGAGGAACAAATGTAATAATCTGAACAATAAAGATTTAAAAAAAAAAAAACTTGGGTTTTCTTTCTTTTTTTTACTATATTTTTATTGATTTCAAAGAGGAAGGGAGAGGGAGAGACAGATAGAAGCATCAGTGATGAGAAAGAATCACTGATCAGCAGCCTCCTGCATGCCCCCCACTGGGGATGGAGCCCACAGCCCAGGCATGTGCCTTGACCAGGAATCGAACCATGACCTCCTGGTTCATAGGTCAATGCTCAACCACTGAGCCAAGCCAGTCAGGCAACCTGGGCCTTCTTTTTGACAGTTGTGTGACTTAGACAAGACCCTCACCCTCCTTAAATTAATCCATTTATTCATTCATTGAGAAGCTCCTTCGACAAATAGTTTTCATTGTGATGGTTAATTTTATGTGTTAATTTGTCTGGGCCACACAGTGCACAGAGATTTGGTCAAATGTTATTCCGGATGTTACTGTAAAGGTGTTTTGGATGTGATTAACATTTAAATAGGTGGGTTTTGGAGATTAAAAATGGCGGCAAAGTAGGAGGATACTGCACAGACATGCTCCCAGGAACAAGCTGGAATTACAACTGAAATATGGAAAGGCTTCCTGAATAATCAATGGAAAACTCATAGGAGAGAACCCTGATACCCAAGGACTGAAGGTGGAGATGGCATCGAGACTGGTAGGAAGGGCAGAGGTGCAAAAGAGCTGGTGGACACCCACAGATGGCAACTGAAGTCCCAGAGAGATATCTCAGCTGTGGAGTGGTGCCACTGAGAACTCTGGGATCTAATCCCAAAGCTGGGCTCCCCAGCAGAGAGCACCAAACTGAGGAGGGTACCCACATAACATCTAGATGTGAAAAGCAGTGGGGTGCTGTCTGCCAGGGAGTGGCAGCTGGAAGTTCAGGCACCCTCTTAAAGAGCCAATGCACAAAAATTCCCTGTGGAGCCACCCACCTTGTGCTCTGGCAGAGGGAGGGTAAAGTGGGCCAGAGCTGTGAGAAGAGAACCCAGACTGAGGACTCTGGGGATAGAGCTCAGAAGGCACTCCAAGTTTTCTGGGCTAAATCATTCCCTCACACAGTGGAGGACATCTTTCCCACATAGACATCTGCCTTGCCTAGGTGGAAGACAGTTGACACAACCTATTGGAAAACACCTGAGGCCACTTAAGAGATTAAAAGGAACAATTAGCCTCCAGGCAGAAGCACTGCCCCACCCTGTTGGAAAAAACTCTCACCACACCTGAGGACAATTGCCTGGGGGCAAGTCAAGTCAGAATCCTATTAGTCTGTAGACAGAGGTGGTCTCTGGAGGCTTTGAGTCTTTGCCTGATCCAATTAGTCAGAAACATCCTTTAACACTGTCCTGCACTAGAGATTGAGAGGTATAGAGGATCTACCTAAAACATAGTCACAAACCCAAACAGACAACCAAAATCAGGAAACAAAAAAACAACTCCCAAATGAAAGAACTAGCAAATTCTCCAGAAGAAGAAGAGATAAATGAAACAGAGATAAGAAATTTATCTGAAGAGAAACCAAGATGGCGGCATAGGTAAACACCGGAGATTGCTGCCTCGCACAACCACTTCAAAAATACAACTCAAAGACGAAACGGACATCATCCAGAACCACAGGAAGGCTGGCTGAGTGGAAATTCTACAACTAGAAGGAAAGAGAAAAGCATACCGAGACTCAGAGGAGGTGCGGTGAGGAAGTAAAATACAGAGGTACAGAGGCTCATGCAGAGAGGGTTGGCGGCTGAGGACACGGGTGTCTTTTTCAGTTGGGAGGGAGTCTCAAGCTCTGAGCTCCAGTTCCGGGCGAGTCTCAGGTTACCCAGACTCATACGGGAGAAACTGGACTGTCTGGCATTGGTCGGAACTCAAGGGCAGCTTTCTCTCGGGGGTGCTTGCAGCGATTGCCGGGACACTGAGAAGCAGGGCCTCTGAGGGCAGGACTGAGAGCAGCCATAATTCCTCGCTCCACCCTGTTGGTCCCCTGGGACCCCGCCCCGCCCAAGCCACGGAGGCTTTTGCATATGAAAGGCCTGGTCCTTTGCAATCTGATAATTACCTAACAAACTGCAGCTGGCCCAAGGCCCCAGGGCAACTTGCATTTTGTCACAGCTGGCTCCTGCTGGATAGCCTCAGGCAGAGGCTAGATTAGCACCTCCTTAGAGATCCAGGAGCCAGTGTGCCCGGTGGTCAGAGTGGGACCATCCAGATTGCAGCTCCTCGGATTCATAAAGGACACACTCAGAGGGCAGACTCAGTGAGCACCAAAGCCCCATTGAAGCAAGTCTTGCCCCAGAGGGGTGTCTCCAGCACAGAAGTTCTCCCACTGCAGACACAGCTGATTCTCACAGCCAATTGGCCTGGAGGTCAATCCCTCCCAGTGTTACCTACAACAATCAAGGCTTAACTACAGCAAGACTGTGCACAAAGCCCATAAAGGGGTGCACCAAGAGTGTCTACCTCAGGTAATTGGGGAGGCTGAGCCACTGGGCCCTATAGGACACCTAGCACACAAAGCCACTCTATCGACAGAGCAAAGCATAAAAAAATGAGGAGACAAAGAAACAGGACACAAATGACAGAAATGGAGGAAAGCAAACGACTGGATATAGAGTTCAAAACCACACTTTTAAGGTTTTTCAAGAATTTTCTAGAAACCGCCAATAAACTTAATGAGACCCTCAAGAAATCTAATGAGACCCTCGAGGTTGTGATAAAGGACCAACTAGAAATTAAGCATACTCTGACTGAAATAAAGAATATTATACAGAGATCCAACAGCAGACTAGAGGATCGCAAGAATCAAGTCAAAGATTCGAAATACGAAGAAGTAAAAAACACCCAAACGGAAAAGCAAAATGAAAAAAGAATCCAAAAGTATGAAGGTAGTGTAAGGGGCCTCTGGGACAGCTTCAAGCATACCAACATCCGAATTATAGGGGTGCCAGAAGAAGAGAGAGAGCAAGATATTGAAAACCTATTTGAAGAAATAATGACAGAAAACTTCCCCTACCTGGTGAAAGAAATAGACTTACAAGTCCAGGAAGCCCAGAGAACCCCAAACAAAAGGAATCCAAAGAGGACCACACCAAGACACATCATAATTAAAATGCCATGAGCAAAAGACAAAGAGAGAATCTTAAAAGCAGCAAGAGAAAGAAACTCAGTTACCTACAAGGGAGTACCCATATGACTGTCAGCTGATTTCTCAAAAGAAACTTTGCAGGCCAGAAGGGAGTGGCAAGAAATATTCAAAGTGATGAATGCCAAGAACCTACAACCAAGATTACTTTATCCAGCAAAGCTATCATTCAGAATTGAAGGTCAGATAAAGAGCTTCACAGATAAGGAAAAGCTAAAGGAGTTCATCACCACTAAACCAGTATTATATGAAATGCTGAAAGGTATCCTTTAAGAAGAGAAAGAAGAAGAAAATGGTAAAGATACAAACTATGAACAACAAATACACATCTATCAACAAGTAAATCTAAAAATCAAGTGAATAAATAATCTGATGAACAGAATAAACTGGTGAATATAATAGAATCAGGGGCATAGAAAGGGAGTGGAATGACTATTCTTGGGGGGGCAAGGGGTGTGGGGGATGCAGGAAGAAACTGAACAAAAATCGTGCACCTATGGATGAGGACAGTGGGGCGGGGGTGAGGGCGGAGGGGGAGATGGGAAACGGGTGGAGGGGAGCTATGGGGGGAAAAAGAGGAACAACTGTAATAATCTGAACAATAAAGATTTAATTTAAAAAATAAAATAAAATAAAAATCTAAAAAAAAAGAATTTTATCTGAAACAGAGTTCAGAGTAATGATGTTAAAGATGCTCAACATATGAAAAAAGATATAGTAACTATGAAAAAAAGAACAGTCTGAGATAAAGAATGACATAACACAAATAAAGAACACATTGGAAGGAATACACAGCAGATTAGGGGAAGCTGAGAATCAAATCAGTGAATTAGAAGACAGAGTTAAAAATATCACTCAATTAGAGAACCAAAAAGAAAAAACAATTAAAAAACAGGAGGACAGCTTAAGGGAGCTGTGGGACAAAGTGAAACGTAACAATATTAGAATAGTAGGTGTATCAGAAGAGGCAGAAAGAAATAGAGAAGGTGTTTGATGAAATAATGGTAGAAAACTTCCCTAACTTAGTAAAGAAAAAGTCACACAAGTTCAGGAGGCACAAAGAACCCCAAACAAGAAGAACCCAAACAGACCCACACCCAGACACGTCATAATTAAAATGCCAAAAATTAAAGACAAGGAGAGAATCTTAAAGGCAGAAAGAGAAAAGAAAACTATTACCTACAAAGGAGTTCCCATAAGGCTGACACCTGATTTCTCATCAGAAACGCTACAGGCTAGAAGGGAATGGCATGAAGTACTCAAGGTAATGGAAAGCAAGGATGTGAGACCGAGAATACTATATCCGGCAAGGCTATCATTCAAAATAGACGGTCAAATAAAGAGCTTCCCAGACAAAAAAAGGCTAATGGAGTTCATCACCACCAAGCCAGCATTACAAGAAATGCTAAAGGGATTGCTGTAAGGGATTGCTGAGAAGAAACAGAGAGAGAAACCTAGCCATACAGAAATAAAATGACTATAAATAAGTACCTCTCAATAATAACCCTAAATGTAAATGGATTAAATGCTCCAATCAAAAGGTGTAGGATAGCAGAATGGATACAAAAACATGATCCAACTATAAGCTGTCTACAAGAGACCCAGCTCAAAACAAAAGACACACACAGAATGAAAGTGAAGGGATAGAAAAAAAATTTTCCATGCAAATGGAAAAAAAAAAGAGCTGGAGTAGCAATACTCATATCCAACAAAATAGACTTTAAAAGCATCATGCTAAGTGAAATAACCCAGTTGGAGAAATATAAATATCATATGATCGCACTCATTTGTGGAATATAATGAACAATATAAACTGATGAACAAAAATAGAGCGGGGGGGGGAGAGATACATACTAGAATGTAATAGAAGTAATCCTGTTAATTGCAGATTTTTAATATTTCCTACAACTTTTGTGATATATTATGTTAGTATAGTTTTGATAATATTATTATACTTAAAATCCTTTTATTCTTGAAATAGTAACATTTATTGCATGTAATGTTATTATATGTAAGATCATTTTTCTTGAATTAGTGTTTATTGCATGTAACATCATATTTAAAATTGTTTTTCTTGAGATATTAATGTTTATTGCATGTAACATTATTATATTTAAAATCATTTTTCTTGAAATAAAAAAAAAACTGAAAAAAAATAAATAGGTGGGTTTTGGGTAAAGCAGATTGCCCTCCATAACATGGGCGGGCTTCATCCAATCAGTCGAAGGCCTGCATAGAAAAAGACTGATCTCCCCTCCAGCAAGAGGGAGCTCTCCAGCCTGACACCCCTCAGACACGAACTGCACCATCAGCTTGTCCCTGGGTTTCTTTCTTTTTTTTTTTAATTTTTTTTATTGCTTAAAGCATTACAAAGGGTATTACATATGTGTCCTTTTTTTTCCCCACCTTTGACAATACCCCAGCTTCCCCTACCCCCCAGTGTCTTATGTTCATTGGTTATGCTCACATACATACATACAAGTCCTTCAGTTGATCTCTTACCCCCCTCCCTCCTGCCCCCCAACCCTCCTCGGCCTTCCCACTGCAGTTTGACAATCTGTGTGAGGCAGCTCTGCCTCTGTAACTATTATTGTTCAAAAGTTTGTAATGGTCTCTATTATCCATGAATGAGTGAGATCATGTGGTATTTTTCCTTCATTGACTGGCTTATTTCACTTAGCATAATGCTCTCCAGCTCCATCCATGCCGTTGCAAATTGTAAGAGTTCCTTCTTTCTTACAGCAGCATAGTATTCCATCGTGTAGATGTACCACAGTTTTCTAATCCATTCATCTACTGATGGGCATTTAGGCTGTTTCCAGATCTTAGCTATGGTGAATTGTGCTGCTATGAACATATGGGTGCATATATCCTTTCTTATTGGTGTTTCTGGTTTCTTGGGATATATTCCTAGAAGTGGGATCACAGGGTCAAATGGGAGTTCCATTTCCAGTTTTTTGAGGAAACTCCATACTGTCTTCCATAGTGGCTGCACCAGTCTGCATTCCCTGGGTTTCTAACCTGCCAACCACCCTACGGATTTTGGACTTGCCAGCCTCCACAATCACATGAGCCAATTCCTTACATTAAATCTTTCTCTCTATATATACACATGCTATTGACTCTGTTTCTCTGGAGAACCCTGACTATACAGCCTACTATTTGATTAATTCTGAAGACAGAGCAGTGAGCAAAACTGACATGGTCTGTGGCTTCACTAAATTTACATTCTAGTGGGAGAAGGAAACAATAAATTAAAAACAAGCACAGCATTAAACACATTCATTAGAGATGTTTGCAAGTATGCAGAACCCCGAGTTGGGCAGGGCAGCTTTTAGGCAAAGGCCAAGATTTTTGTTAACTCTTTTGTAAAGTGGAGAGAAGAGTATCAGCTCTGTTGCCATAGAGAATGTGTAGAATGAGCTCATTTTTTGTTTTTAAAAAGGATGGACGTGTCTAGCAGGATGGAAGGAATTGTCTGTCGCCTTAACAGATGGCAGCAGGCTCCTTAGGGAGAGAATTGTCTCTGTAAGATAACACTCTGACAAGCCACCTGAGGCAGGAAGTACGCATGCACCCAAGGGCATTCGCTCTCAGACCAGCCTATCAGAGAGATGCGTTAGAAACAAGGAGAACTGGGGAGGGAGCCACCAGGCAGAGAGGACAGGAAGGAGGACAGGAGGTGGGGGCAGAGGACCAAAGACTTTTCTTAACAGCGTGTCAACATTCAATTTTCAATGGTTTGTATTCCTGTGACATAAGCCCACGATTTGTCCCTTCTACCTTAGGGATATTTGCAAAACACACATGACTTCCTGTAAATGGGATTTTTTTTTTTTTTTGAATTGGAGGAAAAGAGCTAAATTCCAGGTCTCAGTTGTCCCGGGAGTTACACACCAGAACAGCCCATATTATCCCAGGAGCTACACACCAGAACAGCCAAAAGATGCAGGCAGAGACTAAGAATTCCCTGGAGCTAGGAAGGAGGAGCCAGAAGTGACTGTGCCCGCTTACACCCCCTGGAGAAACATGGTTTTGAGGAGGAAATTGGAATTTTCCACTGGGCACAGAATGAAGGGTTCAAGTGCATTTTATCTCAATCTTAGGACCCCAGCATTGTTCCAGGTGACCTGGAAGTGAATGTGTAAGAAAACAAAGTGAGGAAAGCTTGACCCCAAAATGCTAACAGCGGCTATTTCTAGATGATGGAATAATGTGATTCTGTTTACTTTCTATATATCTTTATGCAACTATAAACCTTTTACAATAAGCAGAGACACTCCAACACTCTTTTCAGTTTTTAGAAAGAAAGAAATCTCCCCCTGCTGCCAATCCTGCTGAAGTGGCCCAGGCAGCAGGTGGCTCCTCAGCAGGAGGGGAGGTGGAGAGGGCCTGGGAAGGGCAGGCAGGGTCTCTCTCCTCCACTGCACTTGGAAACATGACTCATCTCCTCCTCAGACTTGCAAATTGCTCATCTCCCCCTTCTCTCTCTCTCTCTCTCTCTCTCTCTCTCTCTCTCTCTCTCTGCAAGAGGAACCCAACAGTCCTGCTCTTCTCTCCAGGGAGCTAAATCCAGGCCATTGCCTGCCAGACCCAGAGCTGCCTCCCACTCACCCTCAGGCCAGGAAGTTAACAAGGAGGGTGCTCATTTTCATTTCTTTCCTCCCAGCTCCGTTGCCAGGCCTGGGTTCCAGAGAGAGAGAAGGCCTCCGCCCTCTGCAGCCTTTGCTGCCCACGGCCCTGATGCCAGAGAGGGCTGCAGGCCTCAGGGAAGCCAGGATTACCTCCCCCACCCTCCTGGAGACCCCACCCGCAGCCCCTGGCAGCCTGGCAGCCCAGGTTACATGGACTCCTTCTCACCTGCTTCCACAGGACCAGCCTCCTTCTCAAATTATGGTCCAAGTGAAACCTGGTTACAAAGAGCACTGGGGCAGGGAGGGGGGATTTGAAAGGGAATAAAGGTAAGAAAAACCTAGAGTTAAATGCAAGAGTACTGCTGGTAAATGGTCCAAGTGAGAGAAATTATTATCAAGATGAAAACAGTTGTAACCTGAGAGTCCCCTCTTTTCTACTCTTCCTGCCCCCCCCCCTTTCCTTGAATATCAGAAACAAATAGTTCAATCCTCCCTTCTGAGTGACTGCAGGGAGTCTAGACTTCTTGCCAATATTTCTGAGGGTTCCTAGACAAGAGGTACTTTAACAACAACAACAACAAACCCTGGCCAGGTAGCTCAGTTGGTTAGAGCATTGTCCCAATATGCCAAGGTCATGGGCATATACAAGAATCAACCAAGGAATGCATAAATAAGTGGAACAACAAAGCCATGTTTCTCTCTCTCTCTCTCATCAATCAATAACTAAAAATAATAACAACAGCAATAATCTCTACACTAATAAAAGACAAACATGCAAATTGACCATACCTTTGCTACACCTTAAGCCACGCCCACAAGCCAATCAGAGCGACTATGTGCAAATTAACCCAACCAAGATGGCGGCCGGCAGCCACAGAGCTGGAGCAAGCAGGAGGCTTGGTTGCCCCAATGATGGAGGAAGCCAAGCTTCCCTGCCTGCCACGGCTGGCTCTGAGCTCCACTCAAAGCAACAAAGTTTCAATTATAGAAGGTAAATAAATCCCAGAATAAAAAGAAAAAAAGGATTGGCTGGGAGCTTCTGTCGTGGGGTGAGGGGGCTTGGCCAGCCTGAAAATGGCCATCAACCCCTCACCCAGACTGGCCAAGCACCCCAGTGGGGACTCCCCACCCTAAAGGGGGTGTGGCCAGCCTGAAAACAGCCATCAGCCCCTCACCCAGGCTGGCCAAACCTCCATGGGGTGAGGGTCCCCACTGGGGGGGGGGGGCTTGACCAGCCTGCAAACAGCCATCAGCCCCTCACGCAGGCTTGCCAGGCACCCCAGTGGGGACCCCCACCCTGAAGGGGGTGTGACCAGCCTGTAAACAGCCATCAGCCCTCACCCAGGCTGGCCAGGCACCCCAGTGGGGACCCCTGATCCCTGAAGGGGGTGTGATCAGCCTGCAAACACCCATCAGCCCCTCACCCAGGCTGGCCAGGCACCCCAGCGGGACCCCCACCCTGATCTGGAACACCCTTCAGGGCAAACCAGCTGGCCCCCACCTGTGCACCAGGCCTCTATCCTATATAATAAAAGGGTAATATGCAAACTGACCCTAACAGCAGAACGACTGGGAATGACTGGTCACTATGACACACATTGACCACCAGGGGGCAGACGCTCAATGCAGGAGCTGGCCCCTGGTGGTCAGTGCGCTCCCACAGGGGGAGCTCTGCTTAGCCACAAGCTAGGCTAACGGCTGCCAGTACAGCGGTGGTGGTGGGAGCCTCTCCTGCCTCCTCAGCAGCGCTAAGGATGTCTGACTGCAGCTTAGGCCTGCTCCCCGCTGGCAAGTGGACATCCCCCGAGGGCTCCCGGGCTGCCAGAGGGATGTCTGACTGCCAGCTTGGGCCCAATCCCCCGGGGAGCGGGCCTAAGCCAGCAGGTGGATATCCTCCGAGGGGTCCCAGACTGCAAGAGGGCATAGGCCGGGCTGAGGGACCCCCTCGAGTGCACAAATTTTTGTGCACTGGGCAATAATAAAAATAATACAGCAATAATAAAAATAATAATGTTCTGTGTTTATTGGTTCCTGGTTAGGTGCCATCTGACTGCCTCTCTTAACCATATTTGAACACACATCAGCAATTTCATATGGTTGAACTGAATGAAGTCTAGGCCATGTGCACTCTACTAAGTGATGTACATACAGCATCTCATTTACCGACCCCCCCCCCCCCCCAGGGCAGCCCTATGATGTAGAGACTGTGATGCTCTTTAACAGAGAGTAAAAGTGGGGCACAGGGAGGTGAAGGTCACACAGCTTGTAAGGTAGAACCAGGAATCAAAACAAGACTGTCTGAATCCAAAACTTACATCTTAACAATAGCCATGTCCTGCTGCCCCTTCATCCGAACAGCTGCTCGGGTTCTTCCTGCTCATGCCAGGCTAGCCTCCTGATGACCTTCACCCAATGACAGGGCACTCTCCTTCCCTTCGGTCCCCGAGCAGCACTAGCCCCAGCCTAAGTCCAAGTGGTGGCAGTAACAGGTTTTGCTGACCATTTGGTTGAGTCATGAACAAACTGCAACTCAGTCAACAAAAACTTAAAATTGATGTCCTACCAGAAAACTCAAATATAGACTCTCAAGGCCCCTCAGTCACGGTCCTCCGGTCCCTCAACCTCCCCACAGCTGCCCCATGACCCCTGCCAATGGGTGTGGCCCTCCCTGCTCAGATCAGGTCTCCTGTCCTTGCTCTTTCTTCTCTGTGACCAAACTGTGCCCCACATGCGATTCCTGGGTCCTCCAGAGAAAGAAAACAAGAACAGCATTTATAACCAACACAAAAGCAAACAACAGCAACACAAAACAACAAGCTCACCACCTTCCCACAAAAAAAGACTCCACCCTTCTCGCGCGCTAGGCACAGTGTTAAGCTCTTCTGGCCTCGGCTCTCCATCCGTCCACATTGCTTCCCAGACTTGCTTTGCATAACCGGGGGCCAAGGAGGCATGATGGTGAGAAAAGGGCAGTCTCCCACCAACATGAAATCAGCCTTAATGTACAAAATGCTATCTGGCTGCTTTTTAAAATGTATCATTAAATATACATAAAATTTACTACTTCGAGCAGCTTTTAAAAATAGCATTTTTCCTCATCCCTGCTAAGTTATAAATAAAAGGGGCAAATGAAGTCTAAGGAGAATGTGAATGACAAGGGGCTTGGGAGGGGGAGATCGTTTTCCCAGGCAAGCGGCCCCAGCGGGCGGCATGGCATCCCCTGTTTGGTCTGCCTGGCAGCCTCCCTGCTGGAAGTGACCGGCGATGCCAGAAACTGCTCCCTCTGTGGTTACCAGGCAGCAGGGTGGACAGGTCCCAAAGTCCTTTCTTGGTCCTCATTCTCCTCAAACTCTCAGGAGCGGTTGACCCTGTTGCTCACGACATCAGCTGGCCTGGGCCCAGACTCCTCCAGCTTCTTGTGGGTGCCAGGTTATTGTTCTTCCTAAAGGACAAATAGGAAATCTCGTTCCCTTGCTCAAAAGCCTCCAAACGTGCCTACTGCCCACTGGCTTCAGTAGAAACGCACCAGCCAGGTACTCAGAGCTCTCCCGAAAACAGCCTCCACGGGCCTTCCCAGCTCCCTCTCTCATCGCTCCCTTGCACAAGTTGTGTGCCCCAAGTACAGCCCCGCCATTCTTCCCTGCCTCCCTGCCTCTGTCATGTGCTGATCCTTCCTGGAATCTTCCTTCTCTGATGGTCAAACTACTTCCCATCATCCATGTCCATGCTACCGCTTCTTTGAAAAGCTCTCTTGATCATCCCCAAATGTAACCAGTAAGTTAAGCTGCTGAAACAAAGACACCTTAAAATACCTGGGTGTCAGTAAGCCTTCCTTGATTCCTGCCTGTTTTCTGACCCTAGTTCTCCAGTTTTCCTCTTGACTCTGTGAGCTATTTGATAACCTCCCAATACTTTCCTTCTCTGCTTAAGCTATCCAGAATTGGTTTCTGTTGCTTGCGATCAATAACCATGACTGATACCCCTGCCTCCCTCCTAGATTGCTATAAAATGAGGTGCTGTGTACTTGGGTGCTTTGTGAACAGTGATTTATCATTCCACCCTATATTCCCCATCCGCCTCCTCCCATCACCCAGCTGCCTCCAACAGAAAAGAACCAGTGAACAACTCGCCATCACATTAGCCAAAGGGAATGAAGGGCCAAAAGAGACCCCAAAAGTTACACTTGATAATTACCTCTCTGAAGATGACTTTTGCAATTACATAATTCCAAACTTTTTTTTGTACTGTAAACAGATAGCAAATAATCTCCAAAACCACTTACTGATGATTTCTGACTCCATTAAGTGCTTTGTTTAGATCCTGTTACTGAGCCACCAAGAGAGAGAGTAGCCATTTCCCCCCTGCAGTTCCCTCTCCAGGCCAGTTCCCTTCACCATCCACTTAGCAGCAAGAATGCGTCTCTAAAGTCTTCTGGCACAATCATTTTTCAAATATAATTAACATACAGTAAAGTGCATAAATCTTAAGTGAACTTTTGGATGAATTTTTACATATTTGCCTATGCCCAGGGTTCCACTACCAAGACTGAAATAGAGACCATTTCCAGAAAGTTCCCTCCTGCCTCGTGCCAATCAATACCCCAACAGGTACCACTGTTTTGATCTTTATCACCATAGATTGTTTAGCCAGCTCTAGAACTTCCTAAAAATGGAATCATGCAGTATGTTCTCTTTTGCTTCTAGCTTCTTTCATTTAACAAACTTTTGAGTCCCCTGATTTTTTTTTTCAATGACCTTTGTCACTTTGCACATGACAGCTTCCTTAGTTATGTACCTGTCTTCTCCCCTCCACCATACTTTGCAGTTGGACAACACGGTGTTGGACAGCTCCTTCCTTAGGACCCTCCACAAATTAGATGCTCAATAAACAGTTCCCAAATGAATTCGCCTATGGAGATCAGAACAGACCCAGTTTCTCTGTCCCTCTTACCATCTCTGTCATGCTGCTGTGCACATCTATTGAGAGCTTACTAGATGCAGGTGTGACTTGGTCCTGATTTCCACATGAGGAAACTGAAACTCGGAGTTTCTAAGTCAGCTTACGAAGAAGTAACAGAATCAGGACTCACACCTCGGTCTGTCTGACCCAGAGCTGAGACTGCCAACCACTGCCTTGTAGTGAGGAAGGAAGCTAACATTAATGGTCCGAGTTTCCTCTGTGACAGCTCATCAACCCACACCCATGCCCTGTTAACCCAGTGGCCAACACTACTAACCAGTGGCCAACACTGGGAACTAGGATCCCTTCCATGCTCTTTGTGGAACACCATGGCCTGCCTTTCTGAGAGATGAGCTGACTGCATGAAAGGGCTTTAGCAGCAAGTCTCTGTGCAGGTTGGCTGTCTACTTTCTTGAACCAAGGAGATGTGACGATCAATGGTCTCCTTCAAAACACGGCTTTGGATCAGGGTAGACTTGATTGTGTGAGGTTATTCCTAGGGGGCCAGGTCTGTGGCAGCATTTAAGATGTCATCCTCGAATGTTCTAAAAACAGATCCAAATGGAAATGACATGTCCTTTAATTCAACCAACATGAATTGAGTTAACGACATGAGTAATGCATGGGATGGTGCCAGGTCTTGGTGAATAAGGCAGATCTGGTTTTAAGTCTCTTGGAGATTCTAGTCCAGTGGGGGAAACAGACATGAGTGATGTAGGGCAAGTTCAGGACCACGGGAATCCGTAACAGAGGTTTCTAACTGAGCCTAAAAGGTATGGGAAAACTTCAGAGAGGAAATGAGATTTAATTTAGACCTGAATGATGAGCCCGAGTTAATAGTGGAGGGAAGTAGAATGCATGTCTTGGAGAAGGGAGTTCAGGCAGACGAAATAGGGCCTGAATCTGGAAGAGAAAACCCTAGAGCAGCGGTTCTCAACCTGTGGGTCGCGACCCCTTTGGCGGTCGAACGACCCTTTCACAGGGGTTGCCTAAGACCATCCTGCATATTAGATATTTACATTACGATTCATAACAGTAGCAACATTACAGTTATGAAGTAGCAACGAAAATAATTTTATGGTTGGGTCACAACCTGAGGAACTGTATTTAAAGGGCCAGAAGGCTGAGAACCACTGCCCTAGAGAGAGGGGGCTTCATAAGGACAAAACATTCACCTCGTTCATACCCAAGCATCTAGTAGTACCACACCTGCCACAAATGAGACACACTATAAATATCACAACCCCGGGCATGTGCCCCACAGGGAATTGAACGGTGACCTCTGAGTTCATAGGTTGATGCTCAATCACTGAGCCACGCTGGCCGGGCTTATTTGCATTTTTAAATAGTCACTGAGGAGAGAATGGCCTGCAGAAGGGGCAGCTCACAACCATGGCAGCGATGGCAGCAGTGAGAACGGAGAGCAGTGGAAAGATTCAGGAGACACTGAGGAGGTGGAATGATAGGTCTTGAATAAAGGATGACTCATACAGGCTTCTGGCTGGAGCAATAGGCCGGATGATGCCGCCATTCTCCACCATAGGGTCCCTGGAGGGAAAGCAGGTTCTGCTGAGGAAGATGAGGAGCTTTTGTGCATGTTGAGATTAAGATGCCTAAGAAACATCCGAGTGAAAAAGTCAAGTAGGCTATTGTTGGCTGTATAGGCTGGAGCTCAGAAAGAGAACCACGGAGAAGGGAGAAGACCGTTACATCTAGATGGTAATTGAAACCACAGGGGAGAATGAGATCACCCAGGGAGAGAATAAAACAAGTAGAAGCCTAGAACTCAACCTTTCATGGCTACAGAGAGGATTAAGAGAGGCTGGCAAATGAAACCAAGAAGAGGAGAGAGGCAGGTGGCAAACTGGAGAGCACAGGGTCACACAAGTCAGAAGGAGAATGTTTCATAAAAAGCAGTAGTCCTCAAATTAAATAAAAATGAGGATTGAAATGTTTCCAGTGCATTTGGCAATATAAAAGTGATGGATGACATCAGTTGCTGTCTATATATGTAAAAGGCTAAGTGACTGACTGCCCGACCAACCAACTGGCCGGTACATATGACGTGCACTGGCAATTTATTTATTTTTTAATTAATAAATATTTATTGTTCAGATTATTACAGATGTTCCTCTTTTTCCCCCCATAGCTCCCCTCCACCTGGTTCCCACCCCACTCCATGCCCTTACCCCCTGCCACTGTCCTCATCCATAGGTGTAAGATTTTTGTCCAATCTCTTCCCGCACTCCCACACCCCTTCCCCCCAAGAATTGTCAGTCCACTCCCTTTCTATGCCCCTGCTTCTATTATATTCACCAGTCTATTCTGACTTAATTTTTAGGTTCACTTGTTGATAGGTATTTATTTGTTGTCACTTTGTGGTTCATAATTTTTATCATTACCTTTTTCTTCTTCCTCCTCTTCTTAAAGAATAACCTTAAGCATTTCATGTAATCCTGGTTTGGTGGTGATGAACTCCTTTAGCTTTTTCTTGTCTGTGAAGCTCTTTATCTGACCTTTAATTCTACATGATAGCTTTGCTGGGTAGAGTAATCTTGGTTGTAGGTTCTTGCTATTCATTACTTTGAATATTTCTTGCCATTCCCTTCTGGCCTGCATGGTTTCTGTTGAAAAATCAGCTGATAATAGTATGGGTATTCCCTTGTAGGTTACTGTTTTTCTCTTGCTGCTTTTAAGATTCTCTCTTTGTCTTTAGCCCTTGGCATTTTAATTATGATGTGTCTTGGTGTGGTCCTCTTTGGATTCCTCTTGTTTGGGGTTCTCTTTGCTTCCTGGACTTGTAAGTCTATTTCTTTCATCAGGTAGGGGAAGTTTTCTGTCATGATTTCTTCTAATAGGCTTTCAGTATCTTGCTCTCTCTCTTCTTCTGGCACCCCGATAATTTGGATGTTGGTACGTTTGAAGTTGTCCCAGAGGCTCCTTACACTATCTTCATATTTTTGGATTCTTTTTTCATTTTGCTTTTCCGGATGGGTGTTTTTTGCTTCTTCATATTTCAAATCTTTGACTTGATTCTTGGGATCCTCTAGTCTGCTGTTGGATCTTTGTATATTATTTTTAATTTCAGTCACTGTATGTTTAATTTCTGACTGGTCTTTTTCCATTTTTTTGGCATTCTCATTAAGTTCCTTGAAGGTCTCACTAAGTTCCTTGGAGGTTCGTAGAAGATTCTTGAGTAACCTTATAACTGTGGTTTTAAACTCTATGTCCTCCATTAGTTTGCTTTCCTCCATTTCTTTCAGTTGTGACATGTTTCTTTGTCTCTGCATTTTTGGCTGACTGTGAGGACCCGCTGTGTCTATAGTGAAAGAACTGCTGTGCTGGAGACACCCTTATGGGGCAGGACTGGCTTCAGTGGGGCTTTGATGCTCACTGAGTCTGCTTCTTGTGTGTGTCCCTTATGGATGTGAGGAGTTGAAATCTGGTATTTGACCAGGGGTACCCTGGCTCCTGGATCTCCAAGTCAACCACTGTGTGAGTCCACCCAGCAGGAGCTACAGTGATATCAGCAGATTTCTCCTCTTTGTTTGGGGTTTGGAAGTTTTGGAGCTCTCTGACCAAGCTGCAATTTGTTAGGTTAGGCTGCAAAATCGCAGGTGATTCCTTTGCGCCTCTGTGCACAGTTTGGGTGGGGATGCAAATTGAGTGGGGCAGGGTCTCAGAGAGTCACCAGGGCAGAGCAAACAGCAATGGCTGTCGTCAGCGTCTCCATGTCTCTGCGTCCCCCGAGTCCCGCGCCCCCACAGCAACAATGATCCCTGCGAACAGCTCTGCGAGAAAACCACCCTCACTTTCCAACCCGCTGCAAGACAGTCCAGTTTCTCCTCGTAGGAGTCTGGGACCCCAGAATCTCGCCTTAAACGAGCTCAGTGCATTTGAGAGCTTGTATCTCCTTCCAATTGAAAAAAACCGCGCATCCAGGTGCAGCCCACCTCGCGCACGCCTTTGTACCTCTGTTCTTGGTGCCTCTGCACCTCCTACCCGGTCTCATTGCGCTTCTTTCTTTCCTTCTAGTTGTAGAATTTCCACTCCGCCAGCTTTCCCATGGTTCTGGATGATAGCTGTTTTGTCTTATATTTGTAGTTTCAATGTTGTTGTGGGGGGCAGCACGCACAGGTTTATACCTTATGCCGCCATCTTGGTTCCCAATCACAAGTTCTGCACTGGCAATTTAAAAATAAATGTTGACTCACGCATGCGCTGTACATATAAAGCTTTTGCTGGCACCAATCACATGAGTGTTTTAATTTTATAATACTATATTATATATATTATTTTGACATGTAATTTTTTGCAGTAACATAATTACCGCACAAATCTTTTTTCTAATTAATTTCCTTTCAAGGTGCACGAATCCATGCACCAGGGCACTAGTAAAAATATGTTATGATTACTATTATCTCAGTCCTAAGAAAGGAGCCATGTTCCAGGAGTAGGACTTGGGAATCCTCTAACAAGGCTCTGGATGCCAGGGACCTCACAGGTTACTGCAATCCTTTCCCTTTGGGGGTCAGAATTTCTTGACTTCAAGATTTGGGGGAAAAGAGACTGTCTATGAAGACACAGGGGGACAGAATCTTGGAAAACCCATTTATAAAATATCAGAAAGGCCATATGATTTCGCAAAGAAACCATCTGAAGTTCCATGATTCATTCATTCAACAACACATTTATTGAGGCTCTACTATTCACCTGACACATAAATCTCAATTCATTAGCTATTTCTTGAGCCCCTAGTGCAGTGATGGCGAACCTATGACACGCGTGTCAGAGGTGACAAGCAAACTCATTTTTTTGGTTGATTTTTCTTTGTTAGATGGCATTTAAATATATAAAATAAATATCAAAAATATAAACCTTTGTTTTACTATGGTTGTAAATATCAAAAAATTTCTATATGTGACACAGCACCAGAGTTAAGTTAGGGTTTTTCAAAATGCTGACACGCCGAGCTCAAAAGGTTCGCCATCACTGCCCTAGTGTATGCATTGCATTAGTTAATTTCATAAGTCCTTTGTCCTTTCATCAAAAATGTAAGCTCTAAGAAGATTTTTCTTTACCCTTTTATCTCCCACCAAACGGGGATAGCCCAGCCATCCTAGGCAATTCACCGTTCTCTCAATTTCCCATGAGTCCATTCCTTGTACGTAGAATGCCCTCCAACTGCATAAATCCTCCTCATTTTCAAGGCCTAGTTCAGATGCACTTTCTTTTTTTTATGTTTTTTTTTTAATTTCTTATAGAGAGGAAGGGAGAGGGATAGAGAGTTAGAAACATCGATGAGAGAGAAACATCAATCAGCTGCCTCCTGCACACTCCCTACTAGGAACGCGTCCACAACCTTGACCGGAATTGAACCTGGGACCCTTGAGTCCGAAGGCTGACACTCTATCCATTGAGCCAAACCGGTTAGGGCCAGATGTCACTTTCTTTGTGAACTTTCCCCTAAATGCCTCAGACAAATTTAAAGCTCCCCTTTCAGGACTCCTAAAGGTCAGAATAGCACTTGTCTTCATATATAGTGTTGATATCCAGTTAGGGCTACTGTCTCCCTGGCCCAGCTGTTCCTCTTCTTACAATCCCTAGTCCCTAAGCCTAGAGTGCTTAGTTAAATTTGTCAAACATCAGTGGCCACTCTCCTGGTCAAAATAGGGATCTGTGACCCTACTGTGAAGATCAGGGTGAGCTGACAACTCGGAAAATGCTCCTCTAGTGCCACCTCCTGGCTAGATAGGACATGACAGCTCCTTGTTCGAGGCGTTCCTTAGAGTGCCATCACTTCAACTTTCATTCTTTTTGTTGTTGTCTTGGTTTCAGCAACATAGCAGACTTTGCTAATAGGGAGCCCTTTCTAACACAAACACCCCAAAATCCTGGAAAAACATTACAAGAAAGGAAGCAAGCCAGCAGGCCAAGAAGGGAGGAAAGTAAGCTCATTGCTGAACTTGTAAGAAGGGAAAATCAGGAGCCAGAAACAGAGAGGCGAACAGAGCAAGGAGGCGTATGTCTCCCTTGTCCTGGAGGTAGATATTGGATATTTCCCATTGATTTTTTCTTTTTAGAGAGAGTGGGAGGGAGGGGAGAGACACATGGATTGGTTGCCTCCCTCACGTGCTGAGAACCTCCTGCCCCCGCTCCCCTCTCTGCCCAAGAAGCCTGCATCAGAGGTATGATCCTTTTTTTAAAAAATATATATTTTATTGACTTTTTACAGAGAGGAAAGGAGAGGAATAGTGAGTTAGAAACATCAATGAGAGAGAAACATCGATCAGCTGCCTCCTGCACACCCCCTACTGGGGATGTGACCACAACCAAGGTACATGCCCTTGACCAGAATCGAACCTGGGACCCTTCAGTCCGCAGGCCGACGCTCTATCCACTGAGCCAAACCGGTTACGGCGAGGTATGGACCTTTTCCGGAATCAAACCCTCAACCCTTCAGTCCACAGGTTGATGCTCTAACCACAGAAAAAAACAGCTAGGGTAACTTATTCTTTCATTCATTCGTTTGTTCTGGAGAGAAAGACGGACTCAGTTCCTGACCTTAGGAAGTTTAGTGCAAAAGACAGTCTCAGAACGGAAGGGTGATAGAAGCTGAGATCCTGAGTATTTTTAGGCCACAGGAAAGGGGGTTTCTTTGCCTGCCCCTAAGGCTGCCATCCCCAAAGGCCAGGATTAGGGCATGGCCTGAGCAGATTACCCTCTTGTGACTCCTTGTCAATTTGGAAAGCACATCTGTGTCATGCAGGTCTTCCACATTCCACCCTCCTACACACTCATTACTTTTTCTTTTTAAAGCTATTGTTTGTTTTAATTTTTCTTAATGTATTCTATTGATTTCAGAGGGGAAGGGAGAGGGAGAGATAGAAACATCAATGATGAGAGAATCATCTGCCTCCCGCACAGCAACCTGGGCATGTGCCCTGACCAAGAATCGAACTGTGACCCTCTGGTTCATAGATCAACGCTCAACCACTGAGCCACACCAGCTGGGCTAAGCTTATTGTTAACAAAGACAAACAGTACACCACACTACAAAACAAGTCAGCATCTCTTTCGGTGCCTCCAAATGACTGGGACCTGGAATCCATGTCTTATGGTCTTGAAGCCCTAACATGAGAGCCACAATGTTAGAGCTGGAGGAGACCTTCATCCTTTCATTCATTCATCCTGTAAATACTTATGGAGCACTATTAGGTCCAAGCATTGTGTAAAGTTCTGAGGACATAATAGTGAACAAGAAAAGTCATGGCATACACTCTCATGATGTTTATGTTCTCTTTGGGGAGATGGGAAACAAAGCAAGTAAACAACTTTTAAATATTTATTTATTTTTAATAGGTGGTACATTATATGATTCAAAATACAAAAAGGTGCAGTGAAAAACCTCCCACTCTTACTGCTAGCTACCTAGACCCCTCCAGTTTCTTCTGCACCCACCAGGAGATAACATATGCATATACAAGCAAATACCCACCCTCCCCCCATCATACAAATGGCAGTATTCTACACACTTTGTACTGCACCTTGGATTTTTTCACTTAATAATATATCTTAAGAAATTGTTCTATAACAATACATAGATTTCTATTCTTTTTATAGTTATATGGTATCCTATGTGTGAGTAGTGCATGATTTAAAATAACATTACATTGTGATGTTATGCTGCAAACAGAAAGTAAGTGGGAAGCTGAATTTTAAAATAACAAGGGCGATCTGGCTTTAGATAAGGTGGTTGGGAAAGAAAGTTCATGCTCAGGAAATGTCACTGAAGCTGAGTCCTAAAAAATAAGAGGGAATCCACCAGGGGAACACAAAGAGAAAGGACGTTCAAGCAAAACAAAGGATTGCCAAGGCAGGTATTAGCTTGACATTCTGGAGTGGCTGGAACCAGATGAGGTGTTGGAAGCACAGAGTCAGATGGTGAGGGCCCTTATAGGCGGGTGAGCAGCATAGGGGTGATTCTACTAGTAAGTGCAACGGGAAGCCACTGGAGAGTTCAAGAAATGGGCACGCTCTGATTTATAATTAAAAGAAAAAAAACTTCACTTAGGCAGCGATGTGAAAGTGGATTAAAGAACAAGAATGAAAGGAGAACAAGAGGAGGAGGATGCAGTAGCCTAGGCAAGAGATAACAGCAGCATGGAGAGAGGGTGGTAGTCGACAGCGCTGGGATTTAGTCTGGAAGCAGAGATGACAGGATCTCATAGATCATTTAGCGGTTCCCTCACTTTCCAAACTGACCAAGCCAGTGACTTGCTTGCCACAGGTCAGAGAGCTCCTTATGTAGATACAGGCCTACACTCCAAGTCAGTGTTCTATCACTCTAGAATTTGAGAATAGAAACTGTATTTTAAAAATGCTGTTAACCAGTAATGACTGATATATTCCATTTTTAATTCATTTGACAACTTTCTATTTGCTTCTTGACTCCCCACCTCAGAGTAGAGACAGAATGGACTCTCAGGTCCACCACTGCCTACATAAGCCTGGAGCAAGGGAGACAGGCAGTGTGGGACACAGTGAATGGAAATAGGACAGTCAGGGGAGACCTTGTGATAGGGTAACCCCACCTGAAAAGCCTGAAGTGAAGGTTTCAATGGGCCTTGCAGAGATCTGAGGGGAGGGTATTCCAGGTGGAAGACACTCCAGGGGGCAAGACCCTGTGACAGGAACCTGGCATGTTTGAAGGGTTCCTTGGATGCCAAGGTGAATGGAATAAATAAGAACAGTGGAAACGTGAGCAGAGAGAACAGTAAGATGAAAGTGGAATGGGGAGGGGGCCAATGGCATAAGGCAGTGATGGCGAACCTTTTGAGCTCGGTGTGTCAGCATTTTGAAAAACCCTAACTTAACTCTGGTGCTGTGTCACATATAGAAATTTTTTGATATTTGCAGCCATAGTAAACCAAAGGCTTATATTTTTGATATTTATTTTATATATTTAAATGCCATTTAACAAAGAAAAATCAACCAAAAAAATGAGTTCGCTTGTCACCTCTGACACGCGTGTCATAGGTTTGCCATCACTGGCATAAGGCTTTATGAACCGTAGAAGCCATTGGCCTTTACTCTGAGTGAGATGGGAACCATGAGAGGTGACAGGATTTGTGCATTTTCACAGGATCCCTCTGCTCTTGCGTGGACTTTCGACTGTAGGAAGCAAAAGTGGAAGTAGAGACCAGCTAAGAGAATGTTGCAGTCAACTAGGTAACAAGGATGATGACTTGGCCCATACATATGGAAAAAGTGGTCAACCAATAAGATTTTCTGACAAATAAAAGATATGAGAAAGGGAGTCAAGCATTACTCTCCAGGATTTGGCCTGAGAAATGGGAAAGATGAAATTTTTTATTTAATGAGATGGGGACGATGGTGAAGAAAGCGGTTTGAGTTTGAAAGTGTTGGGTTTGAGATGTTGGTGAGACACCACTGGAGAGGCTGGGCAGGCTGTCAAATATACCAGAGTTCAGGAGACAGACCTGGACTGGTTCTACACTTAGGAACTGTTGGCACATGGATGGGGTTTAAAGCCACAAGACTGGATGAAATCTAGTGTATAGGGGGTCAAGGACTATACGCTGGCATCAAGAAGACAAAAAGCAAGAGGAGGAACCAGCCAAGGAGACTAAGTAGGAAGTACCAGTGAAATAAGAGATCAATAAATATGCTAGAATCCAAGTGGGGGGAAAAGTCAAGATGGAAGAAATAGTAATAATGCCACATGCTGTTTTTAGGTCAAATAAGTTGAGAACTGAGAATTAAAACTGTGACATCACTAGACTTTGACAAAACCAGTTCCACTGGAATTGATAGGATGAAAGCCTGATTGGAGTGGGTTAGAGAATGAAAGTGGGGCCAGTAACAGCTTCTTCTTTGGGGGTTCAGGGCATGCTTGTACACTGATGGGAATGATCCAATAGAAGTAAAATTGGGGTGTGGAAGAGAGAAAGATTTGATGGGGCCATGTTCTTGAGTTGGTGATAGACTGAGGTCTCAGGAGTGGAGGGATTTTCTAGACAGAAATATGCATAGTCAAAGGACACCATTTCTCAAGCTCTAAGGTTCATAGAATCACCCAGAGCACTTACTAAAGCAGATTGCTACGCCCCCTTCCACCTTGCCCCTATTTCTGATTCAGTGTCTGAAGTGGGGCCCAATCATTTGCCGTTATGACATGTTCCCCAGTGGTGCTGATGACACTGGCCAGGTGAGAAGCCTTCAACACTGATCTGCAATTATGTGGAGCAGATGTGGTGGAGGGAGTCTCATTCCTCAGTCGAATAGGAAGTCATTAACCGAGAGTAAATACGGGATATGAGATGTTGGAATTTTGGGGAAAGGGAAAGGCTATGAAATGGTTCTCAACAGTGAAAAGATGGGGGAAATGTTGATGATTTCCTTCCCGAAGTTAGTAACCATGAATTTAAAATAAGACACTGATTATTTTTCTCCAACCACTCTAAACAGCCTGGGTGCAGGTAGATGGGGATTTGTATGTAACCAGGATTGTGGTTTGTCAATTAAACTAAATGAAGTAAGAGAAGCGGGAAGGAAGATGATGGTAAATACAAGATGGGGAAGGAGATTATGGTGTAGCACAAAATTTAAGTTGGAAAAGGAGACACAAAGGATGATGAAAAAAAACGAAAAGGAGATATACTTTTTTCAAAAGTGGGTGCTTTCTTCCCTTTGTCTTCATTTCACCTCTCTGGGCTTCTGTAGAAAGACTCTCTTGCAGCCTTAAATCCTTGTTACTTTTCTCTATAGCATTCATCACTACCTGACAACTTTGTTCATCTCTCTACCACCATTACAATCCTATTGAAGGGAAGGGCTTTTTGTTTTGCTGTTGCATGCCTATAACTCTGCCTGGCTTGTAGCAACCCTCCCCCAAGTATCCTCCCTATCCAATTCTGGCTGGCTTGCTCTTCACAGGCCCAGGACATGTCCTTATACGTCTGCATCAAGATGCCTTGACTTTGAATGGCATGCATCTAAAAACTTGAGTACCTAATTCAAGTTGATAAGCTTTGGGGAAGCAGAAATCTGGAAGAGTTTGGGTTTCAATGCTTGAGAGGCCAAGATTAAGAGGGCAGACTTCTGCCACACTGCTTTTGATGACAGAGACCTAGGCCCTTGGGGCACTCACTACTCATGCCAAAGTCCTATAAAGCCACCCATATAAGATTGTCATGGAAGACCTGAGTCCTTCTTTAGCAGACCAAAATTAAAACTTCATGGAACCACAAAGAAGGGGTTAAGTGACATTCAGCAGGTGATTTGGTATTATTCTATTTTTGTAAAATAACTTTAAATTATGTGAATACATGTATTTAGGAATACACATATGCTATATATACTAATTTTACATATATGTCATAAAACAAGTTTTTTTTCCTTTTTTTGGAGGAGGGGGGAGGAGAGGAGAGGTGAGGGGGAGATCAAAACAAGTTTTTTAAAAAGGGTTAAAAAGATAGTAAAGTTTTAACAAGGTGTAGACATTTTTTGTTCTATATATTGTAACTTTTGTTTTTAATTAGAAAAGCACTAGTTAAAATGAATTTAAATCCCTGTAAAAATCACAATCAAGTAGCTTCAGAGGTCATTTCCACTTTCCAATAAGCAAACGTGTTACAGGGCAATTCCCTGACTTGCCCAACACCACACAACTCATTAATGATGGAGCAGAACTGCATAGAAGAGCTAAAGCTATAAAGGAGAATGAAAAGTCAAGGGGCTCATGCGGTTCCCACCAAGACAGGGAAAAGCTAGGAAGACAAATCAAAAGAGCAATCTTCTGCATAAATGCCCCTCTTCTCTTCTTATAAACAGCCTGTGTGTCCCTCCTACAACTCCCAAAACTGTTTTACAATGTAATCCTTAAACTGAATTCAGAGGACAAGAATCATGTTTATTCCCTTTCCCCCAGTGGCCAACAATAGCACCAACAGGAACTCACAAAATACAGGCTAAATGACTAGACAGAGATGGACACTCACATGCAAAAGTGAACAAAGCAGCAAAATTGGGAGTTTCTTCCCCTGAAATGGGCAAATCTTAATTTTTTTGAGCATGTGAGTAGCACATAGGGCCAGCAGGTGGGGCCAGAGTAATAACTTTACAACCTTTAGACAGTGACATTTGAGCATTAAATAGATGAAAACAATAAACCATACATGGCACGAGTGACATTTTTGCCACTCACTAATTTTGTTGGGAAAAATCCCATTTCCATCTAGCTCACCTGTGACAGTAAGAGATTTGACACAGTAGAGGTTTTGTGCAGGTGCTTGATGAGGGCTACCCCAAAAAAACGAGAGGGAATGCTGAACAGCCCCAGCCTGAGTTGGCGGGGTTGCAGGAGTATGGAGAGAATCAGGTTAGCTGATTTGACCTCCAGCAGCTCGCAAGTGCTGTCCAGTGGCCCAGCCCAGTAGTCGGGCAGGAACCTCGTGGTATCAACCTATGTTTCACAACCTCCCACCCCAATCCCACAGGTGGGGCTACGGAACCAGTCCTAGAAACCTGGAAGAAGCCTGAGGTTTGTGGGACCTCCAATCCACGTATCCTGGCTGTGGATGGCTTATCCCCCAGCCATGTCAGCTTTTGACCTGCAAACCCAGCAGCTGTAATAAGTATTACTGTTCCAAAGAAAGGTCTCAGGATTAAGAAGTTTCACCAGCTGCCCAGAAACCAATAGTGATGAATGAGAGTTATAATTGGGCACTTCCCCAAAGCAAAAAATTAAAATTGTGAACTAACTTTATCAGATCTGAATCCTAGGGACACTTTAACTCAATTTCAGAAAGAAGGGTCCTACATGACAGACACAGACCACATTTCAAATAAATCATTTTTCAAATGAAGGACAAAATAAGTGGCAATATTCAAGTGCTATAATGAAAAACAAAATTTTTAGTATATAACCATTGATTTTCTCACAAATAGAAAAAGGCCTGAACCCGTAAAATAGTTTAAATGGGGTACAAACCAGAGCTTCCAACATTTTTGTCTGTTAACTAAACTACAGGTAGGAATTATGAAAGGGTGCAAGCCAATGTGCATTCAGTGGGTCTCATTCTAGGCGAAGCATTATGCTAAGTGAAAGCCCTCTTCATAACTCCAGAAGATTCATATACAGTGCTGTAAAAAATAAAGTGGTTAGGTGTTTGGGTTAGGCTAAATAATCCTCCATCTATCAGTAATAAAAACCCATTTTCTAATCTTGCAATTTAAAAAATTGCTTAAAAAAAAAAAAATTAAGCCCTGGCCTGTATTTCTCAGTGGTTAGAGCATAGGCCTGTGGAACCAAGTGTCTCAGCTTTCATTCCCTGTCAAGGGCACGTACCTCAGTTCCCGGTTTGCTCCCCACCCCAGGTCAGGGCACCGTGGGCACATGCGGGAGGCAACTAGTCGATGTGTCTCTCTCACATCCGTGTTTCTTTCTTTCTTCCTCTCTCTCTTCTCTCCCTTCTACTCTCTCTGAAAAGCAACGGAAAAAATATCTTCGGGTGAGGATTAAAAAATTTTTTTTTAAATCAAGGGGTGATTTCTAAATATTCTCCAATAAAAAGGAACCTTTGTTCCTTGGAGAACTGGGACCATAGCAGGGAAAATACAGAATTATCCAGGAACATCTTGTAGTTCCAGAAAGAAAGGGCTCCAAAAAATGTTGGGGAAGTCAAAAAGACAAGAGCCAACTTGAAGGAGCTCCCAAGCCGCGATAATTTGAGCAACCAAATAAATAGCACTGACCCGTGGGGAAAAAATATCCCTTAGTCCATACTGATATAGCTGAATAAACAAAAAGGGGAAAGAGGACAGCTTCTCCTAACAAAATTCCAACCACGCCCTGGCCAGTGTTGCCCAATAGTTAGAGTGCCTGCCTGGGCACTGGAGGGTTGTGGGTTCAAGTCCACTAAAGGGCATGTACCTAGGTTGCAGGTTTGATCCCCACTCGTCCCGGGTCAGGATTAAAAACAAAACAAAACAAAAACATTCTAATTAGTATAAATGTAGAAGAAATAATAAACATTTGGCAAATGCTACTTGTTGCAGGCAATAACAACCCAAAGGTCTCAAAATTAGTGAACCAAAGATTGATAATCTTAAAGTGTACTCCTCCATCAGTTACTTATTAATTACAAAGGAAAAATCAATAACTTTACAGTGGAGAAATCCAGCAGACACTACCTTAACCAAAGGTCAAAGTTAACATCACCATAATAAGACATGGACATCATGTATCCTGATATAATGCATTAAGAAGGGTACATGACTTCTTACATTCTTGCCAAAAAGTAACTTAATAATGAGAAAATCAGATAAATCCCAGGAGCAGTCCATAAAATAACTGGCTAGTACTCTCCACAAAAGTCAAAATCATAAAAGGGGAAAATTAAAGAACTCACAGGCTAGAGGCTAGAGACAACTAAATGCATGTGGGATCCTGGATTGAATGCTGAGCCAGAAAAAAACACAAAAAGACATTCCTTGGACAACTAGCACAATCTAAATAATATCCGTAGATTAGTTAATAGTACTATATCAATGCAATATGTTAACATTTGGAAGAAGCTGCATTAAGGTTATATGAGAACTCTCCATATTCTTTTTGCAAAAGACTAAAATTATATTATAAAAGGACTGTGGCCCTAACAACCAAAGACCCGCGCGGGTGGGCAGAGCACGGTGAGCCCACGCGGGTGGGCGGGGCCATGCAATTTCGCGCATTGGGCTTCTAGTTCCAAAATAAGATTTTAAAAATGGAACATGCTGGGGGAAGATAGCCAATCAAATGTAACTAAGATTAAATTGAGTGAGTGTGATACATTTTGTTAACATTAAAGGTTAAAAATGCTTTGAATTGCCCTAGCTGGTTTGCTCAGTAGTTAAAGCTTCAACCAGCGGACTGAAAGGTACCTGGTTTGATTCCAGTCAAGCTGCAGACTTGATCCCCAGTTCTGGTGCGGGAGGCAACCAATCAATGTGACTCTCTCACATTGATGTTTCTCTCTCCCCTTCCCCTACCCCCACAACCCTACCACTCTTCCTAAAAATCAATGGAAAAACATCCTCCGGTGAGGATTATCCAAAAAAAAAGCTTTTGAACTGATCATACACGTCTAGGGAGAAAAGTAAACAAACATAGCTATTCAAAGTCACAAATGATAAGAGAACAAAGCACTGAGACAAAGAGTCAAAAGTCAACGATTTCCACTGGCAAAACTCATTAGCAAATAACAGAACGAGTTTAGCTGCACTTTCAGGTCTTCACCAAACCAATTTTGGCCTAACTCTTAGAGTGAACACAGTCTAATTTTTTATACTACAGAAAATGCCAATATGGTTTTGGGGTTTTCCAATACACAAATCCAACATCCTGACAGCCTCCCCTCCTCCCCCAAACTCTCAGGGAGCGCTAGGGGCTCCAAATCCAAATCCCTTTCAGATTGCACCCAAAATCATACCAGTATTTTCTATGTGACATGAAAGATTGGGAAGCATTGACTTAAACTAAACATTTCAAATTGCAAAAAAAGTATCTTGAATGATCTGACATCCAACCTGAATACAAGGTAGGAAAATCTAGGTAAAATTCCTTTTGAATTTGTTTTTCTCAGGATATTTTCCTTTTGGAAGGTGAAATGCTAAACAATTAAGTCCATGGGAGTCCTCTAAAAGTCACAGACAGTTGAGCTAAAATTGAACACATAGTTCTAATTTGGAAATTGGGCATCTTCAAATGGATGAAAGCACAAAGGACTCCACAATATTGAGGAAACTATTTCAAAAAGCTTGGAAAATTAGAATTATCTAAGTATATTATACTGTGCCTCAGACAGGCAGAGAAAAGCTCTCAATCTCAAGTGCCAACTATAATGCTAATTATAAATCAGCAGTTATTAATTTTATCACACTTTGATTTAGTAGCCTGGGCTGTGTAGACTAGGATAAATAAGTCATTTGAAGGCAAAACACTATCCAACAGTATTAAAACCCATTTTCAGAACCTTTTCTTATTACAGAAGTTTTTACATATTTAACTCCCAACATTGGGACATCTTAAGTGCTAAAAATCTTTAAGGCAGAAAAGCCCAAAACCTTTGAAAATAAACAAAATTAATCAATTACCATTACGACTATATTGTTCACAAAGACCCAAACCCACTGGAATTTATTCTTGGACCTGCATCCATGTGGATGGAATCCTGTCTAAATCCTGTATTTCAGATTAAAACCTTACATCCTTGATACTGGGCTCTTTCAGGTTTCTACAGGTAAAGCACAGTGACTGGCATCTACGAAGCACTCACAATCAAATATTTGTTGAATGACTTAGCAGTGGTTCTGCCTTCTCTGGGAAGTATCCAGAAATAAATCTTTATAAATTCTGGCCCACCTTGCTTTGCAGATGTCATTGTTATCTAGCCCTGGGTACAAAAGCAAACCTGAATTATTTTACCTCAGCAAATTTTCTTAAAATAGTTGATGTCTCATTTCTTCAACCTCCTTACACTCCAAATCTTTCATAAAATATATCAGACTCAAATAATACTAATAAATGGTACTAAAAGTGATGCTCAACAGGATCTCACGTTTATTGAGAAGTGATTAATGGTAAAAAGAAAGGCAATGCCCTTTCCTCATTGGATGAACAAGAAACTGAAGAAACATTCACTACACGTTTTACAATATTTTTCTCTTCCAAAATGCATTTCTGTAAACAAGTTTTTACCACTGTTCTTAGCTGTGAAATAAAATTAATCCTGACTCAATCAGTAAAATGTACAAGAACAGAACATTTCTTAGGAATCCTAGTACTTTACTTTGAGTAACAAAGGGTCAGAGAAAATGAACCACCCTTAAAGACACAACCTTGGGTAACAGTTAAATTCTCCAACACAAAAATTCTTCATAAAAATGTTCTTCCAGTTCGGAAGGGAAAAACCAAATTCCCCCTTTCTGGGGTGGAGGCAGGCCCATACCTTCAAAACTCAGATGTTCTCCAAGTGCAAATGTCAAAATGGGGGGGAGGAAAGGGTTTAAAAATTAGAGAAAACTGTATGCACTTACGGACTTTAAAATCCGAAAACATAGTAAAAAGACAAAGAAAAAAAGCAGTATGCTCTGAAATCACAACCAAAACCAAAATAAAAGGGACATTTTTCACCTACACTACCTAGAGGGATTTTTTTAGGTTTTTTCTTTTTCTTTTTTTTCCTCTTTCCAGTTAAGTCCTATGTCTTTTGTGAAATTCCAAACTTAAACTGCAATTCTGTAATCGTCTCTGAAGTCAATGAAATTAAGAAAAAAGTCCTAATTTTCTTGAAGGTCATTTTTTTCCTCTTAGGGATATGCAGATGAAACCGTTGCTGTGGTTTGTGCAGAACTGCCTTTTATTTTCCACGGCCTTGACGTTCCTAGAGGTTAAAACAAATTTGAAATGGTTAGTTAAAACTCATCTGATATGCTTAAGAATTAAACTTCACAGAATAACTCAATACAAATTTAGTTATTTGTGTTAGATAGAATATTCCCCACCAATAAAAACGGTCATTTGTTCATTCTGACCCAAGGATATTTTTTTCCATTGATTTAGAGTGGAAGGGAGGGAGAGGGGGTGGAGGGAGAGACAGACACATTGATTGGTTGCCTCCTCCAACCCAGGTACGTAAATGGCAATCGGTATGCTGGACCACTGAACCACACCGGCCAGAGCAAGAAAAACCGACTTTTACTTCTTATATTTTAAACCAAAGTAGTAACATTCAAGCATTCCAATTAATACAAATTTTTATTTCACTCTGAAATTTCTTACATGATGCCCTAGCCAGTTTGGCTTAGTGAATGGAGCATCGGCGCACAAACTGAAGAGTACTGGGTTCGATTCCGGTCAAGGGCACTACCTCAGTTGCAGGCTTGATCCCTGACCCAGTCCCTGTGCATACAGGAGGCAACCAATCTATCTCTCTCTCTCTCTCTCTCTCTCTCCCCCGCCCTCTACTCTCTTTAAAAAATCAATGGAAAAATACCCTCAGGTAAGGATTAAGAATGACAACCAAAAAAAAGGTTAAAAATAAATAAATAACATTTCTTACACGATTGATTAAAATATAGTATACTGGCCAGTGTGTCTCAGTGGTTGAGCATGAACCTATGAACCAGAAGATCAAGGTTCGATTCCCAGTCAAGGCACATGCCCAGGTTGCAGGCTCAATCCCCAGTGTGGGGCGTGCAGGAGGGAAGTGATCAGTGATTCTCTCTCATCATTGATGTTTCTCTCTCTCTCTCTCTCTCTCTCTCTCTCTCCCACTCCTTTTCTTTCTCATATCAATAAAAATATATTATACTAAAAAATATATATGATCCTAAAAAAAAAGAAAACTAGACGTATTAGTCATCCCATTTTAGTTCCAGAGTTTTAGATATAAGCCTCAATTTCCTTTTTTGTAAAATGAGGATATGTATCTCTCACAGAGCTGTGGGAGATAACGAGCTAACATATAGAAAGCTTTTAGACCACAGCAGGCAAGAAAATTATCCTCTTCCCCTAGAGCAAGCATGTCAAACTCAAAGGCTAACACGGGCCAAATAAACAAGGTTTAAGTTTATGTGGGCCGCAAAAAAACAAAAGCTTCAATTTTCATAGAAACGTGGGTTTATTTCGATAGAGACATGCTGAACACAAAGGGCTGAAATGAGTAATCGTTAATATAAAATAATAGAACATTTTAATAAAAATTACTATTTTTTCTTGAACACTGACTTACCAGACACTGAATAACTGCACAAATTAATAAGCGTAATGCAAATAAACCTAATTTTCTTCTCTGAAATCGAAATATTTCCTGTTGCGCACACCAAACCAGTCAGTACAAGACTAATGATGTGGCTATCAGCTGCTAAAATATTCACTGCTGGTATTAGTGGAGAGAAATGGTGCGCCTGCGCTTCAGTGTCGTAAGGGAAATGAATGCAACACGATTACATTAATCAGTCATTAGCAAATGCTGTAGTTCATTATTAATAATTATGTATAACAGGATCTTGTAAAAATTAAGTCACGAAATTTTTATTAAAACATTTCTTAAATTGGCTGGGTCGCCAAAATATATTCATTGTGGGCTGCATGCGGCTTATGGGCCTTGAGTTTGACATGCTTGTCCTAAAGCAGTGGTTCTCAGCTTTCTGGCCCTTTAAATATAGTTCCTCATGTTGTGACCTAATCATAAAATTATTTTCGTTGCTACTTCATAACTATAATGTTGCTACTATTATGAATTGAAATGTAAATATCTGATATGCAGGATGGTCTTAGGCGACCCCTGTGAAAGGGTCGTTCGACCGCCAAAGGGGTCGCGACCCACAGGTTGAGAACCGCTGCCCTAGAGTTTAAAATCCACTTAGAGATGGATTTTGACTACTGATTGTAATACCGAAGTTTTTCCTGAAATAAATCTAAATGCTCATTTATTAAGAATCATAAGCCTCTCATAAATCTATTCTAAACAGCTTTCCATGTCACACACTACTCATTTATTGAAAAATTTTAAAATATGACTCAATCCACGTGTCTTTTAAAAGCAAAAGCCTTAACTGGTTAGGAGCACAGGCCTGAACTTACACTTTATTCATCAATCTAACTTGAGTAGAGTCACTTGCTCCCATTTACACTATGGTAACTACAGTTCTTAAGTTAAATATGATCCCTACTAAAAAGAATAGCAACTAGTATTTATGGACTTCCATGCTCCAGGAACTGTACATAATAATGATCTTCGTAACCACCCACAAAGACTGTATTATTCCTACTTTAGATATACGAAAAGGAAAGCTCAAAAAGATGCTTAACTGAAGTTACTTAACCGTTTGAGTCCCAAGCTTACGATCGCGCTGCTTGGTATTTCTCGACATAAAATAAAACAAGCGCTATCATGCTGTTTGGGTCTTTTCGTACTCATTTAGAAAAAGCGCGGTTGCGCTGTTTGGGATTCTTCGACAGTGTTTTTTCAATACCCCCTGGGACTCAAACGAATCGTATGTTTTCTCGATATAAAATCTCAAACAGTTAAGAACCAAGATTCAAACCTAGGGCTATATGGCTCTTTCTCTACACCATGCTGTTACAAATATTTATGTTAAAGTCAACAAAAGTAACTGAGGCTTTGTGATGAATTGACTACCCTAAAACTAAACTGCTCCATGAATATAAATATGGTAAAATTATGTATTCAGAAAGAGCAGTTATCTTTTTGTGATGTCCCACTTCACATCTCTGGATTTCAGGGATAAACTCACCAAAGATCTGGGATATTGTTTTTTAAATTTGGATGGACACCATTTATCTAACTTCTCTTCTATTAATGATCAAGATCTACCTTTGACTTCAGGAAATCTGGACTCTTCTTGATTAAATCTCATTCCTATGCTTTTATTACTCTTCAAGCCAAGAATGTCTAGCCTTCTGTCCTTCAAGATACAGTTCAAAATCTCTTCCCTTCTTTGAGATTTCCTTAGCCCTTGCAGCTTTCAATGTCCTTCCAAATCTGTATCCACAATTGAAAATTAAATGTAAAATTAGCCCCAACTCAATCAAAAGCTCCCAGAAAGCAAAGAACAGGTCTTCAATTAACCTCACTCACAAACTATTTATGAGTTTAGCAATGGATAATAAGTTACAATCAACTTCTAAATAAAATTCTAGTTCTCATCACATACACAAAAATTGTAACTTTGTTAAGTGATGGATATTAACTAAAAACTGTGGTAATCATTTCTCTCTGTGTACATATCAAATCATTATGTTATATACCTTAAATTAATACAATGTTATTATGTATGTCAACTGTATCTCAATAAAACTGGAAAAATATTTTGCCTATTATCTTATTTCAATGTAATATAACCCCAGGAATACAAATAAACTTATATGCCCCAAATTATACTGATAAAAAAGAAAACCGCCGAACCGGTTTGGCTCAGCGGATAGAGCGTCGGTCTGCGGACTCAAGGGTCCTGGGTTCAATTCCGGTCAAGGGCATGTACCCTGGTTGCGGGCATATCTCCAGTGGGAGGGTGTGCAGGAGGCAGCTGATCGATCTCTCTCATCGATGTTTCTAGCTCTCTATCCCTCTCCCTTCTTCTCTGTAAAAAATCAATAAAATAAAAAATAAAAATAAAAAAAAGAAAACCTAGACTTTGCCAAATCCATAAAGAAACATGTTTCTATATAAGTTCACCAGCATGCTTAATTAACAGCCATTCAGAATATAATCAGAAGAAATTCAAAATAACATTGTGTAATTGCACATACTATGTCAACTCATTTTTTAAAAAATTTGTCCCTTTTCATGTGCTACCAAGTCCACAACTACCTGTGCTCAATTTTGCCTCAAACGTAACATAAAACTAACTACACCCGAACCTTAACTATACAATGATACCAAGAAGGCAAGTATAACCTGTGCCCTAATGTAAACCTGTTATGTTAGGTCTATTTTAAATTATGCAAATTACATACAAATGGCATTAGCTGCCTTAATCTCCTGCCCAATACCAAGTAAGCATCACACTGGTACAATTAAGCAGACTGACTAAATTGCTCTTCAAATCCTATATATACTATGTACTTTCCTATACATAGGTAGCTTTCACTCAAAGGAAGCACTTTACCATTTCTCTTTGACATATCCAAATTGCCACCATCACTGTTCTTGCACTTTTGGCCACTACTTTTTTCTTAATATATTTTTATTCATTTCAGAGAGGAAGGGAGAGGGAGAGAGATACAAACATCAACGATGAGACAGAATCACTGATTGGCTGCCTCCCACAGGCCCCACACTGAGGATCGAGCCAGAAACCTGAGCATGTGCACCCTGACAGGGAATTAAACTGTGACCTCCTGGTTCCTAGGTCAATGCTCAACCACTGAGCCATGCCTGCCGAGCTTGAGCCACTATTAAGTAAGGGTAACTTGAACACAGGTGCTGTGATACCACAACAGCTGATCTTTTTTTTTTTTTAATTTTTAAATTACAGTTAACTTTCAATATTATTTTATACTAGAGGCCCAGTGCACAAAATTCGTGCACGAGTAGGGTCCCTAGGCCTGTCCAGCGATCAGGACCAATCAGGTTCCCTGCCTCCCTGCATCCTCCTTCCCTCACTCCCTCAGTAACCCGCTGCCGCCGCTGGTCGCCTGCCATGTTCCACGCTGCCCCCTGGTGGTCAGCACACGTCATAGAGAGCGAGCAAACTCCCAATCTCCTGGTCGAACTCCCAAGGGAACACTTTGCATATTAGCCTTTTATATAGAGAGATTATATAGAGAGATTAGTTTCAGATGTATGGCATATTAGTTATATAATTATATACTTTACTAATTGTTCCCCAGATATTTCCAGTACCCACTTGGCACCATATATAATTATACACTGTACTTTATATCCCCTGTGACTATTTTGTAACTACCAATTTGTACTTAACCCCTTTACACCCAATCCCCCCACCCCCCTCCCCTCTGACAATCATCAGTCTGTTCTCTGTGTCTGAGTGTTTCAATTTTGTTTTTATTTTATTCTTTAGAATTCACATATAAGGGAAATCATTATGGTATTTGCCTTTCTCTGACTTATTTCACTTAGCATAATAACCTCTAGGTCCATCGGTGCTGCAACAGTACTAAGTGGCTAACGTGTGTGTACTGGGGTATTAGCATACACAGCATGGATAGGCTGGACAAAGGGATGATTCATATGTCCTCCAGGATGGAGTGGGGCAGCATGAGATTTCATCACACCACTCAGAAGAGTGGCATGAAATTTGAAACTTATGAATTTTTATTTCTGGAATTTTCCATTTAACATTTTTGGACTGTAGCTGATTGCAGCTAACTGAAACTGTGGAAAGTAAAATCACAGACAAGTGGGGACTACTGTACAGTTTTGATGTATACACACACAAAAATAAGCTCATATATTTAGAAATAATAAAGATAACATCCATCTTCTCGGAAATTATAAAAGATACTTAAGCATTTATATCATACTACCTTGAAAATTTCAGTAAACTTTAGCACCAATTAAACCACTATAGCCCAGGCAGAGGGTGCGCACAGGAAGTAGCCAATTGATGATTCTCTGTCATCACTGGTGTTTCCATCCCTCTCTCCCTCTCTGAAATCAATAAAAATATTTTTAAAATTTTTAAAATAAAAAGATACTAAGGCTGAGAAACTTACTTGCTCAAATCAGTGACAGTGGCAGATATGGTCTTCTTCTAGAGCCCCTAGTCTTTCCACTACTATACATATGATAGGTGTAGTACCTAAACTTTTTTCCCCAAAGATTTGATTTTAGAGAAGGGGGGGAGGAGGGGAGAGACGTCGATTTGCTGTTACATGCGTTCATTGGTTGTTTCTTGTATGTGCCCTGACCAGGAATCAAATCCGTAGCCTTGGCACATCCAGACAACACTCTAACCAAGAGAGGTACTGAGCCAGGGTCTACCTAAACTTTTTTTTAAAGGTCCATCAATGTAATATACTTAATAGAATCCCTTCCCACACCCCCAAAAAACTGACTACTTTAAAAAATCTTAGTTTGGCCCTAGCCGGTTTGGCTCAGTGGATAGTGTCGTCGGCCTGAGGACAGAAGAGTCCTGGGTTCGATTCTGGTCAAGGGCACATGCCTGGGTTGTGGGCTTGATCCCTAGTGGGGGGCATGCAGGAGGCAGCCGATGGATGATTCTGTCTCATCATTGATGTTTCTATCTCTCTCTCCCTCTCCCTTCCTCTATGAAATCAATAAAAATATGTTGTTGTTTTTTAAATCTTAGTTTGGACAATTTCAGGATGGCTAGTGGCCCCTAAATCACATAGCTTAAAATTATCTAACTCTAAAAACTTAATGTCCCCGCAAAAAGGAAGACACAATAGAAGGAACACTAAATGTAAAACTTAAAACATTTAACCCTCGCCCGGTCAGTGTGGTACAGTGGCTGAGCATCAACCTATGAACCCAGAGGTTGCTGATCTGATTCCCGGTTAGGGCATGTGCCGGGGTTTCGGGCTCGATCCCCAGTAGGGGGCGCGCAAGAGGCAGCCGACCAATGATTCTCATCATTGATGTTTCTATCTCTCTCTCTCCTTTCATCTCTAAAGTCAATAAAAATATATGTAACACAAACAAACATTAAAGCCTCTTAGAAGTAGCCATAATGCCTCTAAGAGATTATAACATGAAGCTACATGTGTAGGATAGTAAACCAAAGACACTGCACCTTTTTTTTTTTTTTAATTTCAGAGAGGAAGGGAGAGAGAGTGAGAGAGAAACATCGATGATGAGAATTATTGATCGGCTGCCTCCTGCACATCCCCTACACTGGGGATTGAGCCCACAACCTGGGCATGTGCCCTTGACTGGAATTGAACCTGGGACCCTTCAGTCCTCAAGCCAATGATCTATCCACTGAGCCAAACCAGCTAGGGTGACTGTCACCTTTTAATGGACAAAAAGTATAGGCAATTCACCAGAGGCTTGTAATACTGACAGTTGATGAAAAGCTACTCAAAAGATTCTTTTAGCTTTAAAGTATTGAAAGGTACAGCCAGGCTTATCAGACACATGTGAATTCTAAATTTTCTCAAGATGAAGTCTTGAGACTAGCCAGGACAGGACAATAGTACTAAGAAAACTTTAGAAATCAAACTTGGAAGAAAATAAACATGAGGATTGAGCGGTGGATGTTACACAAAACTTGACTAAGATACATAATCCTGGAGTACTCAAACTTTAAATACAAGAGAATCACCTACAGACCGGATAGAATTCAGATTCCAAGGCCTCAGCTCCAAAGAGACTCATTCAATAGCTGAGGGAAGACAAGAACCTGCAACGTAAGTGTTCCCAGATGGTAACTTGTACAGAGTTAACTCCTCCTCAGTCATTTCTAATCATCTAAGAAATACCTAGGGAGCTTACTAAATAAAATGTCTAGCTTAGTAAGTTTGGGGGCAGAGACTAGTTATCAGTATTTTTATAAATATTTTCCAGATGACTCAAAGTTTATTTTAAATAGTTAACATTTTTTTTGAAGCACTCCACCCTGCTCCCCTCCCCATCACATTGCAGGCTTATGGACTACAAGTAAAGTAACCTGTCATAAATGACTGAATTACCCAAGAACTTGTCTGGGTTTTACTTCTAGCACTGCCATTAAAGTAAGGTAATCTTGCAATTTGTGTACAAAATGAGAGTGGGATAGACTAAATCCTTTCCACTCCATTTTAACATATATATGTGTGTGTGTGTATATATATATATATATATATATATACACACACACATATATATACATATACATATATATACACATATATATATTATTGATTTCAGAGAGGGAAAGGGAGATACAAACACCGATGAGAAAGAATCATTGATCAGCTGCCTCCTACACCTCCCACACTGGAGATCGAACCTGCAACCTGGGCATGTGCTCTGATTGGGTATTAAACCATGACTTCTTGGTTCATAGGTCGATGCTCAACCACTGAGACACGTTGGCCTGCCCCACTCACTTTTATAACATTATCCAGAACCATTTGTTTCTCCTTATTTCTGCTGCCTTAACAGCAACTTTCACTAGGTTAGGTAGAGTAGATCCAACTCACTCCATTTTGATGTTCATGATGAGGGATGTTTAAACCCAAGTGCTCAATTAATTACGCTCTTCTGATACATCCACAAAGAGGTGCCTGGCTACTGGCATCAGTCAGTAACAGAACATTGTTAACTATCTTAAATAATAAATGTAAAGATGCAGCAAGGTACAAGAACAAAAAAGACTTCTGGGTCAAAACAAATTCCAGCTCTTCTATAACCTATGTATCTTGAGAAAGTTATTTCTTTTTTAATAACTTTCCTTTATATTATATTCTTCTTTCAATAACCCTAACCTACTGTTCATCCCATATTCCTTATTCCTCAATTCCCTACCTGTAAAATGAAGATAATCTTAACTATTCGACAGGATTATGATAAGGGATTAAAGATATGAAAATTGCCTAACATACAGATGTCCAAAATAATGGCTAAATATGGGTAAATACCTGAATAAGGGGGAAAAGCAGGATAAAACACTAATATGATTATAACTGTATAAACCACTTGTGTAGGTAAAGAAGAGAAAGAAAAATGCCAAAATGAGAAAAATTATGACTGATTTTTTTTCATTTTCTACACTTTTTGTACGTTGGTTATACAGTGGAACCTCAAACTTTTTTTTTTTTTTTTAATATATTTTATTGATTTTTTACAGAGAGGAAGGGAGAGGGATAGAGAGTAAGAAACATCGATGAGAGAGAAACATCGATCAGCTGCCTCCTGCACATCTCCCACTGGGGATGCGTCCGCAACCCAGGCACATGCCCTTGACCGGAATCGAACCTGGGACCTTTCAGTCCGCAGGCCGACGCTCTATCCACTGAGCCAAACCGGTTTCGGCAGGAACCTCAAACTTAATTTTGTCCGGAAAGCTGTTCAAGAAGTGATCTGTTCAAAAACTGAATCATTTTACCCCATTATAAATAATGTAAATTGAGCCCTAGCTGGTTTGGCTCTGTGGATAGAGCGTCAGCCCGTAGACTGAAGGGTCCCAGGGTTCAGTTCCAGTCAAGGGCACATGCCCGGGTTGCAGGCTCGATCCTCAGTAGGGGGCGTGCAGGAGGCAGCCAATCAATGATTCTCTCTCATCACTGATGTTTCTATCTCTCCCTCTCCCTTCCTCTCTGAAATCAATAATATATATATATTTTATAAAAAATAATATAAATTGAATTAACCCATTCCAGACCTCCAAATGATTTCCTGTTTTAACCTTTCTTAAATACAGTGCATACCTAGTATCTATAATAATAAAAGCATAATATGCTAATTAGACCGGACAGCCGAACGACCTTCCGGACAAAGCCACAGGGGCCAAGGCAGAGATGGTTAGGGGCAATCAGGCAGGCAGGCAGAATGGTTAGGGTAATCAGGCAGATAGGCTAAGTGGTTAGGGGCAATGAGGCAGGCAGGCAGGCAGGCAGAGGCAGGGGCGATCAGGCAGGCAGGTGAACAGATAGGGGCGATCAGGCAGGCATGCAGAGTGGTTAGGGGCGATCAGGCAGGCAGGCAGGTGAGCAGTTAGGAGCCAGTGGTCCCAGATTGCTAGAGGGATGTCCAACTACCGGTTTAGGCTCCATCCCTAAACCATCAGTCGGACATCTCCCGAGGGGTCCCGGATTGCGAGAGGGTGCAGGGCCTGTAGTAATCTATTTAAAAAAAAACAAAAAACTTTTCTTAAATTTATCAAAATCACTTTCAGCACTCATTCCAGGGGTGTCTTTCTGGTCAGAATGCAGCATCTTTGCTTGTTCATATATCACTGCCTCCAAAATGGCTGTCACTGGCTAACTGCTTTTCGTTAATCCAAATCAACAGTTTTTCTACCTTTCCAATTGTTCATTATTTCTTTCACACCCTTAGCAACATTAGCACTCTTGATGGTCTCTTTATGTCTTAAAATTATGCTAATCATGATTTCACCAACAATAAAAGCATTCTCTCCTTTGTTGCCTGAGAGATGCTTTTTGTCATGCTAAGATATCAGCATGAAGGGGTTGTCAGGGTGAAAGAAGAAGTTTGGTTCCACAACCGAGACATTTTTTTTGTGAACTTGGTCAGAAACAGAATTGTTCTAGATGGGAGATGTTTGGGGGTTGACTGTATTTTACTATGAAAAACAAATGCAAAGACAAAAATTTGGAAATATAAAATTTGCAGAGCACAAGTTTTTTTACATGTAAAAACACTTTTAAAAGTTCTATATGCTATCCACACAGATTACCAAAAAAGTTCACATGAAGCCAAAAGCTTACGTTTTAAGTCTACCGTTTCTAAATGGCTTCATGGTTACACAAGAGATATGGCCAAATGTTTAACTGACATATGTAAAAGAATACTAATTACCTCAGAAGAACCACCACATATTCCAACAGCAGTAAGTGCAAATGAGTTAGAAGAGTAACTACCTGCCTCTTCCCTTTCCCCTCCATATCCAATAGTTCAAACTTGAGAGTTAGCCATTTTCTTCCTTCATCTTTCCACTATCTTTTCCTATCCATCCTTCCAGACATAACTCAAACCCAGTCTTCCATAAAAATGCCTTGATTCCACCCTAATTGGTCTTGCGATTCTTTTCCTCTGCACTTGGGTCTCATAATGTAAAATTACCACTTTAATATACTGTCCTATACTGTTTCATTTATGATATCATCTCATAACTAGGTATCTTCTCCCGATGGCTAACTGGACTAAAATTAGTTCAATGAGGAATTGTTCATTCAGGAAGGGATGAAAACCATTAGGGCATTATTTATTGAGTTAGTTGTTGTAACTAGAAGAATTTGGTCCACAGGAAATGGCAGCAACATGCTACAGACATGACACACTGAAGTTCAATCTACAGTAATATTTTCCCCACCACATTAAGTCTAAACAATCAATAAAAATCAAGTACTGGTTTGTATATAACATTTACCAATTTCCATGGTGTAAACAACATGGCTGATTTCAAATATCAATATGGTATCATTAAATGTGGGGTTGAGGAAAGATGTACAATGGGGGGGGGGGTTTAAATGTTTTTATTGATTTTTATAGAGGAAGGGAGAGGGAGAGACAGAAACATCAATGATGAGAGACAATCATTGATCGGCTGCCTCCTGCACGCCCCACACTGAGGATTAAGCTGGCAACCCAGGCATGTGCCCTGACAGGGAATCGAACCCGTGACCTCCTGGTTCATAGGTTGATGGTCAACCATTGAGCCACACCCACACCGGGCTACAATAGCAGTTTTATATATTGATGCAATAGATGTAAATTAACCCAAAGTAACGAGTTTGAATATCTATTATAGGTTAATGGTAATAATTACATTTTCCTTTCTGTAGTCTAACGGTAATTTATATTACAAATAATAATTTATATTGTAATTTAATATAACACCTTTTATTTAGCACAATGTACTTAATTTTAAGTTTATGTAATTTCTTTCATAATAACCGTGTTTAACAACCAGCTTGCTAAAATTCTTAAAAGCTAAACAGTTGGCCCACAATTAGCCAGCTCCAACACATCATTGGACTTCCACTGAAATACCAACACCACCACATATTAGCTATGAGACCCTGTGTAAGTAACTCTGAGTCTGCTTCCCCATCTGAAATATGAAAATGATATATTAGATGTGATAGCTAAACTTTTATGTGTACTATGTTCCAAGCACTTACAAGTGACAAGCACTGTGCTATCCTCTGAGTGAGTACTCATTCTATTTGACATGGTTCAAATATCATTTCCTCCATGAAGCCTTTCTTAATTTTCCCAAATTGATCACTGTTCTCCAGAAAACCACATTTCTTCATTCCTCTATTACAGTTCTTACCCCATATTTTATTCATTCCTTTGTCCTAATAATGCTGTCTGGCCCTAAGGCAAAGATGGTACCTTGTTTATCTGTTCTAAGTCAGCAATTAACAAAAACATTTATTTAAAGACTGATACAGCCCTAGCTGGTTTGGCTCAGTGGATAGAGTGTCGGCCTGCGGACTGAAGGGTCCCGGGTTCAATTCCAGTCAAGGGCACAATCCCCAGTAGAGGGTGTGCAGGAGGCAGCCTATCAGTGATTTTCTTTCATCATTGATGTTTCTATTTCTTTCTCCCTCTCCCTTCCTCTCTGAAATCAATAAAAAAATATTTTTTTAAAAAAAAGAAAGATGGATACAAATAAAGGGCATGGTTCAAAGAGATACAAATTCAGTATCACCTATTTTCTAGACCTCCTTTAAGGAGGCTGCAGGAAGGCATTTTATCCGCCGAAAAGCAAGAGAAGTGATGAGTAATACAAATAGAATTTCCTCAACCCTTTTGGTAGAGAAACAAGTAAATTCTGCGAGACAGAAGTAGAGATAGACAGCCTTAGAATTTTACAAAAGTTCAGTTTGTCATCCCCTTTTAAAAAGGATGACAACTAGTTTTGAAGAGATAATTTAAAACAGCAGCAGAGAAGAGAAATGCTAAATGGGAAGAAACAATACCCATGGTTATTTATTTCCTATGGACTTAAGAAAACAATATAATTGTCTAAACAATATAATTGTTTTCTTCCTCTGACTTTTGTATCACTAAAACTTGGCTATTTTTAAAATTTTTCTAAGTTTAAAAATGGAACCAATGTGATTACTTCAAATGTTTCTCAACAGGGGGCAAATGCCCAAATTAAAGGGTTAGGAAAGGGAAAAATGGCTGTAAGAAAAATAAAAACCCTGCCCTGACCAGTGTTGCTCAATGCTTGGAGTGTTGGTCCACACAGCGAGGATTTGTGGGTTCGATGCCCAGTCAGGAACATGTGCCTGGGTTGTGGGTTTGCTCCCCACCCTTGGTGAGATGTTTCGGGGAGGGGGCAGCCAGTTGATGTGTCTCTCTCATATCAATGTTTCTCTCTCTCTCTCTCTCTCTCTTAAGAGCAATGGAGGAAATATCCTCAGGTGAGAATTGGCAGGGGAAGCCCTGGCCAGGTAGCTCTGTTGGTTAGAGCAATGGTTCTCAACCTTCCTAATGCCATGACCCTTTAATACAGTTCCTCATGTTGTGGTGACCCCCAATTTCATTGTTACAAATTGAACATAATTAAAGCATAGTGATTAATCACAAAAACAATATGTAATTATATGTGTGTTTTCCAATGGTCTTAGGTGACCCCTGTGAAAGGGTCGTTCGACCCCCAAAGGGGTCGCGACCCACAGGTTGAGAACCGCTGGGTTAGAGTGTCATCCCGATACTTCAACTTGGGAGTTTAATCCCCAGTCAGGGCACATATAAGAATCAACCAATGGCCGAAACCGGTTTGGCTCAGTGGATAGAGCGTCGGCCTGCGGACTGAGGGGTCCCGGGTTCGATTCCGGTCAAGGGCATGTACCTGGGTTGCGGGCATATCCCCAGTAGGAGATGTGCAGGAGGCAGCTGATCGATGTTTCTCTCTCATCGATGTTTCTAGCTCTCTATCTCTCTCCCTTCCTCTCTGTAAAAAATCAATAAAATATATTTAAAAAAAAAAAAAAAGAATCAACCAATGTATGTATAAATAAGTGGAACAACAAATCGATGTTGCTCTCTCTCCTTCCTTTCTCTCTAGCCTCAAGTCCTTATTTTTTATATGTAATAAGTATTTGGATCAGAAATTATAGAATAGAAACAACAACTTTCAAAAGAGACCTATTTATAGCTTCAATTCCTCTTCTATGACCTCAAATGTTATCTGGGGCCAGCTGACCCTCTTTGTCCCTGGTTTCTCTGATCTACATTATCCCATGTATTAATCTTCCCTATAACATCCTATCCTATATAATAAAATGGTAATATGCAAATTGACCCTAATAGCAGAACAACAGGTTGCTATGACACGCACTAACCACCAGGGGAGCAAACGCTCAATGTAAGAGCTGCCCCCTGGTGGTCAGTGTGCTCCCAAAGGGGGAGCTCTGCTGAGCTACAAGCCAAGCCTCTCTCACCTCCTGGGCAACACTAGCAGCACTAAGGATGTCCGACTGATGGCTTAGGCCCGCTGCCATCAGCCGGACATCCCCCAAGGGCTCCCGGGCTGCCAGAGGGATGTCAGACTGCCAGCTTAGGCCCGATCCCCCCCCCCCGGGAGCGGGCCTAAGCTGGCATGTGGACATCCCCCAAGGAGTCCTGGACTGTGAGAGGGTGCAGGCCGTGCGGAGGGACACCCCTACCCCCGCCAAGTGCACGAATTCTCGTGCACTGCGCCTCTAGTACATAATAAAAGATCTTTCAGTTTCTTCTTGAAATCCTTCATTTTTAGAAAGTTCTCCCTTTAACTTCTATCCACTGGTTCTAGTGCTATCTTTGGCATAGAGAATAAACCCACCAGAAGAGCTTTAAAAGCATTTTTTAACAGCTATTATGTTCCCCTTCAAAATGATCTCTTCTAAGCTAAACATTCCGCCAAACACTAAGGGACTAGTATGATAAGAAATAGGATAACATATATGAAACATATTGTGGGAAGAAGTGAGATATATGTATTCAGTAATGATAACTATTGTTACCACATACTGGTACACCTTAACTTCCAAACAAGCTTCCCATCACTTTCCATGGAAAGATCACATCAAAGAGCTGCTTTATACTGATTCAAATTAGACTTTACTCCTAATTCTTTTAAACTCTCAATACTTTTTCAAGCCAACTTTGTACTTGACCTATCTTAGATTTCTTCTGTATCAAATTAAGTACATATACACTTCATTCAATTCCCTTCTACCAATCTAATCTTCAAACTTCACTCTTGGGAAACATGTTCCACAAATACCAATTAGACCTTTCTTGTTCAAGTTATAGCTATACAGTGTCACAGATTTAGGCTGTTTATGAACCACTCTTCCCAAACACCTATCTTCTATACATCTTCAAGGTTCAGCTAAGAGATCACTTCTTCCAGGATTTTTCTATGACCAATCCACCCACACCCCAGGCTGGGTTTGGCAATCTTCAAGCTTCCAAATTGGCACCCTGTACATACCTTGAGAAAACACTTTCTGTTTTATACTGTTACTGGTGCCACTAATGTAAGGCTCTCTCGTAGTTACTAGAGAAACCCCGGTCTAGTACACAGTAAAGTTGTTCAAAAAAATAAAAAATAAAAAGCTTCATCTCAATTCTTAAACAGCATAATAAATTTTAAGTATATCCAAACACACTCCAAATCACCATATCTTTAGGTCTTCCACTTGGGAAATTTTAGAGGATTTTAAGAAATCCTCTTAATCTCGCCTAGTAGCAAAGAATTTTTTTTTAAATACACATCTTAAGCTGTTATCACCATAACCACATCTTCTTTAGATCTGTCTTTCTCCCCAATTTCCCATTAGCTTTCCAGTTATTAAAAAAAAAAAAAATTATTTACCCATGCCTGATTGAATATAACATTGGGCTAGGCTTTAAGAAAATTATGCAGTTCCTAGTCCCCTCTACTATTCTTATTTTTACTTAAAGACTACAAATATAAGACAAAAACTAAAACAACCATTATGAGGTTTATAAAAAAAAATTATCACTAATGCAGGACTATTCCAAATAATGCCAGACTATTCCAAAGTTGAGACAAAGGGAGTTATTAACACACTGTAGTCTTCTTCTAACAGCTTACATTAATTCTCTTAAAATTTTTTTCAGAATGAAAAAGGCCCATATGGCAATATATTAGCACAACCAAGATCTTCAAAAAGCATATATCCTTTGACCCAGTAGTAACACTCAAGGATAGATGTGAATCAATATTTATATTAATGTTCACTGCAGTGAACATTTTATTTTAGATGGAACAAATTATTAAAGAGCTGACATGCTCAACAATTAAGAACTAATAAATTGTAAGATAGAATACTATGAAGTCCATCAAAAGTGATGTCACAGAATATGTAACAATTAGGGGAAGGTTCTAAGCAAACACAGGTTACAAACTGTATCTATAGTATACAACAAAGCAGACCACATGTCAGAATTTTCAAGCCAGAGAGCTCTAATGCTTGAAGCTTCTATGATACTGAATTATATCATGTGACAGAACAACTCAGTAATACTGCTAGGCAAAAATGGCTATAATTTTGCTTCAGTGTGCTCTGCCAAGATACATGCCCAATCTCAAAACTTTGGAACAGCTGTGACATCATTTTCAGGATGAAGGTTAAGCATTTCCCTACATACTGAATTACCATGCCCATTTGGTATGAAGATTTTTTGCAATCTTGTAAATAATACAAAGGCACACACACAAACACCAAACCTAAGAAGGCTATCTACTGCCCCAATAAGCTGTCAGTCCCATTCTCATCAAACTTGTTTTGTTTTGGAAGCCTAGTAGAGACTAAAACAATAGTTTACAGTCACTTATGTAAGGATGTTAAGGATAACAGTGGGCAACAGAGGAGTAAGGTAATACTGACTGAAATGGTAACGGACCTTCCTGAAAGCCCAATAAAGCTCTTACAGAAGGTAAACTAAAAAGTAATCTGACACATATAATCAAAGCTTTATTTTTTTTTTTCTGGTGGTTTGTTCCCCAACCTGAGAACAATTAAAATACTCCAAGGCCTTTATGGAACGGTTTTTAAAAAGATCCATTAGTTAACTTCATAAAGACCCTAAATATTATTATATTCACTATTAAAACATCATAAGACTGGTCAATTTCAAAATATGAATCTTACACCTACTTATGAAGTTCAATTATGCACTAAACCACTCAAGTGAATTTAATACAAATACATACTTGATTAAAAGTTTAGCCGAAACCGGTTTGGCTCAGTGGATAGAGCGTCAGCCTGTGGACTGAAAGGTCCCAGGTTCGATTCCAGTCAAGGGCATGTACCTGGGTTGCGGGCACATCCCCAGTGGGAGATGTGCAGGAGGCAGCTGATTGGTGTCTCTCTCTCATCGATGTTTCTGACTCTGTCTCTCTCCCTTTCTCTCTGTAGAAAATCAATAAAATATATTCTTATACCCTCTTCTACCTCCTCCCACCCCCATCCCGGGGGTTATTTTACATTTAAGGCTAACTACTCGGGATTCTCTCAATTATTCATTTAATCTTTTTTTTAAATTTCCTCCTTGCCCATAATCTTTCTACCTACTTCCTACATGTTATATGTCTAAGTCCTATATAATCTATGACATACCCCAACCAGTATTTTAACATTCTTTTATGATCCTGACGTTTACATTCACTCAGTACACAAGGACCAAGCAGCATTACCAACTCTTTAATTTGTATCTATTCTCCATCACTCTAAACAAGATTCTCACTTGTTACAAAGGAAACAAGAGAAAGCGACTCTTTAGGAATACAATAAAATGTTAGGAGCAAGAGGTCAGCCTTTTGTGATTATCCAAGTTTTATGTAATACATGTTTAACTTTTCCAATGGAAAAAAGGTTTTGAAAAAAAGTAAGCAGGACACCAAGGATAGCAGCAAGAAAGTAAGTTCTTAAAAACATCCACTTAACGGCCTGGCCAGCATGGTTCAGTGGTTGAGCATCGACCTATGAACCGAGAGGTCACAGTTCAATTCCAGGTCAAGGCACATGCCCAGGTTGTGGGCTTCATCCCCAGTGTGGGGCGGGCAGGTGGCAGCCAATCAATGATTCTCTCTCATCATTGATGTTTCTATCTCTCTCTCCCTCTCCCTTCCTCTCTTAAATGAATAAAAATATATTATATTATTTTTTAAAAACATCCACTTAACATTGCCAGTTGTCAGAAGGCAGGCTGAAAAATGATGGCAAAGTTTGGTGAGACACCAACTCTTGGGGAAAACCACAGTACCCATTAAAGCCAAAAGTTTATTACAACAGAATTTGTAACTTTTTTCTCTGCCTTATTACAGCCTCAATCTTTTCCAACTTTAATTTTCATAGTTTTATCACAATCATTCCCTTTGCATTACTTTCAGGCTCATTCTTCACCTCTTTCTACATCATGTAAATTCATTTTCTATACATTGTTTTCCCTTAAGCACAGTTCTGTCCTCCATTAATATTCCCACATTCCTTCACACTAAGGTTTAAGTAGTTAAAACCCAATTATACTCCCATAAAGGACTGAACTGTTATGTGATACTTGTGTTATTTCCAGAGCTTTTATTAAAGCTTTTATTATTCAGTATAATACCTCTCCTGTTCTTTCTAGTTCCTTCTCCCCTTCCCTAAAAGTCTTAAGAATTATAAGCAGATTACCTTTTTAACACTTTCTTCTTCCTCTTGGCGTTTCTCATAGTGTGAGAAGTCATCAAAAATCGAAGTGGTGTGCTTGTAGCTGGCTATGATTTTCAACACCTGCTTAGCCTTTTCCAGAGGCACTTCCTGAGTGTCCCTGGAGTTGGTCACTGGTTTATTCTCGTTGTTCTCTAGGCGAATGTGTCGCAGCTGGCTATTGGGAACGTCCTTCACAAAAATCCACCTGACATCAAAACGACCCTTCCATTTGTCCTGGGACCACACACCTGCACATGTGTTATAGTCCACAGCAGATTTCATTTCTGCAACGCCACAGAAGTGTCCACTGCCGTTGACACTGAAAAGTAAGTAAACGGGGCCTTTCCCGTTCATGGAGCGATAAGCAGCATCCAGTCTCTTGTTACCATGCTCTGTGCTGCACCAGATATTATACTTAATGGAACGGTGGATATCGTCCTCAGAGTAGCTCTTAATGATGAAAACCCGGCCATGTTTCAGATTCCAGTCAAAATCCTTAGGGTTATAATTATTAATGGACCGTAGCTTCTCCAACACTGGGTGAGGTTCTGAAGGAGTAGATCCAGATCCAGCCTGAGACTGTCCTACTCCATTACCATCCACTCCATTATGACCAAACCCACTGCCACGGTTCCGAGGTGCTACCCAGCGGGTTGGCTGAGCTGCCTGTTGTTGGACTGAGAGCTGGGCAGACTGTGGTGGAGGTGGGGGCAATGGCTGTGTCTGTTGCCCTACTGATGCTTGAGCCACTGGTGGGCTATTGTTAGCCTGTTGACCGACAGGCTGAGGAGACCCCTGGGTTGGCTGCTGACCTATATTCTGAACCAAAGCCTGTGAGGGGGCTTTTGCCACAGGACCCTTGTTATCCCAAGTTCCAATATCCATGTTATGCTTTATTGGGGGTGGTGGAAGACTTGACCCTGCAATGCCATTCTTCGTCTTCAACTTAGGTTGCTGTTTAGCAGGCTTGCTAGCAATATCAGCCCAAGATGCTGGTTTTGGAGGAGCAATGGTAGCTGGAGGCAAACTATTAGAAGCCACAATGTTACTAGTAATGGACCCACTACCAACAGCAGAGCCTACAACTTTTGGAACATTGCTTGCAACTTCTGTGCTACTCAACTTCAGTGCTGCCATCCCTTGGTCTATAGTATTCATGCCAGGAGCTTTATTGAGGGTCTCACTGGCAAAAGCGGACTGTCCATCAATCATGGCTCCACCTAAGGAGCTAGGTGCATAAGCATAATTGCTACTATATCCAGAGCTCTGAGTAGACTGTCCCTGAGAACTGTTATTTCCCCAAGCTGAGAAGTCAATACCACTGGGAAAGAAATTAAAACCATGCTGACCAAGAAATGGAGTGCTACCAAGGGCTCCTGGTTGTCCAAACATTGCATCTGGTAGGAAGTGAGGCTCTCCGTTGCTCAGCTGTCCATAAGAAGTTAGATAGGGCATGGCTGTGTCACCCCCAGTAGACCAAGCAGCTTCACCCAAAGAATAGGAGAAGCCAATGGAGGGACTGTAGTAACTGGGTAGGTAGGAATCTGACATGGCAGTATATGCGTTATTCTGTGGAAGAAAAAAAACACACACAACTAAACTAAACACAAAAATAAACAATCAAGACATTTCCTTCCCCAATTATTCATATAATTCAACTATTTCATCCATTACCATAAAAAAGGAGAGTGACCATCTCAGATGGTCACATCTCAACAACTATTAAACTATTAAAACCATACTATAATAGGTAAAATAAGACAAAAAGAATTGGAAATTTAAAGTTCTCTCCCAAAAATCTGTGTAGCCATCCCTCAGCCATAAACCAAAAAGCAAGGTTCTGCAACTATATTTAAAGAGCAATAGTGTCTGTGTCAAGAAACTTCTTAAATCTTATTAGTAAACATTTTTATGGTATGATTTTTTTAAAAATATATTTTATTGATTTTTTACAGAGAGGAAGGGAGAGGGATAGAGAGTTAGAAATATCGATGAGAGAGAAACATTGATCAGCTGCCTCCTGCACACCTCCTACTGGGGATGTGCCCGCAACCAAGGTACATGCCCTTGACCGGAATCGAACCTGGGACCTTTCAGTCCGCAGGCTGACGCTCTATCCACTGAGCCAAACCAGTTAGGGCTATGGTATGATTTTTACATTCATAAATCCTGCACTGTATTCTGTTAAAATATTGGTGCATGAACTTATTTCCTTTTTTAAAATATAATTCTATTGATTTCAAAGAGGAAGGGAGAGGGAGAGATAGAAACATCAATGATGAGAGAGAATCATCAATCGGCTGCCTCTTCCACACTCTCTACTGGGGATCAAGCCTGCAACCCGCAACCTGGGCAAATGCCCTAACCAGGAATCAAACTGTGAACTGGTTCATAGGTCAATGCTCAACCACTGAGGTACACCAGCCAGGCTATTTTCAATTATCAAAGTATAAAAAGAATACACAATTTAAAGACATTTTGGTATGTATCAAATAAGTTTGTGTGTGTTTTTAAAAAACAAGGTTCACTACATCTAATTTACTGTGGTAGTCTCTTGGCAAACCATCTGGGAACATCAACAGATGTCACTATTTAATTATAACCTGGAAAGGAAATGTACAGTAGCTTCCAGAGAAAAAACTAGAAAAAATGTTGCTACCTGTTCTGCTTCTCCTATAAAATGAATTGCTATAATCTAAAATGCACACCCAACTTTTCCATTAAAAATAGAGGAGTGTATCTCAGTCTGTGTGGCTCAGTGGTTCAGCATCAAACTATGAACCAGGAGATCATGGTTCGATTCCCGATCAGGGACATGCCCAGTTGTGGGCTCCATCCCCAGAAGGAGGTGTGCAGGAGGCAGATGATCAATGACGTTTCTCTCCCACCAATGTTTTTATCTCTCTCTCCCCTCCTCTCGCTCTAAAAGTCAATTTTAAAAAACATATAAAAACAGGAGAATAATTCTAAAGATACCATACAGTCCATTATCTTTAAAAAAAGGAATTATCCTAAATAATAACCAGAAATATAAACTTATATGCAACTAGTCTTCACATAAGATTACACTGCAAAAACCTCAATCATTCTTGATTTCATTTTAGTTTGTGCTGAACATATTTTCCCTTTTTTATAAATTCTATAGCTCACAGAATAGTCCCTTAAATGAGAGTTTTTAAGCTAGAGATACATAAAATTGGTCTCTATAGATATACTGCTCAACTCAAATAACTCTGGTATATAAGAATCCATTAACTAATCAAAAATATGGAGTTTATTCTTAAGAGATGTGGATGACTACCACTATCTTAAGCCTTAAGTTTATATTACCAAAGGTAAGAGTACTACTCCCTAGCCACTAAAACACATCTCTTGAAGATGAAACATTTCCAGTAATGTGGTTAGATAAAATGTGTTTTCTGCCAATTTCAATTTTCCCTAAAAAATCAAATAAAATAAAAATCAAGCTGCCTTTCCGCACATAGACTTCTCTTAAAATTAAGTATTTCTCAAAGATAGTGTTAATACTTTAGCAAATCCATATTGTATTAAAAATTCAGTCTATAGTGTCTGGATTAAGCCTGAAGGATTATTCCAACATAAGGTGATGAAAAATTGTTTAAAAAAGTAGATGAATTACTTTTGAAAGTAAACTACAATGGACAGACTCTCAGATCTACTCAACCAAGATTTCTATTTCCTCACAACATATTTTTTAAGTTTTTTTTTTAAGTTTCTTTTTTATTGTTGACATTATGATTCTCCCCTTCTCCCCAATATTTTTTTTACATAAAGACATTTAAGTTAGCTTACTTGAGAAAGAAAAAAAACAAATTGACTATCACTGGTTATGCTATTATATAGCTAAATGCCTACAACTGAAGTAGCAGGTTCTCACATGCCACTGAACTCAAAAATCTGAATTACACAATGTTTCACAAGAACTACCTAGAATTATATTTCTAAATGCTCCCACTCTCCCTGTTATAATTACGTAAGCAAACTACTTCAATAGCAAGAATCTATTAATAGTTCATTCCTCTACTTCCTTCCCTACTTTTCCTGATTAACTGGTTATCTTCTGCAAAAACTTTTTTCCAATCACTTGTTTAAGTGAGTTCTATATATTCAATGCAGAAAATTTTACATAAGGAATCTAAAAAGTTTTATGTAAGAATTAGGTCCAAATATGGACATACGCTAATATGCCAAGTTATTCTAGACCAGTGGTCAGCAAACTCATTAGTCAACAGAGCCAAATATCAACAGTACAACGATTGAAATTTCTTTTGAGAGCCAAATTTTTTAAACTTAAACTATATAGGTAGGTACATTGTTAACTTAATTAGTGTACTCCTAAGGCTTAGGAAGAGCCACACTCAAGGGGCGCGAGCCACAGTTTACCAACCACGGTTCTAGGCTATTACATCTATCACACAGCATCTGTTCAGAATTTATATAAATATCCTATAAGCTTTTTCTTTTTTTGGGCATTTTGGATGAGTAATTGCCTTTTGGTTTATTAATCTGGAAGCTATACTTGCTACAACTTTGTAACTATGTCTTTGGGACAAAGATATTTATACAAAAGAGCTGCCACACCAAAGAAGTATGCAACTAATCTTCACATTAGAAGATAGGTTAAATTACAAAAACCTCAATTTTTTATCTTAATTTGTGCTACACAGCATTTTACCTTTTTTAAACTCAATTTCATAAATCCTAAAGCTCCCTATATGAGAATCCAAAGTTGTTCTCTATACCTATAGATACAGCTCAACTCGAAAAATGAGAACCTAACGCAAAATAGTTCTAATCTAAGATCCCACTAACTAGTGAGCAGAGGAGAATACCCAGTTCTGCAGCGTTGAATAAATTTCAGGTGATTGATTTTTTTTTACTAGTTTTTCCCATCACATATGAATCCAATTTCCAGAAAAGAAAAAGGGTTTGGGGTGAAAACTCAGAATATTTAACACTAGAAAGGATTAAGTTTTACATTGTTTATTCTTGGTAAGGAGCAAGAACTACTCAAACAGGTGTTACTGTTAGTACGCTGTAAAGTGCATCAGAACTAGTCTCAGAATACAATATGTTTGCTGACAAGAGAGATGGAAATCCTAGGGATCTATAACATTTGTAACAACTTTTTTTAACACATTGACTAGTAGGAAGACAGTCACCCCGAAAGTGAGACTCATCGATAGGGAAAAGAAAGAATTAATACACCCTTTGATCAGGCATGTAAATGGTTAATTACTCACGGGCCTTGCCTGGGGACTCAAGTAAGGTTCAAAATCGTCATCATTTAATCCATCCTTTTGATGTACAGATCCATTTTGTACTGGAGGAAAAAAATTGAAATTAAGAACGTTCCGGTCATACAAGCCTCCCTCCCAAAGTCACCAACTATATCCTAGCCAGAGAAAAACCTCACTAAAACAGAGAAATTACGTTTGCATTTCAAAACGCTAAGGATGGGAGTGCATGCTGAGCAGCATTCCGTCAATAAAAATGTCTCCCTCCACCCCAAGCAAGTGGATCTAAAAAAGGTCCTTTTATTGGCTCCTCTCGCTCCCCGTGCCCTCCCGCTTCCCCCCACCCGCTCCACTTGGGTCACATGCGGGCACTTCCAGAGTGTGATCCACGAGGACGAAACACAAAGGCCTTCTAAGACCTACAGGAAACCAGGGACCTGAGACATTGCACAACCGCATCCACCCCCACCCCCACCCTCAGTGAATGACTCCTTGTTCGCTGGAGAGCTGTTCGCCCGCGGAAAGAACACGCCGAAAGGGTCAAACCCTTCCGTGTGAGCGAGGCACCTGCGAACCCCGGGGCTTCCGAAGGATCCCGGCCCCGGGGCGCTTCCCGGGGACCCCGCCCCCACTACCCCGCGTCCCCCTCTCCGGGCCACCGGCGGGGCCGGGCTCACCTTTGTTTCCTTGACCTTTTGGTCTCTGCGGGCGAAGGAAACGTCGCCGAGCAGCAAGGTATCCGAGGGAGAAATGGAAGAGAGAAGACAAATTAAAGCCGGGCCGGAGAAAGGCAGGAAGGAGCAGGCCTCGGGGTAGGCGTCAGGAATGGTGGCGGAGGGGGAGGCTTGAGGACGGGAGGCGGGGGAAAGCGCTAGGCCGGCGAGGCCGCCGAGAAAAAGCGGGGGACGCGCCAGCCGCGACGCGACGGGGCCCGGGCTTCAGGGAAGGGGAAGGGAACGAGGAAGGAAGACGAGGCCCGCTGAGGAGGAAAGGCGGCGCGGGCGTTGGGCACCGAGGACCGGGGAGAAGCGGGAAGAGCGGGCTGAGGGCGAGGCGCAGGGCGCGGCCGGCCTGAGAGGCCCGAAACCCGGCCCGCGAGAGGCGCCGCCTCGGCTCGGCCCGACCGGGGGCGAAGGGCCCGGGCCTGGTCGGGCTCCCTCCCGCCTCACACAATGGCCGAGGCATGCGGGCCGGGCCTGTACCTGCTCCAGGAGGCTGCTGGCCGACATGGCTCTCGGATCCTCGCGGGTGGCGGCGGCGGCGGGCTCTCCTCAGCGCGTCGGCGGCGGCGGATGAGCCCCAGCGGCGGGAGCAAGCGGCGCGGCGGCGGCTTTTGTCCCTGACACTCTGGGCCTCGGCGGACGCAGCGGAGACACAGCGCGCGGCTCCGGCTCCGGCTCCGACTCCGCGACGCTCTAGCCCGAGGGCTCAACGCCCGTCTCTATGGCTGGGCGCGCGCGCCCGCCCCTGGCCGCCGAAGTGAGGGCGCTGAGCGGCGGAGGCGGACGGCGAGCGCGGCGCGGCGCTGACTCTCACATTCACTCACCCACGCGGAAGGGGCCCGGCGCGAAGCGCCCCCAGAAGGACGAGGCGGGGCCGCAGCGCCCTCTGGCGGCCTGGAGGAGCGGAAGCGGCGCGCGCGGCCTTCCCGCCCCCACCGCCTCGGGGTTGGGGCCTAGGAGGGTGGGGACCGCAGGGTCGTACCACGAGGTTTTTAACTAATACCTGGAGGGAGTAACTTTAGCTGGAGAAACCCCACAAAAACCTGCCTCTCGGTGAGGAACCGGCCCCTGAAGCCTGAGAGACCTTAAAATAAACCTGCTTCCCAGCTGCAGACGGCACCCCACCCCGACCTGGGAGGAAACCCCGGAGCGGGTCCCAGAGCCCCCAAGGAGGCTTCCTGGGGGCGCTGCCTCCGAAAGACGCCCCTCCCCAGGGGCCCAGTCATCCTCCTGTTAGCAGACAGCGAACGAAAACGTGCCCAGGGAACAAGAACAAAAACACCCACCGAAATTTGGTTCCCTGCAAGAAATAGTCATTGCAGGGTGGAGAATCTACACTTTTTTTTTTTAGAATCTACAATTTTTTTAGGATAGTCACTGCCCCCCCTCCTCCCGTAATCTGTGGCCTTTGTTTCCAATGAAGTCACCCCTCACACATCTACACAAAATTTTTCATGACTTTCAAGGAGTCCGGGACTCTATTAGGTCCATTAAGTCTATGGACTTCAAAAGGAAATGTCCTGCCCTGCCCGGCAGCTCCACTGGTTGGAGCGTCGTCCCGCTGAGCCGGGTTGTTGCAGGTTCCACTCGGTGAGCACATGCCGGAGCCTGCTGGTGTGTGCACGGATCAGTGGAACCGCCGACCTCTCCCTCTCCCCGCCCTCTACCCCTCCCCTCCCCCTCCCTCTCCCCGCCTTTCTCTCTCTCTAAAATCAATTAAAAAAAAGAAAATGTCCTTATCTGTGGAAGAAAGGAAATTAATGCTACTTGAATACCTGCTCTGTGTTAGGTTTTGTTAAGTGTTTTCAAAGCCTTAATAAAGGCTTTCAGCATCTTCAAAATAATTTGTCAGTCTCTCCATTTTACAACGTGGGGGCGGGGGGGGGGGGGGACAGAGAAGTTAAGTAATGTGTTCAAAGTCACAAAGTTATTAAATAGGTGTATCTGACACCAAGAAGAACATAATAGTGTCAGTCTGCCCCCAAGAGAAATCCTGTATTCAAGAATCAGAATCCAGAAGCGATCAAAGGATGGGCAAAAGCATTTTTAATCAGAGGCAAACCCAACTCATGCAGGGATATTTGATCCTAGGATAGCCCAATAGCTTTTGGTATTGCAAATAGTAGTAAACAGATTTAAAAATGCACTATTAAGTGTCACCCTGATACCACTCACACCCTGGATACAGGAGACTTTGGTGGACTCAGTAGTAAAATAAATGATAACATGGCATATTGGATTTTGCGTCATAATTATGCTCCCAGTGCTCAATTCATTTTTTTCTGCCTATAATTGCATTTATGGTTGGAATAAATAAGGTCAGACACCACATGTGATGGACTTCTGGAAAAGACAATAAAATGTGGTCAAGTTGCAAAGCATAGGTCCCACCAAGGGAATAAAAGAAACCTAGTAACCCTCTTTTAAAGCTACTCAGCCACTTAACCCCATGGCCCAGATTTATGTATAAACTGTAAGCAGTTGCCTACACTTATTCTTGAAATCAGCATAGTAAAAGGAAGATTGACCGGGAGTCAAACCTGGGGGGTGGGGAGGGACCAGATTTGCAACATCTGGTAAATTACTAAACCTTTCAGAGATTTCCTCATTTGATAAAGGGGATAGTATCTCCTAAGGCTGGTTGTGAAGATAACGTTAAAAAAAGACATTGAAGCAAGTCTAGTACACTGTAGATTCCTGTAATTCCAATATGGCATGATAGTGAAAATTCCCTCCTCCCAATAATGATATCTTCATGGTGCCTGAAATTATTAGATCCTTTGGGATTACTTACTGTCATCTGGGAGTTCCCAGTTAAAATGCAAATATTCTTGGAGAGAAGGGTAATTAATCTCTAAACTAGGATTTTAGTTTACCAGGTTGATTTTGATAGGCCCCTGAACAGAACACACAAAACTAACATATTTAATCACTGGGAAGAGGGAGAGGAAGTCTGGAGTGAGGGGTATCATTTTATGTGACAGACCCCTCATGGTTTGAGAAAACAAAACTGTTCTAGTCATGGGTCTGTGTTCCAGTTGCAGCTCTGCAACTGGGTAGATAAAGCATTCAATCCCTCTTTCAACCAGTATTTATTGAGGGCCAGGCAATGTGCTGGAGAGAACAACTTAAGAGTTAACTTTCCCTTGAAGCATATAGACTAGTCAGGGAAACCGACTGTAAGCAAATAGTTATTCAGTTAAAGTTGCGCAAAGTGCAATGAGAAAGCACAGAGGAACTGGCCTGGGGGGTGTGGGGGACAAAAGAAGTTTTCCCTGAGGTGGTGAGCTTCAGCTAAAGCCTGAAGGATAACCAGAAATTGACCAGACAGTGAGAGAAGGGAGTGGGGGAACAATAGTGCAAAGGCCCCAAGCAGGGAAAGTGCTTGGCACCAGTGAGGAACTGAAAGAAGGCCAGCATGGCTGGCACATAATGAGAAAGAGGGTGGCACCAGATAAACTGGAGAATTGGGCAGAAAGGAGAACTATAGGAACTTCAGATGTTAGCTACAAATGATCAGCTGGTAAAAGGTTAATAGCATAGCATTCTCAGGTTTCTGTTTTAAGATGATGTTAACTCTCTTTAATTCTGATTGCAGTGTGGGGAATAGATTTAGGGAGAAAAGAGAAGGTTAGGAATTAGAAGAGTATTGCAGTAAGTCCAGGCAAAAGATATGGTACAGCCCTAGCTGGTTTTGCTCAGTGGATAGAGCATCAGCCTGTGGACTGAAGAGTTTGATTCCAGTCAAGGGCCCATGCCAGGGGTTGCGGGCTCGATCCCTAATAGGGGGCATGCAGGAGGCAGCCGATCGACGATTCTCTCTCATCATTGATGTTTCTATCTCTCTCTCCCTCTCCCTTCCTCTCTGACATCAATAAAAAATATATTTAAAAAAAAGATATGGTATAATATAATAGCAGTGAAGACAGTGAGGAATGGGCATTTTAGGAGGTAAATTAAAGGTATTGGTGATTGATTGGATTTGGGGGAGGGCATTAAAGGAGGACCTGGTATCAAGGATGATATCTCATTTTCACCTGAGGACATGCTTAGAGAGAGGAGGGAAAGAAAAAACATAGATGTTGTTTGTGATCAAACCCAGGTACGTGCACTGACCAGGAATTGACCCAGCACAAGACAATGCTTAACCAAATGAGCCACTCCAGCCGGCCTGATGGTACCTGGTTTGATTTGAGTAACTGGGTGGATGAGGTTTCAGTTTCTAATATCAGGGGGAATACTGAAGGAGATTTGTAGGGTTGGAGAAAGATTATAAATTTATCTTTGGAGAAGATAAAACATTAGATAGAAATGTTCTGTAGACAGAGTTTGGAGCATAGAGAGGAAAACAGGGCTTAGAATACAAATCATGGAGATTTGGGGATAGTGATGTTAGTTGAAGCCAAAGGAGTCTATGATATATTTCCTCAGAAGAGGAAGAGAACAAAAGGCCCAGCACCAAACCAGAGAGATATAAGGGGAAACGGAGACAGTAAATAATGTCCTCACTCAGGCTATTTCCATCCCCAGTGTGGGGCGTGCAGGTGGCAGCCTATCAATGATTCTCTCTCATTGATGTTTCTAACTCTCTATCCCTCTCCCTTCCTCTCTATAAAAAATCAATAAATTATTTTTTAAAAAATACAAGGCAGTGTGCTGTATAATTTTGTTAACCAGTCACCCAATACATTCAATAAAAAGGGGGGGGGGGGGCAATGTGGAAATCCCAAGATAAGTTGATGGTTGGCTTTAAGTGCAGGTATGTTTTGTTTTGTTTTTGTTTGTTTTTTAATATATTTCATTGATTTTTTACAGAGAGGAAAGGAGAGGGATAGAGTCAGAAACATCCATGAGAGAGAAACATCGATCAGCTGCCTCCTGCACACTCCCCACTGGGGATGTGCCCTCAACCAAGGTACAGGCCCTTGACCGGAATCGAACCCGGGACCCTTGAGTCCGCAGGCTGATGCTCTAACCACTGAGCCAAACCAGTTAGGGCAGTGCAGGTATGTTTTTATGAATTACTGAATGGAGGTGTGAAAAGAGCAACCTGAGACCAGGCTTCAGGAAAAAAAGACAGCTGGGCTAGGTGGCCTTAAGACACTAGGAATTCACAGCTGTATATATCCAAGAACAGATGTTAGAGACATCAAGGGCAAAAAAGAATCAAGAAAGAGCCAGCAGTTGAAGGAACCTTGAAGATTCAACTCAGAGTCTAGAGGTGAGAGCAGAATTTTTAAGACTTTTAAAAATTGATTTTTAGAGAGGGAGGAAGGGAGAGAGAGAGAAAGAGAGAGAGACTTCAATGTGAGAGAAATGTCAATCAGCTGCCTCCTGTAGGCCCCCTACAAAGGGCTGAGCCGGAAACCCGGGCATGTGCCTTTGATAGGGATTGAACCAGCAACCTTTCAATGCACAGGACGATGCCCAACCAACTGAGCCACTCCAGCCAGGGCAAGAGCTGAAATGCTTAGCAGTCCTCCAGGAAGTGAGAAAGGTAATGATAATATAATGAGTTTTTCATAAATCTAAATTTATTCAAAGCAGAGAACTATTATTTATTCTGAGATTATTTTTCTCCTACCTTTTTGAAGTAAAAATGCCCTTTCTTTTCAAATGATGCTAATAACAGTTGGCTATTAAAAAATATGTCCACTTTGCCCTAGCTGGTTTGGCTCAATGGTTGGAGTGTCGGCCTGTGGACTGAAGGATCCCGGGTTTGATTCCGGTCTAGGGCACATGCCCAATTGTAGGCTTAATTCTCAGTAGAGGGCATGCAGGAGGCAGCTGATCAATGATTCTCTCTCATCATTGATGCTTCTATATCTCTCTCCCTCTCCCTTCCTCTCTGAAATCAATAAAAATATATATTTTTTAAAATATATCCATATTTAGTAAAATATGATCTTGGGCCCAGCTGATGTGGATTAGTGGTTGAGCATTGACCTGTGAACCAGGAGGTCATGGTTTGATTCCCAGTCAGGCCACATGCCCAGGTTGCCAACTTGATTCCCAGTAGGGGGCGTGCAGGAGGCGGCCAATTGATGATTCTCATCATTGATATTTCTATCTCTCTTTCCCTCTCCCTTCCTCTCTGAAATCAATAAAAATATTTTTTTAATGTATATATAATCTTGGGAACCTCATGTTGGTTACTAAGACTTTGGTGGGGGGAGTGCCTCTTTTATTGATACATAGAGTCTAAAAGTCCAAATAGCACTGTGCTAAGAAACAGTTTACATTATAATCTCAATCTAATACAATAGGCTGGAGAGAAAAATGAAGCATAAACAAGATTTCTGGAAATAGCGCCAAGGGGAAGTGAAGCTAGGGTGTCCCTGGAAGGACTGGTTCCATATTCATCTGTGCCAAGAAAAAAATAGTTAAACCAATGCATCTAAACTATTTGTGGCAATTTTCACTGATAAGTTATTTTGGTCCTTGGGTGGTAGCTACAAAGAACTTAAATAATTAAGAATACGAGAGGCCATGTCCAATTTGATCAAAAAGGCTAATCAGAATGTCTCAGTCAATGGAAGTATTAACTTAGCATTTCTGAGGCATAGTACTTTAATTTTTGTCTCTGGAGCTGGAGAATATTTGCTTTTTGTTCAGTTGGCAAAGGCCTTATAATACTATCAATGTTCTATGGAGTAGGTTCCCTGTATAAAACTGGCACATGGGGTTGGGCTTAGCAAAGAAATGAAGGAGTTCTAACTAGGGATACTGACATCAGCATCATCTCAAACAAGGCCATTAACAAATCAGTACTTTCTGTGACAGGTGGACAGATGAGCTGGATTCTAAAATCCTTCAACAGGTAAGCAGACTTTCCCAAAGCTCCAGTACGCCCTCTCCAGTACGCTTGAGAGAGGGTGAGTGGGATTTGCTGCCCATCAGATAGCAAAATCAGATCCACTGCCCCAGATCTCTGAAACCCCAACTAAGTTACATCAAGATCTAGGCCCAGTCCTAAAACTAAAAATTTTAATATACTAAAAGTTGAATGTAAAAAAAAAACACCACAATTTAAGGAGCAACTGAACATGTTATCAAATCAAACATTATTATAAAGTGATTTGTTGAAAGGCTCCTTTTAGATATTAAGCTTCTTTAGTATATTTTAAAACTATTTCATTAATTTGATGGGTACCCTATGCTTCAAAATGTATGTTGTTTAGAGTAGAAGATAAATGTTAGTTTACTCAATGTAAAATGAAGTAAATAATGCTATCTACCACATAGGACTGTTGTGAGGATCAAATGGTTTGACATATATAAAGTGCTTAGAACAATGCTTGCTTGGTACATAGTTTCCCTTCAATAAGTATTGGTTGTTATTATTACTACTAGAGGCCCGGTGCACAGATTTGTGCACCAGTGGAGTCCCTCAGCCTGGCCTGCAGGGATCGGGCTGAAACAAGCTCTCTGACATCCCCCAAGGGGTCCCAGATTGTGAGAGGGCTCAGGCCAGGCCAAGGGACCCCACTGGTGCACGATGGGGCCAGAGAGGGCTCCAGGGCATGTCTGGCCCATCTCACCTAGTCCCCATCAGCCAGACCCCAGCAGCACGCTAAACTACCTGACGGAGCATCTGCCCCCTGGTGGTCAGTGCATGTCATAGCGACTGGTCGAATGATCAGACACTTAGCATATTAGGCTTTTATGTATATAGATTGCATCAAGTATCTATCGAGCTCTACTACATGCCAGGCACTGTTCCAGAGGATGTAGAAACAGTAGTGACTAAGAGATAAGAAAGGTCTCTGCTCTCACAGAACTTCCATTCTAGTTGGGAGAGAAAAAAATAAATGTATGTCAGGTGATAAGTAAAATGGAGAAATAAAGCAGGATAAAGGCAAATAGGAAGCATAGTGTGGAGAAAGGTTGCCATTTTTTATAGTGTGGATTGTCAGGGAAGTCCTCTCTGATAAGGTAACATGAACAGACTTGAAATGAGAAAAAAAGCTTTGCAGTTACCTAGGTAAGAGTGTACTAACAGATTATTAAATAAAAAAATAATAAAGCTACCAAAATAAGTAGGTCTAGGTTTGTAATACCTAATACTAAGGGACAGGATCTGTAAAGAAGCTATGCCCCACCTAAGATAGGCCTCAGTTCCAGTCAAGTGTTGCTATGAGGAAATGTGAATCAGTGCTATCAGATCTTCTATTTTTTTTAAACTGTATCTTGTATTTTTTCATGTGAATTGCCTTAACTTTTGAAACTGTATAGGCATAAATGCATATATAAATGTTCATCAAGCCCTAACCGGTTTGGCTCAGTGGATAGAGCGTCGGCCTGTGGACTGAAGGGTCCTGGGTTCGATTCTGGTCAAGGGCATGTGCCTTGGTTGCGGGCACATCCCCAGTAGGAAGTGTGCAGGAGGCAGCTGATCGATGTTTCTAACTTTCTATCCTTCTCCCTTCCTCTCTGTAAAAAATCAATAAAATATATTTTTAAAAAATGTTCATCAAAAGACGTGCAAGAATGTTCAGAGGCATTATTTATAGCAGCCCCTAACTGGAAACTACCCAAGTGCCCATCATTAGAATGGATCAGCTATGGCATAGTAACAGTTTCTACACAGCAATGAGGAGGAACCAACTACAGTTCTTACACATTATGGGTGAATCTCACAATATAATGTTGAGTGGGGGAAAAAGCCAGTCACAAGAGTTCAAAAACAGGTAAAAAGCTATGGTGTTAGAGCTATGGTGTAGTGGTTACCCTGGCTGGGTGAGGTGCTGGTAAATTTTTTTTCTTGATCTGGAAACTGATTGTATGGGTGTGTTCAGTCTGTTAAATTTTTCAAATTGTGCAGTGAATTGTGACTTTCCTGTTTGCATTTGTACTTCAATAAAAAGTTAAAACAAACAAAAACATGGGCCAAAGTAAGTCTTCAGGCTGAATCAGGACTGTGGAATTCTAGTTTGCTCTGTAATACATAGATTTCTTTAGAGAAAACATGAAAGAAATTACCCCCCCTCCCCCCAAAAAAAACCATATTTTGAAATGCAGGTAAATCAATGGTTCTCAACCTTGGCTGCACATTAGAATCACATGGGAATCTTTTTAAAATCCTGATTTCTGGGCCTCATCCTCCGGAAATTCTGTTTCTTTGTTATTTCCGGAGGATGAGGCCCAGAAATCAGGATTTTAAAAAGATTCCCAGGTGATTCTAATGTGCAGCCAAGGTTGAAAACCACTGAGGTAAACCCTTCTGTGTATGCTTTCCTTAGAGAGGCTCCTACAAAGCCCAATGAGGAACTTTATCTTCTGGGTCATTACCCAGCCTCACACTTACCCTTATACTGTATGTGATCCAATACTATTGTTCATCCTCAAACTAGGAGAAAAAAATACACACACACACACACACACACACACACACACACACACAAGCCATTACTACCAGTAAAGATAGAGAATTGGAAACCACACATGCAGGAGAACCCAGAGTCAATTTCAAAGTAGGGTCTGGTCTACTTTAGGTTGAAAGGGCACCCGATGTCTTTAGGCTGAGAGGCTCATAAGAGTAGAAATTTCTGGTAGTTGTGAAGAGGTAATAGGAATCATACTTGGCTTAAAAAGTTATCCAGGAAATAGGCATGTCTTAGCCTGAGTCACTGACCATAGGGAGAAAACCAAGCCTATGTAAAAGATAGGTCTTAGAATCTGTGTGTGTTGGGGAACTTAGCTATAGTCAGTGCATTAGCCCTTCCCAAAGGTATTTCAATTCACTAGAGTGAAGAAGGCTGTTTTAGGTAGTGAAAACAGCAGTCTTTGGATGTATGCTGAGGTTTGGGTCCTGGGGGTGCCTTGAGAAATAACTTTCTCCAATTGAAAGTTACTAACATGGCAGAATTTGGGAACCAAATGCAATTTGGTTAGGGAAATAGTATGGATAAGGAAGTTAGAGGAAAGTAGAACCTTCCAGAAGAAGTCAAATTGCATAGCTCAGGAAAAGTGTTCCAGAATTGGGAAGGAAACCTGGAAAGGACTCAATTAGAGCTTAGAAGACAAATTCCAGGGGCAAAGAGAGTCCAAATCTAGCAGAACGGATCCCGTGAAGTCCCTTGCCTAGTGCAACCACCTCAGTGATTACTGTATTACATTACAGACTACACAAGAATTTCACAGGGAGGAGGTATCCTAAGTGTGAGGGAACTGTACTAGGTAAGTTATCTGAAAATGCAGGGACTAGTCTAGTATCTGAATTTTTTCTCAGAAAGGACTATTTCCTCAGGAGTATTGTCCAAAGTGAGTCCCAAGCTCATGCATATTTTTAGAATGCCATCTTTTCTTTATCCTTCCTACCTTCTTGACCTGGACCCATTATAACTCAATGAACTAGTAATCCCATATTTCATACTTGATTTTACTAGTACTTTTTTTATAATAAAACTAGAGGCCCGGTGCACGAAATTCATGCATGGGGGGAGGAGGGGTTCCCCTCAGACCAGCCTACACCCTCTTCAATCCGGGACCCCTCAGGGGATGTCCGACTGCCGGTTTAGGCCGATCCTGGGGATTGGGCCTAAACTGGCAGTCAAACATCCCTCTCACAATCCAGGACTGCTGGCTCCTAAGTGCTCACCTGCCTGCCTGCCTGATTGCCCCAACTGCCCCCGCCCCCCCACCCCCACCAACCTGGTCACCCCCAACTGCATCCTCCCCACTGGCCTGGTTGCCCCTAACTGCCCCCCCCCTGCCAGCATGGTCGCCCCTTACTGCCCCCCCCTGCCGGCCTGGTTGCCCCCAACAGCCATCCTCTGCTCACCTGGTTGCCTCTAACTTCCCCCCCTGCCAGCCTGGTTGCCCCCAACTACCCACCCACCAACACCTCCCCCCCTCCCCCCCGTCAGCCTGGTTGCCCTCACTGCTGGCCTGGTCACCCCTCACTGCCCCCTGCAGGCCTGCTGCTCAGTTGTTTGGTCTTCCCGCACTAACCCCCCTGCTGACCTTGTTGCCCCACTCAGCCTGTTTGGTCATTTCGGATGTGACGGCCCCTGGCTCTTTATATTTATAGATGTTACCAATACCTATACTTATTACAATACAAACTTACCTTTAGTGAGTTTTACGAAAATTAGATAAAATGACATCTCTAAAGAGCATCATCCACCTAACCTGAATATTAATTTCCAAGGTATTTGGATTAACATTGGTTCTCCTTCCCTAATGTGGACAGACATGTAAAAGAAACTTCAGTGAAGTGACTTTGAATCCTGAATACTCAAGTCTATTGTCCATTTTTATTTCAAAATAACTGGGAGTGGTTTTTGTTTTGTGGGAGTGGGAGACAGGGAAGGAGCCTGAAACGGAGAATAAAGTGGGGGCCAAATAGGGACATGGCCAAGGTGAGACATTTGTACAGTTGACTCTGAGGCCTTTGTAGAAACCACATGACAGGAAGGCTTGGGCATTTACCTTCCACCAGCTAAATTCCAGTCTTGCACTGGATTCATCTGATGGTAACTTGGAGAAGCTGACACATGACTTGGTTTTCTCCAGTAGGGTACTCTTGGGAGAAACATCCCATGCTGTTGACTTAGCGTGGCTCTGGAGGCAAAAGCAGCAAGAGACTAAGGGTTGTTTTTCTCTTGTATAAATAAACCCAACTACTTGAAAATGGAGTACAAAAAGGACACAAGTGGCTGAAAATGGTCTCTCCTAAATCAGCTTAGGGTCACACCAACAGAAAAGTATCTCATATTTGCTGACCCCTGCCCCCAAACTGGGTTAGGTACTTGATCCTTTGTTTTCTCAGCTCCCAGCCAAGAACTTTATCACTGTACTTACTCCAATAAGATCAGTGGTTGAGCTTCAACCTGTGTACCAGGAGATCAGTTAGATTCCCAGTCAGGGCACATGTGGGCTCAGTAGAGGGCATGCAGGAGGCAGTCAATGCATGATTCTCTCTCATCATTGATGTTTCTATATCTTTCTCCCTCTCTCTTCCTTGCTGAAATCAATTAAAAAAATATATATATATATACATATATATATATATTTTAATATATATATATACATATGTGTGTATATATATATATATATATATATATATATATATATATTTTAAAGATGATGTTTCAGTATCTCACTAGAGAACTTAACCTCTTTCTACCTTTGGTGGTCTGCTGAAACCTATGGATCAATTCTCGTAATAATGCTTTTCAATGCATGAAATAAAATACATAGGATTACAAAGGAAACAATTATATTGAAGTATAATTCCAGACAATCTCTGGAGTATGAATTCCTTGAGTGTACAGACTGACTGTGTTTCCACCTCTGTACTGCCAGTGCCTAGCACAAAGCCTGGCACATAAATCATACTTATAAATGTTTATTGAATGAATGAACAGAAAGATAGATGGCTACTGCAAAGTCAACCTGAGGAATGATTCATTGAAAATGCCTGTGCACAGACCAATGGCTTGCATATGTCTCACCCCATATGAGATCATCTACACCAGGGCTGTGAGGGAACTCCCACTCAACAATGGGTGCTATAGCATCTAGCAATAATGACAGGCTATCGGAAGACCAGAAAACAACAAAGCTCATGTATTTCCACTAGCTGGAATATACAGAAAGTAAAAGTAAACAGGCTCTGTTAGCAGGAAATCTCTTGACTTTGGAAGCATAATGTTCACACTACTTTAAAACACTACCAACAGCTCAGATGGAGGGAAGAAAGGAACCGGAACTAGTGTATAGGTGTTCTCCAGGGCTGCTCCTCTGTCCTGAAATGGGACTCCTGTCTCTGGGAAAGAGAAAAATGTCCCTAAAAACCACAATAGGGATGATATGCCTTTCTAGGTTCAAGTAGCAGTTTTACTCTTAGACAGAAATACTGGTTTTGTTTATGTACTAACAGGAAACCTAAAGAAGCAAGAAAAAAAAGCCACTTTCCTCACTAAAGATATATAAAGAGCCAAAGGTTTGTTCTAAGCTGACTGCTACATCTATTAAATATTTTGAAAAGAAAAATACAACCCCAGACAATTTTAAAGTTGAAAATTACAACTGTATGGGGTTCAGAAATCTCACCCTTAAGGCTTTTATGACTGACCCTCCTAAGTTAAAGGGCTTCTCCAGCTATATACATCCTTCTGAGGGGTAGTAGAACTGTTTCCACTTGATTGACAACAGGGTTTCCAACATCTGCTGGAAGAAGCATGGCTTCAAGTGGGTGCCTTTTTTAAAAAAAAAAAAAAAGTAACTATAGGTCTAAGTTTTAATTAAAAACAAAAACCCTCCCACTCCTTAGGTGTGTGCTTTCTTGACCTATTTTTCCTTTATACTGTCTGCAGTTTCCCTATATTTTTCCTAATGCAGTAAACAATGCAACCAAAAGAAATAAAAACCAGGGTCCACTCTTACCCCAAACACTGAAGATGGCCAAAGAGAAGTAATCAAAGCACAGAAAATGGCCCAGCTCTAAATACAAAAAACATAAAAAAAGAAAGAAAACAAGACACACACCCCCCAAAGACATTATTATTGACATTTCTGGTACATTTCCTATAATATCATGTTGCAGACAATGCTTCTTTCCCGGGAGTCCAGCTTGCTCAGTAGGAGACATCCACTCGGTGCCTCAGGATAGGCTAGGGGTGTTGAGTCTTCCTGCCAAGCCTAAGGCTTTTTTTATGAGCTCAGTCTCACAGAAAGATCTGTGGTATAAATGACTCTAAAGGGGGATGAAGGCAGGCACCTGTCACTGTTCTCCAAATCAGCTAAAAAGCTGAAGAGCATGGAATCCAGGAGACAGATGCCATTAACAGTTAAGGGATAGAGGGTAGAACAAGAGGAAGCACCAAATGAGTGGCTGCTTTTGGTTCCAAAGCCAAAAGAGGGCCCCACCAAAAAGGGCAGCTGGTCTGGATGAAGAATTCCTCTGCTCCTGGAGTCATGCAATAAAATGATGGGCTTGGAGCCTCACCCCACAACAGCCACAGTCCAAGAACCAGAGCAATTTACACCATATCACACAGTTCACAGATTAATGGACTGATCCTAGTTTAGAAAGGTAAGTGCTTTGACAAAGTTGGGGGCAAGGTGAGCTTGAGTCCCAAAGCACAGCTGTGACATCCCTGGATTTCTATTTCTCCTGATGCTACTTGCTCCATGCCAATGTACCTTCCACTTACCACTGGCCTTTCCTCAAAATGGCACCTATAGTGGTAACCCTCAGAGATACCAAGAGGCATCAGTTGCACTTCTGGAAATAAGGTAATTTCTTTGCCCCATCCTGGCAAAGCACTTCCCTTTTTAAACTGCTGCTCCTAGCAACAGAGTTCCCCCTCCAAGCAGAGTTCCACTTCCTTTCAGAGTTTTGCACTGGCCTCGAAGGGCTCATTCCAGGATACAAAATAAATTTCCTTCTGCATCCATGTGTGAGTGGGTTGCCTTCCAGTATCAGGTCTGTGTATACAGATAGATTAGCCTGGAAAGGGCTTTTGGAATAGGTTTCTGGTTATCTCGATGCCTCCCCTAAAAGAAGTAACTTTCTTGGTGTAAGAGGATGAGGACATTGAGTGACCTACTCTCAACTTCTGGAAGGACAGCTTGTTTTGTCCATTTTTCCAATAAGGGGGTGGGAGGGACCCAACATATTCAGTTACATCAATGAGATTTGTTTTTCTTTTAAAAAAAAAGGATCCTACATGGAAATGAGTGGGACAATGATAAAAGTAAACAAATATTTAAAATTTCAAACCAAAACATATTTCCTGGCCCCAATATCCCAGTTAATCCTCTAAGACCACAATCTCCACATTGTGGACTTGATGCTGATGTTCTTCCATCTCAGCCACAACTTTCTCCTCAGTCCTAAGCTCTGTCTCCAAAATGACTGCTTTGCCCTCAGTATCCTCAGCCTCTGGGTCTGGGGCTGGGTCAATCTCAATGATGGTCTGCCCATCCTCTGAGGTGCTTTCAACAGCCTGGATTGCTGAGGTCAGGCCAGACTCCATGGCCACCAACTCCACAGGGCTCACCATAGTGGTCATGTTGCCCAGGGTATTCCCATCCTGCATGGCAGTAGAGCTTAGCAGCGCCAAGCTAGATGAAGGGTGGATGGTCACTGTGTCTGGTGAGCTGCTCTTGGCAGAGGAGACCACTGTGGCATAGCGGAAGAGCTGAGGGCCAGAAGGCAGTGTGTGGACAGTCACAGGACTGGAGCCCTGGCTGAGGGTGGCCACTGGAAGATTGCCCATGGAAAATGACTGACCCACTGGGGTGATTGTGATGGGTGAGATGACTGTGAACTGAGGCTGCTGGACAGGAGGAGATGAGCTCAGGACGGTGGTGGAGGCTGGCCGCTGGAGTCGAGGCCTTTTTGGAGGCTTAGGAGTGCTCACAGGCATCAATACCACATTTTGAACTGTCTGGGATTTCAGCCTCTGATCTTGAGCTTGTTTCTTCTGCTCTTCCAACTGGCGTTCCAAGTCTATGGAAAAAAAGATAGACTTTGTGTGGATGGAAGTATAATCTTGGGAACAGTAAAATGGAAGTGAGGGGATCTGGGGTCTTGCCACTCTGTAGCCTCAAGAAAGTTACTTCATTGTTTTTATTATTTTTAAACTAGAGGCCCAGTGCACAAAAATTTGTGCACTCGGGGGGAAGGGGGGGTCCCTCAGCCCGGCCTGTGCCCTCTCGCAGTCTGGGACCCCTCGGGAGATAACGACCTGCTGGCTTAGGCCTGCTCCTGGGTGGCAGAGGGCTGGCCCAATCCCTAGGTGCAGCCCCTGGTCGGGCTCAGAGCAGGGCTGATTGGGGAGTTGGGGCGCCACCCCCTGTCATGCACAGAGCAGGGCGGATTGGGAGGTTGCAATACCACCCTCAGTCACGCTCAGGGTAGGGCTGATTGGGGGGTTGGGGAACCGCCCCCTATTACACTCAAGGCAGGGTCGATGGGGAGGTTGCGGTGCCACCCCCTATCACGCACAGAGCAGGGCCAATCAGGGGATTGGGGCACTGCCCCCTGTCACGCACAGAGCAGGGCCCATCAGGGGGGTTGGGGCTCCGTACCCTGCAGGGCCAATCAGGGGGTTGGGGCGCTGCCCCCTGTCACGCACAGAGCAGGGCCCATCAGGAGGGTTGGGGCTCCGTACCCTGTCATGCACAGAGCAGGGCCCATCAGGGGGTTGGGGAGCTCCCCCCTGTCACTCACAGAGTAGGGCCAATAGGGGAGTTATGGCACCACCCCCTGTCACACACACAGCAGGGCGGATCAGGGGGTTGGGGCGTCGCCACTGTCACACTCAGGGCAGGGCCGATGGGGAGGTTATGGCTCTACCCCATCACACACAGAGCAGGGCCCGTGTGTGGGGGGGGAGGGGGGTGGGGCGCCACCCTCTATTACCCACAGAGCAGGGCCGATCAGGGGGTTGGGGCGCTGCCACTCTCACACTCAGGGCAGGGCCAATGGGGAGGTTATGGCTCTACCCTGTCACACACAGAGCAGGGCCTGTGTGTGTGGGGAGGGGGGTTGGGACGCCGCACCCTGTCACACACAGAGCCGCAGGGTGATCAGGGGGTTTGGGCGCTGCCCCCTGTCACGCTGATCCAGTGCCAGGAGGCCTCGGGGCTCCGCTGATCCCGGTGCTGGGAGGCATATTACCCTTTTACTATATAGAATAGAGGCCTGGGGGCCGGCTGGTTTGCCCTGAAGGGTGTCCTGGATCAGGGTGGGGGTCCCCATTGGGGTGCCTGGCCAGTCTGGGTGAGGAGCTGAGGGCTGCTTTCAGGCTGGCAATTGACTGAAGCTCCCAACCACTCCCTTTTTTTTTTTTTTAATTCTGGGCCACCTTTAGCTCTGGCTCTAGCTCTGAGGCTTCCGCTGCTATAATCGAAACAATGTATAACTCTAGCTCTGAGATCCCGGCTGGCTGAAAGCTGGTTTCTGGGGTTTTGTTTAGCTTCTATTTTTGCAACATAGTTTCTTAGAGTTGTAGCTCAGAGGCCGGCAGGTCAGGCGGGGAACGTTGCAGTCTGCAGTACCTGGAGCAAGCAAGCCTCATGCTCGCTTCCAGCTGCCTGGCTGCCGGCCGCCATCTTGGCTGACAGTTAATTTGCATAAGGATATGCTGATTAGCCAATGGGAAGGGTAGCGGTCGTATGCTAATTACCATGTTTCTCTTTTATTAGTGTAGATTATTATTATTTTTTGCTTCATTGTTTTTAAGAAGAAACTAAACTGGATGATTTGTTAATCCCTTCAGTAACAACATTTCCTTGTATGATTATAGGCAGGGTGGTAATCCAGGATCTTTTCAAGCTGTGATCCTACTGTAGCTCAACTCTAGAAGCTCCTGTGGCATTTTGTCGCCTGTCACCAAAATGCAAACCAAAGCAACCTCCAGTTGGTCTAGCAGTTAAGATATGCCCTGCCTCAAACTACAGATGAAGATAAGAAATATCTTTACAATCCCTTTGGAACTGCAATGGATCTACAATGGCCACTCTAGAACACAGTGATTCCCAAACTGTGCTTCAAGGCAGGATCACCTGGTGACCCAAACGGCCTTAGTCTACTATTAGCCCCCAGAGAAGTTTGGAGAAAGTTACAGAGGAAGTTTCTAAGAAATACAGAACTGAGGAGGTCTTAAAGTTAAAAAGTGACTGACTTAAGGTCACAGAGCCTGGGACAAAAGTCTCTGATGGCCAACTCGGTGGCTTTTCCATCACAATATACCTATCACTACCTCTCTCCAGGTGTCCAATTCAACCTTGGTGACCACTAGTGAATCTGGTTCTACACCAGAACGTCTCTATTACTTAGTACCTGATAAACAAGCAATAAATAATCAGTTACACCTTTAGAGCACTTTGTTTCCTATGGAACACCAAGAGCTAGTTAATTACTTGCTTGGAATAAAAGGAGTAGGTAGGGATCAAGAACATGTTCACAGATTTTAAAATAATGGCTTTTTAAAGTTACGATATACTGCATTTTTTCTATTTTCAGTAATAATCAAAGAAATGTGAACTTAAACAAGATAAAAATAAAATCCGTAATTTTTAAAAAGCTGAATCAGGGATTACTATAATAACAATGTCCAATGTTGGTGAGTTCAAACTGCTGGCATAAATTGGCATAATCTTCTTGGAAATTTGACAATAATTCACAGAAATCCTTAAAAAAAATATCAATACTATAACCTCAAGCTTAATCCTGGGAAGTAGTTGAAAAAAAACCTCAAAAATAGAAGTTATAGGCCTGGCCGGTGTGGCTCAGTGGTTGAGCATCAGCCTATGAACCAGGAGGTCCCAGTTCAATTCCTGGTGAGGGCACATGTCCAGGTTGTGGGCTCCTTCCCCAGTAGGGGTGTGCAGGAGGCAGCCAATCAATGATTCTCTCTCATCATTGATGTTTCTATCTTTCCCTCTTCTGTCCTCTCTGAAATCCATAAACATATATTTTAAAAATATGTATCTCTATCTCTATCTATCTATCTACATAAACTGGGTATAAAAATAACTTTAGAGCAACCTAAATTGTTCTTCTCTTATCAAATGACCTTGCAAGAGTCTTTGGGCTTTATAATTGACTATAATTTGTTCTACATCATTCAAAGGCTGATGATCCTCCTTGACTTATTTTATATCCTTCACCTGCTTTACCTCCTTCAAAAGCCTCTCTTGATTCCTTCCAGGTATAAGTGATAACTCCCTTTGTTCTTCCATCATACCTGCTATAAGCCACTGTCATAAAACAGATTACTTTTTGCACTTATTTTTATGTCTGCTTTCCCTCGAGTTCCTTGAAGGCCCTCAATATTCAACATTACATTTCTAAAACCTAGTTTGAAGACCAGCACAAGGTAAGTACTTAATAAAAAGAGTTAAAATATCCATGTGCTCATCATTTATTACCACAAATAATGGAAAATAGGCTAAATGTGTATCTGTCAAAAGATTCAGTAATAATAATGTAAAAAAGACAAAAGCCAGTTCTTCTGCCACCAATATTACTGGATTGATGGAGCATTCTTGCAGACATCCTAATTCTCCAAAAGATATAGAAGGAGTACTGTGATGCTGGCTTCTTTCTCTTTTCCTTTGTGCCTTCTCTGCTTCCCACTACTTCACCCCACCTGGGTCTATGTATAAAGCAAAAGTCAAACATGACACTATGTGAGTTAAAAGAAATAAAAAGAAAGAGGGAGTTGGGGGTGGGGTAGGAAAAAGAAGCAAAGAAAGGCCTGGCCAATGTGGCTCAGTGGTTGAGCATTGACCTTTGAACCAGAAAGTCACAGTTCAATTCCTGATTAGGGCGCATGCCCAGGTTTCAGGCTCAATCCCCACTAGGGGGTGTACAGGAAGAGTTGATCAATGATTTTCATCATTGATGTTTCTATCTCTCTCTCCTTCTCCCTTCTTCTCTCCAAAATCAATAAAAATATTAAAAAGAAAAAGAAGCAAAGAAAATATATTTTTTTAAAAAGAAGCAAAGAAAGAACCACGCCAGTCCCAACAAATTTCAACAAAGAAATGACAAGAGTTGCCTGGCAGGCATGGCTCAGTGGTTGAGCGTCAACCTATGACGGTTTGATTCCCGGTCAAGGGCACGTGCTCATATTGCAGGCTCAATCCCCAATGTGGGGTGTGCAGGAGGCAGCCGATCAATGATACTGTCTCATCATTGATGTTTCTATCTCTCTTTCTTCTCCCTTCCTCTCTGAAATCAATAAAAAATATATTTTTTAAAAAAGAAAGAAATGGCAAGACTCAAAGAATAGTAGTTTATCACCTAAGAAGAGAGAAAAATTATACATACCTGTCAGAGTATAGAGAAACTGCTCTTCTCCTTGCTCTATTTGGTTCCTTCTGTTGTCCAAAACCTTCTTAACCGTGTCCATTAGGCCAAATGTGTGTGCCACATTGTTGAGAACAGCAGCATCTATTTAGAAGAAAAGACATGTCTGTCGACCTAAAACAGAAAGGTTTTCCACCAACTCCCTCTTGTGCTGTTTACAAATATGGAACAATCCGAAAATGACGGGACTAGTCTAATGAACAATTTTAACAAAGATGTATCACATGTATAATTAATTAAGATTTAATTGTTATATCTATATTAATATACTATTGACATATCTATAATTAATATCTATATTAATATAAACAAGAGAGAATTGAGAGAACTACTTTTTGGCACACTGATAATGGCAATTATCAGGTAATTACCTGTGGAAAAAGCATGGCTAGACCTGAGTTCAAAACCCAGCTAAAGCCCTGGCTGCATTGTTCAGTGGTTAGAGTGTCAGCCCATGCACCAAAAGGTCTTGGGTTCTATTCCCGGTCAAGGTCACTTATTTCAGTTGCAGGTACCCCAGCCACAAGAGGGGCTCATGCAGAAGGCAACCAATCAATGTATCTCTCTCACGTTGATGTTTCTCTCTCTCTCCCCCCGCCTCCTCCCTCCCTTCTATTCTCTCTAAAAATCAATGGAAAAAATACCTCGAGTGAGGATTTTTTTTTTTTAAAAAGTTATGACCCTGGCCAGTGTTCTCAGTGGTTAGAGCATTAGCCCATGCACCAAAGGGTTATGGGTTTGATTCCTAGTCGAGGACACATGCCTGGGTTGTAGGTTCGATACCTGGCCCTGGTTGGGCTGCATATGGGAGGCAATCAATCGGATGTATTTCTCCACATCAGTGTTTCTCTCTCTCTCTCTCCCCCTCCCTCACTCCCCCCCTTCCACTCTCAAAAAAAAATCAATGGAAAAAATATCCTCAGGTGAGGATTAACAAACACACACACACACAAACCCAGTTATGATCTTTAGAGAAGTAACTTCTATGAGCCTTAGTTACCTAATGTGTAAAATTGGGATACCTATTCATCAGTGTTTTTCATGAGGCCAACAGGATAACTAGATATTGTTAGAATTAACACACTTACCTGTGACCTGGAAGGGCGCCTGAATGAGCCGCTGCTGAACCCCCCTGAGTAGCTCCTCTATTTCCTTCTGTATGTTGCATACAACCTCTTCCATCAGCCCTACATCAGCTATTCCTTTCCAGAACATCAAAGTGTCCTCTGGTACAAGAGGAATAAGAAAGATGGTAAACAACGGATGCTACATATACTTAGGTACATTTCTACAATGTGTTAAATTCAAAATTATTTCAATTCAAAAGGATTCCTTTTTGGGACACTTCTGGGAAAAGGGAAAAATCTTTTGGAGTATTAGCTGCCTCCCTAAGTTGGTAACTAATTATTTGGCCTCTTTAGCAAACTAGGGACTTGGGATAATTGCCTCATTTTGTCATGCCCTCAATTTGTCATTGCTCTGGCTACAAGGAATAGGTATGTTCTTCTAATAAATATAAGATATTAAATGTTATTTATTTAAATAATTTAATTTAAAATTAAATATTTAAAATTTTAAAGTTAAATAATGAAGATATTAAAGGTATACTAAAATAAAGGTATATTCGCTCTAATCATATACTTCAAAAAACAAAGTAAAACAGTTGAATAAGCCGAAGCCGGTTTGGCTCAGTGGATGGAGCGTCGGCTTGCGGACTGAAGGGTCCCAGGTTCGATTCCGGTCGGGGGCATGTACCTGGGTTGCGGGCACATCCCCAGTGGGAGATGTGCAGGAGGCAGGTGATCGATGTTTCTCTCTCATTGATGTTTCTAACTCTCTATCTCTCTCCCTTCCTCTCTGTAAAAAATCAATAAAATATATTTAAAAACAAACAAACAAAACAAACAAACAAACAAAAAAAAACAGTTGAATAGGTGGTATTATAAACGACCTGAAGTCAAAGGCTATGTCTTTTCATTCACCTGTCTAGCATCTAGCAACAGTACTAACTAAAAATAAGCAGCAAGCCCTAGCTGGTTTGGCTCAGTGGATAGAGCATCAGCCTGCGGACTGGAGGGTCCCAAGTTCAATTCCAGTCAAGAGCACATGCACGGGTTGCAGGTTCAGTCCCCAGTAGGGGGCATGCAGGAGGCAGCCCATCAATGATTCTCTCTCATCATTGATGTTTCTATCTCTATCTCCCTCTCCCTTCCTCTCTGAAATCAATAAAGATATTTATAAATAAATAAAAGTAAGCAGCAATAAATATTTGTTAAAAGAATAAATAAATGGAGGAGGATGTGAAGCCTCTCCTGATCCCCTCTAAGTGAATCATTATTAATCACCATCTTCTAAACCATCTGCTACCTAATTTTTTCTTCTAACATCTTGCAGCTTGGTTTATCTAAGAAGTATACCAAAGTTGGAAGTAGTTTGACAGGATGAAAAGCATGGACTACAGTCAAACTCAGCTGAACTCAGCTCTGATACTTATTGGTTGTGTTACTGATATTAGGCAAGTTGCTGAACCTTTCTGAATCTCAATTTCTTCATGTGTAAAATGTGTCTGCGGGATGTTGCATTGATTAAAGTAAGAGGTTTGCAGCTATAATTAATATTAATATGCATGAGACAAACCGCCAAAAGTAATTAAAAGGCCTTCTGTGTCCGTAATTATAATGGTGATAAGGTCATAAAACTGTAAAATACCTGAGCCCATAGGAAATTACCTGAAATTTCCTCTGAGTCTTTCTTCACTCCCTCTTCTGTGGCCATGGTGACAGCAGCAGTGAGGGCCGAGTTCCATTCTAACCCTGCTTCTTCCATGCTCTCTTCTGAGATGGCAATCTGTGTGATGTTACCTAAAAACAGTCCATTAGCGATAAGCTCAGTAAGTTGTATGAAAAAGTCATAACTATCTTCCATCTCATACTCAAAGCCCTGTTATTTTAACATTTAGCTTTTTGCCTTCAGGTCCCTATATTAAAAACTAGAATCCTAGAAAAAAAGAAAAAAAACAAACAAACCTAGAACCCTAGGAAAACCAAGAAAAATATTGGATTTTCTCAAGAAAATCTGCCGTGCAAAGAAAATGTTTTCTTCTTACTCTGAATAGAAAGTGAAAGGTAACAACCCTAACCAGTTTGGCTCAGTGGACAGAGTGTTGGCGGACTGAAGGGTCCCAGGTTTGATTACGGTCAAGGGGACATACCCAGGTTTCAGACTCGATCCCCAGTAGGGGACATGCAGGAGGCAGCGAATCAATGATCCCCTCTCATCATTGGTATTTCTATCTCTCTCTTCCTCTCCGAAATAAAAATATATTTTAAAAAAGACAAGTGTGGACTCTACATGCTAGAAGATATCAATAATCAAGCAAAGAGCCCTGGCCGCGTGGCTCAGTCAGTTGTAGTGTCATTCCATATACCAAAAGTTGCAGATCCGGGGCACATACCTAAGTTTTGTTTTCAATTCCTGGTCAGCACCTATGGGAAGCAACCAACCATTCAATGATTCTCTGTCACATTGATGTTTCTCTCTCTAAAATCAATAAAAACAAATGCTCCAGTGAGAAGCCTATACAATAAACTAGAGGCCTGGTGCACAAAATTTGTGCACAGAGGGGGGTTGTCCCTCAGTCCAGCCTGTACCCTCTCCAATCTGGGACCCCTTGGGGGATGTCTGACTGCTGGTTTAGGCCCGATCCCACCCTAAACCAGCAGTCAGACATCTCTCTCACAATACGGGACTGCTGGCTCCTAACCGCTCACCTGCCTGCCAGCCTGATCGCCCCCTAACTGCTCCCCTGTCAGCCAGATCACCCCCAACTGCCCTCCCCTACTGGCCTGATCTCGCCCCCAACTGCCCTCCCCTGCAGGCCTGGTCACCCCTAACTGCCCTCCCCTGCTGGCCAGATTGCCCCCAACTGCCCTCCCCTGCCAGCCAGATCACCCTTAACTGCCCTCCCCTGCTAGCCTGATCGCCCACAACTGCCCTCCCCTGCCGGCCATCTTGTGAGAGTCATCTTGTGTCGGCCATCTTGTGACGATGTGAGGGCAGCCATCTTGTGGCAACCATCTTGTGACGATTTCGTGCAAGGGTGTTGCACGATGCCACCTAGGCTTTTATTATATAGGATGCCTAATATGCTAAGTGTCTGGTCATCCATTCAACCAATCAAAGTGTAATATGCTAATGATATGCTAAGGCCGCTCAATGGCTTGCTATGACATGCACTGACCACCAGGGGGCAGACAGTCAACCAGTTGACCAGTTGCTATGATGTGCACTGACCACCAAGGGGCAGACACTCCAACTGGTAGGTTAGCTTGCTGCTGGGATCCAGCCGATCGAGACTGAGATGGGCCAGACATGCCCTGGAGCCCTCCTGCGGTCTCTCCCCAGCTGGCCAACCTCCTGTGTCCCTCCCCAGCCCTGATCGGCCCTAATCGTGCACCAGTGGGGTCCCTCGGCCTGGCCTGCGCCCTCTCACAATCCAGGACCCCCTCAGGGGATGTCGCAGAGCTGGTTTCAGCCTGATCCCACAGGCCAGGCCGAGGGGCCCCACTAATGCACAAATTCGTGCACCGGGACTCTAGTTAAAAAATAATAATAATAAGCAAAGAAGTAATATCAATATGGACAATAAATTAAGTAAAGGAGCTTTGGCCAAATAAAAAGGAAGTATATAATTTCACAGCATTTTTCACTTTTCAAGTGAAAGAGTCACATGAACAAAAATTCAAACTGCTAGATATTTTATACTTTCCTGAAAAGACCTTAGGTTCCAAGAGATTTGGCTTCTACTCACCCAGTCAATACAGAATATTAGGTCTGATCAAAAGAAACCTAACGAGGCATTTTTAAAGCATAGTACTTCCCTTATATCCTTTAGTTCTTGTGACTCTGTCAGATATATTTATAAGTCTTCTGGAAGTAGTTGACACATATTCTATCTAGTAATCTTGAGTGTGCTAATCTCCAGCTGGACTAACTGAATCCTTAATAATAACCTCACATGGCTACATCTGTCCTGGAGATGGGCAGGGAGCCCTAGTCCCAAACTCAATATTATGGAAGTGTGTCCCCCATCCTGTCTCAATTGTGAAGAAGCCTCAGCTTGGTTAGCCAGAACCCTTCCAGACAGAGCTCTTTGATCCTTTTAGCAGAGTCTCCAGAGTCCATCCCAGCCAAGGATAAATTGTCTTTGATACATCGCAGTTCAACAACTGAAAACCATTCACCATTCTAATCCACCTTCCTGCTTTAACCACTAATAGAGCATAGAATTTTAAAAATAGTCTAAATTCAAAGATATGCCAAATGGTACCCAAGTGAGATTACTGAAAAAGTATTAGAACTATTGAACCATCTTTCTAATGTTTACCATGCATTGCAAAAAAGAAACAAAGGAGGAGGTCTGGCCAATAGGAATCATTTGGGAGAAAACAAAGATCTGTTTCTAAAGCATGGAATCCCATCCAAGATTACCATGACTTGACTTTCAAGGACATCATTACTCATGAGATTTGAAATTAAGAACCCCAAAGAACATTGGGGGTAAACACATAATACAATATACAGATCATGTATTATAGAACTACTAGAGGCCCCTCAGTCTGGCCTGTGGGGATCAGCTGAAATCAGCAGTACTACATCCCCCAAGGGATGTAGTAGTGCACGAAGCGGCAGGTGGCCGGGGAGTACCCCAACCCCGGGCCAGGTGCTGCACCACTCCTGCTCATCCTGGCCCAGCTACACCTGCCTCCACAGTCCCAGTCTGGATGAGGGAGGGGCGCGCAGGGAGAGTGTCCACGAGAGAGGCTTGCGCCCCTACAGCTGTGCTCGCCAGCCAGCCGTGAGCCTGGCATCTAGCACCTGTTCGTCAGCTAAGCGGCACTCCCGCTGTGGGAGCGCACTGACCACTAGGGGGCAGCTCCTGCGTTGACAGACTGACCCTTGGTGGTCAGTGCTCATCATAGCTACCAGCCAGTCATCCAGTCACTTAGGCTTTTATATACAGTGGGGCCTTGACTTATGAGTTTAATGCATTCCGTGACGGAGCTCATAACTCAAATTACTCGTATGTCAAATCAAAAAGTGAACAAGTGAGTCACATGATGCTGGGCTGATGTTGTGGCGTTCACTGTGACGTTCGCTGCGCCAACTGGAGGTGGGGTATCTGAAGGTGGCTCGTAACCCGAATTTTAGCTCGCAACTCAAAGCAAAAATCGGCCGAGAGACGGCTCGTATCTCGAAAAACTCGTTAATCGGAACACTCATAAGTCAAGGCCCCACTGTATATAAATAACATCTAAAATCTATATAATTTCACTAACCAATGTCACCCCAATAAAGTCAATAAAAATTTAAAAAAAGGAAACACAAAAGAGAAATGAGGGGGAAATGCTACTGAAAAACACAATGTGTTTTCAGGTGGTTTCCTACCCCCTACCATCGACCGAAGTGGGTGTCTGCACCACACTTGTCTGCTGTCCTGGCACTGGAGCTCTTGCACTGCTGATCAGAAGATCAAATTTGGTACTTCTGCAGGTATTGGAGCAAACCTTGTCATGCTGGTAAAAATCAATCTGTCCGGAGTCCATCATTTTCCTGCACAAAAGGAGACAAGAAGTATCACTTCAGCCTGCACTTTGGAAACTAGTGAGTCTCCTCTATAGGTTAGTGAAACCTAATAGTATTAAAAGTCATTAGGTTGCAAAGATTCTAATTAGGACTATAAAATTTTCATTGGTCCTGCCCACATTTACAAGTACTCCTCTTCCCTCCCTAGTCTACTCATGAGTACTTTTTCTTTTATATCCCACTATCACTAAGCTTTAGATATACACTCCTGACAATAGCTAAGTTTCCCCACAGGATCTCAATGAAACAAAACCCAAAGGGGAAAAAAGACTACCTCATATCCAAGCACAATTAAGGAATGCCACAACGGAATTAGAATTTTGCGATGAGATTCTGATGTGTTAGTATTCCTAGACCAGCAAGATCTGTTGTCTCTTTTGGAGACCTAAAACTTCAGCATATTTCTTTCCTTAAAAAAAAAAAATTGATAACAACTCTCCTATAAATACAAAACAAAGCTGATTATACTAAACTCCCACTATAAAATATCCTTAGAACTGAATTCACAAGACATTATGATAGTCCCTGAGCAAAACCATGCAGTATTTTCATTACAGTAAGTATGTTATATTGCTACTTGGCTTTCACTAAAGATTTTTAAGACATTCTTGTTCCCTTTTACATTTGGGGAAACTTGACATATGCTTGTTTTTCTGGGCAAATAAAATGGGCCAAGAACAACAAAAATGAAAGTTAAAGGTATTTCTCCCCAATTTCATTTAACTACTGATTTCTGCATATAAATCATCTGTAATGATTTTTTTCTTTGTTTCTGACTAAAAAAAATAGTATGTGAAGAAAAAAATTAACATTTTTTTGTGAAAAATATAAAGAAAACAACTACCCTTTTTAAAAAATATCCCACAACACAGAGATCACATCAACATTTTGGTATATTTTCTTCTACTAAATTTTACATATGTAGTAGTTGGAGTGTCATGTGTATGTGTTTTAACACAATTAAAATCACACTGTTTAAAAAAAATTACAGTTTAATTGATTTTATATTTTGTCTTCATTCTTACACATAAGCATTTTTATGTAAAAACTCTTTAGAAAAAAAAAAACTCTTTAGAAATATTTTAATGACTACATTGTATCCCACAGTATATACTCATATATATTTAGATGAGCCATAATTTACTTTACATATACTTATATTAAAACAGACTAATTTTCTTAATAAATAATGTTGTAATGAACATATTTATGCTTGAATCTCTACAAGCCCTATGGATTTTTCTTAAGACAGATTCCTTAAAAAGAATTAAAGACAAAGGGTAAGGTGTTGAAACATGAGACTCTTCAAACATGTTCTGTGTGGAACTTTTAATTTTTAACCACATTTTAAAATTTTCTACCAAGAGGTAAGTACTCAAAGAATGAGCACTAATGTTAATCAACTAATGTTAATTTTCAGACGGAAAAAAATTACAATAGGAAACTTGCTGCATAAAGGGGGCGTTGGGAGTAATAAGCATTCTGAATTTTATTTCTGTGGTACAGTGATGGCACGGATTGCATTCACTGTGCATCACTGGTACTTATTAATAGCACCCCTCTACTTTTACCAATTATCCCAGGATTTGCCGGTCAGCCTAAACTTCTCAGTGGTTGTCACGCTTCCTCAGCACCAGGCTTAGCCTGCCTATGCTTGGTGATCTCAAGCAGGACTGTCATCTGTTCTTGAGTTTCTCTGGCCAGAGGATCCTACCCAACATCCTAAAAAATTGGCCCTATATACAGGGAAGAGTGAATTTGATTCACTCTTCTTTCAGAGTTTGTTTTTTATAAACAAGTTGATGAAGGTCAAATAATACATGGATTGCTTAAACTAATCCGTCAGACAGAATAAAAATTTCAAATTAAAGAGAAAAGACTGAATTCTCTCGATTCTACCATGATTAAGTGCCCCCAAAGTCAGTTGAAAGTAAGTTCTTAACTATTGGAGCTCACCTGAGCATGATTCCACCCAGACGAATAGCTCTCTTCCAGTCTTTTAGGGTGGACTTGCCAGCCAGATGTACAAAATGTTTGGGGCTGATCAACTGATCATTGAACTAAAGTAAAAAGAAAAGTCCAAAATAATCCAATGTCAACTTAGGCAGGTCAGAGGAAAACTAAGAGACGATTCTACTTGTTATGTACAAAAAATACCCAGATGACATCTTAAGTCATAAACCTTGTATTATTTAGCCTTCTGCCCTATTGTACCAGAGAAGATGTCCTTCTCTGAGCACAGTGCCCTATCCTGGTACAAAGCTACAGATGACATTGGGAGCATCAGAGATTAATATACTAATTAGTGTTTAAAATCAATTTATGGCCCTGGCTGGTGTTGTTCAGTGGTGAGAGCCTTGACTTGTGTACCAAACGGTCCTGGGTTCGATTCCTGGTCAAGGGCACATACCTAGATTGTGGGTTCACTACCCACCCCAGATCTCGGTACCTGCAGGAGGCAACCAGTCAATGTGTCACATGGATGTTTCTCTCTCTCTCTCTCTCTCTCTCTCTCTCTCTCCTCCTCCTCCTCCCTAACTCCCCCTGCACCTCCCCCTGCCCCCAGCTCCTTCCCTCCCTTCCACTCTCTCTGGAAAAAGCAATGGGAAAAAAAACACCCTCAGTAAAGATTAACAAAACAAAATAAAATTCATTTATGCCATGAATCAGTAGTTAGATCCAATGTCACAAAGGCTGTTTAAATAAACCGAAGTGATCTATCTAGCCCTAATGACGTGATTCAGGATGTGGCAGAAAGAATAAATACAGTAGGAACCAATAGCACTGCAGAGTATCAAAACTATGTAATCTTGCCTGGCAGGCATGGCTCAATGGTTGAGTGTCGATCTATGAACCAGGAGGTCACGATTTGATTCTCGGTTGGGAAACATGCCGGGGTTGCAAGCTCGATCCTCAGTGTGGGGTATGCAGGAGGCAGCCAATTAATGATTCTCTCTCATCAATGATGTTTCTATCTCTTTCTCCCTCTCCCTTCCTCTCTGAAATAAACAAAAATATATTTAAAAAAAAACACAAAACTATGTAATCTTTAATGAATCTAGGATCGTGCCACTGATGGTGACAACTATCTATGTGTATAGTTGTGGCTATCAATGGGGACAAAATAAGCAATAATTTCGACACTGTGCTCTCATGATTATGTATTTTTATTCAGTAATAATTTTCAATAAACTCTACCATAATGCACACCAGGGTAAGGCATTGATAGAGATGGAACTCCATTCATTCATTCAACAAATATTTATTGATAAATACACCAAGTACCATTCCTAAGTGCTGGGGATACAATGATGAACAAGATAGACAAGTTCACAAAAAAAAAAAAAAGACAAGTTCTCAGCTCTCATGGAACTTGTATTCTTTTTTTTTTTGGTATTGATTTCAGAGAGAAAGGGAGAGATAGAAACATCAATAATGAGAGAATCAATTAGCTGCCTCCCGCACGCCCCCTACTGGGGATCAAGCCACAACCCAGGCATGTGCCCTTGACCGGAACTAGGACCCTTCAAGCCATAGGCCAATGCTCTATCCACTGAGCCAAACTTTAATCTAGGTCCCATCAGAATAAAATTTTACTCCCAAGTTATTTTTATCTACTATGATGCAATGGGACTATAGCCACAAAATTAAAAATACTGGCATGGCCCTGGCAGGTTTGGCTTAGTGGATGAAGCATCGGCCTGCAGACTGAAGGGTCCTGAGTTCAATTCCGGTAAGGGGCATATGCCCAGGTTGTGGGCCTGATCCCCATTAGGGAGTGTGCAGGAGGCAGCCGATCAATGATTCTCATCATTGATGTTTCTCTCTCTCCCTCTCCCTTCCTCTCTGAAATCAATAAAGATATATTTTTAAAAAATACTGATATGGTGGAAAAGAGAGATTAGGCACTGAAACCATGCCCTTTGAAAACAAGGAGCCCCAAAATAGGTTCCAGCCAGGAGAAAAGACAATTACCTTGACACATTTCACATTTATTCCTGGACATACAAACTTCTTCCAGAGAAGAATGGCTTTGCTCTCCCCACAAGTTATAGGGTAAGCAATTTCCATATCTTCATTTGCTTCTATAGTGCTTGCATCTGAAAATGGAAAAAATATCAGTGATTTATTGAACACTCTTTCCCAAAGCTTAATTCAAAATCTTTAGTCTCCTGGTTCCTCTCAGGGGTTAACAGTTTACATTAGCTGGTATTGTTTAGAAATCCTCTGGAAAAAGTTAGGCATAACCGTTGTCTTACTGAACTCCCACTATGCAACACTGTGCTATATGCTTTGATGTGCTTAATCTTATTTAGTTCTTGCAACAACCCTCGGAGATACTGATTGTTTTCTGTTTTACATAACTGTAATGTGGGACTCCAAAAGGTAAAGTGACTTTCCCAAGGATATAGTTAAGAAATGAGAAAGTAGGCTCCAAACTTAGGTTTGCCTAATTTCAAAATTTCTTTCCACTGACTGCCTTCCACTGAACACCTTATCAGTCTTCATCAGCAATTTCCCTACTGACAAGAATCAACCTTGAGGCTCCAATTTCTTTGTGGGATTTTTATAGATGAAAAATCTTTTTGCTTGACTTGTGGATCAGTGGTTGAGCCTCAACCTATGGCCCAGGTCACGGTTTGGTTTCTGGTCGAGGCATATGCCTGGGTTGCAGGTTCGATCCCAGTGGGGAATGTGCAGGAGGCAACCAATCAATGATTCTCTCTTATCACTGATATTCTGTCTCTCTCCGTCTTCCTTCCTCTCTGAAATCAATTAAAAAATTTTTTAAAATATTTTTAGCAACTCTAGCAATATGATGTTAAACAATCAACTGAAGGCCCTAACACCTTAGTCAGTGGTGTCTCTAGATCAGCGAGTTCTCAACCTGTGGGTCGCGACCCCACCCAAGCAGTGTGCAGAGGCTTTTGCATATGAATGACCTGGCCCTTTGCAATCTAAAATTACCTAACAAACTGCAGCTGGGTCTGAGAGACCCAGAACATCCAAAAGAAGGCCCAAGGCCTAAGACCAGGGATCCTCAAACTTTTTAAACAGGGGCCAGTTCACTGTCCCTCAGACTGTTGGAGGGCCAGACTATAGTTTAAAAAAAAAACTATAAACAAATTCCTATGCACACTGCCCATATCTTATTTTGAAGTAAAAAAACAAAATGGGAACAAATACAATATTTGTATTTGCATGTGGCCCGCGGGCCGTAGTTTGAGGACTCCTGCCTAAGACCATCGGAAAACACATATATAATTACATATTGTTTTTGTGATTAATCACTATGCTTTAATTATGTTCAATTTGTAACAAAGAAAATACATCCTGCATATCAGATATTTACATTATGATTCATAACAGTAGCAAAATTACAGTAGCAATGAAAATAATTTTATGGTTGGGGGTCACCACAACATGAGGAACTGTATTAAAGGGTTACGGCATTAGGAAGGTTGAGAACCACTGCTCTAGATGTACCACCATCAAATTGGTAGCTGCAGCATTGATAGGGCACACTGAGTAGGGTGAAAAAGGCACCAAGTCAAGAAATCTCAGCTAGGGAAACTAAGGTCAAATGTACTAGAATAACAAAGACTCACCAATCCCTTCTTCAATTTTGTGTATCGTGTGAGTTTCTACTGCCACGACTGCTGTGTTGTTCTCGGACCCAGCTTCATAAATCCTGTTGTAAAAGTGTCCATCGATAAACAAACTACATAAATCATGAAAAAATTAATATTCACAGCATGGGGGTTAGGAAATTTCTTTTAACCTATCTCAAAGGACTAAAATAAATATACTTCACAACTGTATGTAGTGCTTTGACTAGTTCGCCATTGTTTTTAAACTCTAAGCTGCCCATGACTGCTTAGCAGCTACTACCATGGAAATGAATCAACAACTTTCCGCACTTTAGAGCGAAGTTCCTCTTGCTACTTATTTACACCAGACTTTTCCCTTCATAACTTTAAAACCTCATGATAGAGAAACCAAGACGGCGGCATAGGTAAACACCTGAAATTGCTGCCTCGCACAAACACTTCAAAAATACAACTAAAAGACAAAACGGACATCATCCAGAACCACAGGAAGGCTGGCGGAGTGAAAATTCTACAACTAGAAGGAAAGAGAAAAGCACACTGAGACTCAGAGGAGGTGCGAAAGTAAAGTGCAGAGGTATGGAGGCGCACGCGGAAAAGGCTGGCAACTGAGGACTCGGTTGTCTTTTTCAATCGGGAGGGAGTCTCAAGCTCCCGACTGCTCTGAACTCCAGTTCCGGGCGAGATTCTGGGGACCCAGACTCATACGGGGAGAAACTGGACTGTCTGGCATCGGGCAGAACTCGAGGGCGGCTTTCTCTCAGAGGTGCTTGCAGCGATTACCAATTATCGTGGGACACTGAGACCCAGGGTCTCTTGGGGCAGGACTGAGGATCAGCCATATCTGTTTGCTGACCCTGTTGATTCCCTGAGGCCCCGCTCCATGCAAGCTGTGCGCAGAGGCTTTTGCATATGAATGACCTGGCCCTTTGCAATCTAAAATTACCTAACAAACTGCAGCTGGGTCAGAGAGACCCAGAACATCCAAAAGAAGGCCCAAGCAGCTTGCACTGCTTCAGAGCTGGGCCTCATCTGGGCACCTCCAAACCCCAAACAAAGAAGAGGAATCTGAAGATCTCTCCATAGCTACTGCTGGGTAGCCTCAGGCAGAGGCTAAATTAGCACCTCCTTAGAGATCCAAGAGCCAGGGTACCCAGTGGTCAGAGTGGGACCATACAGATTACAACTCCTCAGATCCATAAGGGACACACTCAGGGGGCAGACTCAGTGAGCACCAAAGCCCCACTGAAGCAAGTCTTGCCCCAGAAGGGTGTCTCCAGCACAGAAGTTCTCCCACCGTAAACACAGCTGATTCTCACAGCCATTTGGCCTGGAGGTCAATTCCTCCCAGTGACACCTACAACAATCAAGGTTCAACTACAACAAGACTGTGCACACAGCCCACAAAGGGGTGCACCAAGAGTGTCCACCTCAGGTAATTGGGGAGGCTGAGCCACTGGGCCCTATAGGACACCTAGCACAGAAAGCCACTCTATCAACACAGAGAAGCATAAAAAATGCGGAGACAAAGAAACAGGTCACAAATGACAGAAATGAAGGAAAGCAAACAACTGGATATAGAGTTCAAAACCACGGTTATAAGGGTTTTCAAGAATTTTCTAGAAACTGCCGATAAATTTAGTGAGACCCTCAAGAAATCTAGTGAGACCCTCGAGGTTATGAAAAAGGACCAACTAGAAATTAAGCATACACTGACTGAAATAAAGAATATTATACAGAGATCCAACAGCAGACTAGAGGATCGCAAGAATCAAGTCAAAGATATGAAATACGAAGAAGCAAAAAACACCCAACCAGAAAAACAAAAAGAAAAAAGAATCCAAAAATATGAAGATAGTGTAAGGAGCCTCTGGGACAACTTCAAGCGTACCAACATCCGAATTATACGGGTGCCAGAAGAAGAGAGAGAGAGGAAGATATTGAAAACCTATTTGAAGAAATAATGACAGAAAACTTCCCCTACCTGGTGAAAGAAATAGACTTACAAGCCCAGGAAGCCCAGAGAACCCCAAACAAAAGGAATCCAAAGAGGACCACACCAAGACACATCATAATTAAAATGCCAAGAGCAAAAGACAAAGAGAGAATCTTAAAAGCAGCAAGAGAAAAACAGTTAGTTACCTACAAGGGAGTACCCATACAACTGTCAGCTGATTTCTCAATAGAAACTATGCAAGCCAGAGGGAGTGGCAAGAAATATTCAAAGTAATGAATGCCAAGAACCTACAACCAAGATTACTTTATCCAGCAAAGCTATCATTCAGAATTGAAGGTCAAATAAAGAGCTTCACAGATAAGAAAAAGCTAAAGGAGTTCATCACCACCAAACCAGTATTATATGAAATCCTGAAAGGTATCCTTGAAGAAGAGGAAGAAGAAGAAAAAGGTAAAGATACAAATTATGAACAACAAGTACATATCTTTCAACAAGTGAATCTAAAAATCAAGTGAATAAATAATCTGATGAACAGAATAAACTGGTGAATATAATAGAATCAGGGGGATAGAAAGGGAATGGACTGACTATTCTCGGGGGGAAAGGGATGTGGGGGTGCAGGAAGAGACTGGACAAAAATCGTGCACCTTGCCAAAGCCGGTTTGGCTCAGTGGATAGAGCATTGGCCTGCGGACTGAAGGGTCCCAGGTTCGATTCCGGTCAAGGGCATGTACCTGGGTTGCGGGCATATCCCCAGTGGGAGATGTGCAGGAGGCAGCTGATCGATGTTTCTCTCTCATCGATGTTTCTAACTCTCTATCTCTCTCTCTTCCTCTCTGTAAAAAATCAATAAAAATATATTTAAAAAAAAAATAAAAATCGTGCACCTATGGATGAGGACAGTGGGGGGGGGGGGGTAAAGGCAGAGGGTGGGGTGGGAACCGGGTGGAGGGGAGCTATGGGGGGAAAAAAGAGGAACAACTGTAATAATCTGAACAATAAAGATTTAATTAAAATAAAAACAACAACAACAAAAAAAACCCTCATGATAGCCCAGCCAGTGTGGCTCAGTGGTTGAGTGTCAACCCATGAACCAAGAGGTCACTGGTTTGAGTCCCAGTAAGGGCACATACAGGAGGCAGCTGATCAATGTTCCTCTCTTATTGATGTTTCTATCTCTATATCCTTCTCCCTAAAATAATCAGTAAAAAAATAAATTTTAAAAAACACTCATGAGATAAAGTGTTGTTTCAAGTATAATAAGGTTAAGTCATAGTAAAGAATTATTCTAACAAAACTAAAAGGAATACTGCTGGACAGTTCAAAAAGCAAATGTTGAGCATAGAAGTTGATGGCCCTTGTTGGAATCTAGGCACTAAAGTATTTTTAAGCACTTTAGCATTTTTTAAAGCACTATCACCCAACTATTGACATGAGCAGAGTATAGTGAAAATAAGTAAGAGATAGACTATGCCCAAAGTGACTAGCAATAACTAGAGGTACCACTTAGGGAAAGTGTCTTTCTAAAATGTTTCTAAGAAATGGGCTCAAAATTACCTAATAGGATACATCAATGTCCTTTAAATTCTATAATAAACCTAATGTGTTAATTATTGCATCTTGCTACTTAAGAGCACCTCCTGAATAATCTCCTTTGCATCAGGGATTACCCAGCCCATAGTTACACCTTTTGAATTTCACACCAGAAGTTAACTGATAAATGAATAAATACATTTGTATGTCCCATAGGACTTTGTTCAATTCTTTATGTCTAAAACAAGCAAGTTCTCTTCCCTCTCTCACTTCCCAAACTACTCTTCTTCCTATACTCCCTATCCTTGTGATGATACCACCTAAAATACCGGAGCCTAAGAGAAAAGCCTGGAAATTACATTAGATTCCTCCCTTTCCTCCCCCTCAACTTACACACGGTCAGTCACCAAATCCTGCCAGATGCATCTTTAACACTAGCCATCCTCCCTATCTCTGCTTCTACTGATACTGCATTCAGGCTGCATAACTGTTAGTCTGAACATCTCTCCTTGCAGCTACCTGACCTTCTATATTCCCACAAGCATAATCATGTAACTCTCTCCTTAAAACCCTTTAAGAACCCTTGCCGGTTTGGCTCAGTGGATAGAGTATTGGCCTGAGGACCAAAGGGTTCCAGGTCCAATTCTGGTCAAGGGCACATGCCCGGGTTGCTGGCTCAATCCCCAGTAGGGGGTGTGCAGGAGGCAGCCAATTATTCTCTCATCATTGATGTTTCTATCTCTCTTTCTCTGGGAAATCAATAAAAATATGTATCTATTTTAAAAGTTACATGTGGGCATATTTTAAAACCAATGTAGTGTTATTCTATTTTGGGGTATTTTTTTATTGATTTCAGAGAGGAAGGGAGAGGGAGAGAGAAATAGAAACATCAATGATAAGAGAGAATCATAGATAGGCTTCCTTCTGCACACCCCACACTGGGGTTCAAGCCCACAACCCAGGCATGTGCCCTGACCAGGAATCAAACCGTGACCTCCAGTTTCATAGGTCGAGACTTAACCACTGAGCCATGCCTGTGTGTGTGGCGGGGGGAGGGGGGGGGTTGTTTTATTTTATTTTATAGAGAGGAATAAGGAGAGAAGGGTGGGAGAGGAAGAGAGTTGGGGGGTGGGAGAAACATCAATGTGAGAGAGAAACATCAATTGGTTGCCTATCATATGCACCCCACCAGAGATTGAACCTGAAGCCTAGGTATGTGCCCTAACTGGGAATTGACACACAAGCTTTTGGTGTACAGAACGGACGCTCCAACCAACTGAGCTACTGGCCAGGACTAGTGCTATTCTGAAAGAATCATCTTAGACACTTGTTAGGTTCTATGTATTTCTGTAGAGAGACTATTACCAGACACTCTACTTTTGCTTCATAATATACTTCTGAAAATGAAAATATGTACATAAAAAATACTTGAAAAAGTATAAAATGTGATATATGTAAAAGGTAAAAAGACAAAAAATGTTCTACATATTGAAATAAAAAATATTTATATAAAATCTGTAATCATTTCTTGCCTTTTGTATATAGTCTTTACCAATATATTCCCCACAATTCATACATGTACTTTGATTGTTTCTTTCCTTCATATTTGAACCTGAAGCCAATTAGGTTAAGTATAACTGAGGCTAAAGACTAATACCTGATGATTTCCATCTTTGTCTCAAGTGTATTAAACTTATGAGACCTGTACTTCTTATCACTAGTATCAGTATATTTTTTCCCCACTCATCTTTATAAAATGGAGCTAAAGAACAATAAATATTCAAATAATTAAAAAACATAGTTCGAAAGCCCGATCAGCGTGGCTCAGTAGTTGAGTGTCGACCTATGAACCAGGAGGTCACGGTTCGATTCCCAGTCAGGGCACATGCACAAGTTGCGGGCTCCATCCCCAGCAAGGGGTGTGCAGGAGGCAGCTGATCAATGATTCTCTCTAATCATTGATGTTTCTATCTCTCTCTCCCTCTCCCTTCCTCTGTGAAAAAAAGAAAAAACATTAGAAAACAAACAAACATAGTTTGAGAAATCAACTGAGCATCAATTGTCAGGCATTTCAAAATGCAGTCCTTCAAATGTTTATTCACAAGCTCATAGACTAAAATTCAGTATAAACAGTGGATTGGAGTCAATATACGTTATACAAAGATGCCTATCTGATCAAGCAATGAGATTTCCAGAAAAGGCAATATAATTTAGAAAATAAGAGACAGACAAAAAGAAAAAAAGTGGAACTAAATCTTCAAAAGAATTAAGTCTCTAAGCAATAGAGAAGCTTTTTCTGTCTTTAGTAGGAATAAGACAAGTGACAACTGGAGCACTTTTTAGAAAAATTTTTATAAGAATTTATTTGAACCTGGCTGGAATGGCTTAGTGGTTGAGCGTCGACATATGAACAACTAGGAGGTCTCAGTTCAATACCCACTCTGGGTATATGATGAGGTTGCAGGCTTGATCCCCAGTAAGGGTTGTGCAGGAGGCAGTTGATCAATGATTCTCTCTCATCATTGATGTTTCTTATTTCTCTCTCCCTCTTCCTTCCTTTTTAAAATCAATAAAAATGTATTATATATTTTAAAAAATTTATTTGAGCCAAACTGACAACATGCTGGAGAGCAAGATCTCAAATGTTCCTCGTAGCACTTTGGAAAGATAGAAATAGCCGAAGCCGGTTTGGCTCAGTGGATGGAGCGTCGGCCTGCGGACTCAGGGGTCCCAGGTTCGATTCCGGTCGGGGGCATGTGCCTGGGTTGCGGGCACATCCCCAGTGGGAGATGTGCAGGAGGCAGCTGATCGATGTTTCTCTCTCATCGATGTTTCTAGCTCTCTGTCCCTCTCTCTTCCTCTCTGTGGAGAATCAATAAAATATATTAAAAAAAAAAAAAAAAAAAAAGAAAGATAGAAATAATGACTCCATATGAAAAATAAAGCTGGTTACAACTAAAGGACCTACTTTTTAATTCTTCATCATGTACCAAAGGGTATGTATATGTGTAACAGATAAAATTCCCACAAAAGAGAATTTGAATAAGCATACATAATCTGTTGGTGCCAAAAAAATTTAAATCACTCTATTATCTCTATGTCAGGAATATGTATCAACTTTCCCTTATAGATCCTAGAATATTGCGTAACAATATTTAGAAATGTCAGCAAACTATGTTTATATTTTTAAAACTAAAAAGTCCTTATCTTACAGATACATACTAATGTATGGGATTTGCTTTAAAAAAATTCAGGAGTAGGTGGATGTAGAGATGAATAAGACTGGCCATGTGTTGATGATTGTTGAAGCTGAGTATGGGTGCTTACACTATAGTATTTTCTTTATTTTTGTGTAAATTTGAAATTTCTATACTAAAATGCTTTTAAAATTACCAAGAGAGGTTGATTGTCTTTTCCAGAAGTGTTTAAGACAAGGTACACTATTTAGTTGATTAGGATTGGATCATATGTTTGCCCAAGAACATTGTAAATCATATGAAGAATCTTTCATACATTCCCCAAGATAAAATAACTACCCTTTCTTTCTCTCTGTAGATGCAATTCTTTTTTTTTTTTTTTATGCAATTCTTATTTAACCTTCAAGACCACAGACCATTTTTTAAAACTTATTTCTTTAAATTCATAGCGGTCCCTTGAATTGAAAGTACTTCCTAACCATGCCATTCAGCACTTTTTAGATTTTGCCATACAAGTTATCTCTTTACCTATATACTAGAGGCCCAGTGCATGAAATCATGCACAGTTAGAGTCCCTAGGCCTGGCTGGTGATCAGGGCTGATCGGGGCCTTTGTCCCGCCCGGCTACCAGCTGCTGGCTGCGGCCTTCCTTCATTCCGCGCTGCCCCCTGGTGGCCAGTGTACATCATAGCAAGCAGTCAAACTCCTGGTCAGTGGAACTCCGGAGGGGACAATTTGCATATTAGCCTTTTATTATATACTAGAGGCCCAGTGAATGACATTCTTGCACAGTGGGGGGGAGGGGGGCGCACGAGGGGGTCCTCAACCCAGCCTGCACCCTCTCGCATTCCGGACCCCTTGGGGGATGTCCGCTGAGGGGTCCTTAGCGCTGCTACAGAGGCAGGAGAGGCTCCTGTCACTGCCGCTTTGCTCCCCAGCTGTGAGCCCAGCTTCTGGCTGAGCGGCACTCCCCCTGTGGGAGCACACTGACCACCAGGGGGCAGCTCTTGCGTTGAGCATCTGCCCCTTGGTGGTCAGTGAATGTCATAGTGACCGGTCGTTCCACCATTTGGTCTATTTGCATATTAGCCTTTTATTATATAGGATAGGATATGTATTTTTGGTTTGCACAGCTAGACTGCAAGCTCTATGGTAATGGTAACAATGTGTTATATTTCTTCCAACACCTTTATAATACATTGTATAAAAATAGGTAGTTAATGCCATTTGATTCAGTGACCCCACTTCTAGGAATATATCCTAAGAAGCCTGAAACACCAATCAGAAAGAATATATGCACCCCTATGTTCACAGCAGCATTATTTACAATAGCTAAGATCTGGAAACAGCCAAGTGCCCATCAATGGAAAACTATGCAGCTGTAAAAAAGAAGGATCTCTTATCCTTTGAGACAGCATGGAGGGACCTGAAGAGAACTTTGCTAAGTGAAATAAATCCATCAGAGAAAGACAAGTATCACATGATCTCATTTATATGTGAACTCTAATGAACAAAATAAACTGATCGACAAAATAAACCCAGAGACATTGAAGCATGCAACAGACTGACATATTTCTGAGGGAATTGGGGTGGGGAGAGATTAATCAAAGAACTTATATACATACTAGAGGCCCGGGGCACAAAATTCGTGCACGGGGGTGGAGGGGTCCCTCAGCCTGGCCTGCATCCTCTCGCAATCCGGAACCCCTCGGGGGATGTCGGGCCTAAACCAGCAGTCAGACATCCCTCTCGCAATCCGGAACGCTGCATGCACCAGTGACCATACTTTTCATACAGGTGAAAGGCATCTTACTGTTGTATGGGTAGCTACAAGTTTTTGCCCTGATTATGAAAAGTAGTATATAACATGATCCTTCTGAGGCAGTAGTACCATTTTCCCTATCTTATGGGTGGAAAAACTGAAGCAGAGAGAAGTTAAGTAGTTGGCTTTGTCACATAGTTATAAGTATCAGAATCAGGGCTGACTATAAAACGTGCAAGCCACAGTCCATGCATGTCATCGCTGCATCATCCTGTTTTTTTTCAATGTTAGAGTAGCCTTGCCAAGTTTTAATTTTTAAACCTAAGGGACTGTTCCCAATATATAGAGTAGGGTCCCTAGGCCTGGCCGGTGATCAGGGCCATCTGTGGGGTGATGGGAGGGCAGGGTGACCGGGGGAGCCCCCACTGGCACTTGCCTTGGCTGGTGGCCTGGCGCCGCCCACTCACCGGCCCCACCCCCTATCGTCACAGCCGGCTGCCTCCCTCTGGGGGAAGGGGACAGACACTCAATTGAGCATCTGCCCCCCGGTGGTCAGTGTGTGTCATAGCAACCTGTTGTTCTGCCACTTTGTTCCACCGTTTGGTTGATTTGCATATTAGGGTTTTATTATATAGGATATGCATATATGCATAACCCAGGGACACAGACAATAGTGGGGTGAGGGCCTGGGGAGGGAGACAGTCAATGTGGGGGGAAGAGGATACCTGCAATACTTTCAACAATAAAGATAGATGAGACCACCAAGATGGCGGCATAGGTAAACACCGGAGACTGCTGCCGCAAACAACCACTTCAAAAATACAACTAAAAGACAGAACGGACATCACCCAGAACCACAGGAAGGCTGGCTGAGGAGAGACTCTTCAACTAGAAGGAAAGACAACAGCATACTGAGGCTCAGAGGAGGCGCAGTGTGGAAAATTTAAAGGTGCGGAGGTGCGCGCGCAAAGCAGACTGGTGGCTGAGGGCGCGGTTGTCGTTTTCAATCAGGAGGGAGTCTTAGACTCTGAGCTCCAGATCCAGGCGAGTCTCTAGGGACTCAGACTCAAACAGGAGAAGCGGGATTGTCTAGCATCAGCTGGAACGTGAGGGCAGCTTTCTCTCCGAGGTTTGCAGCGGTTGCCGGGGTTCTGAGAAGCAGAGCCTCTGGGAACGGGACTGAGAGCAGCCATAACTGCTCCCTCTGCCCGCCCTGCTGATCCCTTGCGACCCGCCCCGCCCAAGCCCTGCGCAGAGCCATTTGCCCGATAGCCTCAGGCAAAGGCTAGATTAGCACCTCCCCAGAGGACAGAAGTTTTCCCGGGCAGACACAGCTAATTCTCACAGCCGGTCGGCCTGGTGGTCAAATCCCTCTAGTATTAACTACAACAATCAAGGCTTAACTAGAACAAGACTGCACACAAAGACCACAAGGGGGTGCACCAAGAAAGCATAAAAAATGCGGAGACAAAAAAACATGACAGAAATGGAGGATATGGAGCTAAAAAACGCAATTTTGAGGGCTTGCAATAAACTTGAGGAGAGCCTCACGAAAACTAATGAGACCCTCGATGCTATGATAAAGAAACTAGAAATTAAGCATACACTGACTGAAATAAAGAATATTATACCCAATAGCAGACCAGAGAAGTGCAAGAATCAAGCCAAAGATTTGAAATGCGAAGAAGCAAAAAACTCCCAACCGGAAAAGCAAAATGAAAAAAGAATCCGAAAATACGAAGATAGTGTAAGGAGCCTCTGGGACACCTTCAAGCGGACTAATATCAGAATAATAGGGGTGCCAGAAGATGAGAGACAGCAAGATATTGAAAACCTATTTCAAGAAATAATGGCAGAAAACTTCCCCCAACTGGTGAAAGAAATGGACTTACAGGTCCAAGAAGCGCAGAGAACCCCAAACAAAAGGAATCCAAAGAGGACCACACCAAGACACATCATAATTAAAAATGCCAAGAGCAAAAGACAAAGAGAGAATCTTAAAAGCAGCAAGAGAAAGAGACTCAATTACCTACAAGGGAATACCCATATGACTGTCAGCTGATTTCTCAACAGAAACTTTGCAGGCCAGAAGGGAATGGCAAGAAATATTCAAAGTGATGAATACCAAGAACCTACAACCAAGATTACTTTATCCAGCAAAGCTATCATTCAGAATTGAAGGTCAGATAAAGAGCTTCACAGATAAGGAAAAGCTAAAGGAGTTCATCACCACTAAACCAGTATTATACGAAATGCTGAACGGTATCCTTTAAGAAGAGGAAGAAGAAAAAGGTAAAGATACAAATTGTGAACAACAAACATGCATCTATCAACAAGTGAATCTAAGAATCAAGTGAATAAATAATCTGATGTACAGAATGAACTGGTGATTATAATGAATCAGGGACATAGAAAGGGAAGGGACTGACTATTCTTGGGGGGGGAAGGGGAGTGGGAGATTCGGGAAGAGACTGGACAAAAATCGTGCACCTATGGATGAGGACAGTGGGTGGGGAGTGAGGGCAGAGGGTGGGGCGGGAACTGGGAGGAGGGGAGTTAGGGGGGGGGGGGAAAAAGAGGAACAAATGTAATCTGAACAATAAAGATTTAATAAGAAAAAAAATAGGAATTTAAAAAAAAATTCATTTCATTATGTTAAAAAAAAAACAATAAAGATAAATTTTTTTAAAAAAGCACACACACTTAAAAAAAAGGTTAATGTACTTTTTTTTAAAGAGATTAAGCTTGATAATTTGTCCACCCATGACAGTCCAGAGAGCTTCTAATAGGAATACTTTTATAGTTGCCTTGCCTAATCTCCTTTGACTCTAACTACACTGTCTTTTGGTAAACATGTACCAGGGCCCTGTGCTAAATAGTATGGATAAATAAAATGAGGGAGAGAGAGGTCGACCAAGATGGCGGCGTAGGTAAACACCGGAGACCGCTGCCGCAAACAACCATTTCAAAAATACAACTAAAAGACTGAACGGACATCACCCAGAACCACAGGAAGGCTGGCTGAAGAGAGACTCTACAACTAGAAGGAAAGAGAACAGCAAATCGAGGCTCAGAGGCGGCGCAGTGTGGAAAATACAAAGGTACCGAGGTGCGCGCGAAAGCGGGCTGGTGGCTGAGGGCGCGGTTGTCGTTTTCTGTCGGGACTGAGTCTCAGACTCTGGGCTCCAGATCCGGGCGAGTCTCTAGGGACCCAGACTCAAACGGGAGAAGCGGGATTACCCGGCATCAGTTGGAACCTGAGGGCAGCTTTCTCTCCGAGGTTTGCAGCGGCTGCCGGGGTTCTGAGAAGCAGAGCCTCTGGGAACGGGACTGAGCGTGGCCATAACTGCTCCCTCCGCCCGCCCTGTTGATCCCGCCCCGCCCAAAGCCTGCGCACAGCCATTTGCTGATCGCCTCAGGCAAAGGCTGGATTAGCGCCTCCCCAGAAGACAGAGTTTTCCGCACAGCTGATTACTATAGCCAGCCGGCCTGAGGGTCAAATCCCCCTAGTGTTAACTACAACAATTAAGGCTTGGCTAGAACAAGACTGCGCACAGAGACCACAAGGGGGTGCACCAAGAAAGCATAAAAGATGCGGAGACAAAAAAACATGACAGAAATGGAGGATATGGAGCTAAGAATCGCAATTTTGAGGGCTTGCCATAAATTTGTGCAGAACCTCACGAAAACTAATGAGACCCTCGATGCTACGATAAAGAAATTAGAAAGTAAGCATACACGGACTGAAATAAAGAATATTATACCCAATAGCAGACCAGAGGAGTACAATAATCAAACCAAAGATTCGACAAAAAACACCCAATTGGAAAAGCAAAATGAAAAAAGAATCCGAAAGTGTGAAGATAGTGTAAGGAGCCTCTGGGACAGCTTTAAGCGGTCTAATATCAGAGTCATTGGAGTGCCAGAAGATGAGAGACAGCAAGATATTGAAAACCTATTTCAAGAAATAATGGCAGAAAACTTCCCCCACCTGGTGAAAGAAATGGACTTACAGGTCCAAGAAGCGCAGAGAACCCCAAACAAAAGGAATCCAAAGAGGACCACACCAAGACACATCATCATTAAAATGCCAAGAGCAAAAGACAAAGAGAAAATCTTAAAAGCAGCAAGAGAAAGAGGCTCAATTACCTACAAGGGAATACCCATACGACTGTCAGCTGATTTCTCAACAGAAACTTTGCAGGCCAGAAGGGAATGGCAAGAAATTTTCAAAGTGCTGAATACCAAGAACCTACAACCAAGATTACTTTATCCAGCAAAGCTATCATTCAGAATTGAAGGTCAGATAAAGAGCTTCACAGATAAGGAAAAGCTAAAGGAGTTCATCACCGCCAAACCAGTATTATATGAAATGCTGAAAGGTATCCTTTAAGAAGAGGAAGAAGAAGAAAAAGGTAAAGATACAAATTATGAACAACAAACATGCATCTATCAACAAATGAATCTAAGAATCAAGTGAATAAATAACCTGATGTACAGAATGAACTGGTGATTATAATAGAATCAGGGACATAGAAAGGGAATGGACTGACTATTCTTGGGGGAAAAAGGGGTGTGGGAGATGCGGGAAGTGACTGGACAAAAATCATGCACCTATGGATGAACACAGTGGGTGGGGAGTGAGGGTGGAGGGTGGGGTGGGAGCTGGAAGGAGGGGAGTTATGGGGGGAAAAAAGAGGAACAAATGTAATAATCTGAACAATAAAGATTTAATTAAAAAAAAAAAAAAAATAAAAATAAAATAAAATGAGGGAGCCATGTAACTTACCCTCAAAAAGCTAACAGTGGAAAAGAGGGGGAAAGATAAGGAAATAGCTAATTGTAATAAGTACTGAAATGACAAATATAGCACTCAATACATTATTATAGAGATGATAATTTGGCCAACTCTGAGATTAATTTGCCTGTACTAAGCAAGCATAAGTTATAATTTCCCCACTCTTTAAACTTCTCCAATTTTTCAGAATATCCAAATCATTAGTCACTTACCCTTGTTGCACAGGCTGTAACTGCAAGATCACTTGGGTTTTAGTGTCTTCAGGGTTCTCCCCATCATTTCCTTCAGTGGGTACCACAACCACATCCCCCACTGGGACACTCACTTCTGCATTAGCCATCTTTCACATGAAGTCAGATAGCTGAAGCTGCTGTCAGAAACAAGAAGCACCAGTAACTTCGTCTGGTTTGAAAAGATGGTAACAATAGGAAAGGAAAACCAAGATAACTACCAGATCCAAGGGCACTGTGGAGATCATGGTTCTCTGAAAAGGATGGGAACGTGAGATGGGGCTGACATAGGCTCCGATCATTCTAGAAATATCTCAGTATTCACTTGCTATTGTAGGCTTTCCTAAATATGAACGATTCATTCAATGGCATCTCTATCAGCTCTACAAGCTCCTAAGAACCAATTGTACATATCACTTTCCAACTCCATGTTTAGTGACATTTTAAGTTGATAACTTAAAATCAGTGATGCTGGAAGTATATACACCACAGAAATTGGCAAGCACTACAAATCAGAATGTGTGTTTTTCCTAGGGAGCTGGTTTATAGCACACCTCTAGTTCCATCCCAAATAGCAAGCTGCTAGAAAGTAGGAATAGGAATCTATTTTTTTTTAATATATTTTTATTGATTTCAGAGAGGAAGGGAGAGGGAGAGAGAGATAGAAACATCAATGATGAGACAGAATCACTGATTGGCTGCCTCCTGCACGCCCCCTACTGGGGATCAAGCCTGCAACCCGGGAATGTGCCCTGGACCAGAATGGAACCTGGGACCCTTCAGTCCGTAGCCCAACACTCTATCCACTGAGCCAAACCAGCTAGGGCAGGAATCTATTTTCTTTGCAACCAGCCATTATACTTCATCAAGCGCTCTGTCTTTTGTGAGTACTTAATAAGTATATGCTGCCCTACCTGATTTGGCTCAGTGGATAGAGCGTCAGCCTGTGGACTAAAAGTCCTGGGTTTGATTCCAGTCAAGGGCACATGCCTGAGTTGCAGGCTTGATCCCCAATACGGGGTGTGCAGGAGGCAGCCAATCAATGATTCTCTCTCATCATTGATGTTTCTATCTCTCTCTCCCTGTCCCTTCCTCTCTAAAATCAATAAAAATGTGTTTTTTGTTAGTATCTGCTGACTAACTGAACTAAGCTTATAGGAAGAAAAAGATAACTTGCAGTGTGTAGTTGTTTAATAAATACTGAATCCAATTTTATGGCCTCTAGAACATTTTTTTTTTTTTTTTTTTTGGTGCCCTCTCTGAAGCTAGAACTTCTTAATATCTTTCTGCCTCAGACTGAATGGAGAAATAATCTCACCTGACATCTCCCTTGCAGAACTGTTGAGGAGACCAGTGTCCAGCACCACATGCTCCTCAACTCTAAAGTAACTCAAAGCATTGTCCCAGCCTTAATGAAAACTCAGAGGGCCACAGGATATTCTGCAGTTAGTCTTCACAGTTGAAAAGGAGAGTAATTTAAGAGAGAATGAATAGGAGGACTGTATTTACTTAGACACGTAGGTGAGGATGACTAGGGCTGTGCTGAATGGAGCAGGCACACAATGGATGCAAGTTTGAATATGTAACTGGTAGTCAGATGATTGAAACTGTATTTCAGCTCTGCCACAGCATTTGTTTGCCTGTAATACACATACTTAAGCATGGTACTCAGTCTATTTGACCCCAAAATACTTTTCCAGTTTTATCTGTAACTCTAATACCCTAAGAATCCTAAACTCTAGCCATACCAACAACCCACTGTATTCTGAACATATAATATGAACTTTCAGGTTTTTATACTTTGTTATTCCTTAAGTCCAAAACTCCTTTCTCCTTCTCTCCTTCCCCTTTCAGGCCCAGTTGAAAGATCACTCCTCCACATAGTCACTGACAAACCATTTTCTTTTCTGCAGTGCCTCAATACTTGGTTTGTAACTATCCTCTAGTGTTTACCACCCTGTGTCACGTATTGCAGTTAATTGAATGGGCATCTATACTCATAACCATACTGTACTGTCAGGACACAGGCTGTTTATATATAAAAATAATTTTCTCTCTCACAGACCTGCTCATCATAGACACTGACATAGATTGGTTCAATAAATGTTTGTATTTGACCTACTTTTGTATTTGAAAATTCCTCATATCCAACTTACACTTCTGCCCTTTATGATCTCACATTTAACTTTTATACCTGAATCTTACAACTTCTATATCCAAAAGTCTCCTAAGATATCTTTTGGCACCTTAAACTTGCTCTTATTTTCTGCCTCAGTAAATGGCGCTAGCCTCCACCCATTTCTCCAACCAGAAACTGAGTTATTTTTGACTCCTCTCTTTCTTCTCTAAAGCTAATCAACTAATAAATCCTATCCATTTTATCATATATATATATAGTGTGTGTGTGTATATATATATATATATATATATATATATATAATTTTTTTAAAATCATCTCCCATTCTCCATCTGTGTTGCCACCACCATATTCTGAGCCACCACACTGCCCACTTGCTAGCCTCATTTCTCATAGTTTTTCCTCTCACAATATGGGTTCCTATCATTGAATTTTTCCCAATTTCTCAAACATACCATATTTTCTCACCTGAGCCTTCACACTTGTTTCCTCTACCCGGAATCCTTTTTTTCTTCCTCTTTGGCTAGTAGTTACTGCTAAATTTTTGTGACTTAAAACATCACTTCCTTGGAGAGACTTTTGGTGACTTCCTTTACTAGATTTGAGCTTGTGTTCTTGCTCCCTCAGTGCCTGCAGCACCCTTGTCACAACCATCATCCCACTTTGCCAGTCTCTCTCCACCAGACAACATCCTGGAAGAACAAGGATTGCTTTTCTTTTTCAACAGTTTCCCTGTGCCTAACTCAGTGCTCAGGACACAGGAGTATAGTTTTCAAATATCACTTCTACAAAACTCCTACCTAAAACTTTCTAAGGAAATCTGGCACATAGCAGGTATGTAATACATTTTTAACCTAAAAGACTTGTAGAATTTTCTATATTTCTTTTTTTTTTAAATATATTTTATTGATTTTTCACAGAGGAAGGGAGAGAGACAGAGAGTTAGAAACATCGATGAGAAACATCGATCAGCTGCTTCCTGCACATCTCCTACTGGGGATGTGCCCGCAACCCAGGTACATGCCCTTGACCGGAATCGAACTTGGGACCTTTCAGTCCGCAGGCCGACGCTCTATCCACTGAGCCAAACCGGTTTCGGCTATATTTCTAACTTAGGGAATATAAATTTGCTTAGGCAGCTAGTCTAAGCTGCCTGGCTTATTGTCCCATCATTATGGCTAGTTCACCAAATATTTACTAAGTTTCTACTCCACATCAGCATAGAGTTAGACTCCTTGCACACGAAAAGAATAATATCTTCTCTTATGGAACTACAAAAGGGAAAGAGATGCATGACACTGTCATATACAAGAGGAAAAAAGCAACTAATTTACGCACTTCTGTAAATTAAAGGTTTAAAACCAGAAAAAGAAGAGAATCAATGGACTAGTGTGGCTGGCTTCTGGCAGTAGAACCAAGGCAATTAGGCTCTGTGAGTCTAGTTATTTTTGAATATGTAACTGGTAGTCAGATGATTGAAACTGTATTTCAGCTCTTATTCTCATAAACCAAAAAGGGATATGAAGAAGTACATACATACTGTCAAGCCCTGGAATTGAACCAAACTATATTCAAAGTTTAAACTATAAAAATGTAGGATAAATTAAAATAATCACAGCTAGCCCTAACCGGTTTGGCTCAGTGGATAGAGCGTTGGCCTCCGGACTGAAGGGTCCCGGGTTCAATTCCAGTCAAGGGCACATGCCTGGCGGCTCAATCCCCAGCAGGGGGCGTGCAGGAGGCAGCCAATCAATGATTTTCTCTCATCATCGATGTTTCTATCTCTGTCTTCCTCTCTGAAGTCAATAAAAAATATATTTAAAAAAGGTATTCTTTTTTTAAAAATATATTTTATTGATTTTTTACAGAGAGGAAGGGAGAGGGATAGAGAGTTAGAAACATCAATGAGAGAGAAACATCCATCAGCTGCCTCCTGGACACCCCCTACTGGGGATATGCCCGCAACCAAGGTACATGCCCTTGTCCGGAATCGAACCTGGGACCCTTCAGTCCACAGGCCAACGCTCTATCCACTGAGCCAAACCGGTTAGGGCAAAAAAAGATATTCTTTAAAAAAAAAAAATAATCACCACTAACATTTGTTGAACACGTTTATTGTCAAGCACTATTGTTACCATTACATATTTAATGAATTTAAAAGATATCTTACCATGTATCAAACTTATGGAATTTATTATCCCAAAAAAGTGACTTAAAATTTTAAAACTAGTTTAGGTGAATTAATGGGTTAGAGAAGCAGAATTAGAAGGATGCTTCTAATTTCAACCTTCTACCCTATGGTTGGGCCCTCCCTACAACACTAAGTGGTCGACTAACAACTTGATTAATACTTTCCTCAATAGAAACTCATACTTTAGCCGAAACCGGTTTGGCTCAGTGGATAGAGTGTCGGCCTGTGGACTGAAGGGTCCTGGGTTCAATTCCTGTCAAGGGCATGTACCTGGGTTGTGGGCACATCCCCAGTGGGAGATGTGCAGGAGGCAGCTAATCGATGTTTCTAACTCTCTATCTCTCTCCCTTCCTCTATGTAAAAAATCAATAAAATATATTTAAAGAAAAAAAAAACTCATACTTTATTCCTTACCCTACCCACACCTTGGCACTCAAGAGGAATGTTCTGGCTGCTTCTCTAACTTTCTGAGAGTTTATCAAAGAGGATAATAATAATTATCCATAAAGTGTCAGTCAGAGACACAGGTCTGATTCAGTCAACATGGCATCCTTTGGAGAACCATGTTGATATTCTTTAGAGAAGCTAGTTTGGGCTCACTCTATTACTGTAAATACCATATTCCTAGCAAGTAACCCGAAACCAGCTCTTCAAACTACACTGGCTAACTGCAAGGTCATCTCTTTGAGCTGAGTGTAAACTGAAAAACAGCTCCTGTTTATATCAACAAAAACTCCTGAGGCAAGAGAGTTAGTTGATCCCTCGGGTATTTAATGGAAAGGTCCTTCAAGTATTCATTGTGGAATCACACAACACTTCCTGTAATTCTAGAACACACAAAGGAAAGATGTCAAATCTTTGTGAAAAGTTAAAATTATTTTGTACTTATTCTCAGAGAGAAAAAAGACACCTTGAAAGTAAATTCACGACTGCTTACCTAGGCTATTGGAAAACTAAACAAATGACAACTGACTTACTCTGAATGAAATTCATTTTTTTTGTCCTGAAAACTAACGTTTAAAACATGGCAAGGGATTAAGTATGAGTGTCACTTGATCACAGGAACATGTGAGTTGGTAACTGATAAGAAATAACAGAAATACCAGATATCCTGAAGTTTTCTAACCCCCAAAAGTATTTATGTATTGCATACTGTAGTGTAATTTTTGTAGACTGTGTAGTCTAGTCTTAAGAAATTTCCAAGTTAAAATTTGAGGCCAAAATTCCTTGACTTTTCCCCCCCTTTTTTATTCCTTCTCGTGTACTTAGTAGGTGATCCAGAGTGCTTCCAGATGTAATTGAAGCCAACAGAAAGGCTACACGGGACCACTGTGAGGGAAACAGCCAGAGCAAATGAAGTTCAGGATAACTATTATTGGAGATCACCATGTAGGAATGTGAGGAAGCAATAGGATAAAAGCCTTATTTGAAGAGTCATCCTACTAGAGTCTAGGGGACTTAGGACAAGACCAATACAGAGCCCAAACTAACCCAAGGAAGTTGTGTACAAGTTAGCTTTTGGATATACTTGTTGAAATAAATATGAATGGTTGATTAATGAAAGTCATCAAGTCGGTAAACACTAAATACACATAATTGATAAAAGGCTAACAAATTAGGGGAGGCTGTCCAAACACTTAATGAAAAAGTCCTCCGAAAGCACTTCACTAATAAATAACCTTTTGCAGATGCCAGGGGTGGGGGTGGGGGGGGGGGAGGGAATAAACCCTCCGTGAAGACTAGAATCATCTACCTGTTCCTCCCTTTCTCTCATCTTCCAGGCTGAGAAAAAAAACCCACTTCTTGGTCCTCCTGAGCAGACATCAGAGCCCCCTTTGTATCTGCTATGAAGTGGTTTTGATCTTCATTTCATCTTGAGAGAGCAATGCCGGTCTCCTTCCACCCCTGGGAGAGCCAAGCCTTTCCCTGAGCCTCAGTCAAGGATCCACACGCCTTCACCTGGACCCTCAGGGCAGGTTTCCCCGGGCCAGCTCCCCAGACATTTCAGAAAGTGGGGGTACGCTGAGCTTCTTCCCCTCGAATATCTTCTCTCCGGTCCTCAGAAACCAGGGTTTCCCATCCCCTGACATCCCCGGGGGCCCCATTCTCTACCTAGACGTCGGGAGGTCCTCAAACCTCTCGTTTCCTCATAGATCTGGGCCCTTCTTATTCCTACTTATTCTTTACTCCTACCGGCCTCACCCCCAGGCCTGTCCACCCGCCTGGGAGGAGCACCCGCCGCCTCCCCTGGACTCAAAGGCCGCGGCTTCCAGCACGCCCCGCAGGTGAAGCCGGGACCCTCCCTTCCTCAGCAGAACCCCCTGATCCTGCTCTCCCGCCGAGGCGCCGAGGCTCCCCTCCCGGGCCGGCGGCCAGGCTCCCTCACCTGTCCCCCTCCCGCCACCCCACTCCCAGCACCACACAGGCCGCGCCCCGGCTCTTTATCCCAGGGACTGGTGCTCCCCGGCCCCCGCCTCTGGGGCCACCCCAGGACCCCGGGCCCCCTCGCCAGGGTCCTGGGCGTCCGGGACCTCTCAGTCCGGAGTCCTCCGGCCCCTCGGACAAGGACTTCCGGGCTCCTCGGTCCGGAGGCGCCGGGGCCCCCCCAGTGCCCGGCTCGCCGGCCCCCGCTGCCCTCGGCCGGGGGCCGAGCTCCGGCGGCGCGGCCGGCCGCGCTGGGGGCGGCCCGGCAGTTCGGGCGGACCCAGCGGCAGCGTCCCCCCACCCCCCCCGCGGCGCCGCGACGTCCGCTCGCTCCCCGGCGGCGGCGGCGGCACGCACAGGGCGTGGGGAGGCGCCCGCGGAGGCAGCAGCCCCCCGCCCCCTGTGCGCCCGCCCGCCCTCGCCGGCCGCCGCGCGGCCCCCGCGCCCGCCCCCCCCGCCCCCACCCCACCCCGCGCCCGCGCCCGCGCGCCCACCCCTCCCCCTCCTCACCGTCTCCGTCGGGCAGGCGGGCGGCGAGCGGCCAGGGCGGGCGGGCGACAGAGCATGCGCAGAGGCCGCCACGGCTGCTACCGCCACCGCCGCCGCGAGGCCGGACTTCAACACTTCCGGCCGCCGCCGCCAGCGAGCTGGCGCCTTAAAGGGGACGCGTCCCTCTTGTCGAGCCCGCGGAAGACGAACCTCAGCCGGAGGGATTTGAGTGAGGCTTTACCACTGAGCAGGGTCTTCTCTGGAAAATCCGTGTTGGGAAGGACGCCAGGGACCCTGATAACTCTTCTTCCCCCATTTCATGGATGAGGAAAATTAAAGAATCACTTCATCCACTGTCGGGGGGCAAAGACAGGTCTCTCCACTCCTCTGGAGGACCTTGCCCCCTTTACCTCCCAAATCCTGTTCCGAAGCTTACATCTTACTAGACCCCTAGAAGTTATGAGCCAGCTATGAATTTGGAATCAAAAGATCTGGTCACGAGTCCTTGAGCAAGCTGCTTGCTGCATTCTCTGACCTACGCATGTTTGCTAAGCTTTCCTGGTTGTGAGGTGGTACTAGGTTCAAGTATTAACTTCTTTGTGCGAGTTATTTAACAGCTCAAAACCTCTATTTTACATAAGGCTTAAGGTTGTTGTGAGTGTTAAAAGAGATGATACGCATGATCTCATATGTGGAATGTAATTAACAAAATAAACTGATGAACGGCGTGGATCCAGAGACGTGGAAGCATGGGACAGAGTGCGGAGGGAGGGGAAGGAGAATTGCTTCCCATCTCGCCTCTTCCTGTGCATCACACCTCTGCCCTCCATCCCCTTTGTCTTGAAGGGGTGACAGGGAGTTTTACAAGTTCTTGATTCAAGAACAAGGGAGGCAGCCCAGGAGTAAGCAATAGAACTGAATTGGGGGGCGGGGGAGGTCAGACAAGCTGGATTCTAGACTTAGCTGTAGCAGCTCTCTTAAGCCTTGATTTCTTTTTTTAAATATTTTTATTGATTCAGAGAGGAAGGGAGAGGGAAAGAGATAGAAACATCAATGATGAGAATCATTGATTGGCTGCCTCCTGCTCGCCCCCTACTGGGGATCGAGCCTGAAACCCCGGGCATGTGCCCTTGACCAAAATCAAACCTGGTACCTTTTGGTCTGCAGGTCGACACTCTATCCACTGAGCCAAACCAGCCAGGGCCAGCCTTGATTTCTTAATCTATAAAATAGAGATGATTTTTCCCACTGTGCCCACCTCTCAGTGCTGTTTCCGGGATCAAATGAGGAGACTTAGGACCCATGTTCATGTCTGTTGTTATGATCAAGGACTTACACATTAGCAGATGATTCTGAATGTAATGGGGGCTGGTCAGGCCTGGACTGTTGACCTATGTGAACTATTCTTAGTGGGGCCATTTATATATTTTGATTATGTATCCAACACTCATTGAACATTTACGCAAACCCTGTCCCTGCTTTCATAAGCTCTTAGTTCACCTTCTGCAGACAGAATTGTAAACAGACAGGACAGGACAGTGTGATAGGTGTTACCCTAAGTTACAAAGAAAGCACTGAAAATCTACAAAGGACCCTCCCTGGAGAACTCCTGGGAGGCTTCACAGAGAAGGGGATATTTGAACCTAGTCTCCAGGATGAGTAGGAGTTCCTCACGGGGAAAAGTGAGGAAGAGCATGCAAAAAAGTACACGAGCAGAGACAAAGAAGTAGGAAATGATGGGAGATGGGACTGAAGAGGGAGGCTGGAACCAGATGGTTGGCATAAGGAGTCAGGAGCTATCCTGAAGAGGGGGGAGGCCCAAGGGAGGTTTAAGTCCTCTCCAGCTACACTGCTAACACCCAGCCCACAGGACTTGCCTGGACCGCTGCAGCAATTTCCCAGTACTTAGCAACCCTATCCACCCTGTCCCCAATTGCTATTCACCCTAGGCACCTAGAGTAATCTCTTAAAGAAGTAAAGTTAAATGTGACGTTCCTGTTAAAAACCTTTTAATAACCTCCCATTGCACTTGGAATAAAACGCAGACTTCCCTCTAGGGCCCCATGCATGATCTTCCTGCTGCTGCTTCTGTATCCCTCATTCACTGTGCCTTCCCTGGCTCCCAACTGATAGTAGGGTTCCCAGCCACATTCTTCTCTATCGTCGCTGCCCCTTGTTCTATCAGGGCACCTGTTATGTTCATCTGGTGGACTATTTTCAGGCGAAGAACACACCCAAGTTACTGACTCAATCCCTCTGCTTACCTTCATAGCAATTCCCATAATTTGAAATTCCCTAGATGATTTACTTATCTAGTTTGTGTCTTTTGTTTACATCACATAGCATTTGGAGCAGAGTGTAGTGTGCAGCTAATATTGATTAATCGGATGAATGATCAGAAAAAATTATAAGATAAGGAGTAGCTAGGAGAAAGACCAGGAAAAGAAAGCTATGGGGGAAGTGCTATGATCATCCAGGCCAAAGAGAAGAAGTGCCTCATGCAGGGCAGAGCCAGAGGGAACACATCAGCAGCCTTGATATGGAAGCAACAGGTGTTAGTGACAATGGAATGTAGGGGGTGAGAAAGAGAAAGGGACAAGAATGACCCCCAGTGAAGGAACAAAGCAGGAAGAGTTGGTTGGGGATTGAGGGGAAAAAGAAATGATGAGTCCGTTTAGACTTGTCTGAGGGGTTTGAGGGACATCCAAATGAAGGTGTTCAGAGGAAGTTGGATTGACTTGTCCCCAGCAAGAGGCCAGTGCTGGGATTTGAGATGGAACCACAGAGGACAAGAGTGGATGAGGTCACCCGGCTGGCAAGGCTCAGTGGTTGAGCGGTGACCTATGAACCAGGAGGTCACGGATCAATTCCCATCATTGATGTTTCTATCTCTCTCTCCCTCTCCCTTCCTCTCTGAAATCAATAAAAATATGTATATATTTTTAAAAAGGGGATGAGGTCACTCCTGGGCTCTACATTATCCATCTGTGAAGAAGTGTGGCCTATGGGTCCAAGAAAAGTGTGCAGAGGGAGGGGGCTAGAGGCCCAAACCTGGAGAATATTAAGCCTTAAGGAACCTGCAGGGACCAGCCAGAAGTGGTCGGAAAGGTTAGGTCCCTGAACAGAGGGGGGAGAGGAAACCAAGAGAGAAGTCAGGGAGCTTTCAGAAGGAGGGGATGGTGCCAACAATGCCAAATATTGCAAGGATCTGGCCAGGAATAACAAGCCACTGGATTTGGCAACTAAGAGGTCATCCCTGATCCTTCCAGGGTGATCACCTGGGGGTTGGGCAGGAGGCCAGACTGTGGTGGATCAAATAGGGAAGAGAAGTGGCAGAAACAGTGAGTCGGTACAATTCTTTAAATTTTTTTTTATAGAAAGAAGGAACTAGGACAAAGCAATAAGATGATTATTTTGAGAGAAAAATCATGTGAAGATTTTCCTTTTGAATTTTTTTCCTCTTAATTGTTTTTCCTGTTAATTACATGTTCACTGTAGAAAATTATAAAGTGCATAAAAAGATGGAGAAGCAGAGGGAAAAAAACACTTTTTAAAATATATATATATTTTATTGATTTTTCACAGAGAGGAAGGGAGAGGGATAGAGAGCTAGAAACATCGATGAGAGAGAAACACCAATCAGCTGCCTCCTGCACACTCCCCACTGGGTATGTGCCGGCAACCAAGGTACATGCCCTTGACTGGAATCGAACCTGGGACCCTTGATTCCGCAGGCCGACGCTCTATCCACTGAGCCAAACCGGCTAGGGCAGGGAAAAAAAACACTTTTATTTAACATCTGTCATATTCCCTTTCCATCTTTTTTCTCTGCATTTTCCCCCTTTACCTGGATGAATTATTTTGAAAGTACAATTCCATGTTATACTCCTTTTCCCTACTAAACGCTGTGTCCTAAACATTGAAGAGAATTCTTTTTCTACTTCTTTCTTTTTCTTTCTTTTTTTTTTAAATATGAGAGTCAGCCCTGGCTGGTGTTTCTCAGTGGTTAGAGTGTCAGCCTGCACACAGAAGGGTCCTGGGTTCAGTTCCTGGTTAAGTAAGTGTTAGGTTGGAGGGAGCCCAGGATCAGATGCATGCAGACGTGTGATGAGATAATGGACCCTCCCTGGCATTTCTAACAGATCAGCGTGCCAGACATAGATACCGGCTTCTCCCTGAATTCACAATGACCCCCACACAGATACTGACTCCTTCCTGAATATACTGCCCACCCCCTGTGTCGGAAACTTGTCAGCTGAATACCTCAGCTCATGTCCCTGCCCCTCACCCAACCGCAGTATAAAAAAAGCGCCCCCCTCCCTGTTGGCATGAAGCCACAGGCCCTGTCTTTGGGGTTCGTGGGTCGCCCGGGGACGCAGAATAAAACCTTTCCTTTCTTCCTTTTCTGATCGACTCTCTTTATTTCCTACGCCGCCTCCTGAGCCACCTAACCTAACAGTAAGGGCATGGTACCTTGGTTGCAGGTTCACTCCCCATCCCCGGTCAGGGCACATGCAGGAGGCAACCAGTCAATGTGTCTCTCTCACATTAATGTTTCTTCCTCCTTCCATTTCTCTCCTCCTTCCTTTTCTCCTTCCCTTCCTCCCTCCTTCTCTCCCTCCTTTCCACTCTCTCTGAAAAGCAATGGAAAAAATATCCTCAGGTGAGAATTAACAAATAAATATGAGAGACAGTTGAATGGCCAGTCTAGTTGTATCCTCCCTTCTAGCATTCTTGGAGTCTCTCTGATATCTGAGCAGACAAATTTTGTTTGGAAAATAATTCTGTTCATTTTGGGTGAATGAAAAAGTTGAACAATGGAAGAGCCAAAAATAATTTTGGGGGCAGCTGGCAGTGTGGGATGTTCAAGACATCCAGGCCCTGCTGACTGAAGGGTCCTGGGTTCGATTCTGGTCAAGGGCACATGCCCTGGTTGCAGGCTCGAGCCACAGTAAGGGGCGTGGAGGAGGCAGCCAATCAATGATTCTCATCGATTTTTCTGTCTCTCTTTTCTTCTCCCTTTCTCTCTGAAATCAATAAAAAAAAAAAAATTAAAAAAAGACATCCAGGCCCCCTTAGGGAGGAAGAGAGAGAGACATCAGTGAGAGAGAGAATCATTGACTGGCTGCCTCCTGCACGCCCCACACTGGGGATCAAGCCCACAACCAGGCATGTGCCCTGACTGGGAATCAAACCATGACCTCCTGGTTCATAGGTCAATGCTCAACCACTGAGCCGCACCATCCAGGCAGCAATTTAGACTTATACAATCTCCCAGGTCCTATTATTAACCCATTTTAATGTGAGTAATGTGAGAGGTTACAAACTTTCCCAAGTTCATACTTCTGCTTAGTGGCTTGGTTGGGTTTGAACACAGGCAGTTGTACTTACAGCTCATGCTCCTGGCCCCTTCACTGTGGATCTTCTATCCCTGGCTACACGTAGAATCACTTGGGGAGATACTATAAAACACCTTTACCAGGGTCCCGCCCCAGATGAATTCAAGTGGGATCTCTGAGGGTAGAGCCCAGACATTAATATTTTCTAAAATGTCCATAGATGACTCTGATGACCAGCCCAGGATAAGAACTATGGCTCTGCTGGCTCCTGAGTATATTAATTCCATGCTACGTAATAACAACAACAGCATAATGGCTATCACTTACTGAGTGCCATGCCATTTTTTAAAAAATATTTTTTTATTGAGAGGAAGGGAGAGAGAGAGAGAAATATCAATGATGAGAATCATTGATTGACTGCCTCTTGCACATCCCACAACCAGGGTATGTGCCCTTACCTGGAATCAAACCGTGACCTCCTGGTTCATAGGTCAATGCTCAACCACTGAGCCATGCTGGTTGGGCCATTTTTTAATTTTTAATCCTCACCTGAGGACATGTTGTTATTGTTTTTAGAGAAAGGAAGGAAGAGAGAGAGAAAAACATCTATGTGAAAGAGAAATATTGATCGTTGCCTCCTTTATGCACCCTGATCAGAAGAGAAACCCGAAACCTAGGTATGTGCCCTAAATGGAAATCAAACGTGCATCCTTTTTTTTTTATATATATATATATTTTTTTAAATATATTTTATTGATTTTTACAGAGAGGAAGGGAGAGAGATAGAGAGTTAGAAACATCGATGAGAGAGAAACATCGACCAGCTGCCTCCTGCACATCTCCCACTGGGGATGTGCCCGCAACCAATGTACATGCCCCTGACCGAATCGAACCCGGGACCCTTCAGTCCGCAGGCCAACGCTCTATCCACTGAGCCAAACCGGTCTCGGCATGCCATTTTAAACTTATTTAACAATGGTATGAAACTAGAAGTCAATCACAAGAAAAAATGAAAAACACATACTTTATTTAATCCCAAAAGGTAGTACTAGTAGTGTCCCCCTCTCACAGACAGGAAAATAGCTTGCATAGCTGGGAAGTACTATGGCCTAGTCATTCTGATTCCCTGAGACCAGCTGCTCATCAGGTTAAAGGGAAAAGAAACTAATATTGCATGAGCCCCTTCTCTGTGTCTGCCACCGTGCTAGGAGCTTCCCCATAGATGAAATTCCAGGTGGAGAATTTGCTTTCTGGGAAGGGTGTGTTATCCCCATTTTTTCAGAAGAGGCAAGACAGGCTCAGTGAAATTAAGTGGCACACCCTGCGTGACATGGCTGACGAGCCGCAGAGCTGCCACTCCCAGTGGGGTTGTCCAAAGTCAAGGCTCTGTGCCAGGTCAATTTTTTCCTTTTCTAGGGTGCCACCTTCTGCCAAGGCCAGAGTTGGAAACTCCAGTGCTGCCAGGACCAGGCCTTGAATGAAATCTGCAGCAGTCCTGCTGGGGTCAGACCAGCCATGGGGTTCATGCCCATCTGGAGGGGCGGCAGCTCCTCTGCCAGCCTGCCATGGCCTTCCTCGGATGTTGGTCGGTCTACTTGGCCAGAGCATCCAATTTGGAAGAGGAGGTAGAAATCATGAGTTTGTTTAATTGGTTGATAACCAATTTTAAAAAATCACACAAAACTTCAAGCATCTCTGGGCTCTACATTATCCATCTATGAAGAAGGGTGGCCTATGGCTTCTCAGGTGGCAGCCTCTGGTCTCTCCAGGTATCTACCTCTAACCTGGAACAGTGTCGCCAGCTGCCTGGCCAGCCACTGGTTCTGCAAACTCAACATGTCCACAACTGAATTCATAATTTCTATCCCTGCCTTTCCTTCGATTCCCCCCAACCACCAAACCTGCTTCTCCTCTTGTCTCTTCCACCTCAAGGACTGCCACCTTCATCCCTAAGTCATCTCCCAAGAACCCCGTAACACCACCTCCTCTCTGAATCCCCACTTGATCTGGGCCACCATCACTGCCTGCCTATTACCTTAGAGCCAGAATTTCCTAATTGGTCTCCCCACTTTCTGTCATTCTGCCTTCCAGTCTTCATTCTTTTTGTTGTTGTTGTTGTTCTTTATTTGTTCTTTTTACCAGTCTTCATTCTTGAATCTTCCAATGGCCTTCCTTCTCCTTAGAATTAACCTTGAACTCCCACCATAGTGTACAAGACCCTACATGAGCTGGCGCTGGGATCTTCTCTTAACTCCTTTTCTTTCTGTCACTCTGCCACAGCCTCTCTAGCCTCCAGGTTCCTGCAAAACACAGGTTTATTTCATGGCCTTTGCCCTTGCCATTTCCCCATGGATCCTGGAACGCTTTTCTTCCAGATCTTCAGCTGGCTCCTTCTCATCCTCTGGGGTCAAGCATGTCAAACTCAAAGGCTAACATGGGCCAAATAAACAAGGTTTAAGTTTATGTGGGCCACAAAAAAGCAAAAGCTTCAATTTTTAAAAAAATATATTTTATTGATTTTTTACAGAGAGGAAGGGAAGGGGATAGAGAGTTAGAAACATCGATGAGAGAGAAACATCGATCAGCTGCCTCTTGCATACCCCCGACTGGGGATGTGCCCGCAACCAAGGCACATGCCCTTGGCCGGAATTGAACCCGGGACCCTTCAGATTGCAGACCGACGCTCTATCCACTGAGTCAAACCGGTCAGGGCAAATAATAGAACATTTTAATAAATATTAACATTTTTCTTGAACATTAACTTACCAGACACTGGATAACTGCACAAATCAATAAGCGTAATGCAAATAAACCTATTTTTCTTGTTCTCCGAAAGCGAAATATTTTCCTGTTGCGCACACCAAACAAGTCAGTACAGGACTAATGATGCAGCAGTCGGCTGCTAAAATATTCGCTGCTGGTATTAGTGGAGAGAAATGGTGCGCCTGCATGTAAGGCACATAAAGGAAATGAATGCAACACGATTATAGTAATCAGTCATTAGCGAACATTGTGGTTCGTTATTAATAATTATGTATAACACGATATTGTAAAAATTAAGTTACAAAATTTTTATTAAAACGTTTCTTGTAACTGTTATATTGGCTGGGCCGCAAAAATATTAGTTGTGGGCTGCATGCAGCCCATGGGCCGCAAGTTTGATATGCTTGCTCTAGACCAGCGGTTCTCAACCTGTGGGTTGCGACCCCTTTGGGGGTCGAACGACCCTTTCACAGGAGTCACCTAAGACCATCAGAAAACACATATATAATTACATATTATTTTTGTGATTAATCACTATGCTTTAATTATGTTCAATTTGTAACAATGAAATTGGGGGTCACCACAACATGAGGAACTGTTAGGAAGGTTGAGAACCACTGCTCTAGATCTTAGCTCCTGAGCCAAGCCTTTTCTGTTCTGTCTTCAGTGTGTCCCCTTTCAGTCATTCTCTCACATTTCCTTTATAATCTTTTTTTCAAATCCTCCCCCAAGGATATTTTCCCATTGATTTTTAGAGAGAGTGGAATAGAGAGGGAAAGACAGAGAATAGTCATGTGAGAAAAACACATCAATTGGTTGCCTTCTGCATGAGCCCGGACCAGGGCCTGAGCCAGGAGGAGCCTGCAATGGAGGTATGTGCCCTTGACCAGAATCAAACCTGGGTCCCTTCAGTTCGTAGGCCAACGTTCTATCCATTGAGCCAAACCGGCTAGGGCTCCTTTATAATCCTTACTGACACCTGACCTATCTTGTTCCTTGTCTGTATCTACTCCCCTCTCCTCCCTCATTCCCTCTCCCTTTCTACCTCTCTAGCCTCACCCCCACCCAGACACACGTATACACTCTGCAATGAAATATCCTTGAGAGCAGGTACAAGGTCTATTTTTATTCACGGCAGGACTCCAGCTCCTAAACATTGCCTGGTACATACAGAACAATAAAAAAATGTGTGTTTGTTAAGGATTGCCTGCGGTTGAGGGTCTGCCTCCCCATCCCCCACAGCTCACACCACCCTCTGCATCACATTCTCAGGAGCCAGAAGCCACTAACAGATGGGGAGTGAATCAGACAAGGAGGCAACAAGAGAAAAAGGAGTTCTGCCAGTGGGTGCAAGGAAAAAAGTCTGGACTGAATCTAGACACAGTCAAGTGAATCTCCTCCTACCTCACCCCAGCCCCACCCCTACCCACTGTCCACCACCAGGACCAAAATAAAAGGCTGGCTTTCTGGTTTTGGAGGCAGAGAGGACAAGATGCAAGCCCCGCTGGCTCTGTGACCTTGGATCAATCTCTTTTTCTGCATCAGTTTGTTAATCTGTGAAAGGAAGATGGTTAATGATACCTCACAGGGGGTTGTGAAGAGTAAATGAGGACTTCGAATAATGTCTGGAATGTAGTAAGCCCTCAAGAAATGCCAGCTGGTATCACTATAAATATTCTAAATGGCACCGTCCACCTCCTTATAGAACAGAGTCCAGTCTGCTGCTTCCTTGGCTACAGGACCTTAGTTAAGGCCCTCTCTGGGCCTGTCCCTTGGCCTACGCAGCACTGTTTTGTCAACTAGAGGGTAAGCCTCCTGACTTGTTAACCAGCTTCCAGCCCAGTGCCAGCGACATCAGAGGCATGCCCAAAAATCTTGCTATTCACCATCTTTTCTTTTCTTTTTTAATTTCAGAGAGGAAGCGAGAGGGAGAGAGAGATAGAAACATCAAGGATGAGAATCATTGATCGGCTGCCTCCTGCATGCCCACCACTGGGGATCGAGCCTGCAACCCGGGAATGTGCCCTGACTGGAAATTGAACCGTGACCTCCTGGTTCATAGGTCAACACTCAACCACTAAGCCACACAGGCTGGGCGATAGTGGCCTTTGATGCACAAAAGTTTTACATTTTTATGAAGTCCAATTTACTTATTTTTGTTGTTGTTGCTTGTGCTTTTGGTGTCATATTCAAGAAATGAGTCCTAGCCCTGGCCGGTTTGGCTCAGTGTATAGAGCGTCAGCCTGGGCACTGAAGGGTCCCAGGTTTGATTCCGAAAAAGGGCACATGCCTGGCTTGTGGGCTCAATCCCCAGTAGGACGTGTGCAGGAGGCAGCCAATCAATGATTCTCTCTCATCATTGATGTTTCTCTCTCTCCCTTCCTCTCTGAAATCAAGAAAAGTATTTTTTTTAAATCAACGTAGAAAAAAAATCAGTCCTAGCCAGTTTTACACAGTGGTTAGAATGTTGGCCCTCTGGTGAGGATTAACAAAAAAAAGAAATCATTAACAAATCCAATGTTATGAAGCTTTTTCCTGTTTTCTTCTAAGAGCTCTATAATTTTAGCCAGGCCGGCGTGGCTCAGTGGTTGAATATCGACCTATGAATCAGGAGGGACGGTTCAATTCCCGATTCCCGGTCAGGGCACATGCCCGGATTGCGGACTTGATCCGCCAAGGGGGGGGAGGGGGCAGTGCAGGAGGCAGCCGATTGGTGGTTCTCTCTCATCATTGATGTTTCTGTCTCTCTCTCCCTCTCCCTTCCTCTCTGAAATCAATAATATATTTTTAAAAAAAGAAAATTATAAGAGCTCTATAATTTTAGCTCTTATGTTTGGATCTTTGATTCATTTTGAGTTACTTTATATGTGTGGTTCAACTTCATTCTTTTGTATGTCAATATCCAGTTTTCCCAGCACCACTTCCTGAAAAGATACTCCCTTCTCCATTGAATGGTCTTAGTACTCTTTTTTTCTTTTCTTTTTTAATCCTCACTCGAGGATATGTTTTACTGATTTTAGAAAGAGAAAGAGGGGAAGGAAGTGAGATAGAGAACATCAATGTATGAGAGAAACATTGATTGGTTGCCTCCCGTACACACTCCCATGGGGGATCAACCCACAACCTGGGTATGTGCCGTGATTAAGAATCAAACCAGCAGCCTTTTGGTGCATGGGAAAACACTCCAATCAAATGAGCCACACCAGCCAGGGTGGTCTTTTCGAAAACCATTTGATGTCAGGATTTATTTCTGGGCTCTCTATTCCATTAGCCTGCATATATGTCTTTATAACACCACCACACTGTTTTTGTTACTCTGACTGTCTAGTAAGTTTTGAAATCAGGAAGTGAATTCTTTTAACTTTGTTCTTTTTCAAGTGTTTTGGCTATTCAGGATCCCTTGAGATTCCACATGAATTTTTAGAATACATCTTTCTATTTCTGTTAAAAAAAAGATGTTTAGGATTTTTCAATTGCATTGAATCCACCAATCACTTTGGCTGGTGTTGACATCTTAACAATACTAGGTCTTCCAATCTATGAACATGGAACATCTTCCCATTTATTTGTGTCTAATTTCTTTCAGCAATGTTTTAATTTTCAGTATTCAAGTTATACTCCTCCTCAGTTAAGTTTCACATCCTTGGTTCAATTTATTCCTAAGTATTTTATTCATTTTTATGTTATTATAAATGGAATTTTCTTAAAATTTTGTGTGACCATCATTTCCTGTCTGTGGTCACTGATCCCAGTATCTCAGATATGGACCAATAGAGGAACTCAGTAGCCAGTTTGCTTGGTGTTTAAGGAAGGAGCCATGCTTATCTAGCCACTGGAAGGATGGAAACTTCCTCTTCTCTTCTAACCAACTGACAACCTCTTCCTTCCAGATAGCTCAGTTGGTTAGAGTGTTGTCCCACTACACCAAGGTTGCAGGTTCTATCTCCAGTCAGGCAGAGCACATACAAGAATCAACCAATGAATGTATAAATAAGTGGAATAACAAATTGGTGCCTCTCTCTCTTGACCTCTAGTCTGATTTTATTTTTCACTTGTATTCCAGTGACTATGCATCCTCACAACTTCTCTAACCTGTTCATGCACTCCATATTTAATAAGAAAATGTGGATAAACCAAAGGAAAAAAGCTTCACTTTTCCAAAAAATCTTCCCTGACAGATGCCACTATAGTTGGCATTCGCCTTGGGCATTCTGTACAGTTGGAGCAACTCATTCCTATCAAAAGACCTGGGCTCACCACTTGCTACTTTCTATGTGATCTGGGCCTCCCAGAGCTTCTGTTTTCTTCTGTGAAGTGAATATAATACTACTACTTACCTCACTGGCTTATGTGATGATTTATGGGAGCTAATATATCTAAGGGCTTAATACAGAGCCTGGCACTTGATAAGTAGTCCATAGAGGTGAACCATTATCATAAATGCTTCTGTTTCTTTTCTTTTTTTTAAAGTATTTTTATTGATTTCAGAGAGAGGAAGGGAGAGGGAGAGATAGAAACATCCGTGATGAGTGAGAATCATTGATCGGCTGCCTCCTGCAAGTCCCCCACTGGGGATTGAGCCCACAACCCGGGCATGTGCCCTTGACTAGAATCGAACCTGGGACCTTTCAGTTCGCAGGTCGACGCTCTATCCACTGAGCCAAACCGGCTAGGGCATGTTTCAACATTTTAATGAGTACATGGTATTCCATTGTGTGGCTCTCCCATATTTGGTTTGACCAGGCTCTTTTTGCTCTTGAATTTGTAGGCCAGGGGCCAGTAAACTATACCTTCCTGGCTGTTACCTGAAAACCTAAGAATGTGTTCACATTTTTAAATGGTTAGCAGAAAAAAATATCAAAAGAATAGTTTTGCCTTCTGGGTCAGGAGGCTGAGGTATAGAGACCTTCTTCTGCAGTTTCAGAATTAAATTCTCACACAAATAGGCCCGTTTTGAAAAGGAGAACTGAAAGAAGACAGAAACATATAGGGCAGGTCCTGAAATGTGGTCATCTGGAGCCCATCACCCTGGGGCTGTCCTGATCTCCCATGGTGTCGGAATGTAAGTAGACAGGTACTGCTGGCTTGGTAGAAACCTTTTTCTCATCTTATGCTCTGCCTGCATCCCCAGAAAAGGCACCACATTCTATACCACCCTAGCACGTAGGATTCACAGTAAGGAGGGGAAACGAGGTCCCACACCTTAGGCTCAGACTCAGAAGTGGAAAGGGTACAACTCACTGCTTAACCTCGTCATGCCCATACCTCTGAGTAAAGTGGGGACAGATGGCCAGGGCACAAGTCACACTCCTTGTGGTAGTTGCTACCAGCTTTGCTCCCCAACCTCCCATCAAGAAGGTAAGTTGTAAATAAATGCTGTCTCTTCATAGCTTCTCACTATATACCACCCTTGCTATTCTGGTATCTCTACATAGAACAAGCCTAAGTGTTACTGGTCCAAGGTACATGTGACCTATGCTTCAAATGCCAATATTCAAAACATCAGAGTTTAGAATAAGGAAAGTTTTATTGATTGAGAAGGTGCCAGCTCAAAAGATGGGGGACCTTAGAGTTTTCTCAAATCTATCTCGAGTCCAGAATTCAGGCTTCTTTTATGTTAAGGGAAGGAAGATTAGGTGGAACAAGAAGTGTGTGAGACCTCACACATCTAGGTGTCAACAGGGATCTAAGGAAGAGCAGGGAATCTCTAAATCTCATTGTTTCCAGTCCTCTGCTAATCTAAGTCTGGTCTGGAGGCTCCTAAAAATCATTGCCAAAAATTCAAGCCTCAAGCCAAATTTCTCTAAAATTAGCATATCTATAGCAGGAACTATTTGCCTGAAGGTCATGGGGAAAATGCAGGTAAGAGTTAAGATAGCCAAAACCGGTTTGGCTCAGTGGATAGAGCGTCGGCCTGTGGACTGAAAGGTCCCAGGTTTAATTCCGGTCAAGGGCATGTACCTGGGTTGTGGGCACATCCCCAGTGGGGGGTATGCAGGAGGCAGCTGATCAATGTTTCTTTCTCATCGATGTTTCTAACTCTCTATCTCTCTCCCTTCCTCTATGTAAAAAAATCAATAAAATATATATATATATAAAAAGAGTTAAGATAGAGTCAGAGAGAGTAGCATTTCACTCTGTTACATAAGTTTACCCCTAATAAAATAAAATAAATAAATAAATAAGGTTTCCCCTCACACACAACTATTGCTCTCTCCTGAAGTCCCACCTGGCCTGACATCCCTGCATCCTACCCCCTTTGCTTCCAGTCATTAGCTGGCGCTGCTGAGCCAGTTCCTGCTTCCCTGGCCCTATCAAGGCTGGTGGCTCCCTCAACACTTGGTCCCCAACAGGTACCAGCACTATCTGAAAGAACAGAATTCCATCAGGACCAGCATACCTTTGATCCTTCTTGGGGCAGCACTGACTGAAATGAGATAAAAAAACAACAACAGCAGGAATAAAGGTGTTATGGAAACATGTGTCTTATCTGTAAAGAAATTCTGTTCCAAATCATCCTATATAATAAAAGGCTGATATGCAAATTGTCCCCTCAGGAGTTCGACCTGGAGACCGGGAGTTTGATCACTCGCTATGACGTGCGCTGACCATCAGGAGGAAGCGTGGACCATAGTGGGCGACCAGCTGTGGCGGTGGCAGCGGAGTGCTGAGGGAGCTAGGGAAGGAGGAGGCAGGGAGGCCAGGAGTTGGGTGTTGGGGTCCAGCCCCAGCAGGTCCAGGGGTTCCCAAAGGTGTGGACGGAGTCGGTGAAGAAGGAAGGACACGGAGGCAGTGTTCAGGTGATCACCATAGCCAGGTTCTGTAGCCAGGTTCTGTTTTTATTGTCCTGTTACATCTGTATTTATACCAGTTGATTTTAATCCTATCCTTTCTATTCCAAAGGTTAGGGCGTTTCTTATCTCCATTCCAAGGTTACTCTATTGTTCTATTAAGCCACAAAGAAGTAACTGAAGGAGATTATCCTAAGTAAAGATTATGTAGCTTAAGCATGATTGTTAGTAGTTAAAGTGATTAATTACCCACCTGGCACTTAGTTAAGGGGTTTTATTCCCTCCCTAACTCCAGGGAAAAATCCTCACCTGGGGAAACAACCTTTCTTGGGAAGGTGGTCCTGTCGAAAACACATAGCGTTAAGAGGGGGAACAAACATATGCCATATACGCCAGGTCCCTTGAAAAATAAGCTGTGCAGATGTTTCTTCTCTGCAGCGACTGTGTCAAGCAGCAAGGGTGGACTGGCTTCTGGCAGTTGGGGAATCTGATTGGCCCTGATTGCTGGCCAGGCCTAGGGACCCTACCTGTGCACGAATTTTGTGCACCAGACCTCTAGTATATATTATACAAAAAAACACTGTTCATAACAAGAGGAGTGACATTTTTCATCATCGTTTTTAATTTGTTTTCTTCTGTGTTTATGATTTTGAATTTTTCCTGTTTGATTCAATAATATCAGCTGAATTCAGCCTATAAAAAGGATGTTAAGTTATGGACAAAATATTGCAAATGAAGAGAAATATATTGTACAAATTCTATATAAAAAGTTAGCCTGGCTGGTGTGGCTCAGTGGTTGAGCATCCACCCATGAACCGAAAGGTCCCTAGTTTAATTCCCACTTTGTACTAGGGCAGCCGGCACTGGGGCTTGATCCCCAGTATGAAGCATGCAGAGGGCAGCCAATCCCTCTACCTGCCTCTCTCTCTCTAAAAATAAATAAAAACATTTTTGCCCTAACCAGTTTGGCTCAGTGGATAGAGCGTCGGCCTGCGGACTCAAGGGTCCCAGGTTCGATTCCGGTCAAGGGCATGTACCTTGGTTGCGGGCACATCCCCAGTAGGCAGTGTGCAGGAGGCAGCTGATGGGTGTTTCTCTCTCATCGATGTTTCTAACTCTCTATCCTTCTCCCTTCCTCTCTGTAAAAAATCAATAAAACATATTTAAAAAATAAATAAATAAAAAATAAAAACATTTTTATAAAGTAAAAAACAAAGAATACTATTTCATGACATGTGACAAGTATATGAAATTTAAATTTCAGTGTCCATAAATAAAGTTTTATTGGAATACAGCTATACTCATTTGTTTATATATCATCTTTTACTGTTTTGCAACAGTAGAGTTGAGTGGCTAGCAAAGACTATAAGGCCATAAAATCTAAAGTATGTACTATCTGGCCCTTTATAGAAAAAGTTTGCTGATACCTGGTGTAGGTAATTTTTCATTTCTTCTGCTTAATAAACACTGCATGGAATCTAATGAACAAAATGAATTGACCAACAAAATAAGACCTGAAGCCTGGAAGCATGAGCAGACTGACATACCTCAATGTGGGGATGGAGGGACAAGGAGAGATAAACCAAAAAACTTACATACTTATATGCATAGCCCATGGACACGAGCAATAGGGTAATGAAGACCTGGGGGGCTAGGTGGGGAGGAGTAAAGGGGGGAGGGAATAGGAGACATCTGTAATACCATCAACAATAAAATATATATATATATAGAGAGAGAGAGAGAGAGAGAGAGAGAGAGAGACTGTAATGAACATCCCAGGCTTGTGAGACCAGACCTCAGTGGAGTCTTCAGACTTCCCTCTGTCTTGCCAAGTGGATGGTTTCACTCTGGACATTTTGGCCTTTCTTGGACTACAGCACATTCTCCCTCAAGGCTTTGGCTTTACTTAACAGCCCTTCCCTCCCACTTTGCCTGATTGTCTTCTATTTATTCTTTAGGTTTTACCTTCAAAGTATTTGCCTCAGGAAAGCTTTTCCAGACATCCCACTCAGAGCCCAGTTCAGTGTTATCCTCCCTCTGCTGTTCTCTCCCTTCACTAAATTTAAGCCTTGTGTAGTCAGGCACTAGACTGGGAGTACAATATACACTTACTGTTAGAATGAATCTCTATCTCTCCCTCTCCCATCCTCTCTGAAATCAATAAAGAGGTATTACAAACTAAACTATACAATGATTGAACCCTTACCGCTAAATATCTTAAACATAATCTTACATAGGAGGATACATACTTAGGAGATGGAATATGTGTTGCTGAATTGCTGTCCAGAAAGGTTGTTGCTACCAGCAGTAAGAGAGTGCTACTTATTAGCAATAATGTTTTAAACTATTGCCTCTATGTCCTTAAAGGACAAAAATTATAAAGAGAACACCAACTCAGCTTTAGGAATGGATACATGATGGTTCAGTCAACATGGGGGGGTAAATACCTCTCCTGGTTACACTAAAACAAAAGCCTACATTTCTATCTTTTTTTTTTTTTAATATGTTATTGATTCTTTATAGAGAAGAAGGGAGAAGAATAGAGTTAGAAACATCGATGAGAAAAACATCCCTCCCAACGCTCTAGCCACTGAACCAAACTGGCTATACAAACACGTTTCTTTCTTTATACCTCAGAGAACAGGCGCCAGGACCAACGATCACCAGCTGCCCAAGTACCAAAAAATTATGCTTCCGAAATCTCTTGATGTCGATTCCGCACGTAGAGCAATCAGGCTGCTCTACGTGTGCCACTCACGACAGAAGCCCTTTTTGCCTTATCGGCCCGAAAGCAGGGAAGCAGTGTTAGCGAACACCTATTTTGATAAAAGTGAAAAAAGGCTGTTTACAAATTCCTACTCTATGCTCCAGAAATCGAGGAATTTCCAGTGTCAAAGACATTCAGATTTATTTTTTTATTTTTATTTAGAAGCAAAGGCAGAAACTTAGTCGATATGCAAATACCGCAGTGCTTGCTGGGAAGGTGCCCTGGGCACAGAGGAAGGGGCGGGGAAGACTGATTGTGGAGGGAGAAGGAAGAACGGAGCTTTCTCCGCTGCAGTGGGCGGGGCCGCTCCTGTCCTCCGCTGTGTGGGAAAACCCGCTTCTCCGGGGCTATAGGTACCCATCTGGGAAAACACAAATCTCCTACCCTTATTAAAACTGAAAAAGCACAAACGTGCGCTAGCCCCAGCAAGCGAGCACCAAAGGCACCTGATCATCGTAAGAGCGAAAAACGGAGCAGCCTAACCTTCCTCATGTGGTGTGTTTATATGTGGTGTGACCTTCCGAGGAGTTAAACATCAAAAACACTGACGGTTAGAGCATCCTCCTGTACACCAAAAGCTTGTGGGTTCCATTCCAGATCAGGGCACATACCTAGGTTGCGGTTTGATCCCCGATGGGCAGGTAAGAGAGGCAACGTATCCATATCTCTCTCTAGCTCCCCCTTCCGCTCTCTAAAATCAATTTTTTAAAAAAATCCTCAGGTGAGGATTTTAAAAAACCACACTAATGAGAGGTGCAGAATAAGGCACAGCATGATAGAAAGGGAAAAAAAGCAATACTGTACTTGGAATGTTGAAGTAGATCTTTATCAACAGATATAAAAATAGTGAAAAAGGTGTTGAATAGAATATCAGGTACTGCATGGTACCATTAATGTAATAAAGAGCACACACGTGTATACATAAGTGTTATATGTTTTCTATGGCCGCAGGCTTGTGTATTTTTTAAAAAAAAAAAAAAGATCTGGAAGAACAAACATCAGTGATTACCCCTGAGAAGGAAAGAGGGGACTCAGGATGGGGGCCAATGACACATGAGACTTTAGGTTGACCTGTAATGTCCCAACTTTTAAAAGCATAATGGATTATTATTATGTAATTAAAAATATTTTAAAAATATAATCCTTGCTTTATTTTCCCTGCATATTTCATTTTTTGAAGTTATATTTATTGAGGTATAATTTACGTACAATAAATTAATTTTTTAAAAATATATTTTATTGCCGAAACCGGTTTGGCTCAGTGGATAGAGCGTCGGCCTGTGGACTGAAAGGTCCCAGGTTCGATTCCGGTCAGGGGCATGTACCTGGGTTGTGGGCACATCCCCAGTAGGAGATGTGCAGGAGGCAGCTGATCGATGTTTCTCTCTCATCGATGTTTCTGGCTCTCTATCTCTCTCCCTTCCTCTCTGTAAGAAATCAATAAAATATATTAAAAAAAAAAAAATATATATATATATATATTTTATTGATTTCTTACAGAGAGGAAGGGAGAGGGATAGAGAGTTAGAAACATCGAGGAGAGAGAAACATCAAATCAGCTGCTTCCTGCACACCCACCACTGGGGATGTGCCCGCAACCAAGGTACATGCCCTTGACCGGAATCAAACCTGGAACCCTCCAGTCCCCAGGCCGACGCTATATCCATTGAGCCAAACCGGTTAGGGCAGTAAATTCATTTTTTAAAAATTATTTATTTTTTAGAGAGAGACACACACACACACACATCAATTTGTTGTTCCACTTAATTATACATTCATCAGTTGATTACTGTATGTGACTTGACCAGAGAATTGAACTGCAACCTTGGTGTATAGAAACAACACTCTAAACCAACTGACCCATCGGGCCAGGACCTTCACTTTTTTTATCTTATAGTTCAGTTGAGTTTTAACAAACTCATAGACATTTGTCTGTTATCACAATAAATCAAAATATCAAACATTTTCATCACCCCAAAAAGTTCCTTTGTCTCCTTTTCTAGTCACCCCCTCCACCTATTCCCAATCTTGACACCCACTGTTTTCTGGCCCTGTAGTTTTGCCTTTTCCAGAACGGCATAAACATTCAAAGAATGAAACCACCATTTGCAACATGGATGGACCTAGAGGGTAAATATTATACTAAGTGAAATAAGTCAAACAGAGAAAGACAAATATATAATTTCATTTTTATATGGAATCCGAAAATCAAATGAACAAAGAAAACAGAAACAAACTCATGCATAGAGAGAACAAACTGATGGTTGCCAGAGGGGAGGGGCGCATGGGGTACTGGGTGAAAAAGGTAAAGGGGCTAAGAAGTGCAATTTGGCTAAAGAGAGAGAGAAAGAAAAAAAAGAAAGAAAAGGAAGGAAGGAAGGAAGGAAGGAAGGAAGGAAGGAAGGAAGGAAGGAAGGAAAGAAGGAAGGAAGGAAAATTGGCAGTTACAAAACAGTCCCAGGGATGTAAAGTACAGTATAGGGAATATAGTCAATAATATTGTAATACTATGTATAGTGTCAGGTAGCTACTAGGCTTATGGGGGGTGGAGGGAGAATCACTTCAAAGTCATATAAATGTCTAACCACTACACTGTACACCTGAAACTAATATAATATTGAATGCTAACTATAACAGAAAAAATTTTTTAATGGAATCATTCAGAAGTACTTCATTTTAAATATAGAAACAATAGGTATGGGGTAATTGTAAAGAAATCAAAACAGCCGAAACCGGTTTGGCTCAGTGGATAGAGCGTCGGCCTGTGGACTGAAGGGTCCCGGGTTCGATTCTGGTCAAGGGCATGTACCTGGGTTGTGGGCACGTCCCCAGTGGGGGGTGTGCAGGGGGCGGCTGGTCGATGTTCCTCTCTCATCAATGTTTCTGGCTCTCTGTCTCTCTTCCGTCCTCTCTGTAAAAAATCAATAAAATATATTAAAAAAAAAAAAAAGAAATCAAAACAGTACAGAATTTTAAGAATGCTTTCCCCAAACTACTATTGACAGTTTAGTGTTCAACTTGCCCACTATTTTCTATGTATATATACATCATCTGGATTTTTATTTTTTTAAAGGTTTTATTTTTTTAAATGCATTTTTATTGATTTCAGAGAGGAAGAGTGATAGAAACATCAATGATGAGAGTCATTGACCATTTGCCTCCTTTTCGCCCCCTACTGGGGATCGAGCCTGCAACCCAGGTATACGCACTTGACCAGAATGGAACCCAGAACCCTTCAGTCTACAGGACGACGCTCTACCCACTGAACCATACTGGCTAAGGCCATCACATAGATTTTTTTAAAAAATATATTTTATTGCTTTTTTTACAGAGAGGAAGGGAGAGGGATAGAGAGTTAGAAACATCAATGAGAGAGAAACATCAATCAGCTGCCTCCTGCACACCTCCTACTGGGGATGGGCCCGCAACCAAGGTATATGCCCTTGACCGGAATCGAACCTGGGACCCTTCAGTCCCCAGGTCGACGCTCTATCCACTGAGCCAAGCCGGTTAGGGCAATCACATAAATTTTTTAAAAACAAATAATATAGACTGTTAGGCCTTTTACTTTCCTTAATATAGTATAATAATACGCGGAGGTCCCTGACCTGTACAAAGTAGAAGCTGCAGGAGAGAGTCATGTAAACAGCTTATGCTATAATAGGAAGCAGATTGTGTAGTATAAACCGGTGGAAGCCTAGATACAGGAACTGTCCACTGTGTCTGCTGGAGAATCCACCAGTCATCTCCTAAAAAAAAAATTCTTTTGACCTCTGCTCAACCCTCCAATGCCTTCCCATTGCACAATAAATAAAATCCTACGTCCCCACTATAGCCTGCAAGGTCCTGCCTAAGCTGACACTGTTGCCTGCCTGTGCAACCTCATTGCCTGCCTCTCCCCATCATCCATTAATCCCCAGCCAACTTGGTCCCTGAATAAGCTGTTTCATAGCTCACGGCATCACCCAGCTAGATAAATCTAGTTTATTCTGGTATTCTCTCATTTTACATTTCTGTGTACTTGTTAGTAATGTTTCCCCACTTCAGGTTGTAAAATCTCTAAGGATAAGGATATTGTTTGTCTTTACTTACACCCAGCACCTAGCAAAAAGCTGGGTGCACAATAAACAATCTATTTGTTGAATGAATGTACTTTTAAACCAGGTCTTAAAAAGATGGATAGGGCCCTAACTGGTTTGGCTCAGTGGATAAAGCGTCGGCCTGTGGACTGAAGGGTCCCAGGTTCGATTCCAGTCAAGGGCATGTACCTTGGTTGCAGGCACATCCCCAGTAGGGGGTGTGCAGGAGGCAGCTGATCGATGTTTCTATCTCATCGATGTTTCTCTCTATTCCTCTCTGTAAAAAAATCAATAAAATACATTTTTTTTAAAAGATGGATGGGAGTGCAAAAATTAAAAAATGGTATGCTAGGCTATTAGAATGAAGACAGCAATGGCAGGGAAGTAAGACTGAGAAGATGGCTTGGAGACTAATGGTGAAGATTCCGTAAATTTGGATTGGTGGCAGTATTAAGGGTGGATTGGAAATTTGGTGGTACGAGGACGGGAAAATATAAAGGCTAGAAGGCAGGTTACTGTACTAATCCAGCTGGAAGGCAGCTCTTCTCCATTCCTGCTGGCAGTTACAGTCACTTGCTCTGGGCTGTCACAGCCCTTTTTACATTCCTTTATGTTTCACCATCTTAGTGTGGGGAACCTGGGCTCCACAAGGACTTAGGCTGGAACCAGGTCTTGTTTACAAGTCCAGCATCTGCTAAATGCAGCGTTTCTCACCAGGCATTTGACCGATGAACTGACGGAAAGAATCGGTTTAATGGTTAGAGGACAGGGTTTGGAGAATTCTGAGTTCAAACAGAGACTCAAAACTTATTCACTAGGACCTTGCTTTATCTCTCACAGGTTTCCTTTACTCCTTATTTTATTTTCCATTACCATTTATCCCCCCATCCCCTCTTCCACCTCCACCCACCTCACAGGTTTCCTTTAAACCATTAAAAGATTTACCCGGAGCCCGTGTGGCTCAGTGGTTGAGCCTCAGCCTCTGAACCAAGAGGTCAGGGTAGGATTCTTGTGGGGCACCTGCCTGGCTAGCGCCTTGGGGGGCGGCGGCCATCCATGATTCTTTCATCATTGATGTTTCTATCTCTCCCTCTCCTTTCCTCTCTGAAATCAATAAATATGTTTTTAAAAGCTTTCTTAATTATACATAAAAAAAGATTTACCAGAGGTGAAGGGCTTGGCAAAGTCCTGACAGCGCTCAATTATTATTATTATTAATTGCCAATTCACGGCACACTCGGTGTCTGTGGTCCTTAGGTTCTCCCCCGCCCCGCCCCCCCCCCCCCCCCCCACACACACACGGGGTCCAACAGGATCCCTACGGGTCCTGCTGCCCCGGGTGATCATTCCGGTCCTGCTATCACTACAAAGGCACCATCCAAAAATGGCGACCTCTCACCCATAAGAGGGCGTCGATTACCGGACATGGGAGCGATAGATACGACAGGCGGAGTCGGCTAGAAACAACTAGGGCAGGGTCCCTAACGCTTCCGGAAGGCGCTGAGCCTGCCCAGGCTGCCAGCCAACGCCACCGGGAAAAAGCCGAAGCGGCGGGACTCATCCACGGCCCCGGACCGCGACCACGTGTCCCAGGTCTATCTGCGCCTGCGCAGCTCAGGCGCGCGCCCGCCGGCCGGAAGAGCCGCGCGTTTCCGGGTTGGAGGCGGGGAGCGGTGCCGGAAGTACTGGGGAGGGCCGAGCAGTCGGACCGGCTGCCGAGACGATCGCTTCACTGGGGCAGTCTCCGCATATCATGGGGAGATAGACCTGCTGCCTGTGAGTCTTGGGCCCTGGCAGTGGAGGAAGAAGAGCGGGAGGAGGGAGTCAGCACCCAGACCCACAGTGGGTCAGTGTCTGAAGAGGCAGATTGTGGCGGAGACGGGACTGTGAGGAATCAGGCTCTTGGGACGGGACTGAGGGGACCGGGGATCGGAGAAGAGGCGGCTGTAGGGACCCGGGCTCCAGGCGGGACTTAGGGAACCGGGGGCAGATGCGAGTTCTCCGGCGCCTGAGGGAAAGCGGTCTCAGAGGGACAGGATTGTGAGGACCCGCGCTCCTCAGAGGAGAGGGGTCGGAGCGGAGCCGGGCGTGCGGACCCGGGCTCCTGAGGTAAAAGCGGAGCTGGGACGACTTGGACTCCTGCGAGGCAGAAGCGGGACAGGGAAGACCCATGCGCCCGAGGACTCAGCAGCAGAGCAGCGAAGACTTAGGTCGTTGAGGGGCGGGAAAAGTAAGAGAACATTTGGGTTTGGGAGGAACAGGAGCGGTCAGCGAAGACGGGCTTCCCCGGGTACAGGATCGGGGCTTGGAGGCTCCGAAGTAGCGGAGGGAACGCAACTGTGAGGACCCGAACTTGTGAAAGCGGAGAGGCTCGGGGGCCCCGGCCGTAGGAACAGCCTCTCCGGGAAAAAGGGAGAGTTTGGAGGAGATGTAGGCATCCATTCCCCGCCCCTCAGGTTCTCTGAACCCGGAGCGGTGAAGGATGTGCTGGTGGGAAGACGACGCCTTCGCTCTGCCTCCTGGCTTTTGCCAGGCTTTTCTCGTATCAGATACTTAATCTAGGAAGCCCGCATGCAAGCATCTTCGTTCTCTCCATCATTCTTGCGAAAGTCCGATGTGAAGTTGAAGCAGTTTGAACTCAGTTATATACTTGACAAGTGCTTTAAATTCCATTCCACTCAACCCTGACCTCAGAGATGGAAGGAAGGGCCCGAAAGATCATCTTTTTTTTTTTTTTTTTTTTTTAATTCCCATTTGACATGTAAAGAGGGCTGAGGATCACAGTGGAGCAGTTTTGATTAGATCACGATGTTGGAGCAGTACCCCACCGTGCATAGCAGATAGGAGATGCTCTGTTAATATCCCTAGAAAACATGCTTCTGGAATCCGCTCTGACTTCAGACCTCAGGGGGAATTTTCCCGGATTCTTACTACTTTATTTGTAGTCTTGTTACTGTGTTGACATTGATACAGTGAATGTCACTACCAGTTCAGACACTTTTAAATGAAGCTCATCCCTCCCCCCAAATATGTAGAAAGCCATTTAGGAAGTTGCAGATCCACAAGCTGCACCCTGTATTTTTAGCATCAGCACTCGCTGGAGATGGCTGCTTTTAGGGAAGGTTGGCGGGGAGACTTGGACCAGTCTCTCGTCTCTTCTTCAACAGTGTCTTGGACTGAAACCTACTCAGGCTAACCAGGCACCATCATAAAAGCACCTTCAAGGATTATACCATTTAATTACCACTTACAGCCCCACACGTTAGATACTGTTCGTCCCATTGCACAGAGAAGGAAATTGGTTCAGAGAGGTTAAGCACCTTGCCTGAAATCACAAGGACTCAGTGGTCCAGCCCCAGTCAAACCCAGTTATGTGTTTGACTAAAAATTTTTTCTACTTTTCTAAGTGGATTCCTCTTCATGTCTGAGTTTGCCCATCAGCAAAATAGAAGGAATAGTTATACAAAGCATATCATCGAATGAAAGCACCCTTCCTCAAGACTCAGTAGCCAGTATTGTAACTTATTAGGGTACTTACGTAGTGTGGCATTTAAGATTGAAATCCCTGTGTTTTAATTTGTATTATTTTTATCTTTTTTTCCTTTTTAAATTTGTGGGCTTTTAAAGAAGCATAGATATTCAAGGTAGAAAAACAGGACCTGAATAGAACTTTTTGGGAGGCCAACAAAGGCCAATTTGAAACAAGGGCTTAAACCAGATTAACTTTACAATTGTAACATGAACTAGATGATTGGGGAAATTGGGCTGACTTAGTTGAAACTATTTTTTTCCCAATGAGTTAGCCTGTGCTATTTGCAAGCGCCTATACTGTATGTCAGTGATCAAAACTTATACCAGATTATAAGATTAATAATAATAAAAGGCTAATATGCAAAGTGACTGAACAGCAGAACAACCAGTTGCTATGACATGCACTGGCCACCAGGGGGCAGACGCTCAACACAGGAGCTGCCCCCTGGTGGTCAGTGCACTTCCACAGCGGGAGCGCTGCTCAGCCAGAAGCCAGGCTCACTGCTGGCAAGTGCAGTGGCGGTGGCGGTGGCAGCGGCAGCAGCGCTAAGAATGTCCTACTGACAGCTTAGGCTCACTCCCTGAGGGCTCCCGGACTACGAGAGGGTGCAGGCTGGGCTGAGGGATCCCCCACCCCCCTGCATGAATTTCATGCACGGGGCCTCTAGTAAGATTAATAAGCATGCCCATGCCACCATTTCAAGGTACTTACTGGTTTAATGATAATTTATCACTGAATTAATATCCTCATCTGCATTTACAAAATGTACTTATTTCACTCACTGGTGGCTCTAGTATTGACTGAGTTATTACAATAGGATTTCAAAGTACCTCATCAGAAAATCATTGTGTTAGTGCAGATATGAACATGGAACATATTACTTTTGACCAGAGGTCTTTGTGGAAAGCCCCAAAATACTTTGGAGGCGACATATCAACAGTACTTACAGTCTGTACAGTGAAACAGGTGTGTTGGAGGCAGAAGACAAACTTTGAACTCTGTACATATGAGCTTAATTTAAAATCTTACACACTAATTGTTAGAGCTAGAATGGACTTTAGAATTTGCCTGTAGAAACTCTGGTCACAGGGAGCTCAACTCAGTGGCAGAAGTAGTATGGTACCCAGCACCTCCTATAAGTCTTGTAACTATTTGCCACTACTGTTTTAGTTCAATCCACTTCCTTTTTCTAATGTCTATAGTCATAAAATAGTTATAAGATGCCTTTTAGTTTTAACACTCTGATCTTTATAACTAACATTTAGAAGATGAGAGCATATATTAGCAAACATGTTTAAAACATGTTCTTTGTACCACACACTTTAACTGCTTTAGATACATAAATTTAGTGAATTCTCACAACAATCCCATAAGGTATACTTTATGATTAATTCCACTTTAGAGATGAGGAAATTGAAGCAGAAAGAGATTAGGTAAATTGCTCAAGGACGTAAGGTTAGTATGTGTCAGAATTGGTACTTGAACCCAGACACGGTCATCAGAGTCCATGCCCTTGACCACCGTACTGTACTGCCTTTGTATTAAGTCAAAACCACCTAAATAGGATCAAACTAGTCCAAAAACTGGTGAGGGAAAACCTATATTTCTCCTGCTCTCCAGTCTCACAGACTGCAATTAATTGATTCCTTTTGGTTCATTTAGGCTGGGAAATCTGAGCTCATTTGGTTACATCTAGAAGCCAGTGAGGAAATAAACAACCAAGTAGAAAACCCAGTCATTAAGTCAAGTCATGCACCACAGTGATAGGGCTTTTATGCTATCCAGCTGATAGTCCCCTTGTCTCCGTATTTTGTTTAAATAATAACTTTCTAAACAGTTCACAGGTAAAAGGGTGTTAAACCCAATTTGGCCTTCTATTCTCCTATTTTCTTTATTTTTAAAAAAATTATATAAATGGAACAGATGCAGAGAGAAGGCTAGGTCTTTTTTTTTTCCCCCATGAGAAGGCCAGGTCTTGTGACTACTGCAAAGTCAACACTGGTTTCCTACCTTCTGAAAAATCAGACCCTTTTATTAGAATAATAGCATTGCAATTGGATTTCTGTTTAAGGAACAAAGTTGCTAAAAGCAAAAGTAGGGCTTGCGATCCTCAGTCGATTAACAACAGTTTAAATGTGATGGGTTACTTGCAGCTATAGAATCTTGTTTTGATAAAATTATTAACTGCTTTTCAAAGTAGATTACTGGGGCATGGACTTTCTGGACTTTGTGAATCCCATAGCATGTGATTTCCACATAATAGGTGCTAGTATGGGTTTACTATTATAATTGTTCTCTCAAACTTTCCCAGAGTTAATGCCTGTTTTTACACAGCAGTGCATCCCTATCTCTTGGCATTTTAAGGACGTGAGAGTTACAAATTTGAGTAGCCCAGAGGCAACTATGGTACATTACATAATGGAATTCAGATTATTTTTGGTCACTTCTTTCCGTTATACTTGGTCAACCTCATCCACATTGGACTTGATGAAAGTTGTCAGTAAACAGATCATTTGGGGAGCCATTGACCATTCTGATCAGGTTGTGATACTTTGTTTTTTAAATTTATGTACCATAAAATTCTCCCTTTGGTGCCATAGCACTCTGGTTACTTCTCAATTCCACCACCCCAAAAATTTCCCTCATGCTGCTCCTTTGTAGATAAACCTTCTCCCACCCAAACCCCTGGCAACAACTGATCTGTTCTCCATCCATATAGCTTTGCCTTTTCCAGAGTGTCAGTATTACCTGTTTCTTCAGAGGAAATAAACCAAATAATAATTTTTTTGAATCTTTCTCATAGGTAACATCTATGCACATAGTACAGAATTTAGGGTATACCATGAAAAGTAAGTCTTCTCCCACTTTGGTTCCATAGGCCACCCAGATACTACCATTCCTCCACCTCCCCAAGCAACCACTTTTATCCGTTCTTATGTATCTTTCCAGGAATAATTTATGAATTTACAATTGTGTGTCTGTATGTTTTAGTAAATGGTAGCAAATTATTCTCACTATTCTATATCTTGCATTCTCATTGAACAATGTTTATTGGAGATAATTTCATGAGTGTCCTCTCATTTGTTTTTTAAGTTTTTACTATTATAGTTTTTTGTTTTTTAATTGATTTCAGAGAGGAAGGGAGAGAGAGAGAGAGATTGAAACATCAATGATGAGAGAGAATCATTGATCGGTTGCCTCTTGCATATCCCCTACTGGGGATTGAGCCCGCAACCTGGGCATGTGCCCCTGACCAGAATCAAACCTGAGACCCTTTAGTCCGCAGGCTGATGCTCCATTCACTGAGCCAAACCGGCTTGGGCTCATTTTTTAAATATATTTTTATTGATTTCAGAGAAGAAGGGAGAGGGAAAGAGAGATAGAAACTTCAATGATGACAGAGAATCATTGATCGCCTTCCTCCTGCATGCCTCCCAACTAGGGACCGAGCCCGAAACCCAGGCACCTGCCCTAACTGGGATTCGAACCATGACCTCCTGGTTCATAGATCTACGCTCAACCACTGAGCCAGGCCAGCTGGGCTAGACATTTAGATTTTTATGTAATTGAACATATCAGTAATTTATTTTATGGCTCCTGAGTTTTTGGTTATCTTAAAACTCTGAGGTATCTGTAGATACTCTTGAGAATATTTTTTTCTAATTTTTAAAAAGTGAGGTAATTTTAGATTTATATGCAGTTGCAAGAAATAATACAGAGAGATTCCTTGTACACTTTGCCCAGTTTTCCCCAATGGTAACATTTTGCAAAACTGTTACGTAATATGACAACCGGATATTGACATTGATACAACCTACCAATTTTACTCAGATTTCCCCAGTTTCAGTTATACACTTTTGTTTGTGTGTGTATGTGCCTTATCTCATACAATTTAATCACTCTTCATTTAATCATCACTACAGTCAAGATTCTGAGCAATTCCATTACAACAAGGGTCTCTGGTATTGCCCTTTTATAACCATTCCACTTCCCTCTCACCCCGCCTCTGACAACCTCACTAATCTGTCCTCTTTCTAAAATTTTGTCATTTCAAAAATGTTCTATTTAAATGGAAACATACAATTTATAGTCTTTTTTGATTGGTTTTTGCTCTGCGTAATTCTCTGGAGGTTTATCCAAGTTGTGTATATAAATAGTAGTTTAGTTCTTTTTTAAAAAAATATATTTTTATTGATTTCAGAGAGGAAGGGAGAGGGAAAGAGAGTTAGAAGCATCAATGAGGATAGAGAAGCATTGATCAGCTGCCGCCTGCACGCCCCCTTTTGGAGATCAAGCCCACAGCAACCCAGGCATGTGTCCTGACCGGAAATCTAACCATGACCTCCTGGTTCATAGGAAGACATTCAACCACTGAGCCACCCCAGCCTGGCTAGTTTCGTTCTTTTTATTGCTAAGTAATATTCTGTGGCATGATGTACCACAGTTGGTTTAACCATTTGCCTGTTGAGAGACATGTGAGCTGATTTCAGTTTTTGGCTATTACAAATAAAGCTACTAGGAACATTCATATATAAGTTTTTACGTGAACATAAGTTTTCACTTCTCTAGGATAAGTGCCTAGGACTGCAGTTGCTTAGTCGTATGGTAGTTGCATGTTTAGTTTTTTAAAAATAAACTTTATTAAGGTATAATTTGCATACAATAAAATGTAGGCACTGTAAATTTATGGTTCTATGAATTTCGATAAATGTATGCAGCTATGTAAGTGTCACCCCACACAAGATATAGAACTTTTATATCACCTTAGAAACTTCCCTCATGCCCCTCTTCAGTCAGTCCCTGCCCTGTCTATCAGTAGAGATTAGTTTTATTAGTAACTAGAGGCCCAATGCATGAAATTCATGCAAGAAAAGGCCTTCCTTCCCCCGGCTGCTGGCACTGGCTTCCCTCGCAGGCCCAGCTTCATACGGAAGGTCATCCGGAAGGTTGTCTGGTCTAATTAGCATATTACATTTTTATTATTATACATAGAATTTCATACAAATGGAATCATGCAGTATTTTTTCTTTTCTTTTTTCTTTTTTAAATATATTTTATTGATTTTTTACAGAGAGAAAGGGAGAGGGATAGAGAGTTAGAAACATCGATGAGAGAGAAACATCGATCAGCTACCTCCTGCACACTCCCCACTGGGTATGTGCCCACAACCAAGGTACATGCCCTTGACCGGAATCGAACCTGGGACCCTTGAGTCCGCAGGCCGACGCTCTATCCACTGAGCCAAACTGGTTAGGGCAGTATTTTTTCTTTTGAGACTGGCATTTTTTCCCACTTAAATATGTTAAGATGCATCCCTGTTGTTTTGTGATTTAGTGATTTTTTTTAAATAAACTATGTCTTAGAAAAGTTTTAGAAAAATTGCAAAAATAGTACCTTATACCTACATCTTCATCATTAGCATCTTACATTAGCATGGTACTTTTGTTGTAATTAAGTAAAGTCTATAATTTATTCAAATCTCATTTTACCCCTGATGTCCTGTTTCTATCCCAGGATTCCACCCAGGATACCACATTACATTTAGTCTTCATGTATATTTAGGCTACTCCAAGAGTGCATTCTTAGATTTTTAAGAAGTTGCAAAGTATTTTTGTTTTTTGTTTTTATTTTAGAGAGAGAGGAAGGGAGAGTGTGAGAGAAACATTGATCAGTTGCCTTCTGTTTGTGCCCCAACCAGGGATCGAACCTGCAACCTCATTTTAGTTTTAACTTGCCTTTCCTTAATGACCAATGGTGTTGAACATCTTTTCATGTACTTATTTGTCATCTGTATATCCTCTTTGGTGAAATGTCTGGTCATGTCTTTTGTTCATTTTCTAATCAAATTACCTTTTTGTTACACTGTTGAGTTTTGAGAGTTCTTTATACATTCTATTTGGAAATGTTGTTTGTAAATATTTTCTCCCAGCCTGTAGCAGAAAGTACCAAACCCTATACATACAATGATATTTCCTATACATACTTTCCTATGCTAAAGTATAATTTATAAATTAGGCACAATAAAACATTAAAAACAATAACTAATAAATAGGACAATTATAATAAAAGTTATGTGAATGTGGTCACTCTCTCAAAATATCTTATTGTACTGTACTTATTTTCTTCTTGTGATGGTGTGAGATGAGGTGGGTGATGATACAATGCATACGTGATGAGATGAAGTGAAATGAATGGCATAAGCACTGAAATAGCATTAGGCTACTAGAGGATAACTTGAACATAAGCCCTGTGATACTATAATAGTTGATCTTATAACCCAGATGACTACCAAGAGAGTAAGTGCAGGTAGCATACACAGTGTGGATATGCTGGACAAGGTGATAATTCACAACCTAGGCACAATTGAGTGGGGCTGCACAAGACTTCATCACACTATGCAGAAGGGCAGGTAATTTAAAAGGTATGAATTGCTTATTTCTGGAATTTTCCACTTAATATTTTCAGACTGTGGTTGACAGAAACTGGAAAGTGAAACCTTGGATAAGGGGGCGATGGGGGAACTACTGTATTACTATGTTAACAAACTTTTCCTGCATGATTCTCCCAGTGGTAGCATTTATGGGCAAGGGAGAAGTCATGGACTGTCAGTGATACTGATGCTCTGCTGCCCCCCTCAGCCGGCTCTTGGCCAACAAGTTTCTCTTGATCATTTAACCAGTGCAGTTAGTTGCTTTTATTAAGGGTAAGCCAGGGGAAGGTGTCATATCAAAAAGGTGTGTTGGGGAAGAACTCAGCAATAGGGGCAATGGTAGAACAGATGCAAATATTCATTCAGGTTGCTAAGCATTACCAAGTTCTGAAACCATTGCCATGATTTCTGCAAGTTAAAATTCCACAATTTTGGCTAATTATGGTATTTCATATCCTGCTAGTTTATTCCTAACAATAGAGCATTCATTTTATAGGAAGAGAGTCTATGTTATTATAATCATTAATTAATTTAAAAAGTTGCATATGAAAGAGATGGAGATGTTTTTCTTGGTGCCTAGAAGGGATAAGGAGATGTTTCTCTGCATACAGTTTGCCTGATTCCTAATTGATGAAGATGTGCCAGGCCGTGGGATGAAATGGTCTGTGGCAAGGGTGGTGCTTGATGTTAGTTGTTCATTTACAGGTAGCTTTTGAAAATGGCTGCCTCTCATTTCACCGGGCTCACAGCTGTTGCTGATGTAATTAAAGATCTAGACACTCAGATAGCTGTAAGTAAGTTCTTTGAAGCCACTGTGAAAGGAACATGGTGAATGTGCTTCTGATCTTGGTGACACAACAGCTGATGTCACAGATTCAACCTCCTGGCTCTAAAATTTAGGAGTCCCAGCTACTCCAGGCTAGGGACTCTGCATGAATTAAAGATTGCTAACACTCAGAGAAAGTTTGCTCTTGATGACAAAAAAGATTTTCACAATTGCTAAAAATTGTGTTTACTAGGTATAGCTCTGACATAGAGTTAAGCATGTTTTGAAATGCCAAAATGAACTAATCTGTTTTCTGAAGTTTTGTGATTGGGTTTTAAGTATGTGACTGTGCCATGATTTATTTGAAGTTAACATTATTTGATGCTCAAAAATAATGCATGTAGTACTTAACCATGTATTCTATTTTTACAAAGTCTTCAAAAATGTCTTGCTCATTCTAGTTTATTTTTGCACATAAGATTCCTCGTTTCATATACTTTCTTATTTCAATTTTGTGGACTATTTCATTTAGCTTTTGAAGAAGAGATGGTTTCTAAATATCAGGTGAGAGCAATGAATATTCTTTATTCCCTCCATTTTTAATGTGCAGGTATCAAATAGTCACTATTGCTGATATACTGAAAACCTTTCAAAGTCTGGTAAACCTCATAAAATTTTACTTTCAAAACTCATCCTTTATTACAGGTCCTCTGGAGCTAATCTTTGTGTTTGCTTTCCACAGTTGATTGGTCTTGGTCCTCATACCTCCAGGAAGAAACAGGATCTCGATAAGCTCTATGAGCTGAAGTCCAAAGCTCGGCAGATTATGAACCAGTTTGGCCCCTCAGCCCTCATCAACCTGTCCAATTTCTCATCCATAAAACCGGAACCAGCCAGCACCCCTCCACAAGGCTCCATGGCCAATAGCACTACAGTGGTAAAGATACCAGGCACGCCTGGGTCTGGAGGGCGTCTCAGCCCTGAAAATAATCAGGTATCATCCTCTTACTTTTTGCTCTCTGTAGTCTTTTCTTTTTGAACCAGTAATGCTTTGAGAGATGTCCATCTCAGATGCTGCCTCTTCCTCTCACTGAAAAAGGTCTTTTCCCTCCTTAGACTCCTGAAGTTCTATATTGGCCCAGCCATGTGGCTAAGTGGTTGAGCATTGATTTATGAACCAGGAGGTCATGGTTCAGTTCCTGGTCAGGGCACATGCCCGAGTTATGGGCTCGATCCCCAGTGTCGGGTGCGCAGGAAGCAGCCGATCAAAGATTCTCTCTCATTATTGATGTTTCTGTCACTTTCTCTCCCTTCCTCTCTGAAATCAATAAAAATATATTTAAATAAAAATAAATAAAATAAAATAAAGGAGGTACCATGAACCAAGCAGGTAGGAAGAAGGGTGGAAGAGCATGTCCAAAGCAGCAGAGGCACTGTACGATTTGTGGTCAGAAAATGGCAAATTATTTACTGTAGAGGGAAAGTGAGGCACAGTGAGAAAAAGAGATGAGACTGAAATAAATTGACAGATGTTGGCCTCTCTTCCAAACTGCTCTTTCTGCCTTGCCCTAGGCTACTTCTGTCTTTGTTGTTGTTGTTATTAATCCTCACCTGAGGATATTTCTCCATTGATCTTTTAGAAAGAGTGGAAGAGAGAGGGAAAGACAGAGAGAAACATCAATGTGAGAGAAACACATCAATTGGTTGCCCCCGACCAGGGCCCAGGCTGGGGAGGAGCCTGCAACCAAGGTACATACCCTTGACCAGATGGAACCCGGGACCCTTTGGTCTGCAGGCCAGTACTCTATCCACTGAGCCAAGCTGACTAGGGCGGAGGCTACTTCTGTCTGGAGAGTGTAATCTTACAGCAATGTCACCAGATAGGCCAGACTGTTAACTCTTTGGAAAGCAGAAAACTAAAACCAACAAATTTGCAAGCTTTCTGCATCAGAGCATAATGAGTCCTTTTGTTTGTTTCCTTGATACTTGGCTGAAAAATCTTCTCCTAATTAACTTTAGGTGTTGACCAAGAAGAAATTACAAGACTTAGTAAGAGAAGTGGATCCTAATGAGCAATTGGATGAAGATGTAGAGGAGGTAAGAAGGGGCTGGGTACCACAGAGGGTGTGTCCCTGAGAGCTAGTATATAATATAGTTTCTGTGGTGAAGAGCACAGACTTTAGAAGCAAATCTGAATTTGCATCTTGGCTCTGCCAGTGAACAGCTTTGTAGCTGTGGATAAATTACTTAAGCTTTCTGAGACTCAGCTTCCTCCTGTGTTGGTAAGGTATGACATTATTTATCTACATGGTTATTATGAGGGTCCCATGGAATAATTACACAAGACACTTTATACTTAACAGCTGCTGCTACTTTTACCTGTCAAAAAGGACATAGTCTGCTTCTTATAGGCAATCACAATAGTTTTAGTTGTTCCTAGATTATTCCCCCATATTTCTAAGTAATATACTTAAACATATACTCTTTGATTCATTAATTTTTTTAAGATTAAAAAAAATATTTTTAATTAATCTTTTAGAGAGAGAGGAAGGGAGAGGGAGAGAGAGAGAGCCTGCACACTCCCTACTGGGTATCAGGCTCACAACCCGGGCATATGCTCTGACCAGGAATCAAACCAAGGACCCCTCAGTTCACGGGATGATGCTCAACAAACTGAGCCACTCTGGCCAGGCTTAAAAGATTTTTCAATTGATTTTGAGAGAGAAAGAGAGAAAAAAAAACATCAATGTGAAAGTGAAACATTGATTGGCTGCCTCCTGCACACCCTCCACCGAGAATCAAGCCTGCAACCCATGCATGTTCCCTGATCAGGACTCAAACTGGCAACCTTTCTTTCGTGGTGCATGGGATGATGCCCAATTAACTGAGCCACATCAGCCAGGGCTGATTCATTAATTTTATAATAGTCTATTGACTTCCTGTTGTGGTAGATGATAATTTTAGAGTCTTTTTCCTATTCTGAATTTTTATATGACTTTAGTATATCTCTTTTTTTTCATTTGTTGTGCTGTTTTTGGAGGCTTCTTTTACTCTAGAAAATTCTGTGCCTTAATGCTGGGATGGTTTTGTGTATTTTTTTTTGATGTTTTTGTTTTGCCTTTGCTGAGTAATATGTAATGATAGAGAAAGAAAATGCAGGTTATAAAAACAGTATAACTCCATTGTTTGTTTTATTTTATTATTTTTAAATATATTTTATTGATTTTTCTACAGAGAGGAAGGGTGAGGGATAGAGAGTTAGAAACATCAATTAGCTGCGTCCTGCACATTCCCTACTGGTGATGTGCCCGCAACCAAGGTACATGCCCTTGACCAGACTCAAACCTGGGACCCTTGAGTCTGCAGGCTGACGCTCTATCCACTGAGCCAAACCGGTTAGGGCTCCATTGTTTGTTTTAACCAGAGGGAAAATATTTGCCTTTTTTGTATATGTGTGGCTTTTTGGAACAGCAACTTTATTGAGATATAATTCCTGTACCATAAAATTCACCCATTTGAAATATATAGTTCAGTGGGTTTTACTATATTCAGAGTTGTGCAACTGTCAACACACTCAATTTGGGAACATTTTCATCATCCCTAAAAGAAACCCATACCCATTAGCAGTCATTTCCCATTTTTCCCCAGCCCCCACAGCCCTAGGCAGCCAACTACCAATATATTTTCTATCTTTGTAGATTCGCCTATTCTGGATATTTCAAATATATGGAATCATAATATTTGGTCTTTTGTGACTGCCTTCTTTCACTTAGCATAATGAGTCTAAAGTTCGTCCATGTTGTAGAGGGCATTATTACTTCCTTTCTTATTATGGCTGAATAAATATTCCATTATATGGATATTAGAGGCCCGGTGCACAGATTCATGCACCAGTGGGGTCCCTTGGCCTGGCCTGTGAGGATCGGGGCAAAACCGGCTCTCCAACATCCCCTGAGGGGTCCTGGATTGCGAGAGGGCAGTTCTTGGGTGACACACCCCAGAATTGGGCTCCCTCCTCTTGGTTCTGGGTGCGTCACCGAGAACTGCAGCTTCCAAGTCACCGCAGCTTGGTAGCTCTTGCATTGAGCGTCTGCCCCCTGGTGGTCAGTGCTCATCATAGCTACTGGCTGGTCAGCCGGTCACTTAGGCTTTTATATATCTAATCTAATAATAGACAAACATGGTAATTGACTGTACCTTCGCTATGCCTCCTGTTGGCTAAACAGTGCGATATGCAAATTAACCACCAACAAAGATGGCGGCTAATTTGCATACTGCAGGCAGGGCGGGACAGTGCGAGCTGCCCCCAGCCGGGACCCCTGTGTTCAGCCCTGAGCGGGCGGGACTCCCGTCTGCGGCCCTGGGCGGAGGGGCTTGGCAGCGTGATCGGCCCCAGGAAGCCCTATTCTTGCAGGAATCCTCCTGCAACGGCTTCTAGTGTGTGTGTGTGTGTGTGTACCACCTTTTGTTTATCCATTCATCAATTGATGGACATTTGGGTTGTGTCCACTTTTGGGCTATTATGAATAAAGTTTGCCATGAACATTCATGTGCAACCTTTTTTGTTTTTTTCCTCTTTTTAAAAAGTTTCTGTACAAATTTTTGTATGAACATATGTTTTCAATTCTCTTGGGTATATACCTAGGGGTAGAATTGCTGATTCATATGGTAATTCTGTTCCTTTAAGGACTGACTGTTTTTCCAGAGTGCTTCACCCTTTTATTTTCCCATCAACAGTGTATGAGCAGTTCATTTTCTTATATTAGTTTTTGATAATTTCTTCTCTATTTTTGTTTCTTTCTGGGATGATAATTGGTGGGATATTGGATCTTCTGCATTGATCCTCTTAGCTTTTTTGGTCTTTTTACTCCTATTTTTCATTTCTTTGTAATTATAAGTTCTGCTTGCTGCGGAGATTTTCCTTAGTTTATCTTCTAATACTTTTAACATTTTTAAATATAAAAATTTTAGTTTTGACAAGTTACTTCTCCTTGTTCACTGATTTTTTTATTTTTATTTTCCTAAGCCATTCTGTTCTTATTTTTTGGTTGTAATACCTTCTCTTATCTTTCTCTTTGAGGATATTAATTAATTTTTTGACATTTTCTTCTTTTCCCTGCATTGTTTGTTTCCTCTGGGTTCCTTTTCCCCTCTTTGGTTTGTTTCCTGTATTTTCTTTTTTGTGTTAGAGACTTTCTTCAAATGTCTGCTAATCCTAGCTATCCATTCTCAAATAATGAGCCATTAAAAAGCCGATTTGAATCAGAACTTACTAATAGGCTTTGTCCAATAATGTGCTGGTAAGTGTTTAACAACCAGCTCTGTGGAGAAAATGACCCTGATTTTCAGCATTTTTGGATTTCTGGGGTGTGACATTCCCACTGTGCCCTATTTTAAGTTATCAACATATTGTTGCTGAATGCAAAATTGGTAAAAATGCAAAAATTGACTTTCATGAGCTCTTCTCAGCTGGCTCTAGGGTACCATTGGCTCCACTTCAGAATAATTGGTCCACAAATCGACCTTTCATTGGGGGCTTCCTAAATATCAGTATCTGTAAACCTTTTCTCTGGAGTCGTTTAGTATCTCTAGAGAAAAATGCTCCAGACTTCTATCTGGAGGGTTTAACCCTAGCTTCTAACATTCTGGAAGCAAGACAAGAGAAAGGGGCTGTGTCTCTCCCCTTGCTCTGCTATGTCTGATGTATTCTAATCCAGAGCCACATCCCTTCATTTTCCATGGGGAATAAAGCTACTGTGTTCTGGGTCAGGTAAGTATGGCTGCTTTTGGAGTGCAAGGGTCATTGACTGCTCTGTGTATTGACATTAACAATTCCCCAATTTGTAGTTCCATACCTCAGCCCAGTCTTCTATGATAAATGGTACTTCCAAATCCTGGACCTCTTAGGGATTGTGAAGGGAAAGTCAGTTTAATTCTCATTGGTGTCCTCTCTATAGGCACTTGTGTTGTAACATCTGTATGCTAGTTCAGTTCTCCCTCTTCTTCTGTTATCTCTATAGCAAAAATTTACTTTAAAAGTTTATTGGAATTTCTTTTCATTAGGTTTTCTCTCCCATTGAGGATCTATATGTCTGTTTTCTTTATTATTATTTTCATGGATTTAGGGAGGGAGAGGAGGTCATTTTGGCAGTTGACCTCCCATGTTTAATCATAAGTATTTCCTTTAGATGGTATCCATTTGGTTCCATAGGAAAGATGACAATGGGTTAATGGTCCAGCAGAACAAGGAATGTCTACATCTATGATAGTAATTTTATTTTAATTTTTGGTCAGCAAAGGAAGCCATGAGAAGGCATTGACTTAAAATTTCAATTTCTTCATGTAGATTTTTAGCTTCAGAATTCTGCTTTTGTTCATCACACAGTCCAGGATTAATATAATGAAGTAGAAAGAACCCAGGATTTGGACTCAGAACCTTGAGGTTGAATCCTGGTACCACTGCTTAGTAGTTACATAGCCATGAGCAAGATAGTCTCCTTGAGTCTTAGCATCCCCTGCTGTCAATCAGGGTAAAATTCATGCCCCATTTTTTTCACAGGATTATTATAAGGACTAGATAAGATAATGGAAATAAAAATGCTTTAAGAGACTGTGAGTGAGGGATAATAATAATTAACTTTTGTTTTCCCACCTAATTCAGAAGATAATATGGGGGTGAGGGATTGGGCTGGTTGATGCCTGCTGGGTAGAAAGCGCAGAAAGCTCATCCTCAGAAAGGTGTGAGTTGCACTCCACCTGGTTAATAAGTTAATGTGTTTCTGTTGCCATCCCCTCTCTTCCTCTCACCTTAGGCCAATGCTGATTATAGGCCCTCTGATAAGGAAGTCTGACTGAATATGTGGTTCAGGCAGGTACAGTTGTCCCAGCAACAAGAGCTTAACCTGCCAATGACATGGTTACTCTCTCCCACTTTTCCCCAGATGCTGCTGCAGATTGCTGATGATTTTATCGAGAGTGTAGTGACAGCAGCCTGCCAGCTTGCTCGGCATCGCAAGTCCAGCACCCTGGAGGTGAAAGACGTCCAGCTGCACCTAGGTACATGGTCTCATTTCTCCCTGAGGTGTCGCCATGATTCTTCTGTCAGGACCATCATGAAAAGTGTGGTCAGAGGAACCTCTGTGCCAGGATCAGACTTTCAGGCTCTGATATTTATGTATTCCCAGGCATTGGGTTTGCCACTACCTACCTGCGTCACCTTATCTTTGTTACTTAATTTCTCTTAGAGTCCATTTCCTCATTTGTAAAGTGGAGATCTAATATCCTCCTTACATGGTAATTGTGAGAATTATGAATTAGGTTTGTAAAATGACAGACACAGGATCTGGCTCAAGGTAAGAGATTAAGTAAATGTAGCTATTATATCTCCACCATTCAAAAAAAGGTGTTTCCCTTACAGTTTTTAGCTTATTTAGGCATTTTTCCAAGAAAATTATAATCATAACATGTATATAAATTTGTATTCTGCTTTTCTACATAATAGACACTAAATTCGAGCTTGGGTTTTTCTGGGAGATACTCATCTAACATTTTATTTTTTTACATTTATAGTACTGTAAATGTATTTTTTCTTCCTTAAGATTTTCTTAACATTTTCTTTTCTTTAGTTTACTTAATTGTAAGAATACAGTACACAATACATGTAACACCCAAATTTTGTTTATTAACTGTTTATGTTATCGGTAAGGCTTTTGGTCAACAGTAGACTATTAGTAAACTTTTGGGGAAGTCAAAAGTTATACGCAGCCCTGGCCGGTTTTCTCAGTGGACAGCCCTCAAACCAAAGGGCACGGTTCGATTCCTGGTCAAGGGCACGTACCTCAGTTGCAGATTTTTTTAAAAATATATTTTATTGATTTTTTACAGAGAGGAAGGGAGAGGGACAGAGAGTTAGAAACATCGATGAGAGAGAAATATCGATCAGCTGCCTCCTGCACAACCCCACCAGGGATGTGCCCACAACCTAGGTACATGCCCTTGACTGGAATCGAACCCGGGACCCTTCAGTCCGCAGGCCGACGCTCTATCCACTGAGCCAAACCAGTCAGGGCTCAGTTGCAGATTTGATAAGAGTAAGACAACTGAAAAATGACTCCCTTTCTGTGGAGCTGCATGGAAAGCTTAGGACTCAGCACCCCATGGCTTTGACCAATTTACTTTGGAAGAAAGTCAAATGGTATCCGTTACACCTTGAGGCACGACATGAGATTCCCCCATTTATATTCCATAGAATCCCTCTGCAGGGTTACTGTTACTCAGCTTAGCTGATTGCTGAGCTTCGTCCCCCCTGACCCTTGTCTGAGGGTCACACTGTACCCTGACCCTGCCTGCCAGTCCCCTTATCTCTGTGCTGGCCTCTTCCTTGCAGAGCGCCAGTGGAACATGTGGATCCCAGGATTTGGCTCTGAAGAAATCCGACCCTACAAAAAAGCTTGCACCACAGAGGCTCACAAACAGGTAAGGAGTCCTCAGAGCCCCAGGGCAGCCACAGCTGATCCCTTGAGCTACCATTGCAGTCACAGCTACCACCACTGCAGTTATTGCTCCCTCTCACAGCAGCAGAGCTCCATGGGAGATCAGTCAGATATTTCCTTGATGATTGGCTATTCCCACACGGGGGTGGAGGGGGAGTGTCTCTGGTTTGTCTCTCAACTCTGATGGGCAGTGGTTAAAGCTGTTGAATGTAGGTTGTTTAATATGGATGGAACTTGAACCTGCCCATCTCCTTAATGAAGTCCTTCACTGTTGGCATTGCTTAAAGCTGTTGAATGTAGGTTGTTTAATATGGATGGAACATTATGGATGTAACTTGAACCTGCCCATCTCCTTAATGGTGATGTGAACATACATATGGTCCTGTGACTGAGGACAGGTTAAGGAAAGCAGAAATACATATACTTGTGGTGAGAGGTAGCACCCAGACTGCTCTGCCAGGTATTTTGATCTTCGTCCTAGCTTAACCTTTGTTCTCTGCCTCTCTTACCATGAAACTGAGGGGTCAGTGTAAGAACCTAACACCACTTCTGCTGTGGAGCAAGTTGTCCCTGTCGTTGGTCAGTCTCGTGGCAGTGGTGGCCTCCCCTGACAAGGCTGTCATTCCTGTCTTAATATAACTGGCTACTCGGAATTGAAAAGTGAGCTTGCCCTGGCCAGTTTGGCTCAGTGGATAGAGCATCAGCCTGGGGACTGAAGGGTCCCGGGTTCGATTTGGTCAAGGGCACATGCCAGGTTGTGGGCCTGATCCCCAGTAGGGGGTATGCAGGAGGCAGCCGATCAATGATTCTCATCACTGATGTTTCTATCTCCCTCTCCCTTCCTCTCTGAAATCAATAAAAATATATATTTTTAAAAGGACAGTGAGCTTAATCTAAGCTTGACAGGCATAACTGGGAGCCTCTGTCCCTTGCTTTTCCATAGAGTGGATCTCTGGAGCGGGTATGTTTCCGGAGCTCACAAAGGAAGCCCTGCAAGGAAGCTGTCAGTAGTCTGAATTGAAGGACCACAGTGTTCTTCAGAAAGGAGTCCCTCCAGATAACAGATGGTCATTTGGTCTCTGTTCCCAAATTATCCACTTTTTAGAATATATATATATATATGTATATATATTTATTTATTTATTTATCAACAAATATAATGTTTGGACAATCTCTTGGTCAAAAAGAGTGAGCAAAGCAAATCAGTAATTTGGCCATGGCTGGTAGTAGTAAAATTCGAAGTCCATGATCTGACTATTTCCCTGATGGGTTGTGGTAGAAGTTGTTGGTGTCAGTTTCCTTCATTGCAGGTCATCAAGTGTGAAATGGCAGCAGGCTTGAAACAAAGGCCCCTTTCCTATTTTCTCCATCATCAGAGAAGAGTTTGGGTGTGGGTGGGAAGCCTAGAAATCACCTGCTTTGATGGCTTTTCCCCTTAAGTCCCCAAAAGGCAGGAGCTGTCACCTTTTAACCTTTTTGCCATTCTGCTAGCCTAGAGCAGTCTGTGTCTTTGGTGCATGGAATGGATCGCTGGCCTGTCTGAACATCTCTGGGGCCCTGCAGATTGTCCTCAGGTTAGGTGGAGCTGGTGATGAGCTGCTCTATGCCTATAGGTTCCCGCAGGCTCCAGGCTGTGCTGTGGGTCATGCTGCCTGCTAGGCACCCACGAACATCCCAGAAAGTTCCTCACTCTAACCTGTGCTTTGCTTATTTCTCTCTCCTTTTAGAGAATGGCATTGATCCGGAAAACAACCAAGAAATAACACATGGAAAGATCAGGGAATGGACAACATTGTATTTGGAGATACTTGAGCTGAGACCTCAGCCATCTCATCTTTGGATTTTTTTTTTAATGCTTTACAGAGAAGCATATATTTTTTATTAACAGTGCAGCAATATCTATAATGACTGAGAGGATCTGCCAAAAGAATAAAGCCTCCTGCCCCCACTTTGGCCCCTTTTCCCTGCCGTCTCAAAGAGGAGCAATTTATCTTCCAGAGAAGATTTTATTTGTGATTTATTATATAAGTGATTGAATATGGGACAAAGCAGTATGGTCTTGTTTGGTGAGACAGTATTAGCAGGATTGGTAGAGGTTTTTGTTTCCTTCTCCCTTCCTCTTCCCCTGTACTTTGTAATGTCAGTGTTTATATGAATATGACTTTCATTTGCTTTTCCAGAATAAAAAAGTTATAATTGAAAGACACAGGATGCATGGCTTACAGCCTTTGAAATCCAAGAGGGAGTTAGGAGTAGCAGCAAGGCTGATGCAGCTTCCCAGTCAGCAGGTGGCAGCAATGTTTTCCATTTCTGTGGTTAAGAAAAAACCATGGGGTTTTCATTACTGTACTCGAAGGAAGGCTACACCATTAGCAGAAACTGAGTTCAGTTTCTCTGCCATAGAATTGGGTAGGGTGACTTCTCTCCTGAACCCCAAACTGAAGAGGCATCCTGGTTTTGGCAAAGCCTGCTCTTCTGGAATTCCTAGAGAAAGTTGTGCTCATCCCGAGCCTGAAGAAGGGATGGGGAAAGGCCTGTCTGTGCTGGGGCCTGTCTGCACTTAGTTGCCGGTATCCCTGGTCCTGGTATTTTCACCATTGTGTAGAGGAAACAGCTCACTTAGCATCGTCTTGTCCTGTGCCCAGCATAGCCCTTGTGGGTCATGAAGTTTTCATGGGCTTCAGGGGGTGTGGCTGTTCCACCCAGGGACACCAGCACAGGCACTTCCCCCTTGCCCTGCTTTGGTTCTCTGTCTCTTGAGGTTGGCCTGCAGTGGGACCCTGCTTTTCACTCCCATTCCGTTTGGCCCCATGACCCCTCTCCGCATCCTCATAGATCTTTTGAGTGAGCAGCTCAAAGGCTGTGCTGATGGTACTGTTGCTCTTGGCTGAAGTCTCAGCATAGTGAGCACCCAAAGAAGAGGCAGCCAGCTTCTCCCCTTCTTCTGGCACCACCTGTCACTCAGCCACCAGGTCAACTCTTGTGCCCTACCACCAGAAAGAGGATGCCGAAGGGTTTCACTTTCTCCAGACTCTCCTGATGCCATGTTTTGTTGGTGATACCAAACTGCAAAAGGCCTCCCACCAAGTTTTGATAGTAGGAGCCAGTCACTGACCTCGGTAGCCAAGAAGGATTCCAGAATTAGTTTTGAATCCTCCATTGAGGACAGAAGGGGATGGGGAATTCGGGCCGTTTAATGGAAAGAGCTGGGGTAGAGCCAAGAGACCTCAATTCTTGATCAGCTGTGTGACAGGTAAGTAAGTAGTTTCACCTGAGTCCTGTCCTATCTGCATATGAAAGGACTTGTTTAACAAGCATTTGTGAGCTGGGCCCGGGCCTGGCAGTGGGTTACTGTGATGAGTAAAATAAAAACACAGGGAGTAATCCTGTGATTGGATAAATATAAAACTGTCCCTGTGACAGGCTGCAACGGAGAAGTTCACAGGGCCAGGGGGAGGGCGTCTGACCAGTTGAGCCGTAATCTTTTTTTAATCCTCACCTGAGGATATTTTTCCATTGATTTTTAGGGAGAGTGAAAGACTGAGGCAAAGACAGAGAAAAACACTGATGTGAAAGAAACACATCAATTGGTTGCCTCCTGCAGCACCTGCCAGCAACTGAAGTATGTGCTTTTGACTAGAATTGAATGGGGGGGGGTGAAGAGGCGGTTAGGGCTTGAGCTATAATTTGAGGGACCTGAGTGAAGGGATCTCTCTCGTGGAGAGAGAACTGTATGTATGCCAGCCCTGAGGCATGTGGTGGGCCAGGTCATGGTGTGCCTTGTCAGCCCCAGCAAAGGGGGTCTTTACCCCAAAACTAACAGGAACCATTGAAGGAATTTAAGCAGGAGCGTGACATGGTCAGCTTTGCATTTTGAAAAGATCACTGGCCAGGCAGTGGAGAACAGACTGGAGGAAGAAGAGAGAGATAAACTGTAAAAGCAGAAACTCATCAGAAGGCTGCTGCCTGGATTGGAGTGGAGGTAGGTAGTAGGTGGAAGAGGGATACATTTGGAAAGTTGTTTGAAGTGGTGCCCTCACATGCCTTGGTGACTGGATGTGAGGGTATAGGAGAAGGTGTCACCCAGTGAGCTGCAAGGGATTCTCTGACTTGGTGTGTCCATCTCTGGTGCAGTTCCGCCCCCACCCTGGGCATGAGGCCCTCTACCCCCTAAGCTAAGTAACTTCACAGGGTTGATAATAAGCAACTAGTAAAGGAAGTAGCTCACAGTGTGTAAGCCCCTCCGTGTGGTAGGGTTCATATAATAATCATTTAATCCTTACCACAACACTGTGAGATAAAAGCTATTATTATCCCCACTTTACAGATGGGAAACCTGACATTTCTGGGGAGAGGCAGCTGGGACAATGGGCATTGTCTCTGCCTTGGAGGTGGACCCTGCCCTGGGTGGGACCCGCTTCCTTCTGGTTCTTCAATACTTGGCCAGGATTTTGAGAGGGAATGGACAGTTTTTCCTTCCTCTCCTCCAGGGATGTGGGACTTTGTTTTGAGCACCTGACAGTCAAATCTCCACCTCCATCCCCAGGATTAGCAGCTTAGCTCCCAAGCAAGCTCCAGTTCAGACCTGTATCCTGGGTGGGGAAGCTCCTGGAGATGAACCACACACCAAGTTAAGGGCATTTCCTGCTTCTTCATGTCATTCTAGCTAGATCTCCAATAGATTCCTAGAAAAAGCCCAGCTTGTACTTGCCTCCGGGCTCTCCCTTGTACTTACTGGCTCCTGCTTTTTTTATTTTTTATTTATTGATTGATTTTTTTATAGAGGAAAGGAGAGGGATAGATAGAAACATCGATGGGAGAAAAATATTAATTTGCTGCCTTCTGCACGTCCCCTACTGGGTATCAGGCCTGCAACTAGGCATATGCCCTGACCGGAAATCAAACCTATGACCTCTTGGTTCATGAGTCGATGCTCAACCACTAAGCCACACCAGCAGGACCTTACTGGCTTCTTAACCTCTCTGGGCCTCATTCTCCATATCAGTAAAATGGAAAATTAAAGTAACTACCTTATACAATACACTAGGGGCCCAGTGCAGGAATTTGTGCACCTTGAAAGGAACTGTGGGCCATGAGGCTGCGGTGGGCACAGGGGTGGGACTCGACCCATCCTCTGCACCCCTCCCGCCGCAGCTCCTGTCCCGTCTGCTGGCAGCCCTGCTCCCGCTGCCACTGCTCCCACCCGCTGATGGCACCCACTGACAGCACAGAGCGATTGGGGCTGGTGCCAGCAGTGGGTACAAGCAGTGGCTGCTGCCCCAATCGCCCCTCAGGAGCAGGGGGAGGTGAAGAAGCCCTCAGGGGCAATGAGGGCCAGCAGCGACGGGACCGGCACCAGGCACCAGCAGTGGGTGCAAGTGGAGCCGTCGCTGGCAGCAGGTGCAAGAGGTGGCTGCTGGCCTCTATCACCCCTCAGGAGCAGGGGGAGGTGGAGAAGCCCTGAGGGGTGATCAGGGCCAGCAGCCGCTGCTCACACTCACTGACGGTGCTGAGTGATTGGGACCAGCGCTGGGTGCCAACAGCAGGTGCGAGCACTAGGTAGGACCATGGTGTGCTAGAGCAAAGAATTTCAGTAACCACCAGAATCTCACCCCAATGACAGCAACCAGTGCCCCACCTTAGCATGGTGTCCCCGCTCACCTGTTCCACCATCCCGACGCCTGCCATGTTCTGCGTGCACACCCTGGTGGTCAGCGCACGTCATAGCGACTGGTTGCTTGGTTGTTTGGTTGTTCAGTTGTTCCACCGTTCAGTCTATTTGCATATTAGGGTTTTATATACATAGATAAGAAGCGCTCAGCCCTGGTTGGGTAGCTCAGTTTTAGAGCATCATCTCGATACACCAATGTTGCAAGTTTGATCCCTGGTCAGGACACATACAAGAAGCAACAAATGCATGCATAAATAAGTAGGACAACAAATCAACATTCCCCTCTCTCTCTTAAGTCAATGAATAAAAGTAAAAAAATAAAATAAATGCTCAGTCGGTGCTGGCAGCTGTTCCTTCTGCCCAGATCTCTCGGCTCTTTGCTCTTAGCTTGGCTCCTTCTCCTCTAGGTTTCAGCTCAAAGGTCATTTCCTCAGAGAAGCCCTCCCCAACCACCTGCTCTAAAGGACCCACATCACTCTTATCTGTGATCTTTATAGCACCACAACTAGAAATAGTTTGGTTCACTTATTTACTCATTTCTTTCTCTTCCATTAGAATGTCAGCCCCAGGAGGGCAATTCTGTATCCCCAGAGCCCAGAACAGAGCAGATGTTCATTTTTATTTATTTATTTATTTATTTTTATTTTTTAATATATTTCTTTATTGATTTCAGAGAGCAAGGGAGAGAGAGACAGAAACATCAATGATGAGAGAGAACCATTGATTGGCTGCCTCCTGCACACCCCACACTGGGAATTGAGCCCGCAACCCAGGCATGTGCCCTTGGCCGGAATCGAACCTGGGACCTTTCAGTCCACAGGATGATGCTCTATCCACTGAGCCAAGCCAGCTAGGGCATAGCAGATGTTCATTTTTAAAAATCTGATGAAGGAATAATAATATGCTCTAAAGCAAATCATTTCCCTCTCCTGGCCCAAGCTTTCCTATCTGTAAAATGGGTATAATTGTGCCAACCTTGCAAGATTGTCATAAGGATGAGTGAAGGTTTTTTTTAGAAGAGGAGACAGGGAGACACCACCTGTCCCAGCTGCCATGGGGAGGAAGCTAAGAAACTCACCCTGGAGGTTGAAACTGCCCCGGTGAGGTTGAAACGGCCCCCGTGAGGTAGGGACGGCCCCTGTGAGGTTGAAATGGCCTCGGTGAGGTCGGTGCGGCCCCGGTGAGGTTGAAACGGCCCTCGTGAGGTAGGGATGGCCCCGGTGAGGTTGCAGCGACCCCCGTGAGGTAGGGACTGCCCCGGTGAGGTTGAAACGGCCCCAGTGAGGTCAGGATGACCCTGGTGATGCTGTAACGGCCCTGGTGAGGCTCAGACGGCCCTGGTGAGGTTGAGACTACTCCAGAGAGGTTGGGACAGACAAAGGGGACCAGTATAGACTGATGAACAGGAGTAGATACAGAGGCAGAGCAACATTGAACAGACTGTCAAACTACAGTGGGAAGCCTTGGGAGGGTTTGGGGGGGGATTAAGAGATCAACCGAAGGACTTATATGCATGCATATAAGATTAACCAATGGACACAAGACACGGGGCGGGGGGTAGGGGCCGGGGGAATGTCAAGGGGGGGAAAAAAGGAGACATATGTAATACTCTTTGTAATAATTTAAGAAATAAAAATTATTTAAATAAATAAATAAATAAATAAATAAATAAAAAGAAACTCACCCTGATTGAAAACCTCCCAAGAACCCTAGGATGGAGGGAATGTCAGTCACCTGTTCCTGAGAAAGAATCTGAGGCTCAAAGAGGTGCAGTAACTGGCTCCAGGTCACAAAATTAAGTAGTCAGTGCTCTTTTTTGCTGTGGCAACTGTCCATGCCCTTCCCATGACCACTGGCACAATGACATCCTCAAGACACCCCCTCTACATCTGTTGAGATTCTTCCCAACACAAACACCATCTCCTCCATGAAGCCATCTTTGATTGCTCCAGGACATTCCCTGCCTTGCAGTTTCTGTTGCAAATTAGTTTCCCCAGGAGGCAAATTCTGAGATTAGTGTGTAGACATTTACATTTGACCTTGAACAACTCTGGGGTTAGGGGGGCTGACCTCCTGTGCAATAGAAAGTCTGGGTGGAACTTCACCTGACCTCCTTCATCCCCAAAGACCCATCCATGGAGTTCACCCTTGAATAACGGGTTTGAACTATATGGGTCAATTGGAAAAATCCATGTGTAGCCCTAGCCAGTTTGGCTCAGTGGATGGAGCGTCGGCCTGCGGACTGAAGGGTCCCAGGTTCGATTCGGGTCAAGGGCATGTGCCTTGGTTGCGGGCACATCCCCAGTGGGGGGTGTTCAGGAGGCGGCTGATCGATGTTTCTTTCTCATCGATGTTTCTAACTCTCTGTCCATCTCCCTTCCTCTCTGTAAAAAAAATCAATAAAAAAATATTTAAAAAAAAAAAAAAAGAAAAATCCACGTGTAAGCAGACCTGCACAGTTCAAATAGTTCAAAATCATGTTGTTCAAGAGTCAACTGTATTAGGGCATTATTGAGATCAATACCAGCTTGGGCCAGCTGGTATGCTCAGTGGTTGAGTGTTGACCCATGAATCAGGAGGTTGCTGTTGGATTCCAGGTCAGGGCACATGCCTGGGTTGTGGGTTCAATCACCAGTAGGGAGCATGCAGGAGGCAGCCAATCTATGGTTCTCTCATCATTGATGTTTCTATCTCTCTTTCTCCCTCTCTCTGAAAATCAACAAAAACATATCTAAAAAAATAAACCTGTTTGGGGGAGAAAAGGAAGGAAGCAGGACTGAGCAGAGGGAGGATTTATCTGTGATGTCACAACAATGGCTTCAGTGGACTCCATAATCCTATATAATAAAAGGCTAATATGCAAATCGACCGAACGGCAGAACGACCGGTCGCTATGACATGCACTGACCACCAAGGGGCAGATGCTCAATGCAGGAGCTGGCCCCGGTTGTCAGTGCCCTCCCATGGGGGAAGTGCCGCTCAGCCAGAAGCCAGGCTCACGGCTGGCGAGCACAGCAGCAGTGATGGGAGCCTCTCCCACGTCCACGGCAGCGCTAAGGATGTCCTGAAAGTCCCTGTACTCATCCTCACCTGTGCAGCAGCGTACAGACTCAGTGTCCCAGCCCTGGAATGCTGCTGGAAATGACCACATCCCAGCCAAGAGAAGTAGTGATGACAGTTCTTGTCATTTAGTTCTCAGCAAGTGGCAGTCGGACATCACCCTAGGGCAGTGATGACGAACCTATGACACCGGTGTCAGAGGTGACACGCGAACTCATTTTTTTGGTTGATTTTTTTTGTTAAATGGCATTTAAATATATAAAATAAATATCAAAAATATAAATCTTTGTTTTAGTATGGTTGCAAATATCAAAAAATTTCTATATGTGACATGGCACCAGAGTTAAGTTAGGTTTTTCAAAATGCTGACACGCTGAGCTCAAAAGGTTCACCATCACTGCCCTAGGGCTCCCAGACTGTGAGAGGGCATAGGCGGGGCTGAGGGACACACCCCCTAAGTGCATGAATTTTGTGCACCAGGCCTCTAGTGAGTGGTAATATGAGATTTGGCCTTCAGAGTTGTTCAGCATTGAGACAAGAAGGCCTAGCCTTTGAATATCCTGCCCCCATTAGATCCACATTGGATGTGGGCTGCCCCTGAGGGGTGGGGAGTTCCCAGAGAGTGTCTTCCTCATTCCACAGCACTCCCAGCAGCTGGGGGGCGTGGGGTGGGGATAAGGGTGAGGAGGAGGCTATGGGTTCTTCAGCCCAGCCTCCCAGATCCAGATCCAGTCCCTGGCCTTGGACCAAGGGCATTGGGCAGCAACAACCACACCTTATTTCTATGCCCAGACTCATCCAAGCCTGAGGACCTAAGGAGGCTCTGAGCCAGGCTCCCCCTGAAATTCCCTGCACTCATCCTCACCTGTGCAGCGTGTACAGACTCAGCGTCTCAGCGTCCCAGCCCCGGAAGGCTGCTGGAAATGGCCCATCCCAGCCAAGAGGAGTGGTGATGACAGTTCTTGTCATTTAGTTCTCAGCAAGTGGCAGGTTCTGGCTGAGCTTATCCCATCCATTATCTCATTCATGCACCTCCCCACCCTCTATTCCCTTGAGGCAGGGTGTTTTATGACGAAGCAGGCTCAACAGGAAGCTGTATACCTGCCTCTAGAACTTTCTTTTGTTGATTGATTTTAGAGAGAGGAAGGGAGAGACACTGATTTATTGTTCCACTATTCGTGCATTCTTTGGTTGATACTTGTATGCAATCTAACGGACAGCCTTGGCGTATTGGGACGACACTCTAACCAGCTGAGCTACCTGGCCAGAGCCTAGACCTTTCTGGTGGAAAGGGGCTGAGTTCTAAGACCCCAGATTCAGGAGCCATGACTAGGCCAGGATATTGTTTATATGATCCTTTCGGGTATATTCTGCCATTTGCCCTTTGGAGAGACAGTCTCCATCCCACCAGCACATCTGAGGTTGGCACTGGTTTAACCCCTTCCCTCCCAGAGTCAACACTGGCAGGGGCCTGCATTCTGCTTCCTGCTGGGGAGCCTGGGGATTTGAGGCTTGATGAGCCGGACGCCCCCCCAGTTCTCCTCCAGGCTGATGTCCCCCTGCTGCAGGGCCTGCTGGATGGCGTTGGCAAGTGTCTGGAAAGCTTGGTCCACATTGCAGTTCTTTTTGGCTGAGGTTTCCATGAAGGCCATGCCCAGGGAAGCAGCCAGCTCCTCTGCCTCCTGGGCCGAGACACAGCGGGTGCTCTCCAGGTCACTCTTGTGGCCCAGGAGCAGGAAGACTGCCTTGTCGGGGCCCTGAGTGGCCATGACCTCCTGGTGCCAGTCTGGAATGTGTTCAAAGGACTTCCTGTTTGTCACATCGAAAACCAGCAGGACACCCACCACATTCCGGTAAAAAGACCTGGTCATGCACCTGATGGGATTGAGGAGAAAGGAGTCAATGGGGAGAGCCCTGTACCTACCTTCAAGGCACCCCAGAGGCAGGACCTCCCCTGCATCCACTGACTGCCTCCCCCCCTCCTTTCCTTCTCCCCATTACAGCTCATTTCACACGGAGCGGCCTGAGCTCCGGCTCCTGGACGCTGTCTCCCTCCCAACAGTGCGCGCTTCCCGGTTAGGGAGTGAGTTTGATGCACACACTCTCCTGACCATTCCTCCAGCCTTCCTGGAGGAGGCCTGATGTTTGCCCGTCGGAAAGTCCGCTTCCCGTTCTCTGCCTGGCAAACTCCTACGCATCCGTCAAGGCCAACGCAAACCTCTCCTCCTTTCCCATCCGCCGGCCTCGCTCTCCGTGCTCCCGCGGGCCCCCTCAGCACCCGCATCCTTCATCCCTCCAGGCTTCAGTGAGGGTCCTCCCCCATCCAAGGCCTGCGTTTCCTGACGCGGTGGGGGTGGGGGCGGGGAAGGCGCAACAGGTCTCCGGCATCTGGCTCGGGCCGCGCCCACCAGCTGCATTTGTAGGCGGCGGGACTGCAGACCCACACCTCTAACGGGGCCACTGAGGCTGACCCCTCTGAGCGGATCCCCAAACCCGAGGTCCCTCACCGCCTCGTCCCCCGCTCTGGTCCCTCCCCGGCCCACCGCGCACCCACCGCACCGCCCTCGCCCGCACCTGAAGCGCTCCTGGCCCGCGGTGTCCCAGAGCTGCAGCTTGACCCACGGTCCCGCCGGCAGCTGCAGCGCGCGGCCGTAGAACTCGACGCCCACGGTGGGCGCCGCCTCCGGCTCCGGCTCGGGCTCGGGCTCCAGGGTCCCGGCCGCGCCCTCCACGAAGCGTCGCAGCAGCGATGTCTTACCCACCGTCGCGTCCCCCAGCACCACGATCCGAAACTGGTAGCGGCAGCCCTTCGCCTCCATGGCCGAGTCTCGCCTCCAGCCTGTCCCGCGGTCACCGTCCCGCCCCGCCCAGCACCCAGGCCGGGAAGGGTGGCCCCGCCCCCCCGCCCCCCCTCCCCGGGGCTCTGAGCGACCCGTCCCCCCAAGTGGAGGACTGCGGAGCCCGGGGTGTTACCAGCCCAGGAACCCTGACTCCGGGGGAAACGGCCGGTGAAGACACCTGGGCAAGTCACTGACTCTGCGAGCCTCAGTTTTCCCCTCTGTACAATGGGGATAAGAGTAACCCCACGTCACGGATGAAAAGATTAAACTATTTGTCGGGAGGAGAAGTGGGGAGGAGCGATAATCCAGACAATCCCGCAGGCACTGCCTGAGCTGCAGTGCTGGATCGGCCACGTCATTCCTGCATCCGTCTGTGGGGATGTTTCTCTCTCCGGCCCCACCCTCCTGCTAGTTCCCCAGTTGGGCCCCTGCTGCTGGACCCGGAGACACCACCCTAGAAAGTTGATAGGTTATAGCTGCTTCTTTCCTGCTCCCGACGGGGGGGGGGGGGGGGGGGGGGGAGGCGCCCGAGGCGCTTTCTGGAGCCCCACCGATCCTGACCTGGGGCCTCCTGCTCAATGTTCCGGCTCAATGTTCAACAGCCCCGGAAGCTTCCTCCTGCTGCCTGTGCTGGGACCCCAGGAAAAGAGGCGGAACAGACACAGACGACTGTGATTCCAGAGGGAGATGTGGACGAAAAGGGGCCACATGCTAACCTAACTCAGGGAAGGTCGGCACGGAGGACTTGCAACCAAAGAATGGTCTGCAAGTAAACTTTATATATATATATTTCAGAGAGAAAGGGAGAGGGAGAGAGAGATAGAAACATCAACGATGAGAGACAATCATTGACCTGCTGCCTCCTGTAAGTAGGTCCCACACTGGGGACTGAGCTCGCAACCCAGGCATGTGCCCTGACCGGGAATTAAACCATAACCTCCTGGTGCATAGCTCGATGCTCAACCATGCCAGCCAGGCTAATTCTATTCTTTTTTAACACATATTTTTACTTATTTCAGAGGGGAAAGGAGAGGGAGAGAAAGATAGAAACATCAACGATTTAAAAAAAGAGAAAAGAAACATCAATGAAGAGAGACAATCATTGATCTGCTGCCTGCCATGCCCCACGCTGGGATCCAGCCCGAAACCCGGGGCATATGCCCTGACTGGGAATCAAACTATTAGGGGCAAAAATAGAATATTGGGGACTAGGTACAGTTATAAGAACCGGCTAGGGCTGAATGTTTTGTATGTTAACAGAGTGCAGTTGGCCTGTGGACTGGACAGCTAACATTAATAAGGCCAGATGGGCTGTTCCTTATGCTTCCCAGGCAGCAACCCTTTGGGAGGGTCACTGTGCCCATTTTAGAGTGAAGTTCAGATGTGCGGCTTGTTTCAAGTCACACAGCAGAGCTGGGACTCACATCTGAGTTTGTCTCACTATTTATAACCCCCTCCATATGCCACTAAAGGAGGCAGCAAAGTAAGTTCTAAGAGGACCAAGTGGTCAGGTCCCACTGGGTTAGGGGCGAGGGTAAGGCAGGCACATCTGTTTCCAAGATCCACCCCACCCTGTCCAGTCTGACCTTCTGGCAACCCAGGGCATCAAGGCTGGAGTTCTGGCTGGTCCCAAACAAGTGGATTTTACCAGTGTAACTTGTGGCAAATCGGTGGGACGGGGGAAAGGACTCACTGTTGCAACCATCACATCATTCTATTTCCTCCTCACCCAACCTGTGAGTAGATGCTGTTACCCTGTTTTTACAAAAGAGGAAACTGAGGCTCAGAGAAGTTCAATAGCCACAGCCCAAGGGCACTCAGCAAGGAAGGCAGACCAGCTCCCAAGTCTACCCGAGGCCAAGGCCATGTTTGCTATGTTTGCTTCTGGCTAGACAGGTTGGGGATCTGAGAAGGCCCACGTTTTCCTCTGGCTAATTCTAAACAAACCAGTGAGAAGCCGTATTGTCAGGTCCCTCAGGATTCCTGGCTGTGGGTCACCTCCTTAGTGGAGCCCGAGGAACCTGTCTCTGCCCCTCCCTCCAGGAGTAGGAAGGAAAACTGAGGATCTAGAACCAGGAGGCGCCTCAGGAAGGGTGTGTGGGTTGGAGGGACCCTCTCCACTGGTTCTGCCCAAGGGAGTCTGCCCACTCCCACCGGCCTCACCTCTTCCTCCATCAGAAGGTTCTTCCCACCTCGCTCTCTGAGGTGCCCGAGCCCCGTCTTCACCTACCGCTGGCGCTCTGAGCTCCAGCCATGCTGAGCATCTTTCCTCAGGCCTCAGGTCAGGTGCCCTCAGAAGCCCCTCGGTGACTGGCCAGGAAGGTCACATGTCATTTTGTCCATGGTGATGTCTGTCTCCCTCCTAGGCTCTAGTCCCTTGAGGGCAGGGAACAATGGTTATATCCTCAGTGCTTGACACAAAGTAGAAACTCGGTAAATATTTATGGTTGAATGAATGAATGGGAGTGGATAAGTGCTGTTCACTCATTCACTGATTCAGTCAGTCAGTCAGATACCACAGTAGGGTAGGACTCAAGGAGGTCCAGGGTCAGAGGAGACCTCTCCGAGGAGGTGATGCTGAAACGGTCTCCAAGGACAATGGCAGCTGGGAGGTCAGGGCAGAAGGGCTGCTGAGCAAAGGCAGCGAGGTATGAAACAGCCTGAAAGGCAGTTTGAGCCCAGTCTTCCTAGAAGCCTTTACGGTCAGCACATGTGGACAGTGCACTGTCAGCATCTGGCTCCTGGAACTTCCTCTCCCTGTGGGCTGGGGTCATGTGCCTGCCTGACTGCTCCTGACACTTGAGTCCAGATGTCAGCTGACCTGAGGGCAAGTCCTTTCCCCTCCCCATCCCTGCTCCGCCTTCTGCTAAGTGAGGCAAATCACGGTGCCCACCGCACAGGGCAGTTCAGGAAGAACTGTGTAACCTAACAGGTAAATACATGCATATTTGCATTAGACAGATCTGGGTTTAAGTCCCAATGTGGCCTTGGTCAAGTTTTATTCATTCATTAATTCATTCACTTAGTAATTATTTCAGTAAGTGCTGGCTGTCTTATATACTAGGCATTTATGCTGCACTGAAAATAAAGAGACACAATTCCCGTTCTTGGGGGTTCACATTGTATTGGGGAAGACAGACAATAAATACATAGATAATGTGATGACAGGGCACAATCAGTGCTATAAATACAAACAGGGCAATGGCTTGAAGGGTAAGAGCATGTTGTATCAAAATAGGATGATCTGGTCCAGCCGGCGTGGCTCAGTGCTTGAGTGTCGACCTATGAACCAGGAGCCCAGTCAGGGCACATGCCCGGGTTGCAGGCTTTATCCCCTGTGTGGGGTGTGCAGTAGGCAGCTGACCAATATTTCTCTCTCATCATTGATGTTTCTCTCCCTCTCTCCCTCTCCCTTCCTCTCTGAAATCAATAAAAATATATTTTAAAAAATAGGGTGGCCTGAGGTGACATCTGAACAGACATCAGGGGAAGTGAGAGGGTGAGGGAGTAATGAGGCTTATGCGAAATCCAGGGAGGATAGTTCCAAGCAAGAACATCAAGAGCAAAGGCCCTAAAGTGGGAGCAGGCAAAGAGTACTCCAGCCCTCGCCGGTTTGGCTCAGTGGATAGAGCATTGGCCTGTGGACTGAAGGATCCCAGGTTCAATTCCAGTTAAGGGCATATGCCTAGGTTGCTGGCTTGATCTCCAGTAGGGGGCGTGCAGGAGGCAGCCCATCGATGATTCTCTCTCATCACTGATGTTTCTCTCCTTTCCTCTCTGAAATCAATAAAAATATATCTATAATAATAAAAGCATAATATGCTAATTAGACCAGACGTCCTTCTGGACAACCTTCCAGACGACCTTCCAGATGAAGCGGGCTGCGAGGGAAGCCTGGGTCCCGGGTGCCAGAGGGAAGCCAGTGGAGGCAGAGGGGGAGGGAGGGGGGAAGGAAGGCCTACTCTTGCACAAATTTCATGCATTGGGCCTCTAGTTTAAAAAAAAAAGTGGAAAAAAATCCTCAGGTGAGGATTAAAAAAAAAAAAGAGTACTCCAAGAGCTGAGAGACTGGGAAGAGGGAACAGAAAGGAGGAAGTAAGTGGTGGACGATGATGGTAGAGAGGAGGAGGAGGCTTCAGAGGCCAGCCTGGGGACTTCAGCTTTTGCATCAAATGTGTTGAGAAGTCAGTGGTTTGGGGGCAGGCAAATTACATGATCTAAATGTTTTCTTGCTGTCCCATCAGTGTGGCTTGAACCAAGAGGTCACCGGTTCGATTCCCAGTTGCGGGCACATCCACAGGTTGCAGGCTCGATCCCTAACAGGGAGGCATGCAGAAGGCAGCTGATCAATGATTTTCATCATTGATGTGCCGGTGTCCAGCCCAGAGGTCCAGGGGTTCCCGACGGTGTCGGCGAAGAATGAAGGACACGAAGACAGCGTTCAGATGATCAGCATAGTCAGGTTCTTTTTTATTGCCCTGTTACAACTGTATTTATACTATTTGATTCTATAAGCATGCGTCTACAGTTACGTCATGGTATGTTTTGGGTCCTCCTTTGACCTTTTACAGTTTCTTGTTTTATGTTTACAGTTTCTTACCTGACCTTTGCTAAAAATCTTATTTCTTTCTTTTTTTTTTTATTAAATATATTTTATTGATTTTTTACAGAGAGGAAGGGAGAGGGATAGAGAGTTAGGAACATTGATGAGAGAGAAACATCGATCAGCTGCCTCTTGCACACCCCCTAGTGGGGATGTGCCCGAAACCAAGGTACATGCCCTTGACCGGAATCGAACCTGGGACCCTTCAGTCCGCAGGCCAACGCTCTATCCACTGAGCCAAACCGGTTAGGGCATAAAAATCTTATTTCTATTTAGCTCTGCTGATTTTAATCTTATCTATTGTCTATGTTTCTACATTCTATAAAGGTTAGTCTCTGTGTTTCATTATAAGGGCTAGTTTGTTCTTTCTATTTTAAGGTTACTATTCTATTGCTCTACTGTTAAGCTATAAGGAAAAAACTGAAGGAGGTTTTCCTATTCTATGGCCTAAGTAAAGGTTATGTAGCTTAAGCGTGATTGTTCGTAGTTATGGTGATTAACAACCTGCCTGGCACTTAGTTTAAGTCTTTCTGCTTGCATAGCTCGCATAAGGTTTTTAGATAAGGAGCCTGCCTGCATTGTTTGCAGCGGTATTTCTTTAACTGTTTGATAGTTGTCCTTTTAGCTTTACTGGTGGTGGCGGGTTTTTAGGGGTACAGGTTTTGGTACTTTCTCTGGTGGGTAGACCCCTGGGGATGTGGGCCTAGCAAGTCCTAAATTTATTGCTAAGAGTCTTAGCCTGAGTTTCTTATAAGTGGTACACTGTATTTCTGTAACACTAGGGGGTTTTACTGATTTATTCCCTTACTTAGTCCCGTTAAACCCTAACTCTAGGGAAACATTCCCAGCTGGGGAAACAACCTTTCCCGGGGAGGTGGCCCTGGTAAGAACGCATAGCGCTAAGAAGGGGAACAAACATATTAAAAACAGTATGCCATATACACCAGGTCCCTTGGAACATATGCTGTGCAGATGTTTCTTTCCTGCAGCGACTATGTCAAGCAGCAAGGATGGAACGGCTCCTGGCATTGATGTTTCTATCTCCCTCTCCCTTCCTTTCTGAAATCAATAAAATATATATGTAAAAATGTTTTCTTGCATTTGTTTATTTATTTATTTATTGTTAATCCTCACCTGAGGATGTTTTCCCATTGATTTTTAGAGAGAGTGGAAGGGAGGGGGAGAGAGAGAGAGAAAGAGTGACATTGATGTGAGAGAGAGATGTTGATTGGTTGCCTCCCACATGCACCCCCACTGGGGCTGAGGATAGAGCCTGAAACCGAGGTATTGAACCCAGACCTTTCAGTCCTAGGGCAAATGCTCTATCCACTGAGACAAATTGGCTAGGGCTCTTGCTTACTTTTAAAAAATATCTTTATTGGGATATAATTGACACACAATAAGCTGCACATATGAAAACTGTACAATATAAGGAGTTGTGGCATGTGTATACCCATTAAAACCATCACCATTAAGATAATGAGCAGTAATTACCCCCAAAAGTTTCCCCATGTATTTAAATAATATATATATATATATATATATATATATATATATATATATGAGGCCTGGTGCACAAAAATTTGTGCACTCAGGGCGGGGGGAGTCCCTCAGCCCGGCCTGTGCCCTCTCGCAGTCTGGGACCCCTCGGGGGATGTCCACCTGCTGGCTTAGGCCCACTCCCCAGGGGATCGGGCCTAAGCTGGCAGTCAGACATCCCTCTGGCAGCCTGGGAGCCCTCGGGGGATGTCCACTTGCCAGCGGGGAGCAGGCCTAAGCTGCAGTTGGACATCCTTAATGCTGCTGAGGAGGCGGGAGAGGCTCCCGCCACCACTGCTGTGCTGGCAGCGGCTTGTGGCTGAACAGAGCTCCCCCTGTGGGAGCGCACTGACCACCAGGGGACAGCTCCTGTATTAAGCATCTGCCCCCTGGTGGTCAGTGTGTGTCATAGTGACCAGTCATTCCCAGTGGTTCTGCTGTTAGGGTCAATTTGCATATTACACTTTTATTATATAGGATATATATAAACTTCAGAGAGGGAGAGAGAGATAGAAACATCAATGATGAGAGAGAATCATTGATCAGCTGCCTCCTGAACGCCCCACACTGGGGATCGAGCTAGCAACCTGGGCATGTGCCTTGACTGGGAACTGAATCATGACCAATTGGTTTATAAGTTGATGCTCAACCACTGAGCCATGTCAGCCGGGTTCCCCATGTATTTTTTTTATTTTTTATTGATTTTTTACAGAGAGGAGGAGAAAGGGATAGAGAGTTAGAAACATCAATGAGAGAGAAACATTGATCAGCTGCCTCCTGCATACTCCCCACTGGGGATGTGCCTGCAACCAAGGTACATGCTCTTGACTGGAATTGAACCTGGGACCCTTCAGTCCGCAAGTCGATGCTCTAGCCACTGATCCAAACCAGTTATGGTTCCCTGTATTTTTAGAAATTTTTTTTATTGATTTCAGAGAGGAAGGGAGAGGGAGAGAGATAGAAACATCAATGATGAGAGAGAATCATTGATTGACTGCCTCCTGCACACTCCACACTCGGGACCGAGCCCACAACCTGGGCATGTGCCCTTGACCAAAATTGAACCTGGGACCCTTCAGTCCGCAAGCCGATGCTCTATCCACTGAGCCAAACCAGCTAGGGCTTTAACCCTTTGAGTGCCAACCAATATCCTAGGAACTATGCTAAAATTGCCAAGGCATTTTTGCTGATTTTATAGCAGTTTAGGAAAAAAATTATGAATTGCAAGTAAATGAAGTTACATATCCAAAAACTTAAGGAAACCTTTACTATATTTGTTTTCTGCACTTACGTGTCATCTGTCAATAAAGAGTGAACTACTAGCATCTAACAGGGACAATGCAGGAGCGCGATAGCGCTCCCGGCACTTTTGGCGAAAGACAGGAAGAGCGCGATCGCACTCCCCGGCACTCTAGGGGTTAATGTATTTTTTTAAATTGATTTTATTTATTTATTTATTTACTTACTTATTTATTTTAAATTAATTTGAGAGAGAGAGGAGGGGAGAAAGAGCGATATTGATGAGAAACATGAAAGCTGTGGTACATTTACACTATGGAATACTATGCAGCTGTAAAAAAGGATCTCTCACCCTTTCAGAGAGCATGGATAGACCTGGAGAGTATTATGCTAAGCAAAATAAGCCATTCAGAGAAAGACAAGTATCATATGATCTCACTCATATGTGGAATGTAATGAACACAATAAAGTGGTGAACAAAATAGATCCAATCCAGACATGGAAGCCTCCCCACCTGCTGGTCCGAGGTCCTTAAGGGCACGGAGAGGAGACGAGGCCCGTGAGAGACGTGCCCTTCTCCCGCCTGTGTCGTTGCAGCTCTGCGCTCTGGTGTGACAGGTAAGTAGCGTGGGCAGGCTGCCAGGTGCACGGCAGTGGCCATACCCATGGGGCCAGAGGCACCTTGACTGCCACCCACTGCCAGTGCTGCATCAGCAATGCCTGCCATGGTCCGTGCCGCCCCCTGGAGGTCAGCACACGTCATAGCAAGCAACCAAACTCCGGTGGAGGGGACAATTTGCATATTAGGCTTTTATTATATAGGCTAAGCCTTGAACAAATAATGCATTTATCATATGAGCAATCAATTGCCTCTTCTTTTTAAAAAAATATTTTTATTGATTTCAGAGAGGAAGGGAAAGGGAGAGACATAGAATGGGAGAGAACACTGATTGGCTGCCTCCTGCACGCCCCCTACTGGAGACAAGCCCCCAACCCAGGCATGCGCCCTCCACTGGAATGGAACCCAGGACCCTTCCGTCCATAGGCCAACGCTCTACCCACTGAGCCAAACAAGCCGGGGATCTATCACCTCTTAAGACGCCCCCTCCCAAGACTCCTCTCCAAGACCTCACAGAGCCGCTGCCCGCAACCCTCTGGGCCGCTGCTCCTCCTGATGCCCAGTCGGCCCTAGCGGAACCCGTCCTCTCCCAGCTTTGAAGATCTTCCCAGACTGAACTCGAGGGCACGGGGAGTTTGACTCATTTGCAGGCCCAGGGCCCGGTGCACGGCGTCCAGCGAGCGTTCAACTGCGCGAAAGAGCCTCCTCGGCCCTTGAACAAACCATTTATGGTTCCTCCACCCCCCGCGGAAAGGTCTCCCATCCTCACGCTCCTCCCACTGGGAGCCCACGCCCCGCCCCGCGCCGCCCCGCCCCGCGCCGCGCCGTGCCGGAAGCTCTCGGACTATAACTCCCAGCGGTCTGCGCGGGGCGCTGTCCAATCGTCAGGCGCAGCCGCGAGAGGCGGGGCCCGTATATACTCCCGCCGGGCGCCCCGCCGTCCTTTCTCCGAGTGCCGCGCGCCTGGTGACTTGTGTTGTGGGGCCTCGCCGGCTGCCGCCCGCGCCGTGCCCCACTCCCCCACTCCCCCACTCCCCCACTCCCCCACCCCTCGCTCTTGGCTTCGTCGCCATCGGCCCCGCACTCATCTGCGCTGCTCCCGAGGCTGCAGGATGCGAAGTGCGGACCGGAGCAGCCGGCCTCCCCGCTTGCGGGGCCGCGGGCCTTCGGGCACGGAGGCCGCATGCGCAGGGAGAGGGGCCGAGGCCCGTGAGTCCGCGGCTCTGCGCTCCGGTTGACGGGTAAGGAGCGCGGGCAGGCGGCCGGGGCACGGCAGTCCTGAGCCTGAAGTGTTTAATTTGGGGGAGGCCGCGTGGTGTCAGCCAGACTGGATCGAACCTGAACCTTCCGGGTGACCTTGGGGGAGGGACTGCTCCTCAATTCCATGGCTGCACTACGTTGCGGAGGGCGGGTCAGTCAGTCAGTCACGTGCTGAGTGGTAACGCACCTACAAGGGTGGCTGTTTGGCCTCCAGGACGATGCGCGTCCGTAGGCAGTAACGATGCACAGGATTAGGTGGCTCAGGGCCCAGAGCGGCTGGGGTTGCCCCGCGCGGCACAGTGGCCCTTATCGAAGCTGCAGCTGCTTCCACGTAGCTGCTGCGGTCAAAAAGGAGCCCAGAGTGACAGTTTTCCTTGACGGTCGCCGTTCTGTTTGCTGTAACCGATCTGCAACATTTCAGGAAAAGACAGTTCTCATGGTATCTGCCGTCTCACATAAACGGACCTTTATGAAAGTTGCCATGTTTTCAGAGGCCGGCAGAAATGTTGATAGTGCGGCGATTTCCAACCGGTGTGGCAAGAATTTTTAAAACGATGCAACACCTGACTAGTCAGGGCACTGATCTCTTCCTAGATGGTCGTTTAGTCTGTGCCATGAGATGGAAAGGTTGAATATCCCTGTGATAGGCACTTGCATATAGAATTAACAGAATAAGGCTTTTGAGAAGTAGCTTGTTGAGGCCAACCAAGATAGTACGGGGCGGGGGGGAGTGGTTTAGACATCAATATGGGGAAATCCAGTGGCCAGCAGCACAGATCGTGGCCATGCTTTAGGTTATTGCCCTCAAAAGTTTAAGGCGTTAGTACCAGGATCAAAGGCCAGTTAAACCTCTATGGTTCTGAAGACCCACGAAGGATCATTCAGGACAATTTCTGTTCTCATCTTAGCGGTGCCAGATGAAGATTGCAGGATGGTTCGAGTTGATTCTGCTGGGTGAGCACTCTGGAGTCATGCCAGTGAGGGCACCGCAGGACCTGGTAGGTTTCTTGTGGAGACTTGAGAGCTGCCCGGTGGGTCAGTGCAGCATGTTCCCAAGGGCTGTGGCTGGTGTAGCCATGGGCTCTCCAACTGCATGCGAGAGCAACCTGGAGAGACTTTGACAGCTCAGGTCAGCATAGTACCTGCAGCTGCCACTCGCCTTTCCTATATCTCAGGACCTGGGCTTGGGAGCCTTCCACCTGGGCTCATGCAGGTGGATGTATTGAATCAACTTTGGTTTAGAGCTTTCACCCTTTTCTCCTGTAGGTTGCCTCCATGTTTCCTGGCAGTGTCTGAAAATGACGTAGCTGAGGATACCAGCTTGTTGCTGCCCTGTTTTACAATAAGGTAAAGTTAAATGTTGAAAACCACCGACCCTCCAGTTCCCTTTCCCATCGGATCTGAACACCGATCTTGGTGGTCGCAGAGGAGGAAAAGTAATAGTGAAGCTGGCCTCAGAGTGCTTACAGTCAGTCTGTGGGCTAGTTTCAAACAAGGTTGAATTCACTTTGAACTTGTTTCATCCTTTCCTGTAAAATGAGATAAAGGGAGGATGGGTGGATGTGAATCTGGGCAGTTGGTGTAATGATTGCTGACTAATATTTCTGTCTTTGGAACAGCTTTTAAGTGACTTTTCTTTTTCTTTTAGATCTTTTACCAGTAAACTGTCTTCATTTGTAATTCAGGATCTACAGAGTTGGGTAAGTTGAATAGCTACTTGCCCTGAACTTGAGCGTCAAGAACTGATTGCTGTGAAATTCTCATTTGGGGTAACCTCAAACCACAGTCTATCCCCTTCCCCAGGGAGAGTGGAAGATAGATTTGGTAGAAACAAGTCATGCCATCTAGTTGGGGATTTTTTTTTTAGGGTGACTGGTCTGGGATGAAACCTAATCTGAGTGGACATCTGTGGATGATAAATGCGGATATGGGACTGAGACCAGCTCTTAGGAAAGTGCCTGGCTGGCATTTATTGGGGTAGTACTAACACACTGGCTTACACTTCCTTTACAGGAGAGCTCTACAGTAAGAGGCAAGCTAAAAGACAAGTTTGTGAAGATGGACTGTTCTACTTAAGTAACGAAAATCTCAGCTTCTCCACGCTCCAAGGCCTGCTGGTTCTTGAACTAGGCCTTTGCCCACCCCTCATTGTGGGGCTGGTTCCTTATCCATCCTGCCCTGCAGCATGAGTTGTCTTGTGTGCTACATTCCCTTAATAAATTCTTGATGTAATGAAGTTGTCAGCTTCTTTCTTTGGGCTCAGCTCTAGGAAATTTTTGTAACAGGTTATTTTAGGTGGAAACTGACATGTCATGTTTTTTTTTTTTTGAATGCTGGTATTAATTCATAGTCTGTCTCATGTAAAAAAAAGTCTGACCTCTCAGAAAGGCCAATATGATCAGTTCTTTAATTGCAATTAGATGTAGTTTCTCCTTTGCTGAGCCTAAGATTGGACCTTTGAAGGCTTTTTGTGGTATAGGCACTTTAACTTGGAAGTTTCTCCCCTTTGCCACCCCCCCAAATTACTCTGGCACAAAACTAAAATCTGAAGCAGATTTCTAGCATAGACCCAGACTTCTCAGGAAGAGGGTCCTGGGTACCACATAATATAAGTTGGAAAATGGGCTTTCCTGATTTGTTTGGACAGTGTATGGAAGGTCTGATGCATTTTAGCTGACTCTGATTACTTCCCTCTTATACCCTGGACTAGGCAGGCACCCCCGCTCCTGCTGAAAGTTTTACTAGTGGCCACATTTGAAGCCAATGTTGGGAGTACTTAAATGGCAGGCAAAAATTGCTCATTTAATATATAGCAAGTGATCCATATACTCTGATCCCAGAGAATCTAAGGACTTAGGTGTTACTTGAGAAGGGTCCCTGGCTAAACTGATTAATATAGTAATTCTAGCCTTGGCCTGTCTGGCTTGGTTGAGCATCCTCCCATGTTACAGGTTCAATTCCCAGTTAGGGCACATGCCCAGGTTATGGCTTCAGTCCAGATCAGGGTGTCAACAGGAGGTAACCAATGTTTCTCCCTCTCCCCTTTGCTCTAGATTTTTAAAACCATAAAAAATCCAAATTGTTACCTCCCGGAGTACAGATAACTACTGGATAAATGATTATTGTTCGAAGACAGATGGGAACCTTGTTCAACCCTCTTCAAGTTGGTCCCTTGGTTTTCAAACTCAAATGGCTATATCAAATAAAGGCAGCAGTGTTGCAGTATTCATAATCTCATGAAAGTTGATTATTAAAATCGTATAAAACATTTCCCAAAAGGTGAAAGTTCTTGAGTTGTTTTTAAAGAAGTCTTTTCTCCCTCACACAGTCCTCCATTCTGGCCTGTCCTTTGTCTTGGCTACATCACAGCAGGGATCTCTGAAGACACTGTGTCCAGGGGCTGCCAGTGACAATCCATCAGTGCATCATACAGCTCCTCACTCTGCTCCATGAACTCCTTGTTGGCCTCGGTCACATCCAGCTGTGGCATGGGGTCTGGAACAGAACCAAGCATGTATTTAGGGAGCACCAAGGAGAGAAAGTACTCCGGAGCCACAAGACCATGAGACTTGGGTTCAGTTCCCTGTTCCCAGGACCTCTATTTCCTAGGGCAAGTTCCCTATCTGTGCCAGAGTTCCCTCCTAACTTGGAATGATATAATTGCCTTGCAGGGTTCCTGTGAGGATGAAAATAGGATAATGTAAGGTGTAGTTAGTCCTCAAATAATAGTCCACATTTATTAAAGCAACACCTATATTTAGCTATCATGTGTCTGAATTTTCTGGTGTGGTTATTTGAATTTTGAGCTTGGAGACTGATCCAAAATTACTAAGTCCAAAGCACTAGTCTTAGAATGAATATTATATACCATTGAAAATGAACCTTGCCCTGGCCAGTGTGGCTCAGTTGAGTATTGTCTTATGCACTGAAAGGCTGCCAGTTAGATTTCCAGTTAGAGTACCTACCCAGGTTGTGTGTTCGATCCCCAGTCGGGGTGTGTATCAGAGTGTATACGGGAGGCAACCATTCGATGTTTCTCACATCAATTTTTCAAAAATCAGTAAAACACACACATACAAAGAACCTCGGCTGCACACAACTTGAGTCTAAACTTGCATGAGTATTGAATGAAAGAAGACAGTAGTACATTCAGTATGACTGCATTGTACAAAGGCCAAAAGGGCAAAAATAAACCATATTGTTTAGGGCTACATGCCTAGGTGATAAAACTATAAAGAGAAGGAAAAAATGGTTACCACAAGAAGCTGTGGGCTGTGATTGGGGGAAGGATGGCTTCTGGAGGCTGGTAATATTCTACTTAACTGGAATTCAGGTCTCATGGGCAACTGCTTTATAATTACACGTTAAACTACACATTTGCTTTACGTACTTTTCTTTTGCTTTATGTACTTTCCCATGTATGTGTTACCTTTCACAATAAAAGTTCAAAATAATAATTACTATGACTGATGACATTTTATATTTTTGGTCTGTGTTGGTTTAAAATGCACACACATTGATTTAAACACATTTAAAAACAAACTGGATATTAAAGAATACCTAATAAACAGAAAGACATCCCATGTACTTGGATTGAAAGATGATTTTGTAAAGATGGAAAAGTTCTCCAAATTGGTCTATAGCTGCAGCTGTTTTTTTGTTTTGTTTTGCAGAAAATGATAAGCTGATCATAAAATTTTTATGGAAATGCAAGGAATCCAGACTAGCCAAAACAATCTTTAAAAAGAACAAAGTTTAAGGACTCACGCTTCCCCATTTCAAAACTTACTGAAAAGCTACAGTAAGAAAGACCAGCAGTGGTTTAAGGATAGACATATAGATCAATTGACTAGGGTTAAGAGCCCCAAACTAAACCTATACATTTATAGAAAACTGCTTTTCAACAAGTGTACCAAAGACAATTCAAAGGGTAAAGAACAGTTTTTCAACAAATGGTGCTGGATTAATTATAATTATATAGGCTGGGGCAAAGTAGGTTTACAGTTGTGAGTATGCAAAAGTTTATTATTTTTTGTATTGTATTTTTTATATTATTTTTTGAAAGAATAGTCTATTGATATTTAGAGAGAGGAAGGGAGAGAAACATCGATTGGCTGCCTCCTGCAGGCCCCCCACTGGGGATCGAGCCCAACCTGGGCATGTGCCCTTACCTGGAATCAAACCTGCAACCCACAGGACGACCCCCAACCAACTGGCCAGGGCTTGTATTATTATTTATTAACTATTGTATTATTTTCCATATGAACAACCGTAAGCCTGTATTTGCCCCACCCTCTATAAGGTGACTTAACTAGATTTAGTGCAGTGATAATTTTGCAATATATCAAAATTGAATTATATATCTAAAACATACATTTTATTTAACATATCATGTATTGGATATTTATCTGTACTGATGATTATCATTGGGGATAAAATCTTTCTAGTAAAATTACTGATTCAAAGCATATAAACATAGTAAGAATTAACTTTTATAGAAACATGGTATATTCTAATTTGTATTTATTAATAGTGTGATAGTTGAATTTTATGTGTAAACTTGGCTAGGATATGATGCCCAATTGTTTGGTCAACCACCAGTCTAATGTTGCTGTGATGGTATTTTGTAGATGTGATTAACATCTGCAATCAGTGACTTTTTTTTTTAAGTTTTGCTTCTGATTTTAATTATTTATTTATTATTGATTGATTAAAAAAAATTTTTTTAAAGCAATTTTTAGAGAGAGGAAGGAAGAAGGCGAGAGAGAAACATCGATAGGAGAGTGAAGCATTGATCAGCTTCCTCCTCCATGCCTCCCACCAGGAATCAAACCAGCAACCTTTTGGTGCATGGGACAACGCCCAACCAACTGAACCACACTGGCCAGGGCCACTCATCGATTCTTGTATGTGCCCTGACCAGGGATTGAACCTGCAAACTTGGCATATCAAGACGGTGATCTAACCAACTTAGTTACCTGGCCTAGGCTGACACACACACTTCTTACTGGAATTATGTATACACTGGCTCTCTCATTAGAATGTAAGTTCCTCTAGGCAGAATTCACCATGCATTCCTTTAGCATCCAGCTGAAGGCACAGTGCCAGCCACAAAGCAATTACTGCATTATGGCTGACAGAGGGAATGAGTGATGGGTTCCTTTCTTACCTTCCAAAGCATCATCTCCAACTTCTTCATATGTCTGTCAAGAGACAGAGAGGTTGGGTGAGAAGGATCCTGGCCCATAACAAGGATGGCTTATTTTTAACAAGAGCAACTAGGTTGCTCCATCTTTCCCCATTTTTTTTTCTGAAGCCCAAGCCCCCTTCCTTATCAATCCCACCCTGGAGAATGACCCATGTCTCTAAAGGATGACAAAACCCGAGAGCAGACTTGCCAACTCCTGGTTACCTGCATGGTGCTCTGGGTATAGCCATACTGGGGGTAACTGTAGCTGTAGCTGCCTGTATTCTGGTCATAGCCCCACTGAGCATAGTAGTTCTGGTACTGCTGGTAATACTGGTTGTAGCTGTAACTGTACATCTGACTATATTCCACGGGCTTCACACGACTACTGTGAAGAAAGAACCAAAAATAAACAAATGTGAGCAAACATTCCTAAACACTTATTAACTGAACAAGGACTTTTCTAAGCACTTTACACAGATTAACTTCATTTCATCCCCACAACAATCTCCTGCAAAAGTATACATTATTCCTATTTTACAGATGAGGAAACTGAGGTACACAGAGGTGACATAATTTGTCCAAGGCCACACAGCTAAACGTGATTCAAGCCAGGCAGTCTGGCTCCACAGCCCATGCTTTAAAGATAGGAGTTTTCAATGGTTACGTTCCTCTCTGTTATCAAACTTTGTCAGTACTGACCTTTTCCTCTTCCCAAGATCTTGGGGGGCGGTGTCTGCTTTTTACCACCCATAAAGGCTCAGGTAAACATGGCTAAAGAATCTAGAACTAGGATGACCCAAAAAGCTTTTCAAACTTCAAAATATCTAATCACCTCTTCCCTACAAAGAATTAAGAGAAGTGCTCCAGCAGTCTTATCGTCATCACTGTAGTCATAGCTACCATTTAAGGAGTAGGTACTCAGGAGCTGTGCCAATTACTTTTCATATATGGTCTCCTGTTTTAAGTCCTGCACAATCCTATGATGCAGCGATTATGTATTATTCCCATTATACAGATAAGACTACTGAGTCTGAAAGGTTAAGTGATTTATTCAATACCACGCCCACAATTGGAGCCGAATGTAACTACAAGGTTCATGCTAACACCAGACCATTACATACAGCAGCTGGCCAGATAGACTCAAGTGTCCTATATCCTGCATTTGCCAGTCAGGGCTGAGGCCGAGGGTCAGCGGAAAGCTTTCTTATTCTGATTGTACAGCTGCCCCAGCTGCTAACCAAAGACAATGTCAAGTCTGCAAAGGACCCATTACTCTCAAAAACAAAGTACATGTGAGTACTTTATGTTTTCAAACTTCTGAAAAAGGCCTGAGGTATGACCAGCAGTCCCAGCTGACAGGAATGAAAGAACATAACTGAAGACATGACAATGTTCCTCCAGAGTCATTGTACTCAGTGGGCCAGAGTCTACCACAGGTGCACACCAAACACGCACAGGAGACAAAGGCTGGTTTATAAGGAAAGTTGTAACAGTCACATAGTGTGGGATGTGGGATGTGGGACGTCCTCATGATTGGTGCATTCTATCTCGGACTGAAACCAAAGAAGAAACCAAGTCATAAGCAGGAGTTGAACCACCATAGAAATCCCCATCACAGGAACCACAAAATGCTCAAGTCTGAATGAGCTCTTCCCAAGTTCTTTGCAAATTCAATGTCTGTGTGGTGAGCAGGACTCAGCCAGAGCAGTTTGAGAGACTCCACATCTGATCACCCCCTGACAGGGTGGCTCGATGATGTCAAACAGCATGACTCCCTCTTCCTGGCCAGGGCCAGGCTGAAAACCGACAATACTGTCTCCATAACGCCCCTTCCATGGTGCTTCCAAGGTCCACCACCCTCCTGCCATGTTCAGGTACTTGAAGGTACATTCTCTCCACACTCAGCTCTTACAGTCTAGCTCTCAAAGGGAACTCTTACCTCCCTCAAATCCTACAGCCTAGAAACAGGCACCAAATACTGACAACATTCAGTGAAGAACTAGATGTAACAGAATATAACCTCTCTGCAGAAGGGACTCTGTCAGAACGTACAGCCAGAAGGATTACCTGCAGTAAAAACATGATGATGATTGGGCAACTATATGGAAAAGTGAGTGTGTATACTGAGTAAACGGGGGAAAAGAGCACCGTTATTGTGAAATGAACAAAGAAATCAACCTACAGCATGTAAACTGACCCATATGTACTGTGTGTATGTGTATGTGTATGTGTATGTGTATGTATATGTATATGTATATGTATATGTATATGTCATGGATAGCTAAGGAGGAGCTGGAAGCAAACTCAGAAATTATAGTCGGTCACTTGAGGGTAACGAGGAAATTTCTTTCAAATAGCTCCTTTAATGTTTTCATATATATAATAGAGTTTAGAAAAAATAACTTTGGGGGAGAAATCACGCAGGCTGATCTTCCCTGTGTCAAAAGCACAACAAGCCATAAGGAACCTGCAAATCCTTTGCTGCTGTGAAAACATGGCCACCTGGAAGCCCCACCCTAAAGCAGCAGCCCATCTCGTATCTCTGGAAGAGCTTCTCCGTCTTGGCATTACTGACGTTGGCAGAGGGAGGGGAGCAGGTAAGTGCTTGTTGTGGGGGTTGTCCTGTGCATCATCCAATGTTTAGAGCATCTATTCATTAGATGCCAATAATACCCTCTCTGAGTTGTAACAACTAAAGTTGTCTCCAGATTTTGCCAATGGCCCCTGGGGGACAAAAATTGCCCCTAATAGACAATTACTGCTTTGGTCAAAGGATGAAGATTCTATCCAGAAAAAAGTTGTCTGACATCTGAGTGAGAAACCTGCTTGGAGTTGTTTTCTGCCTAGCATGACAGGTACAATTAGTGATGTATATACTAGTCTATAGAATAGTGTTTGGATCATTAATCCTTAGCCATTCCCATAGCATGGGACAGTCACAAGTTTATAGGTTTCATTGACATAAATAAGCTTAAAATTGGGTTTAAATTTTTCCTTCTGTTCAATTCTTAATCTCTGAGTCAGTGTCTAACAGTGGCACTATGGGGCAAAGAGCGGGGGCATTACGTATGTGGTACCAAACTGCTTCTCCAGCACTGCTATCAGCAATGTCTGGATGTATCTGTCTTTCAGGTCAGAGCTCTCCCCCCAACCATAAGCTCCTGGAGGGTTATGCTCACTCATCTCCAACACCCAGCAAACAGCCTGGCGAATATCAGGCATTCCTTATTTGTGAGTGAACTGAATCTCTATAGCCTCCCATCCAGCATGTGGATGCTCTGATGATCAACAAACAGGTGAGGAGTATCCAGGTGGGGGTCAGTCCAGAGGCCCTCTACCTTCCCTGTCAGCACAGGACTCACGCTTTAGGGATTGCCACACTCAGCCGCACTGGTTTAGATCCCAGTCCTACTGCTCCCTGGCACTCTGTTAGGGCTCGCTTCTGTTCCAGTTCATCTGTGAACTTCACAAAACCATAGCCCCTGCAGGAAAAAACACCACACACACGATATATAGATCACAAATGGAATGAAGGTAAAGTCTAAGAATGGAAAAGGGGCTGAAAGGGATAGAGAGTCCATCAAACTATGTGGGCAGGAATGAGAGCCCCATCGGGGAGGCGTGTCGCAGTGCAATGTGAGATTCAAGCACTGGAGGATCCTGAGATCTATAGGAATCCCCACCTTCAGTTCACCACTCTCTCTCCACTTTCACTGATGAGTCTCCTGCCCAAACAGTAACTTCCCTCCCAATCTACTAGGAAATATTACTTTCATTATGGTAACAGCAGTAGTAATAGTTTCCTCAGCAAATATTTATTGAGTCTGTCTATATGCACTAGGTCTTGGTAGTCATAAGCAGACAGGGTTCTTGATCTCCTGAACTCATCTCCTCCCAGGGGGAATAGATGAATGATAGCTAATATCTAATGAACACTATCTCCCAGACACTGTGCTGAGCATTTTTCCAGGGTTATCTCACTGAACGGTCCAACAATTTGATGTAGTATCCACATTTTACTGAAGAGGGAACTTAGTTCAGAAAGGTTTGCCAATCTGCCCAAAGTCACAGTAGAAGCAGGATTCAAATCCAAGTTTCTCAGATTTCAAAGAACGAGCGTTTTTTTGAGGCTTTTCCACTTTTTAAGTAAAAATAATAAAATAGAAACACCTATATAGCATTTCCTACTGCTTTAGTTATATTACATCATTTAATCCTTACATTGCCCCTGTGAGCAGATACTATGAATCAGTCCTGTTTCATAGATGAGGAAATGGGCTCAGAAGTTCAGTAACCTGTCTCCTGTGCTATACCTGGCCGGTCCTGGAGCCAGGATTCCAACCCAGGCAGTTTGGTTCTAGAACCTGTGCGCTTAACTACCACACTACATGACCTTTCTATAACACCTCAATCCTTGAGAAAAATGCTGAAACTAACAGGGTGAGCATCAGTAACACGGAAGGCCTTACTTAGACACGCCTGTCTGGTCCAAAACCACCTTGCCTCCCCGGCAGGAGGGGTAGACTTTGACAAAGAATTCATACAGCATGCCGTCATCCACGTCTGGGGTCAGGTCCCCCACAAAGAGGGAGTACTCAGGGCTGAGAGGAGAGAACAAGATTCAGAGACAAAGACCTTTGTTCTGACAACTTCTTTTGGCCCATTCTAGGTAAACCCTTTCTGAGCCTTTTTAGGGAATGACACATCTGGTGGGTCCTTAACCAGGTCCTAATTTGTTTCATTTGGCAGTCCTGGCAGGAGAGGTATGGAGGTAGTTCGCTGCTCCGCCCAAGTCCTTCATCCATCCACTGCACAAAAGTTGTCTGGCTTCAAGGATTACATGAGTGCAGATGGAGGTTGAGGTCAGAGGTACTCAAAATATAAAACTAGATGTTTTGCAGTCATTGCATTTTAAAAAATCCTTACCTGAGGATATTTTTCCATTGCTTTTAGATAAGAATGGAAGAAAGGTGTGGGGAGAGAAAGAAACATCAATATGAGAGACACATCCATTGGTTGCCTCCCGCACACGCCCCAAGCAGGGCTGTGGATCAAACCTGCAACCCAGGTGCGTGCTCTTAACCAGTAATCGAACCCGAGACCCTTCAGTGTGAGGGCCAACACTCTAACAACTGAACCAAACCAGCCAGGGCATCATTGCATACTTTTAACTTAAATGGTGAAACACAGAGAGAATGAGAACTGGATATTATCTACTAAACACCTTAAAACCTAGCTAAATGCAATCTCTCAAATTTTAGAATAAGGGTCATCCAACTTTTTCTGTAAAAGACCACTTTTTTTCTGATAGCATTTTTTCACTTTTAACTTAGCCAACATCTTGACATGTCATTATTCTGCTACAACATAATTTATTAATGGATATATCGCACTTCTATTAATGCACATATTGTAATTTAAACCACTTCCCTATTATTAGATTTGGTTTTCCCCCAATTTTGCCCACTATACATAACATTTCAATTAACACCTTTGAGGCTAATCTTACCCACATGATGAATAAATTCTGAGAAGCAGAGTTATGGAGGTGAGTGGGTACAAATCTTTCTAAAGATTTTGATACATTGTTTTAAAGTTTTCACACAGCAACCTGAAATGCTGAATCAAATTATATTGCTATATTTGGTCTCAGGGGTTGAGCGTCGTCGACCCAGGAACCAAGAGGTCGCCAGCTCGATTCCCAGTCAGAGCACATGCCCAGGTTGTAGGCACCATCCCCAGTGGGGGCCGTGCAGGAGGCAGCAAATCGATGACTTCCTCTCTCATCGATCTTTCTCTCTCTCTCTATCCCTCTCCCTTCCTCTCTCGAAAAATAAATTAAAAAAAAATATATATATTTTTTTGCAAGAGTCCATTTATAAAAACAATCCTGTGCACCCCTGCTGGTGGTTCAATGGTTAGCGTGCCTGCCCTCGGATGGAAGAGTCCCAGGTTCGGTTCCCGGTCAAGGGCAGGCACCTCAGTTACAGGCTCACCTCGCAGCCCGGGTCGGGGGGCGTGTGGGGGTCAGGGGCGTGTGGGAGGCAACCAGCCGCCGTTTCTCTCTGTCACTGCCCCTCCGTCCCACTCTCTGAAAGTCAATGGAAAGAATATCCTGGGGAGGATTAACCACAACAGAAAAGCCTCATGCAGTTCTGACTCAGTATTCGCTCCCCACGGCGCCTCTCCCCAGCCTGATGCAGGAAAAATATATTTTTAAAACATTATATTTCTACAACAAGTCAATTATTATGGAATAAAACCTCAACACTGTGGGAAGTAATGGGGTAGAAGGCTAGAAAGAGACCAAATACAGAGAAAACACAGGCCTCCACATGAAGCGTAACAGAAAGGTGCCCTCCTTCAGGAGGGAGGCAAAGTGGAGCCAAACTCAACCCCCATCCTCCTCTTTGGTGGTGACCTGCACAGTGACACATGTTGTCTCTCTCTAGACATTTCCTGGGGCTTGAAGCTAGGTCGGGGCTACTCTGTACTTACCTGTTATCTGGTTGTTTCCCATAAGTAGCATAGTTCAGTTTAAAACGTTTTGCCTGGAAATTTAAAAACAAACAAACTAAAACAGAGAAAGGTGTTTTAAGAGTCAAACAATATTTGAAAAAAACTGAAATAAATTACCTTGCCAAAACATCTCCCCCTCTCTAAGCCTCAGCTTTTTCTCCTGTATAAAATGAGGGGGTTGCACGGATGACCGCTAAGGGCACTGCCAGCTCCATGGTTCTATGAGCCCCCGTGTGCCAGCTTGGTGCAGCTGGAAGCTAAGTAACTGTGGGAAGAGCAAAATGTAACTCTCTTGAAATGTGTCCTCACTTCTGCCAGCCTGTTCTACTTTCTCAATCAGGCAAGAGGTCTAGTTTCAAGTCTTCCATTAAGAGAGGCAGAGGTGCAGAGTGGAAAGGGCATGGGTTTCAGGGTCAACCAATCTTCATTTTGCTTCCTGGCATTGCCACTTGCTACCTGTTTTGCATTGGGCAAGTTATTCCACTCCCCTGAGCTTCAGCTTCCCAGGCTGTCAAAGATAACAATGCCTACTCTTCAGGGTTGTTACAGAATTAAATAAAATAATATAAATATATAGTAGGGATTCAATAAATGACAGTTACTGATAACAATAAAAATGGCAACATCATCATTATCTAAGTGTCCTTACAGGTGTGGCTCCTGGAAGGGGTTTCCCATTAATTTTATGCAAACACTTCTCGGCTGTGGCCAAATCTGCAAATTCTACAAAACAGTAACCAGCTGGGATCCTGGAGAGAAAGAAAACAGAGAGAATGGTTAAAGATGCGGTTCCCAGATGAGAGACTGAAGGGAGGGAAAAATGTTTTTCTAACCAGAGCCCACATTGTTTTTGTTCCCTGCCAAATTCCAGTTCAGAACTTACAAATAACGGAACTATTGCACGGCCTGCGTGGTTTAGTGGTTAAGCATTGACCATGAACCAGGTCACAGTTCGATTCCCAGTCAGGGCACATGCCCGGATTGTGGGTTCGATTCCCAGTAGGAGGTATGCAAGGAGGCAGCCGATCAATGATTCTCATCATTGATGTTTCTATCTCTCCCTCCCCCCATTTCCTCTTTGAAATAAATAAAAATATGTTATATATATATATACATATATATATATATAAATATATATAATGACTGTCAATCTGGGCCAATCCCAGAATTAGTAAACATTTATGTACTGTTTTACCTATGAAGTACTTTTGCCAAAAATGTTTAATACAATCCAATCAAACCTTAAGTTTACAGAAAATATTAGAAACAGAACAAGTAAAACACAAAGAAACAAAGAAATCCAGAATATAGGACCAGAATCCAGAATGTAGGACCTTATGTAAGACAATTAGTTTTCCTCTTTAAAAAGCCAATATTTATGAGAAAAGAGGTGGACTTTTCTACACTGAAAAGTGTAGACTAAAAAACTAAATGCAGTGCAGTATCTGATCTCTGATTAGATCCCAATTCATTAAAAAGCAAACCAAAAAAGCTAAAAAAGATAGTCTGGGAACAATTATAAAAATTTAAAGACTGCATTATATGGTATATCATTATTAATTTTCTTCCTGTTATATGAGCATGTATGAGAACATGTAAGAGCATGTATGTAAGAGAATGTCCAGTTTGGGGCAATGTATGCTTAAATATTTAGAAGTGAAGTGTCACAATGCCTGTAATTTACTTTCCAATGGTTCAGCAAAAAGAAATCATCTATCTATATATCTTTCTAAAGATAGATTTAGCCCACTGAGGTGGTTGAGCATCGACCTATGAACCAGGAGGTCACGGTTCGATTCCCAGTCAGGGCACATGCCCAGGTTGCGGGCTAGATCCCTAGTGGGGGGTGTGCAGGTGGCAGCCGATCAATTATTCTTTATCATCATTGATGTTTCTATCTCTCCCTCTCCTTCCCGCTCTGGAAAAAGGATAGATTTAGATAAATAGGGAAAATATGGCAACATGTTAATAATTATTGAAATTAGGTGGTGGCTGTATGATAATTCATTACACTATCTTTGTAGGTTTGTTTGAAATTTTTCATATTAAAACTTAAAAAAAATTTTTAAAAATATTTTTATTGATTTCAGAGAAGGGAGAGGGAGAAAGAGATAGAAGGTCAATGATGAGAGAGAGTCATTGACTGGCTGCCTCCTGCACACCCCCCTCTGGGGATCAAGCCCACAACCCAGGCATGTTCCCTTGACTGGAATCGAACCTGGGACCCTATCCACTAAGCCAAACCAGCTAGGGCTTAAAACATTTTTGAATCACCTCCAGAGGCTGATACAGAGTTGGAGAACATGGTTCCTATCCTCAAGAAACTTACAATCTAGTTAGATAAAGTAAACCACGGACCTTACCTACTGGAGGATAACCATGAGATTCCTAGTGTTCTGATTTTAATAGCATCACTAGGAGGATGTGGCTATATCTTCTTCCTGCTAAGATACTGACAACTGTTAACTTCCTTAACATCAACCTTAAAGCTATTACCAGTGAAAGAATCCCAACTTTTCTGGAAATACTATTTTAGATCTTACCAAGAAGGTATGGGCAAGAGCAATACCTAAGCCCAAGGATCAGAGAATAGTCTATGAGCTCCATAAATGGTTGCTGATGTTAAGAAAAATGGTGGGCCAAATCTGTGTATGGAATTTTAAGGCTCACAGATGTAAAGACCACCACCTGTAAGAACTGATCACTCATTTAGGGCCAGCCACTGTGGAACACTTCACATGCACCATCTCATCTAATCCTCACATTACTCTATGAGGCAAAAAAAGCATTACACCCATTTATACGAGAAGACCGAGACGTAACAGGATTATACAATACGCCGTAAAGCACACAGCTGGTACGTGCCAAAGGTTGGATTTGAATTCAGGATAGTGTGATTACATCCTTTACCCAACATTATATTATCACTACGGTGTCGGGTGAATTTCCCGCCAAAATATAAGATGGCGCGGGCAATTATTTAGGTTTCCCGCGCAAAATCAGAGTTAGTTTAAAATGCCTATATCTTTTGAAGTATGGGTTCGATTGAAATGAAATTTTCGGTTTCTTGTGTAAAAAATGAAAATTTATTCAATCACAGACATTTTTTTATCTATTCAGTACATAAATAATTCGATATATATAAACTAAATACGAAAAACCCAAAAAATACTTATTACCTAAAAATATACACATATTTTTAAAGTTTAAAATAAAATTTTCATAATAAATCAAAACAAATAGAAATTAATAGTTTTTTAGCGTATGATATTTTTCAAAACACGCCCCTTTATGTAGAGGTATATTGCAAAATTTGCACATGTAGCGTGTCTCACTGCGCAATTTATGAACGGAACATACGCGACACCTTCTCAAAATGTTTTTCTTTTTTCCACTTCCGACAATTGCCTGTAACGTATGCTTTCTCATGTCCATCGATAGCCTGCATGGTGGATCAGATGTAGGTGGTTTAGCCCGCATTCCAGAAGTAGACGGTACTGGTTGAAGGTCTCGAACAATGTCCATGTCCTCTGGAATATCATCCGTCAACCAGTGGATAGCTGTTTGTTTCAAAAACATTTTAAAACCCATTTTTCTTTGCCTCACTGATTTGTAAACTGCATAAGAATTAAATAATGCGCAATTTATCATATACATTGCCAACCTTTTTGTCCATTTGACCGTCCTCCGCAATATCGAATAATATGAAAGGTATTGGTCGGCCCGGTCAACACCTTTCATATGTTTATTGTAGTCAATGAGTGCATTCGGTTTGACAATTTTCTTTTTTGATGTTCTGTCAATATTCTGACTTTCTTCCATCTCCGCAGAATGAATCGAAGAAATCAGGTATACAGGCTTTTTTGATTGCCACACTTGTAACAATATATCATTTTTCCTTATAAATTTTGTTTCACCTTTTTTCAAAGAAATTGTTTGAAAATCTTTAGGTATACCTCGATTTTTCTGGATTGTTCCACATATTCTGAATTTGTTTTTCATAAGTGCTTCACAATTTGCGACGCTATTATAATAATTGTCCATATATATATGGTACCACGAATCAGTGTATGGAGACACTACTGTTTGTATCGTTTCCAATAATCGCTTTCCTTCGCCGCAATAAATTTCCATGTTACAGATATATCCTGTATCACTTTCGCACAACAAACGAACCAATATTCCATATTTAACGATCTTGCCAGCATTATATACCCTAAAGAATAATCTTCCCCTCCAAGGTACGATCCCTTCATCTAGTGATAATTGCTGATGAGGTTTGTAAATATTTATAAATTTAGGCACAAAATAATCTAGTACTGGTCTCACTTTGCAAAGTCTATCTGATTCATTTACGATATCCGCATTATTATTGAAGTGCCAAGCTTTCCATATCTGTCGGAACCTGTCTCTCGTCATCGTTTTACCAAAATATGGCGTCTCCGTCCATGGCTCCGTGGTCCAATAGTCATCTCTTCTATCTTTGCGCACCTGTCCCATGAGAACAATTAACCCTAAAAACTTCTTCATCTCTTGAGGGGTTATATCTTTCCACTTTAGGCTTTTTTTTGAAAGTTTGAAATTATTCCTATTTTGATTATAATACCTGTTTGACTCCTCTACAAGAAATTCAAAAAAATCATCTCCGATAAATAATTTCACGGCATCTTCTATATTATTTATAACAGCATCTGTGTTTAATCCTTGATGCCCTAAAAAATCTTCTAAGACCGGTGGATTATCAACATGCGACCATTCTTCTCTCCCGCCTTCTATATCTGACTCTGAGTCAGAGCTGGAGCTCGAAATTCTTCGTCGCCTCAATGTCCTGGGACGCACCATTACTTCATCATCACTAGAATCTTCATCACTTGTACTCGCATTTTCAAGATCGCTATCACAAGAATAATTGGACAACTTGTCTGCACAAAACTCATCATCACTATAGTCTGAATGCTGCGACATTCTAGGTTAAAGCAAATAAAAATAATACTAACTGAAAATAGCGGTACTCCGATAGATATCTGATATAAAAAAATAATTATTATGCGAACACTTTGCGGAACGATTTTATTTTATTTGGTTAAAAAATTCTATATGAATGTCTTTATCACAATATATTTAAATATTTAAACACGTAATAATATTCACAAAACTCAAAACTAAAGACGTCCGGACACAAGAAGTATTTCTCAATAACTATTCTCTTTGCATGGTGAGATATCCAGGGATATCGGTTATAAAATGAGAAAACAATACATTGGTACCCTAATGGTATTGTACTCGACCAGCGCCATAAAGTGTTCTCTACTTACAAGGGATTTTTATGATACCTATTACCCCAATGGGTATGAAACGGTTCGCATACGCAGGTAGGTATCTTTGTGAACGGCAAACAAACAAATATTTGGTAATACGCAGTTACAATCGGCCCGAGTTTACACGTTTCCCGCACTCCACCGCAAATCTATATGAACCGAGTTAAGACGGCTCCCGCGGAGTACGCGCAATTCACGCGAGCCGACTTAACTCGTTTCCCGCAATCCAAGTGTTAAGACAAATTCCCAACATAAAAACTGAAATAACTCTACAGCAAACACCCACACATGCATCACCTGCAATGAATATTTTATCATACTATTTTATCCAACTATCCATCCTTCTACCCATGTATCATCCTTTTTTTGATACATTTCAAAGTAAGTTGCAGATATTGGTGAACTTGCCTCAATGACTTTAACATGAATATTGTTGCCTAGAGTTCCATTATCATTTACAGTTTTTTTCTCTTTTGGTTTATATGCAATGAAATGCACAAATCTTCTAGATCATGAGTTATTTCTACCACAGATGAATTTTGTATATTCTAGAATTTTCAATTAGTGGAATCATACAGTAAGGCTTCTTTCATATAGCGTAATGCCTTTGAGATTCATTCATGTTGTCACTATGGAAGTAGTTTGTTCCTTTTTTAAAAAAAAATCTTTACCAGAGAACATGTTTTTATTGATTTTTAGAGAGAGGAACGGAGGGGGGCACACTGAGAGAAACATCAATGTGAGAGAGACATAGCCTGCAACCCAGGTATGTGCTCTGATCAGGAATAGAACCTGAGACCCTTCCTGTGCAGACGCTCTAACTACTGAGCAACACTACCCAGGTCATTTTTTTTTTTTTTTAAGAATTGTGGTTAAATATACATAACATGCCATAGCTGGTTTGGCTCAGTGGCAAATGTTTCCCTTCACTGAAAAACAAATCTTTAAAAAAATAAATATAGCCCTAACCGTTTAGCCCAGTGGATAGAGCGTCGGCCTGCGGACTGAAGGGTCCCAAGTTAGATTCTGGTCATGGGTATGTACCCTGGTTACAGGCACATCCCCAGTAGGGGGTGTGCAGGAGGCAGCTGATCGATGTTTCTCTCTCATCGATGTTTCTAACTCTCTATCCCTCTCCCTTCCTCTCTATAAAAAATCAGTAAAATATGTTTTTTTTTGTTTGTTTGTTTTTTAAATATATTTTATTGGTTTTTTACAGAGAGGAAGGGAGAGAGATAGAGAGCTAGAAACATCGATGAGAGAGAAACATCGATCCGCCGCCTCCTGCACATCTCTCACCTATGGACTAAAGCAGTGGTTCTCAACCTTCCTAATGCCGCGACCCTTTAATACAGTTCCTCATGTTGTGGTGACCCCCAACCATAATTATTTTCGTTGCTACTTCATAACTATAATTTTGCTGTTATGAATCATAATGTAAATATCTAACATGCAGGATGTATTTTCATTGTTACAAATTGAACATAATTAAAGCATAGTGATTAATCACAAAAACAATATGTAATTATATATGTGTTTTCTGATGGTCTTAGGCGACCCATGAAAGGGTCGTTCGACCCCCCAAAAGGGTCTCGACCCACAGGTTGAGAACCGCTGGACTAAAGGGTCCCGGGTTCAATTCCAATCAAGGGCACATGCCGGGGTTGCAGGCTTGATCCCCAGTAGGGGGTGTGCAGGAGGCAGCCGATCAATGATTCTCTCTCTTCTTTGATGTTTCTCTCTCTCTCTCTCTCTCTCTCTCTCCCCCTCTTCCTTCCTCTCTGAAATAAATAAAATAATATTTAAAAATAAAAATAAATATATATAACATAAAATTTATTTTTAAGTGTATATTTTTGTGGTATTAAGTACAATTTGTGCAATCACTGACTGCATTATTTTTAAAGCACTATGTTCTATTGCATATTATTTTTCCTTGGGTCTTATCTTTTTGCCTTATTTTCTTTGGTCTTGGTTTTTAAATTTACATTTATTTATCCTATAGTACTCTTGTAAGCCACTAAAAGTCTTTGTCAAATGAGGCAGGATGTAAATGCAATGTGTCTAAGTACCACATAAGAAACAGCAGAGTTTAGTAATCATGGGTAGAAGAGTAGTTCCAAATCTTATTTCGATAAAGATTAAAATGTGAGAACCTATGTCAGTATTTTAAACGGTAGAAGGTATTACAGAATGAATTTTCCCACTAGAAGCTCATTATCTGGGGTTTTCTGTCTATAGCAGCAAGAAAAATATTTAGGCCACCATGGTTTTCCAGCGAGAAAATCAGCCCCTGGGTATTGAGGTTCTGAATACACAAAGTACCTGTCAACCAAACAGTCGGAGTTGACGGTATTTCATATTTCTCATCTATATGTTCAACCATCTGATGTTTTAGCAAGCTGCTTTAGCAGAGTAACTGGCACAGAGTAAGTGCTCAATAACCACTGTCAAATTAATAAAGGAATCCTCTCATTTCTAACTAGAACCTTGAAGAAAATTAAGACACACACCCCCCACCAAAGAGAAAGAAGAAACTGGAGGCAATAGCGCACCACTATCTGAAAACATTCTCTGCATTGTTTTGTTTACATAATTCACTGCCTCATTCCCCCATTAGAATGCAGTAAACTCCATGAGAGGAGGGACTATGTCTGGATTGTTTCATGGGAAGCTAGAATAGGAGTACAGAATAGTGTCTCTTTAAATAAAATTTTAAATGAATAGCATAAAAGTTAAGGGCATTCATGGCTTTGAGGACAGGACTGACTTTGAGTCCTGGCTTGTCACTTAATAGCTGCGTAATTTTAAGATAGTTATCAAGCTTCCCTAATAACAGTATTTCACTCAGAAATTTCTGTGATTTTAAAAAGTGATTTTAAAGTATTTATTACCTAACAGATCATAGTCTGCTTATATTTACTGTGCACATACTATATGCCAGACACAATTCTAAATGCTGAATGTGAATTAACTCATTTAATCTTCACCATAACTCTATGAAGTAGGTGCCATAATCATCTCCATTTTTATAGTCAAAGTGAAGGAGACACAGAGGTTAAGTAACTTACTACGATAACACAGCAGACATAGCTTTCAAACAGACTGGCTCTGGAATGAATATGCTATACTTCCTCTCAATTAAGGCCCCAATGTTAGCTTTTATAACATAAATAGAGGCCCAGTGCAAGAAATTCATGCGGGGAGTGGGGGGGGGGGGGGTGGGGGGCGGGTTTCCTCAGCCCAGCCTGTGCCCTCTCCCAGTTTGGGAGCTCTTGGGGGATGTCTGACTGATGGCTCCTCAGACATCCTTAGCGCTGCTGCGGAGGGGGGAGAGGCTCCCACCACTGCCTCTGCACTCGCCAGCCATGAGCCCGGCTTCTGGCTGAGCAGTCCTCCTCCTGTGGGAGCGCAGGGACCACCAGGGGGCAGCTTCTGCACTGAGCATCTGCCCCCTGGAGGTCAGTGTGCATCATAGCGACTGGTCTTCTGCCTTTCGGTCTATTTGCATATTAGCCTTCTTTTTAAAACATATTTTTATTGATTTCAGAGAGGAAGGGAAAGAGAGAGAGTGATGGAAACATAAATGATGAGAGAGAATCATTGATCGGCTGCCTCCTGCATGTCCCTCACTGGGGATCGATCACGCAACCCAGGCATGTGCCCTTGACCAGAATCGAACCCGGGACCCTTCAATCTGCAGGCCGACGCTCTATCCACTGAGCCAAACCAGGTGGGGCTAGCCATTTATTATACAGGATAACTATTATTACAGTGAGAAGCCCATACTTTCTGCGATGTTTATATTTACCCAATTACACTTGCCGCATAATTAAGGGAGAACTAACTGAGCAGATGGAAGGAAAGAACGTACCCAGTGAGGCGGTTTCGGATAATTTTGACGCTCATCACGGTCTCTCCCATGGTGGCAAAGGCTCTGGAGATGAAGTTCTCATCCATGTAGGGCTCCAGCTGCGTAAACACAAGGGCAGAGCGACTCAGGCCAGCAGGCAGGCTCCGCATCCCGGCTGCAGAGCCCCTGCCCTCAGCTCAGGGTGGCTACCTGCTGCAGGCGGTGAGGGTGCGGACAGGTTCTCACCGCAGAGCGGTCTCAACTGCAGCTCCGTCCCTTGCCACTCAACTTGCACCCTCGGAGCCTCCCCCTTGGACTTCGGAACCCACCCCTCCAGTCTTAACACCCAAGAGCCTGCCGGGGCCAGTGGCGGTTACCATTCCCCGTCAAGAGTGTGTACTTAGGGTGCAGGTACCCCCCGCGCCCCCCGCAAACGGGGCGCCTGGGGGAGGCAACCAATCGGCCTGTTTCTCTCGCATCCATGTTTCTCTCTCTCCCCCCCTCCCTCCCTTCCACTCTAAAAATCAACGGGAAAAAAATATCCCCAGATGAGGATTAACAACAATAAAAAGACTTTAAACAAACAAAAACAAAGAGCCCTTCAAAAGCCTTGGGGTTCCCCATTCTCAGTCCCCAAAGAACCACCCTTTCGCCTCCATGACGACGGCGAGGCCCCAGGACCCCTCCCCCCAGACTCAGTCCCTCCCCCTGGATGCTGGGACCCGCTTCTGTGTCACCAAAAGAACCCCCTTCCTATTCACTTCCATCTTTTTAGGATTCGAGGACCCCTCCCCTTCAGCCCCGCCCTCCCTGCTGACACTAAGATTCCTCCTCGTGGACGCGGGGAGCCGCCCTCACTCACGTCGCCCATCCACAGGCTGGCCGCCATGGCCCCAGTCGGGCCGGACTAGGGGGCTGCGCCGCGCTGGCGCGAGTCCTCCGGCCGGGACCGCCACGGAGCATGCGCAGACGACGCCTTCTGCGCACGCTCCGAAACGCAGCGCCTCGGGCAGCGCCGGCCGGTGCGGCTTCGGAATTGGCTTCGGAATTTTCCGGAGACTCAGCAGGGCGCAGCTTCCGGGTCCGTCCGGGCGAATTGGGATCCGAGTCCGTGGCGCGGTGCAGGGTGGACTTCACCCTGCGCAGGTTGGTGGGTTGCTGGGGTAACTGGCTCTCGGGTTTCTTTCTGACTTGTATGTAGTTAAACAGACGTACAAATAACATTTCAAAAGTAATGTACGCTCATTGTAGAAACTTGCAAATACAAGTTGTTTTTTTAAGGTGAAATGTCCCCTTTGGGAGCCGGGACGATCCAGTTCCACGAACTCTGTGGACAAGCCACTGGTCTGCCCCAGCCACCCAGTTCGCAAGACGAGATTTTTGTTGAAGCTGGAATGGGATTCCTCCATCATTCCTGTGAGTCGCCGGAGGGGGCGGGGTTAAAAGGAGTGTAAATTGGGGCAATCCTGTCATCTCAACCAGTCAATCCCCAGTCTTGTCACTCTGCTTTCTTGAGTCCCACATCCACTACCCTAATCCAAACCGCCAGAGACTTTAACCTGCCCCTGGAAGGCCTTGGTAAACACGATTTCGATGACTTGAATCTTGAGTTTAACAGTGTCCCAGGCCATCGGCTCAGTTTGGTGCCCATTTCTCAGAATGGGACCTTCTGTTGGTGATAGTTGTCTCAAACAGTGAAGTTCATAACAAATGCTTCCGGATCCCTTTGTGGGACTCCCAACTAGGCTGATGAGCCCCTATGTGTCAGGCACTCATGGGTCTGAAAACGAGATCCAACCAAGAGTTGCCAAAATTGCCAAATTTCACCGCAATAGTAATGTAGTGGTTGGGTGCTTTGGCTATAGATTCAAACAGATGGAGCACCAATCCCAGCCCCTTCTCAATTATTCTGGCAAGTTATTGAACCTGAGATGAATGTGGATAATAGCAGTGCTTACCTTATAGGGTGTTGTGAGGCCTTCAAATGATAACTTATAGCAATATATTTAGTTCTGTTTGCCAACCTGTGCTGTGCTCTTTGCTTACTATTTTTAAAGTATGGAAACATTTTAAATACTTACTTAGAATATAAGCTTCATGAGACAGGGATCTTTATACATTTGTTCCTAATAAAATTCCTACAATGTTTGGGAGTAAGTATGCACTGAAAAAAATATTTGCTGAATTTATGATATAAACAGCAGTCCCTTACCCCATCTATCCTCACCCCCAACTCTCACTTTATTGGGGCAATGATTTCCAAATCTTTTCCTTAGGATGTACCTGCATATTTTTTTTAAAAAATATATTTTATTGATTTTTACAGAGAGGAAGGGAGAGGGATAGAGAGTTAGAAACATCGATGAGAGAAACATCGACCAGCTGCCTCCTGCACACCCCCTACTGGGGATGTGCCTGCAACCAAGGTACATGCCCTTGACCAGAATCGAACCTGGGACCTTTCAGTCCGCAGGCCGACGCTCTATCCACTGAGCCAAACTGGCTAGGGCAACCTGCATATTTCTAAATAACATACTTATTCTTCATTTATAGTTTCAGATATTTTAACAACTACCCCTCCTACATACATACTTCTCCATCTTAATTTTTGTGAAAGCAGTATTAAACATTTACATTATTTATAGCTGAGCCACGTGGGGTACTATGACTACATCTGTTTTGGGGTAATCATCCAGGATGGAAGAAGATGAGGGAAGATAGAACTAAGCATTTGAAAAACAAGGCAATTAATTATTAATTCCAGGGAATAAAAAAAAGTACAATAGTTATACTAGAGAACACTATGTGCCTGACAGTTCTGATATACATAAGGCACCAACTGAGAACTTGCAATACAAGGAAAAGGACTTGAGTTCTGGGTTCAGGTAGAAACTGATTTAGATTCTGGCCTACACTTCAACTCTCAGGGACTGTTTCCTGAGACAGCAATTACTACTTTAAAAGCTGGTGTGAAGTGAGGATTAAACAAACTATTATTGCCTATTAAGTGCTCAGCACAATGCCTGGCCCATTTTAGTCCCACTCCATAGAGCTATTATTAAAAACAAGGCACTTCCAACCCGCTATATTGTCAAAAGGGAAAAACTCCAATAAATCTAATCCAATTTAAATTGGTGGTGGATGGGTATGAGGTGGATGGGGGAGAGGGATTGATCAAAGTGTGATTTTTTTTCCTTTTAAGAAGTCAGTTTCTAATCAGTATAGTGCCTGTATCAAAACTAAAAATTCAAAAGGGGGGGAAAAAATCACAGACTACATTTTGTTATTTTACATTATATTCATTTTTCCAAGAGTCATTGACATCCAAGAAAAATCCTCCTGGCCCTAATAAAAATGTCTCCTTATTCATATACAGACCTGCTGTATCAACAATATTCATTGCAGTTTTCTGAAATTATAGAAACGTTCTATAGCCCAATACCATAGGCACTAACCACATGTAATTATTGAGGACTTGAAATGTGGCTAGTGCAAAAAGGAAGTTAATTTAAAATTTTTACACACTTTAATTGATTTAAATGTAAATGGCTACATGTAGCTAGTGACCATCATATTAGACAGGCCAGCTCTATGATTTTGTTTGCTCAAATGCCTGTGAAAATCTACATCAATATGAATAAGTTGTCTTAGGAGTTACTGTGCAGTTAATCATGTTTTATCAATTACATGAGCTGTTGAAAATGATAAAACAGCAAGCTTAGTAAAAGTATTTGTAGAGATGTACCATCTTGATTTGGGATTAGGATGTTGAAAGAACCATTCTGTCTCTCATATTATGCAGCATAAATTTTTTTAAATACAGTGATTCCTGAAACATAAATACCTAAGCAAAAATAAAATCTTTTTTGATTTGTATGGAAGTCACAGCTGACAGGCACACATCAGGACATCTTGACATCACCTTAAGTCCTAGTCTTGACAAAGTCCACAGGTGTGGGTTTATCCTGCCCTTCCCAACACAGCAGATGTTCCCTTAAAAAAGCAGGGAATGTGTAGAAAACAAGTGGCCTGTTTTATAAAACTCTAAATTTATTCAAAATGTTAAAAGATTTCACTCTCTCTTCTAAAATACTTTACATTAAAAAAAAACACCTGCTTGCCATTTTCTCAGACACGGTACAAGCTTCTGCTTCCCTTTCTGGGAACCAGTCTCTGCCCATCCAACCCTCTTCCCTGCCCTCCCTTCACTCTTGATATTGCTGTTTGTTTATAAAACCCTCCTTCCCTCGCCCCCATGTCCTGCTCTGCAGGCCAGCTTCCTGTCCAGACTTCAGGCAGGTGAGGCAGGTGGATGGGCAGTGCAGGACAGAACACTTGTGCTTCTGGGAGAAAAGCTGATTGGCCTTTTTCTTGATCAAGTGGAGGATCACTCTTTATTTGCCCCTTTGGACACCTGTTCAGGGCCAAGTATTTGGCTTGGGCTTGCCCATGGCTGGTAGCCCTGCCCCTTCTCCAGTTTCCCCCAGGCATAGGTGTATGACAGCTGGGTCCGACAACTGTACCATCGGTCTGCCTGTGGATTGTGAAGGACATAAGAGTGGCACATGACTAGAGTAGGGCTCGATGGAGCCCCAACTCCTCAGGGTGTGGGAATCAGACATTCCAACAAAACCCACTCCCCTCTTCCATTCCGCCCTCTCCATCCTATAGGTTACAGGCTAATTCCAGAAAGGAGGAATAAAAAAGAGGAAAGTGATTCTGTTCCGTGGATGGAAAAAAAGGCAGGTGATGACAAAGTACTTGGGGCTGGGGAAGGCCTGCTGGAGTCTGTAGTCATCACAGCTTCTGTGTTCCAGGAGGGAGGACGGGCCGGGAGCCAGGCCCTAGAAGCTTCATCAGCTCTGTTGCTTGTCCCTGACTAGTAAGACTGTGTGCTGGCCCCCGCTGGACACAGATAGAACCAGGCGGTTCTCCAGCTGTTTGCCTGTCATCTCCACGGGGATCCAGGCATCCTCCTCCTGTCCCGTGCCCAGCTGGTAGTTGGTGCCCATGCCCCAGGCAAAAACACGACCTACAAGAGAGAGACACAGGGGCAGCAATCTTCAGAATCCATAGCCTCACCTTTCTTGAGTGACAGAAGCCTGGGATAGAAGGGTGAATTTTAGCCTTGGCCTATAGCAGCCTGGCAATGACCCAGCCTTTGGGAGTTCAGGGAAGCTGGGAAAAGCCAGGGAGATGATGGATAAGAGCTCTGTCATCCTGGGACCACAGCCCTTAACCATCACCAATTACTTTTCCCTATTCCTAGGCATGGCATTCAAGGCCCTACTGTGACTAGCCACTCCAAAAACTCCTACACCACCCTCCACTCCCAGGACCAGTCACCTCTGAGACGGCTCTGGATGTTTCTGTGCCAGGATGCCCTCCTCTGCTTATCAGAAATCTTCAAGGTGTAAGTACAAGCCTCACTTCCTCAGGAACTCTACCACATCAAGCACCTCCACTAGCCTGACTTCTCAAGGCCTCCATGGCTGTGACCCTCATCCACTCAGGCTTTGGTGACTGCTCACTTACACCCTCCATGGTGGGAAATGTAAAGAAAAGCCTGAATCAGGAGTCTGGAGACCTGGGTTCAAGTCCTACTGCCTGGCCAGGTCTCGGTTATATATCCCCTTTTGCTGTTTTTTTTTCCTCTACAGAACAAATTACCTTTATTAAAATAATTTGTTTATTCCCCTGGCCAGTGTTGCTCAGTGGAGAGTGTTGGCCCATCCACCAAAGGGTTGTGGGTTCGATCCCCAGCCACAGTCATGGCACGTGTGGGAAGCAATCAATTGATGTTTCTCAAATCAATATTTCTCCCTCTCTCCTCCCCTTCTGCCTTTCCACTCTCTCTATAAAAAATAATTTTAAAATTCATTTTAAGTTCATCAAAGTCAGAGGTTTTGACAATCAGGAGAAAAACCATGTTTTCATAAATACTGCATCTCACCTCCATCTATCTCATGGTGGCCATCAGAGCCTGCTGGGCTATTTGACAGGAGTCACAACCCCCAGGCCCCAATCAGACTGAATGTGGGCAGCCCCACTTACCATCCTTGGTCACGGCATATCCCACAGAGGCCCCACAAGCCACTGAGGAGACGATGGGCAGCCTGGAGATGAGGGTGGGCATGCTCTTCTCCTCGGCACCCTCCCCCAGGCCCAGCCTCCCGTACTCAGCCCGGCCCAGGCTGTATGCTTTTCCTGTGGGAGGAGGGAGAGAGACACGAGTTGGACTTAAGGTGTGGGTGGAGTAGCAGAGCGTGTGTTCCAGGTTGGCCAGCTGAGTTCCCATATCCATGGGAGCTGGTCCTCATTCCCTGGGTGGTGAGGAGGAGGTCTTTAGTATCTCTTCCAGTTTTGGGGAGGCCTGGGAGAGCCTCCACAGGTCCCCACTGAATTCATACTTGGAAGAGCACCAGGACTCTGGGGGGTTAGTTGTGACCCTCATAGACCCACATCTGGCCCAACCTATGAAGCAGACCCAGGTTCCAAGAGCCATGGTCTCAGGATCAGGCCAGGCCCGTGCAAAGAGATGAGGGCATTCCTGATCCAAAGGTCCCACCTTCTGAATCCATGCAGACTGTATGGTGCTGGCCACCAGAGAAGCCCACCCAGGACTTGGTAGAGTTCTTGAAGGATGTCAAGTTCTGGGGTACAAAGCAAGATTCTGTGCCTGAGGTTCCTGGAAGGCAAGGCCCGGAGAGAGTTGTTAGGGGTAAAAGTGTCCAAGGAGCTGTTCTTCTTCATCCCCCACTGAGGCCATCCTACCCTCTACCAGCAAATGAATATTCTCACTTTACAGATGACAAAACTGGCTCCGAGGGGTGACTCCACCAAGGGTGTACAATAAATGAGTAGTGGAGCCAGGATTGGAACCCAGGTCACTCTGGCTATGCCCGATGCTGGGTTTGGGACTCACCAAGTTGATGGTAGTTTGAAAGGCCAAAGCCATACACATGGCCCTCGAGGGAGATGGCAAAGGTGAAGTAGGCGCCACAGAAGGCATCCTGGAATTTCACATGGCCCCGGGTTCCCCTGGATTTCAGCATCACACACTTGGGGACCAGGAGTCGTTCTGCAGGCAGAGAAGAAGCCAAGGTCAGTGGCAGACACACAAAGCCTCTCCCACATCACTAAAGCCCTCGAAGGGATGCTAAGCAGGGACTTTTCTCCCTGTTAGACAGAAGAGGTATCTGAGGCCAAGAGAGTACAGAGCCTCACTCAGACTCCCACAGCCCTAAGGGGTAATATCTACATGGGATATTTACCAGGTGCCATTCTTCTCTGTTAACTCATTTAACCTCACAACAACCCAATGAAGTAGGTAGGTTTAGAGATGAGAAAACTATGTCCAGGGTCCCATAGCCAACAGGTGGTAGAACCAGGATTCAAAACCAGGGTAGCCTGGCTCTAGAGTCAAAGTTCTTATCTATCTATCTATCTATCTATCTATCTATCTATCTATCTATCTATCTATCATCAATTTATTTATTGATTTGAAAGAGGGAGGGAGAGAGAAAATCGATTTGTTGCTCCATTCATTTATGCATTCATTGGTTGCCTCCTATATGTGCCCTGAACAGGGATTGATCCCATAACCCTGGGGTAATGGGACGACGGTCAAACAAACTGAGCTACCGGCCATGGCTAGAGTCAATGTCCTTAACTACCACTGCAAGTCTATCTGATGTAAGCCCAAACGCACACAGAGAATCCCTCCTGCCTATGACCTTCATCAGGGGGTGTACTGCTGAGTTGCCCTGGCAGAGGGACCTAGCCCACCTACCAAGGCCCTGCCGGCCACCACGATTGGCAAATAATTCAGGGACACGGCCCAGCTGGCCCTGCTCCCCGCAGCCCAAAGTGTAGAGGTCACCATCAGCTGTCAGCATCACCAAGTGGTCGTTTCCTGAGGGCGAGAGGAAGGCAGGAGATGCAGGACTTGTCTGTAGAGCCCAAGGCTTGGCCAACACCAGAATAAGGTTCTCCAACTCCTGCCCAGACTCACCCGAGGCCACCTTCACCACAGGCGCACTCAGCTGCACTTGCACAGGTACCATGCTCTTCTTCATGGGCTCCAAGAGCCCAATCACACCATTATTGTCCTAGAAGGGAGGGCAGAGCACTTAGCCAGTCCTGCATGCCCCATACCAGCCAGATCAACCATAGAGCTGTCTGGTAAGGGGCACTGGTGCCAGATGGGGATGGAGAGGTGAACAGCAATGAAGGCATACAGTGAAATGCTTATGAATGAAATCATACATGGTCTAATATCAAAGGAATGCCCTAGCCGGTTTGGCTTAGTGCAGTGGTTGCCAACCTTTTGGACCTCACAGACCAACAGTGGTCTGCGGACCACCGGTTGTCGACTGCTGGCTTATGGATAGAGCTATGGCCTTCATACCAAAAGGTCTTGGGCTCGATTGCGGACACGGGCACATGCCTGGGTTGGAAGCTCAATCCCCAGTAGGGGGCGAGCAGGAGGCAGCCAATCAATGATTCTCTCTCATCATTGATGTTTCTGTCTCTCTCTCTCCCTCTCTGAAATCAATAAAAATATATTAAAATAAATAAAAATTAATATAAAAATCCAATATTCCTGAGAAACATGGAAGACAGCTAGGAAGGGAGGAGAGGTTGAAGGTAGCAAGATGGGCGAGAACAACAGGCTTGCTGGATCAGCCTCGGCCAAAGACATCCTTGACCCACCTCTCTCTTAAGACACACTTCACAACATCAGATTCTAGGCAGCAGCCAATGGAGTGGACAGGCCTGAATGAAAAAGCCAGAGACCTGGCTGGGTCTGGGCCCAACCTCTACTTCTAGGACTTGATTTCCTCACCAGTAAGTAGAATAGAAGCATGGAGATAGGTTATCCTTGGGACCCCACCAGTTAATTCTGTCTGCCAGCCCATGCAGTCTTCCAGCCCATCTTACCCGGAAGGAGCCCCAGAGGAAGACGCGGCCATCCTCGGTGAGCGCCGCGGTGTGACTGTCTCCTGCTGACACTTGTACCACTTTCTCTTGCAGTTCCACTTTCCCAGGAACCGTCTCTGAGCCCTCCACTGATGTGTCCCTTCCCAGGGCACCCTCATCATTGCAGCCAAAGGAGTAGACCTGTGCCCAGGATGCCCTCATTAGTGCAAGATCTGGCCTTTCAGTCCATTCTTGTTCAGACCACCCCGCGCAGCTAGCAGGCTCCATCTCCAAGCCTCCTCCCCCAGACCCTATCCATCCCACGCCATGCCACGCCCCAACCTACCTGGCCACTTTTGCTTAGACACACGGTGTGCATGCCCCCAGCCTCAGCCTGTACAATGTCTTCCGGAATGGTTACTAGGGCTGGCTTCTTCCTCTCCATCACATTCTCGCCCAGCCCCAACTGGCCCACGTCACCCTGGCCCAGTGTCAGCACCAAGCCCGGTTCTGTGCGGTGGGACCTATGTGAGACTGAGGAGTGAAGAAGACAGCCGAGTGTGTAGGATGATGGGAGCGAGGAGAGGTCACTGCATGGGCTCTGGGTCCAATCCCCTGCTCTGCCACAGACCTCAGTATGACCCTTCTCAGCCTAAGTTTCCTCATTTGTGAAATGGGGATATCAGAAGTCCCTACCTCATAGGGTTTGTGTAAAGGTTAAAAATCGAGCACATTATTAATCGAAAGGAAGGACATAGAAACAAGGAGACACTCAGTATTGTGAAATGAATCTTGGTGGGGAGAACAGTGAGCACCAAAGATAGTTTTCCTGAGTAGCTCTAAGTTCTTGATAAGGCGCCATGGTGCCGAAAGTGAGGGCTCAGGTGTAAAGTCTACTCTTTACTGACTGCTTACTCCGCTAATGCTAAATTGCTCTGCAGTCCCCCAAATTATGCTACAGACTTAAATATGCTTCCATATTTAAGATCCCATTTTATAGGAAAGGGAATGGAGCCTCAGAGAGGTTAATAGAGCTAATAAGTAATAGTGTTTGCACTGAAACCAAGGGAGCCTACATGGGTCTACAGTTAGCCTCCATCCTCAGGGTGTCACGGAACTCCTGAACATATTCACACAGACACCCTGGTTCCAATAAGTAGATACACAACCACAGCTGAAGAGGGAGGAGCAGTAAGAGCTAACACAGGTTTTTGCTGAGGTAAGCGCCAACCAGTGGGCAGTCCAGGACCATCTGCCGGCCAATGGCAACCGTCTGTGGCCCTGGACAGCCAATGGTGTCCAGTCCCTCCCCCAGGGTTGCCAGGGCCTCTGAGGCTGTGCTGGGCAGGGAGCCACCTGGTTGGGTTTTCTGGTTGGCAGGGCTCGGCCTGCAGGCACCTTGGGTGTAGCGGGCGCCTGGAACGCGGTGGGAAGCACCGGCCCTCACTGCCTGGTTACGAGGGTCTGCAAAAGACAGACACTGTCTGAGTATGGGTCCACACTCCTCCTTCTCAGATTGGGGGTGGATCTCTCCTCCCTGTCTCCCTCCAGGGTTCCAGAAAAGAGGAAACCACAGCCACCTCCCTCAAATGCTACCATGACATTATCTCCTTTTCCTCACAACAGGCCGGTGAGGTTGGAATTGTTCTCGCCTCCTATTTCATGAAAGGGTAATCCAAGCTCAGCGAGAGTAAGATACTTGCTCAAAGCTACATACCTAGAAAGTGGCAGGGCCATGGACCCACATCTGGACGCCAGTGGTCCAAACCATAAGCCACTACTGCCTGGGGCAAAGCCTTCGGGTCTAGTGTTTTGCTAGTACCACCTGAGTGCTTTGAACAAGTCTCTGTGCCTTTATGATTCCTTGAGGGTGGGATTCAATGACCTACAGGAGACCTGCCAACTGGGTGGAGCTTATGGACTTCCAGGCCCCTCAGCTTCAAATGTCAGCGGGGAAGGAGCCCAGTCCCAGATTTTGGGGGCTTCAAGAGGCCATACATAGAGACAGAAGCCAACTTACCCTTCACTTTCTTGCTTTTGGGGAGAGCATCTTCTGGGGGTGACCTTTTCTTAGCCACACGCTTGGGTGGCATCTTCCTGTCCTGAAAAGCCCAGGCAAATACTCCATGTCAGATGGCAATCAATGTCCTGCTCTAATTAGGCAATATTACCCAAAGAAAAAGACCTTTACAAAGGCGAGAGGCACTGCCCAGCAATTCCACTTCTCAGAATTTATCTAAGAACAAGAACAGGATAATACGCCCAAAGAATAAGTTCCACAGATATTCTCTACTGTATGCTTCATAACATTAAAAAAAAAAAAAAAAGTGGAGCAACCCATGTGCTTAATAGTAGGAGAACGGCTATGTAGTATATTCATGATCGAACAGTATGAAGCCACTAAAAGTGATGCTTTCAGAGACTTATTGAATAGGAAGATGTTTACCATTGCCAATAATATAAGCACATCAAAAAACAGTCCATCCCACTTTTGAAATATAATGCATACACACATGTAAAAATATGTGTAGAAGGAAATACGTCCATTACTAACAATGATAACCTCTGGAAAATAAGATTATGGATAATTTTTACTTTTTTCTTTAACTTTCCTATATTATATAAGATGTTTTTTTGTTTGTTTGTTTTTTATTGGTTCCCACCCCCCACCACACAGGTGCCCCTCCCCATGGCCAGCTCCCCCCCAATCGGCCCCCCAAACTCAGTTTGGCAAGGGGGGGGCAGTTGAGAGCAATCAGGGCCGGTGGGTGGCTGGCAGGGGGTCCCCCACCCCCGACTCGACTGCGGGTGGTGCAGGAATCAGGGGGGGCCAGGCAGCCAGGTGCTCTGGCATATGTGCTGCCGAAGCGAGCACAAGATGTTTAATAAGAAGCATTACATATCCTATCTAATAAAGAGGGAATATGTTAATTGACTGCCCCACCCTCAAAGATGGTGGCACCCAGTCAATAAGGAGGGAATATGTTAATTGACTGTCACGCCCTCAAAGCTGGCGGCGTCCACAGCCACAAGATGGCGGTGCACAGTCCCCCTCAGCCCTGCCGGGGTGGCAGGTGCACGGCAAGGCTGGGTCCGCTCCTAGGGGGGCCCGGCCACTCTGCATGCCTGCCTCCAGAGACCCCCAAGTCCTCTCAGCCCCAAGCCGCCCAGGGCTGGCCCGAGGTGCAGACAAGCCTTGGATGGTGGCTCCCAGCCGCCCAGGGCCGACCAAGGCTCAGATAACCAGGGCCGGCCGAGGCTTGTGCTGCCGGCAGTGGCAGCAGCAGAGGTGTGATGGGGCGTCACCTTCCCCTGATCGCCGGGTCGCCTCCCACCCCTAAGGGCTCTCGGACTGTAGAGGGGCAGGCCGGGCTGAGGGACACCCCCACTCCAGTATATGAATTTTCATGCACCAGGCCTCTAGTTTTTATTATAAAAAATGAAAAAGCTGGTGTGGCTATAGCTGAAGAACATTAAGTATCCCTCATAACTGCCCTCAAACCCTGAGATAATCACTAGTAACTTTGTAACTAATGGTTAACTACATAATCGCTATGTAACTCTGATGTGTTACTGTTATTATCAAACATTACAAAGTTATTCTAATTCTAATTAAGTAAAACCAAACCAGGCCATTTGTGCCCTTTGATCCCTAAGTGTCACTTCTGGGAGGAGCCTGGCTTTTCTAAAGAGTCCAACAAGGGCACACAAACACCAAGTGTTACAAAAGAGGGAAAGGAAATCACCTATGGGTGACAAGAAGGGTTGTTGGGCCCTAGCTGGTTTAGCTCAGTGGATAGAGCTTCAGCCTGAGGACTGAAGGATCCCAGGTTCGATTCCAGTCTGGGGCACATGCCCAGGTTGCAGGCTCGATCTCCAGTGTGGAATGTGCGGGAGGCAGCCAATCAATGATTCTCTCATTTGTTCACAGTTTTTTTTTAAACTATAGTCTGGCCCTCCAACGGTCTGAGGGACAGTGAACTGGCCCCCTGTTTAAAAAGTTTGAGGACCCCTGTTCTACAGGTTGTGACTCTAATGAGGTGGCAGTTCTGAGCTTCACCCAACTTTTATTCTCCCAGGCCGGGAAACCTCCCTCCAACCCACCTCTTTGAGACCCCTCTTCCCACTAAAAATGCACATTCCTTGGGATTAGAGGGAACTGGATTCACCTGCCAGAGCTGTGGCTTGCTCACCTGGCTTTTGTGACCATGGTTGGCCAGCAGCCTTAACCTCTGAATTGTATCCTCATCTGTAAAAGGGGTTGCCATACTACTTCTTTAAGGCTGCCCTCAAGACAGAATGAAATGTACACTGCACATCTATCGGAATGGCCCAAACCTGGAACACAGTGCCAAATGCTGGTGAGGACGTGAAACAACAGAATTCTCACTCATTGTGGGAATGCAAAATGGCACGGCCACTTTGGAAGATAGTTTGGCAGTTTCTTACAAAACTAAATACAACTGACCCTAAACAACACAGGTCTGAACTGCCAGATCCACTTATATGTGGAGTGTTTTCAATAAATACGTACATTGCTATAAGTGTATTTTCTCTTATGGTTGTTTTTTAAAATTATTATTATTGTCTAAAGTTTTACATATTCTCCTTTTTCCCCGATTGACAACCCCCCAGCCATTCCCACCCCGGGCAAGCCCCCACCGCTCCAGTGTCTGTGTGTTGTGATTTTGTTAATAACATTTTCTTTTCTCTAGCTTGCATTTTTTTTGTAATACAGAATGTAAAAAAGACTTTATAAAGAACTTTTAAGTGCCAAGCACACAATAAATAGTAATTCCACACTTAACATTGTCAATAGGTTCTGTGACTTTATTTTTTTTAAAATATATTTTATTGATTTTTTACAGAGAGGAAGGGAGAAAGATAGAGAGTTAGAAACATCGATGAGAGAGAAACATCGATCAGCCGCCTCCTGCACATCTCCTACTGGGGATGTGCCCGCAACCCAAGTACATGCCCTTGACCAGAATCGAACCCGGGACCCTTGAGTCCGCAGGCCGCCGCTCTATCCACTGAGCCAAACCGGTTTTGGCGGGTTCTGTGACTTTAAGTGAACAGATTACAGTGTCTCATCAACATTATAATGAAACAATGTTGAATGCAGTATCATTATTCAAGGACCTGCTGTGTTCAATACATGGAAGCTCAAGCGTTCATTCATTCCACAAATACTTACTGAGTGTCTATTACCACTGTTTGGCTTTGGGCCCGAAGTAGTAAAAAAAAAAAAAAGAACACTAATCCTACCCCTGTTCTCATGGAGCTTACATTCTAGTGGGAAAGAAAAAAATTGTTACAGAAGGTGCTGTGTGAAGGATAGACAAGGTGATACATAGAGAATAACTTTGGGGTCACACAACAATGTGAACGCAGTTAATGCCACCAAACTGTATATTTATAAATGGTTGAAATGGTAAATTTTATGTTATGCATATTTTATCATAATAAGAAAACAGAGATTAACTGGACTAGGGGAGAAGAGTGGAGAGTCAGAAATAGAACCCAGGTATATCTGATGGATTAAAACAAACAAACAATAAACAAATAAACAAACAAAACCAAAAACCCCACAACAGGTTGGCTAAAGGTAGTCCACGATCCGGGCAGGGGTGGAGGCAGCGTGGGCAGGCCTCCCCAGGGTCCCCCATGAACTTGGCCAAACACAAAGGGCAAAGGGCAGAAGGAAGCTGAGAGGGAGAGGATGGTGAGACCAGAGAGGAGACTGAGGCAGCGAGGCTGGGCCGGGTGGGTGAAGAACCTGAAGGACATGGGAAAGGACAATGGGGACAACTCCCTGCTGTGGTTGACCTCTGGCTTTAGGGTCTAACAACCCCAGTTCTCTGTGCCTGAGAATCCTCATCTCTCAAGTGGAGGTCTCTGGGCACGGCAGTGCTGCTGTGAGCAATCCTCAGGGCAGGACAGGGAATGAGAGGGCACCTCCTCAAGGGTGGAGCCTGACACCCACTACCCACCTGCAACCTAGAGCACAATCAGTCCTTGTGCACACGCCCTCTCTAACTGCTCTGGGTGTGTTTTCCTAACCAGACAGGGAGTGTCTGGCGGGGAATAAGGAGTAGACTTTTGTCCACCCACAATCCACACACACAGCTTCCATGTTTGAGGAGCTGACAATCTGGGAGAAGAGTGAGACACAGTCCCAAATAATTAAAAATCAGACACAGTCAACTCTCCTAGAATGCTCACACCTGCCTTCTGAGGTAAACGTGACCACCCTGGTTTCACAGGTAAGAAAGCTGAGGTTCAGGGAAAGGCGCCCCAGGCCACACAGGAGTGCGGTGAAATGGCAGGTCTCCCGACCACTCCCGACCAGGGCCAGAGCTCCCCCTTCCCACCTCTCCCTGGGCCTGTTCTTCATGTGATGAATGAAGGCACATCAGACTAGACCAGCAGTCGCCAACCTTTCGGACCTCACGGACCACAGGTTGGCGACCGCTGGACTAGACAGTCTACCAGGGAGGGCCTGGTTCCTGCTGTGACCCCCTGTAACCCTACCACAGCCTCGTTGCTACAAAGGGAGACAGAGCCCTCTCTCTAACCACAGCAGCTGTCCCTACCACCCCCTCATCCCCAATGTCAGGAGGCAGACAACTGCCGGCCAGACCCAGAGGCTGATGAATCTCTTTGTGAGAAAGGTCCCCAGGGAAGGGAGGACAGGGGCTCATCTGTCAAAAACATTTGCTGAACTCCTGCTGTGTGCCAGGCACACTCCTGGGATATTCCACCTCAAGCGCTTCCTAACCAGCCCTGGCTGGTTTGGCTCAGTGGATAGAGCATTGGCTGGCGGACTAAAAGATCCGGGGTTTGATTCTGGTCAAGGGCACATGCCTGGGTTGAGGGCTCAATCCCGAGCGGCGGGTGTGCAGGAGGCAGCCAATCAATGATTCTCTCTCATCATTGATGTTTCTCTCTCTCTCTCCCCCTGTCCCTTCAATAAAAAAGTATTTTTTTAAAAAGTTCCCTAACCAGGGGTTCCCCTTTGTATACAGAGCTGTGTCTGGGTTTATGTGTTTATTTTTCCTAAGAAAAGGGGCCACATTTTCCACCAGATGTGAGAACTACCAGTTTATGAAAAATATAGGTATCAGTAATTCTCACCACATGCCTCTTACCTTCATTTTACAGATAAAGAAACTAATAGGAAGATTTAGTGGGAGGCCCAAGGGGACTCAACTAGTGAGTTGCAAAGCTGAACAGGATCCCTGCTCTTGGGATGTCTCGGAAACACCAGCATGAACTCCTAACTCATTGTTCCAGACTCCATTCTAATACCCTTCTTGGGTGAAACCATCCTGCCTTTTCCACCTCCACCCAGTGTCCCTTCCCTCTTGCACCTGAAACCTTTCAAGACCCAGTCCCTGTTGTAGCATCTTGTTCCTCCTCTCCTTGTACCCTGTGTTCCAGTCAGACTCAAACATCTGTGGAATCCCTGACCTTCACGCCTTTGCATGTGCTGTTGTTTCCTTTGCCTGTATCACCCTAATCCCTCCACCTGAACTACTCTGCAGCTCCTTTAAAACCCGGTTCAAGCGTCACCTCACCTGGAAAGCCATCCCTGACCCTCCTGGGCTCAGAGCTCCTGTGTAACACTCCATACACTCAACTTCTGCTAGGACGCGCGAACCACACTTGGTTGGAGCACCTCAACTGCTATTTGATGAATGACTTGTCAGCAGCAGTGCCCCTGGCTCCGCGGCAAACATCCGCGATCACACTGGCACTTACGTAATTGTGGCCCCGCATGGGTCTCCCCAAGGAGACCGGCAGTTCCGCAAAGGCCACGTGGGGCCCTTCTCACCATTGCCCCCCAGCCCGGCCAGCGCAGCGCGGGATAGACAGCAGTAAATAATCTGTGGACAGGGGCGTTTATGGACAAAAAAAAAAGGGGGGGGGGGAGCCCACATGCTAACCTGACTAGTTCAGGGAAGGCCTGGATAGCGGTTCTGCAAACTCAAAGACCTAAAGTAAGTACAAAGAATGGTCTGAAATTAAAAATTTAACTAAAAGCAGTTTATAGAAGGCAGTCATTTCCTAGGCCAGTATTTTCCCTGACAAAGATCAACTTCCAATCTTTACTAAGCCTATTGTCTATCTGCATCTAAGATAACATACCTGTGAAATGTCCGGGTAACTAGTAACTTCCCTCTTTCAGGACCCCTCAGGGCGCAACAGATGGCCCCGGGGCCCAGACCACCAACTCCCTCACTGTTATTGTCATCATGTCAATTGTGGACTGTTAACTACCCTGCACCCGCCTGGGTAAAAGGCATGTGTCCATCATTTCACTTTTTATCCAATCCCAGAGGCCTCCCGCTTGGCCTTCTCCCACCTCCCTAATCTATCACCAAAGGATCTCATGTAACCCACTTCCGGCTCCTCCTTTGATGGTAATTTATAAAAACAAGGTAAAAACCCGCCATTCTCCGGAGCATCATCCCAATTCCTTGAGGTTTTGCTTCCCGGCACTTGTCCACAGTTCGGCTCAAATAAACTCACAACAACTCGTTACAGGTTTGAATGTTTTTTACATTAACAAGTGGGTGCGGAGTTCTCAGCACACCTCTACCGTCCACAGGGGTCCCGGTGCCCACGCTGCCCTGCGGCAGCCCCTCCCGGCCGACCCTGCGGACCCTGCAGCCGCCCCTCCGGCAGGGTTCCGGCCCCTGCAAGCCCAACGCCCCCGTGGAGTCCGGGCAGTCACTCTCCGCTCCGGAAACGGGCCCGCACCAGGGCGCCGGCTCCCGCCGCCAGGCCAGCGGGTCCGCGCACCGGCCAGTGAGGTCGCCGCGGGCCCGCGCTCGGCCGTTTGAATCTCCCGCCCGCGCGGGCGCCGCGGGCCGGACGCGAGAAGCGCTGCGGCGGAGGGGCCACCGGGCTCGCTCAAGCGCGGCGGGGCCCGGCCCTCGCCCGGACGCCCCGCGGGACCGGGGACACGCGCGCCCGCACTTGCGCCTTCCTGCCGCCCGGCTTCACGTGGAGACGTCGCCACGCGACCGGGCGCGCGCGAGCCACTGCGCCGCCCGCCGGGGACCCCCACCGCGCTCTGGCCGTGGTCGCTCGGCGCGCCGCCATCCTCCAGGACCCCTCGCCCACCACGCGCGCGACCTACCTCGGTGCCGGTCAGCGCCTAGGGCTCCTCCGCTCGCCGGCTGGGCCGCGAACTGCCCCAGAGCATGCGCTCTGCGGGCCGCGGGCCGCCCTGACCCGGGCCACAGAGGAAAACAAAGAGCCCGGCGGCCCCTGGCGGCCGCCCCGGGAAGTGCAAGGGACACGCTCCCCACAGGGAGCTCTAGACCAGGTTCCTCACCTGTACTCCGCAAGCACAGTGGGGGTGCATTTTGGAGACCCCAAATCGGGACGAGTGGACTAACAACCAGAAAGACCACTTGAAAACAGGGTTGGTTTATGGGAAAACAGGGTTGGTTTATGGGAAAACAGGGTTTGTTTGTGTGATAGGAACTGTACAGAGAAAAGAGATACTGCTCGTTCCTGTTCTCAAGAGGTTCTCTGTTGGAGAAACATGAGAAATCAGACCACCAACAGAGCTACGGCAAGGGTACGTCCAGGGGCATCTGGCTCAGCCTGGGACTTAAGAAATGCTTTCCATGTTGACGCGGAGAAGCCTCCCTTGTAATGGCAGGGAGCCATGAGAGCCTATGGTGGTGTGGGAAACATGTTATGAAGGTCTAACTGGAGCAGAGGTGCCTGCAGGAGTGACAGGGGAGAGCGCTGGAGCAGGAGGGCTGGGCCAGGGATGCACCGTCTGTGCCTAAGGAATGCAGCCTCTATTCCGAGGCAGTGGGGAACTGTGAAAGGATTTGACTACATGAGTAGGTTTTTGTTTTCCAACAGAATGGAGAATGGACTTGGGGGAAGCAAATCGAGTGAGGGAGACCGTTTGAACTGGATGTGAATTGGGGTTGGGGGCTGGAAAAGGAAAATAGGTACCAAGCGGACGACCCTCTCTTGTTAACACATTCATTCCCCACAGTGGGTACCAACAGTTCTTGAAGATTTCAGGTGTTCCCTGAGGTGATGTCTCTGGCCATTTGATTGTCTCGGGGGGGGGGGGGGGTTTCCCAGGTCAGGGCAGTGACCTCTGCAGAAGGATATTTTCTCCGTTTCATGTTGATTCTGACTCTGAAAGTCATTCTATCATAACCAGATAAGATACTTTTTTTTTTTTTTTTTTTTTTTTTTTTTTTTTTTTTTTTTTTTTAAATATATTTTATTGATTTTTTACAGAGAGGAAGGGAGAGAGATAGAGAGTTAGAAACATCGATGAGAGAGAAACATCGATCAGCTGCCTCCTGCACACTCCCCACTGGGGATGTGCCCGCAACCCAGGTACATGCCCTTGACCGGAATCGAACCTGGGACCTTTCAGTCCGCAGGCCGACGCTCTATCCGCTGAGCCAAACCGGTTTTGGCCAGATAAGATACTTTTGATGAGTATTTACCAACTGAATTTCTTTTTCTATGGAGTCCACCCCGAAGCACTCCCCATCTCGAGGGTCTCTTACCTCTTCAAGTTTACCTCTGCCTCCATCACGGACTCCTCCTTTGGATGATGTAGTACCCTGAAATTTCTCCAAGTTTAAGCTCTGGGATCTCTGATCTCTCTCTGCTGTCTTCCTCCAAGTTCTTACTCATTCACATGTTTAATGTAATTATTAAAAAAATGATTATTATTATCACCTATTTTGTAAAACCTTTTACTTGGTTCACTGCAGAAACATTCTCACCCATGTTATTTAGCACATTTGTTCCTCACAAAAACCTCGTGACAGTTGTAAATTGAGAAAAACGAGGTTCAAAGTGGTTAGGGACTTTCTCTGGAGTCATCCTACAAGTGGTAGAGGGGGCAGAATTCTTGTTCAGGGCTGAGCTAGCACTTTTTGAAAAGGCAGTCCATCTGCCCTCCACCAGAAGTTTCAGCCCTTCAGCTCTACCCCTGTGACTCATCACCCATGGAACTAGACACCACCCCGACTTCATCTTTCCAGCCAAAGTTAAGGTTCTCTGAGAAATAGATTCAAACCTTAAATGTTTTGCCGACTCCTCCCTCTCCTCTCTTCATGTTTCTATTTCTGCCCCTCTGAACAAAAGCACCACCCTCCTGGACTCTGCTCCTACCTCTCATTTCTTCCCCTCCATTTCATCCCACCAGTATCCCGAGGTTAGTCTCCCTAAATCATAGCTGGGAGACCTTGCCCTGTTTAGAAATCTTTAAATATTTAGATGTTTTGGCCTGAGAACTGAAGGGTCCTGGGTTGGATTCTGGTCAAGGGCACATGCCTTGGTTGCAAGCTCGATCACTAGCCCCCACAGGGCTAGTGCAGGAGGCAACCAATGTATCATCGCTCTTTCTCTCTTTCTCTCTCCCCATCCGTTCCACTCTCTCTCTAAAAAAAAAAAAAAAAAAAAAAAAAATCAATGGGAAAATATCCTCAGGTGAGGATTACCAACAACAAATTAGATATTTCTTTGGTGCTGTGCTTGCAATACCAGGTGGTCACAAAATGTTCTTTAAGAAGCTCATTGTACTTATGAGACTGTAAGAAGCATTTATAAATATTAACTCATTGAATATCCTCATTCTTTTATTCCCCCCAATTTCATGAGGAAATTGAAGCAGAGATTAAGTGGCTCACTCAAGGTCACATGCACAGAAACTGTTGGTATCAGGATCCAAACCTAGGCAGCATCACTCCGCCTTTGGCAACCATCGGTACAACTGCCTACGTGCAGAAAAAGGCCAGAAAAGCCTGTTTGGAGAGTCTAGACAGGCATATTGCAAGATGAAATCTAGCAGAAAGGGTGGGGCCTAGAATACCTGCTGACAGCTTTGCTTCAGCTCCACTTGCACATGGAGAGAAATGAATACAGGTATTTCCTGTTTAGCATTAGCTATCCAGCCCTATCCTGAGAAGTTGGTACGAATCATCATCTTTCTCTGGTTGTAGGGGAAAGCGAACACTATACTGAGCCCCTACTTTCCAAAGACAGTATGTGGCAATGATACTGTTAGGTCGAAAGGGGGTCCAGGAGCTGATGCATGCCTCCGCCAGGCAGATGGTGATGTAGATACTGGGCCCTTCCTAGAATCAGTAACAGGCCAGTGCACCGGGTAAATGGTGTCGCAGATACCGGTCCCGCCCTGTAATTCCTAACAGGTCAGCTACCAGACAGATGATGACACCTGGAAATGGTGACGACCCCCGCTGCGGGAACTCGCACAGCTCATGCTCCCCCGCCCTCACTGAACAGCTGTGTAAGAAAAGCGCCCCCCCTCCCTGTTAGTGGGGATCCACGTGCCCCGTCTTTGGGGTCCGTGGGCCGCCCGGGGACACAGAGGCCTTTCCTTTCTTTTCTGATTAACTGGACTCTATTTCCTACACCGCCTCTTGAGCCACCTAACCTAACAGATACCAAGATGAGAGGTCAGCACTGCGCTGGTCCTGGGGATAAACAGGATCCTGCCTTACATCTGGCTCGCTTCCAGGAAGCCTGCAGGGGGTTGATGCTCTTGTGCAGGTTCCACTTCCAGTTGTGAATTTGGGCAATGGAGCCTTTGTGCCCGAGTTTTCCCACCTGAAACTGGGTTAGATTAATACCCATTTCAGAGTTGTGAGGATTAATATATGCAAATACTTAGAACTAAGTATTGCAAGTGCAACTAGTTTAAGCAGACCATCTACATGTTGCTTTATCAGTTCAAAAAGCCAACAAGCCGTGCTCTCCCTAATTACAGCTACAGGAAATAGCTCCCATTCCCAAATCTATTATCCTCTGGCCCTGAATACCATTTGTGAAACTCCATCTGGGCATTCCACACAATTTGGCCAAACCTACCACCCAAATCCCAAATCCACTTTCCTTAAATCTGACCACAAAGGCTCCTAAATGGTTTAATGGCTATCTGAACCCCACGCACCAGGATCGACTCTACCTTCTAGATGGTCTCCATCCTCCAGGGCCTATTACATCCCATCCCTACAAGGCTGGCAGTCTGTACAAGGGCTTGACAAAGCTTCCATTGTGACCCAACCTCACATCATCCATGGCAGTGGTCTTCCAGGCTTAAGGGCTTGCTACTTGGACACCAGTTGTCTAGGTTTAACTAGCCTAACAGCAGTGGGACTTGTAACATTCATAACAACTCTTGTAGCTAATGTAGGTGAAGCATTACCCATATTTTAATGAAAATGAAATCTAGCCAGGGAACTATATAAAGCTAAACACGAAGCGCACAAGACAAAAGCTTAGGGTCTTTAGGGCGCAACTAACCAGGCACTAATTGCTATAGCACTCCATTATGGAACACTATCTTTGGCTGTCATCACACACTCCCACATGAAAAAAGAAACCACACTTAAGTATATAGTCACCTTTATTATAATTCACAAATACAGAAGGATTTTAAAAAACATTTAGACTTGCATGGGTTTCTGTTCATTCAGCTATGCAATTAGAAAACCAACTTTGAGGATAAAAAAACAAAGTATCATTTTAGTTTCATTTTTTTGCACCACACATTCTGACAAGTTTTCTGAGCCTTTTCAAGGACCAATACTGTCTCAATAAAGCTGCCCAGCCCTAGCCAGTTTGGCTGTGAGTAGAGCGTAGGCTGAAGGGTCCCAGGTTTGATTCTGGTCAAGGGCATGTACCTTGGATACAACCAATAGATGTGTTTCTCTGGCCCTGACCGGTTTGGCTCAGTGGATAGAGCGTCGGCCTGTGGACTGAAGGGTCCTGGGTTCGATTCCAGTCAGGGGCATGTGCCTTGGTTGTGGGCAATATCCCCAGTGGGGGGTGTGCAGGAGGCAGCTGATTGATGTTTCTTACTCTATCCCTCTCCCTTCCTCTCTGTAAAAAAATCAATAAAATATATTAAAAGAAAAAAGAATATACTCCGGTGAGGATTTAAAAAAAAAAAGCTGCCAATGCTCAGTGCCTTCTGTAATGACATAAATTTCAATGGGCCATGTGGCCAATGGAACATCCTATTAGTCTACCAGTTAATACAGATCTGGGAATGACAGAACTTGCATTTAATTTCCCTCTTACTCCCAAAGGCAGTCAGCTACTTAGCCTCCAAAAACAGCCATCACTTTAGAGGAATCCAAAAAGCATTGTTAACTGCCAAAATGGTGAGGTGGCTCCTCTTCTTTCCTAAATGAAAACAGAAAGTTTTTAGAATCATAGACTCTTAAATTTAAAAATTTCACGTTAGCGCACTAGATGTTTCCTGCATGGTTTATCTCCTCAGTCATCGTCCACAGGACTCTGAGAAGTTGTAGGAATATGCAGGCGCAGACTCTAGGCCCGGCTTTCTCTCCAACGTTGTGGAAAGGGACTGTACATCATGGGGCAGAGCCCTATGCTCCCCTACGCCACCTGGACAGAGCCCGGGGAGAGTGACCTCCCGGGGTATCCACGTTGGGATCATCTGATAATCAATCACAAACAGTAGTAATTACAGTACAGCTAGACAGCATCACCCCTCAAAACTTCTTAGATTTTTATTACATACTAGAGGCCTGATGCACGAAATTCGTGCAAGAGTAGGCCTTCCTCCTTCGCGTGCGTGGGTGCGCACTCCCCCGCCCCAACCTCGGCTTAGTCCAAGGACGTCCGGTCTGATTAGCATATTATGCTTTTATTATTGCAGATCACACTACATGCAGATGTTGGTTTAGTAACTGTTTTTAATCAATTTCAAACAAGTCATTACTATGTACTATTTCATGATTTACTTCATCAGTTATTCCTTGTTGAAGGCGTATGCAGACTAATATGCCCAGCTTCAACTCCAGTATCATGAAAAGGGTCTGTGCATGAGATCAAACCCTATCTCCTGTGGATGGACTGTAAGGGGCAAAACTGATAAGCCAAAAGCAATTCAGATTTACTTACCCAAATCAAGTTATTTAGAATCTTGACCGAAGGCTGCAAAACAAGGTAAAGAGCTTAATTCAGCAGTACATAAAGCTGGTTAAAGCAAAAAATTCACTTCTGATCAACCGATATCCAGATAGGACTCTAGAGCAGCAATTGTCAACCTTTTTCACCTCATGCAGCACAAAGTAATTACTAAAACTGCAGCACACAAAAAATAAGTATTTTACCGACCTGCCAAAACAGGTAATTTTTAAATATAGGTTTTTATCGATTTCAGGAAGAGATAGAAACGTCAATGATAGAATCATGGATAGGCTGTCTCCTGCACGCGCCCACTCTCCCCCCAATTGGCCATATGTCTTGACCCCCTGGTTCATGGGTCAATGCTCAACCACTGAGCCAGGCCAGGCCAGAGGTAGTTTAATTGATTCACACCAACTTCTGTGTTGGATGCTGATTTTAAATTTTGACAATCCAAGGAAAAAGAGGTCAGTGCCCCTGACTAAATCGGCAGGTACTTGCAAGTTTTCAATTTCTTGCAGCGCATCGGTTGAAAATCGCTGTTCTAGAGATGTTTCCTGCATGGTTTGTCTCCCCAGTCATCGTCCACAGGACTCTGAGAAGCTGTAGGAATATGCAGGCGCGGACTCAGGGCCCGGCTTTCTCTCCAACGTTGTGGAAAGGGACCGTACATCACGGGGCAGAGCCCTCCGCTCCCCTGCGCCACCTGGACAGAGCCCGGGGAGAGTGACCTCCCGGGGTATCCACGTTGGTCACTGCACTTAGATTCACAGACTGCGGTGCTAGAAATCCCATCCAGCGACAGCGATACCTAAATCCCCCCAAAGTCGTCAAAACTCGAGTTCAAGACTGGCCAGAAGTCCTGCCAGGAACCTAAATTCACTCTCAGCCGGGCGCCGCACACACACACCTAGAAACAACAGCCATCAGCACGCTCCCAAAGAAAGGGCAACCGCAGAGCCTTTCAGGCAGCAGTTAACCTTTCCATCTTTAAACCGATCATCGCCAGCCGTGAAATTACCGTAAATGTTACAGTGGCAGCACTAAGAGCCATGGGTTTCGAAATCAGGACTCACACGCGGGAGGGGCCAGGAATAAAATGTCCGGCGTGCAACTCCACCGAGGGCAACGCGGCTCCCGGGAGGCAGGGCAACAACTGGGCCGCGGGGCGGGGTGGCTGCGTTCTCGGCGTCCCGGCGCGCAGGGTGCAGGTCGGCGCGAGCGCGCCCCGGTTACGCCGTCACCCGCGGGTCGCGAGCGCCCCGGCCACAGCCGCCCCAGCCCCTCCGCGCGGAGTAAGGGTAGTTGGCACGGACGCCGCCGAAACCAGCCCTTCCAAATAGCACCGTTTCTACAGGAAAGGCCGGCTGGCGGGATCGGGCACTAGAGCTGACGCTGACAAACCAGGCGGATACAGACACTTACCGAACACCAGGAAGGCTGAGCTAAGGTCTCCCCCTAAAAGGCCGGGGGAACACAAGGCGTCCGTATTTATACCCTTTGAAGCGAGCGGATATGTCTACTGCGCCTGCGCCCCGCCATGCGCAGTCAGCGTATCGGAAATTCCCTAGATTAAGCCCCACCCCCAGAGGATTATCGCGATACGAGAGCCTTCACGCGCGACTTTGCTGGGGAATGTAAATTACAGAAGTTACGTTTGTAGGCGGGTACGTTTCCAATAGCAAAGTTACCGTTCTACCCTCGGTTCTCGCCGTCTGGGGAATGTGCTCGTGAGAAATAGCTTTGGTGTCATAACTATGCAAAATAGAAAAAGACATCTAGAAAAACGCGAGAAGTCTAAGAAGTGGTTGAATCTGCCCTGTACACTGAAATAGACATTTGACAAATGCGTCGGTAAAGAAGACGAGTGCTCCTACGGGAATTGGCTAAACTTCAGAGTCTCTTATGCACAACTACGGGAATATACTGTTGAACTGTACACTTACAAATGGTTAAAATGGTAACTTTTATGTTAAGTGCATTTTAACACATACATCCCTAATGTAAAGAATTAGGCAAGTAAAGAATTCCGAAGATACATATTGCAGTAAAATGTTACAAATGTGATAGAATTTCGAATATAGTGTTAGGTGAATAAATGTTAAATCGACATAGAGCTATCACAGCTGGACTCTAACGAGTAGAAATGTTTATGGTGTTCCTTCTAGAAGATATTTGTGCTGGGTGGTTTACATACATCCTTTACTGTTACAGCAATTCTAAGACATTGGAATGATTACCCACATTTTAAGATGCAAAACAGGACCAGAGCAGTGGTTCTCAAAGTGTGGTTGGTAGACCCTGGGGTCTCTGAGTTTCTTTTGGGGGTCCTTGAGGCCAAAACTATTTCATAATAATACTTTCTTTGCCTTTTTCACCGTGTTGGCTCTGCACTGATGTAAAATGAAATAGTGGGTAAACTTGGCTGGTGCCTCAGTATGTTTCAAGGCCTTGTCATCAAACTGTACTGGTAGTAGTGTTTTTCATCATCAAAGATATACAGTATTTTATTTTATTTTTTAAATATATTTTTATTGATTTCAGAGAGGAAGGGAGAGGGATAGAGAGTTGGAAACATCGATGAGAGAGAAACATCGATCAGCTGCCTCCTGCACACCCGCCACTGGGGATATGCCCTTGACCGGAATCGAACCTGGGACCCTTTAGTCCCTAGGCTGACGCTCTATCCACTGAGCCAAACTGGTCAGGGCAGTTTCTTTATTTTCTTAAACTAAAACAGCATGTAGTAACAGACTTAATGTGAGAAGCGAATATGAGAATTGAGCTATTTTCTATTAAACCAAATATTAAAAGATTTTCAAAAAATGTAAAACATTGCTACTATTTTCACTATTTTTGGAAAATAGATATTTTTCATAAAAATATATTATTAATGTTAGTGTGTAATGGGTTATTTTGAAAGGTATTGTAAATATGTTTTTAAATTTCTCTTTTTAAATTTTAGTACAGTAAAATAGATATCACTTACAGATACAAAAATTCTTTGGGGTTCTGAATAATTTTTAAAATTGTAAAGGAGCCCTAGCTAGTGCTATTCAGTTGGTTGGGTGTCTTGTGCAACAAAAGGTTGCCACCTTTGCAGGTTTGATTCCTGATCAGGGCACGTGCCTGGGTTGTAGGCTCAATCCCCAGTAGGGGGCATGCAAGGGGCAGCTGATGGATGTTTCTCTCCCTCTCCCTTCCTCTCTCTAAAAATCAGTAAACTGTTCTTGAGATTAAAAATGGCAGCAGAGCCCTAAATGGTTTGGCTCAGTGGATAGAGCATCAGCCTGCGGATTGAAGGGTCCTGGGTTTGGTTCTAGTCAAGGGCACATGCCTGGGTTCCGGGCTTGATCCCCAGTGCGGGTGTGTGCAGGAGGCAGCCGATCAATGACTCTCATCATTGATGTTTCTACTTATCTCTCTCTCCCTCTCCCTTCCTCTCTGAAATCAATAAAAATAAATTTTTTTAAAAAATGGCAACAGAGCCCTGGCTGGTTTGGCGAGCTTTGGCCTGGGGACTGAAGGGTCCTGGGTTCGATTCCGTTCAAGGGCACATGCCTGGGTTGTGGGCTCGATCCCCAGGAGGGGGCGTGCAGGAGGCTGCTGATCGATGATTCTCATCATTGATGTTTCTATCTCTCTCCCCCTTTCCCTTGATCTCTGAAATCAATAAAAAATATATATATATTTTAAAAATGGCAGCAGAGTAAATGGATGCTGCACGGACATGCTCCCAGGAACAAATTGGTATTACAACTAAAATACAGAAAAAAAAATGAAAAAAAAATCAATAAGCTGTTCTTTAAAATAAATAAATAATTGTAAAGGGGACACAAAACCAAAATGCTTGAGAACTAGTAGTTTAGAAGAAGACAAATAATTCTGCTACTTCTCTGGTGATATTATCAGCATTCACTTACCTTTCTTTAAAAAAAATATATATATATATAATCAATTTCAGAGAGGAAGGGAGAGGGAAAAGAGATAGAAACATCAATGATGAGAGAGGATCATTAATCAGCTGCCTCCCTCCTACACGCCCCCCACCAGGGATTGAGCCCGAAACCTGGGTATGTGCCCTTGACCAGAATCGAGCCCGGGACCCTTCAGTCCACAGGCTGACGCTTTATCCACTGAGCCAAACTGGCCAGGGCCACTTACCTTTCAATCACTCATTCAACATTTACTTCGTGGATATGACTTATTGCTGGACATTGTGCTAGACACTGGGGATTCTAGATTAAATACTTCAGAGTTTACAGTGGAGGAAATGGACATGGCAGAAAATTATGCTACTACTTGAAGAGTGGTACCTGGCATGAATAAAGAAAGTATTTGGAGAACACAGAGGACAGAGCAACTGAATAATATGCTAAAGGCTCAGAGGGTTTTCCTGGGGAGTTAAAATTTGAGCTAGAACTTGAAGGAATTGTAAAAGGATAGGGGTGACGGGTGGGGTATAGATGATGACAGTATTCCAGGTTGAGGAACTAGCAAACCTGTGGTCTCCCAGGAAGGGTGAGAAATCAGCTTGATGAGGAATATTAAAGAAGTGCCTGGATTTTTCATGAGACTGGAAAGTAGGTAAGAGCTGAATTACAAAATATTTTGTAGTCCAGGCCGAGTTTAAGTATTATCCCGTAACCAGAGGCCAATACGTTTTGAAGTGAAGGATGGCTGTAACTGGATTGGAGGGACTGGAGATTACAAAGGCCTCCAGACTCTGGATTTGGATGGTAAACAAGGCAAGAGGAGACATACAAATCAAGAGACATTTCTGAGGTAGAGAATTTATTGTCCTACTGAACCTGCAAGGTAAGAGAGGAACTTCCATATAAAACCAAAGTTTCAGGGTTGAGAGGCTGAACTTATGATTGTCTCTAACTCTGATCATTGAGAAAGTAGGCGGTGGGGGTAGACATTAAAGGAGCATATATGTTATGTTGGGAACATCTGGATATACACAGGGGTGGGAAAAAGTATACACAAATAAATAATACAATCATGAATACATAATAGAAGTACAAACTGTTTCAGGTACTCACAACTGTACACCTACTTTTGCCCACCCGTGTGTGTGTAAATCTCCAAAGGTCGATTGGAGATAGGGTTGGGCTCCAGCAAGAAACCTGAGTTGTAGGTAAAGATTTCAAAGTTATCAGATTAACAGTGCTGCCTGAAGTCACCGTGGGAACGCAGGGAGAGTGATGAGAGGATACGGACACCCGTCATTTAAATGGTGTTCAGGGAAGAAGAACAGGAAAACATGATTGGAGGAGAAGCAGGAGACACTGGTGTCTGAGAGGCCAAGGAAGAAGTTTTGAGGACAAGAAAGATGGTCTAAAATATCCATGTTGCAGAGTAAATACATTAAGAGCTGGAAATTAAGAAATCACCGGTGACCTCAGGGAAAGCCATTTTTATTTTAATCCTCACCCAAGGATATTTTTTCCATTGATTTTTAGGGAGAGTGGAAGAGAGAGGGAAAGACAGAGGTTGGTTGCCTCCTGCACGAGCCCTGACCAGGCCCGGGCCCTTGATGGGAATCCAACCTGGAACCCTTTGGTCTGCAGGCTGACACTCTATCTACTGAGCCGGACTGGCTAGGGCAGCCATTTTTATTTTAAATTTAGTTGAGATTTTAATGAGTTGAATGAACATGGCTTTAGGAATGGAAAACATACATATAGATCAGAGGTCACAACTAATGTCAAGAAGCCTGTTCAGTTTACCTCTCCATCAGGTCTTCCTCCTCTACTTGTTACTCAATTTAGCTCAACTTTTGGACTGTACAGAAATTTAAGTTGTTTAACATTAAAATAGGTTATGTGAAGGGAGTGTAGGAAAAGCAGGAGATAGGGCAATAGGTTGAAGAGAAAATATGATCAGAGGAAGATTTTTAGGTAGGAAGAAGATAAACATTAAACCAATTAATGAATGAATGAAGTGTGTGTGTGTCCTCAGTAACAGATAGAGGGAAATTGAGGGCATTTGTTCCTGTCAGATGTTTTATGAAGGAGGCAAAAATTCTTGGGGGAAGAAATGAATGGTATCCACAAAAGAGACAGATGGAGTAAGTGGTCCAGGTTGCTGGTGGTTCCTGTTTTGCCCTCAGGCCTCCTGGAGCTGGAATTGAAACAGTGGTTGCCTGTGTTTTGGTTTCAGGTCTTGGCTTTTTGCTGTTGTACATTCTCATCTTTTATAAGTACACTTTATCTCATCCCCTCCCACTTAATATCCACTGACTTGCCCCTCCCCACCCCCCCACCACCGGCTTTTAAAAAAAATATATATTTTAATTGACTCCAAAGAGGAAGAGAGAGGAAGAGATAGAAACATCAATGATGAGAGATAATCATTGATTGGCTGCCTCCTGCACACCCCCTACTGGGGATTGAGCCCACAACCTGGGCATGTGCCCTTGACCAGAATCGAACCCGGGACCCTTCAGTCCATAGGCTGATGCTCTATCCACTGAGCCAAACCAGCCAGGGCTAGACTTCCCCTTTTTGATAGTGGTTTTCCAAACCTCTCACTCTACTACAGCCCTCCCTCTCCTGGGATATAGTAATCTAAATCCATAAGAACTCTAAACTCATTTATTGTTTCAGCCAACACTGGGCAATGTGCACAGGCAACAATGCTTAACCTCAAGAGGGTAATGGCAATTGAGGCCTCTTTGGAGGACTAGAAGGAAAATCTGGGAGCAGGTGGAATCCAATGACATGAGTTCTGACTCATGGTTTCTTTAAATCCTGGGTAAAGGGTGGTGGACTAACCGAGGCCAGTCTCTGAAGTGACAAGTAGAAAGTGTGTCACTGGTGAGGCCACCATGAATGAAACTGGGTTGCTAGCCAGAGAGGAGTATATGAGGTATGACCTGTCTTATTGTGATGCCAGCCTGTGGTCTAATATGTGGTCCATACAGAGTAATCCTTATATGGATGATTGGGATGCAATTGCTTGTCCTTGAATATATGCAGTGGTCACACAATGTGCTTTGACCTTGGGGAAGCAACTTCACCTCTTAGGTTCTTTGCTGGTAAAATGAGTCTATTTCTACTTACTTCCCAGACTAGGGGTGGGATAAATAGGATAAAGGACCGAGAGCAGTACCTGGTACATACTATGGGGTTCACAGTTGGCTTTCCTCTCTGCAGCCTATTCTCTTTCTGTATGTGTGCAGTCATTCACAAACATGACTGAGTATCTGGCTACACTTAATGTTTTTTTTTTCTTTAATATATCTTTACTGATTTCAGAGAGGAAGGGAGAAGGATAGAGAGATAGACACATCAATGATGAGAGAGAATCACTGATCAGCTGCCTCCTGCACGCCCCCTTACTGTGGATCGAGCCCACAACCCAGGTATGTGCCCTTGGCCAGAATCGAACTTGGGACCCTTCAATCTGCAGGCTGACACTCTATCCACTGCACCAAACCGGCTAGGGCTACACTTAATGTTCTTACTATTATCTTTCCCCCCTCATCTACTTCTCATTGAGGCTGTCTGGCAGTATTTTAGGTATCATTTTTAAGCAGGCTTAAATCTTTTGGAATAAGGTAGAATATAAAATAAACACTTCATACCAGAATAGTATAGTTTTTTTTAAAATTCTAAAATACTTTAATAATTAATGTTGGTAGGAAGACTGATATACAATGCAATTACTTATTTTACAAGGAGATTCTGTACATCAGGGAAGCATTTTAAAGTACAATACATCAGACTTTTATTTCTTCTATACATTATGACTGTAAATTGTTACTTACAAGGAAAGGACACAAAATCCTTTATATTTATATGTATATATATAAAAATCACCTGAAAAGACTTGACCCCCAAAGTATCTTGTTTCAAAAGAACATGAATGAGATGAAAGATGAATTAGATTTCTTGGTGGCACATGGAAAGCAAACCAGAAGCTCAGGAAATCAAAGCCTATTTCAAGCTTGGCACATTAGGGGGAGAAAGGCAGTAAGGGGTTTGAACATGTCATCTTAAGCCACAGAGAATTCTGACATAAGCCAAGTAATCTCCAAACCAACGAGACAGAAAAGTTAGAAGTTAGCACTTAATGTGTTCCCACCTTATATACAGACCTCTGACAACACAGTGGAGTTGTCTCTCATCTTTCCCCCATACCACATGGTAATTAGTTTCAAGGAGATGTGAACCCAGTGTATTTCTATAGCCATAAAGCATTTGACAGTCACTGAGAAATCCAATACCTCCTATTACCCACACAGAGAGAGAACACTACTTTTAAGGTCACTTTAGCGTTTTGTCTTAACATGATATTCTGACTTCACCAAATCTTACATGACATAAAGGAGAAAAAAGGAAAAATCTACTGAAAGATTACATACAGAACAATGGGGACTGCAGAAGGAATCTATAAAACAGCCACAATTTTCTTAACATTAAAAAGAGGAAGCTACATTCATTAGTTAACTAGAAACTATTTTTTTTTCTTCCATTAAGTGTGGAGAGGAATTAGAGGGAAACAGTAAGGCTGTAAGGTTTTCAATAAAAATTCAAAGAAAGCAACTGAATCTTGTTTTAGGAAATCATATTAATATATATTACAAAAGGGGGTGGGGGCTGAGCCAGTGGCCAGGCACCGACTCCACTGGCTCCAGCTTGGAAGAGTAGGGATGAGTGAGGTGGAAGCTGCCAGAGGGGCAGCAGGAGGACAAACATCTGTGCTGAGGAGGAGAGGAGCAGTGGGTCATGATTGTGCCCCTCCTAATCGCTTCTCTGAAGACCTGATTTAGCACCCAACAACCCTAGGACTTTGCTATGATTCTGGCTGGAAGTGTGGGGGCCAATAGCACGCAACTCCCACAGAGTTGCTACAACTCTGCTTTATGGAGGAGAATGTATCTATTGGGCAAAATGATTTACAGTATCATTTGGTGCAACAAACGTACAACAGCTTTTAACATTTAAGCCATGAGTCAGTTTTCTGCCAAGTTAGCATTAACATAAAGGCGTTTTTTGGTTTTGTATACAGAAAACACATGCTTTTGCCTTTTCCCAACTTGGAGTCTGGTTGCAGGTGAGATTGAACCTAAGTTTCCATCACTTCAAGATTAAAATAATAATAAAAAAGGAAGCACTTGACAGATCCTGAGCTGCTTTCAGGCTGTGCCTGCAGAGGACGGTATTGCTGTTACAAGAGGTAAGTGCAAGGCTGACATGCCAGTGTGGTAGGAAGCTTCCCCGAGAAGTGGGGGCCCCTTTGCTAGAAGGTGGGGCCCTCTCGGTTTTCTCCACCACCAACTAGATTCAATGGCTGGAATTTAGTGCCTACACAAGTGGGTCTCACAGCTGGACAGAACAGGTAAGGCTAATGGTGCGAACTGTGCCTCAGCACAGGTAGTCACATTGGTGTGGTGCAGCCAACAAAACGCGGAACCTGCAAGTGGCCCAGAACGTTTGTGGCTGGTGAGGGAATACCCCTCAAGTATGCTGCAACAGTAAAAGGTTCAAAGCACTGACAGAGTTCAGTTTTGCTCAAGGCAGCACATGCGAATCCATTCCAGTGAAACGCTACATTCATAGAGGTGCTGTTCACCCCAGAAGACTCAATCCTGGCTGTGCTGGTAAGCGCTGAAGTTCCCGCCGTGTCATTCTGGAGACTGAAGCAGCAAAGTAGCCCTGTTTTGGGGGGTTGTTTAGTTCCTCTCAAACTTCAGCATCATGGACGATGGTAGCTAAAACAGGTGATCAAAAAAAGCTGAGTTACCAGATATTATAGATTGCTTTGCTTTTTTAAAAAAATATTTTTTATTGATTTCAGAGAGGAAGGGAGAGGGAGAGAGAGATAGAAACATCAATGATGAGAGAGAATCATCGATTGGCTGCCTCCTGCATGCCCCCTACTGGGGATCGAGCCCGCAACCCAGGCATGTGCCCTTGACAGGAATCAAACCCGGGCCCCTTCAGTCCCCAGGCCGACGCTCTATCCACTAAACCAAACCAGCCAGGGCAGTGTGCTATCTTTAGATCTTGTTTTTCCTTGCACTCTAGGCTGAATATTCAACTGTCTCCTAGGCATCTCCTCTTTAATGTGGCACAGACTCGTCAAGTGCAACATAGATAGTTTATTTTCCAGTTTGTTTATTGCCTGCCTTTCTCTATTAGAAGCTGGTTAAGAGCAAGGACTTGATCTTGTTTCCTGCTATGTTCCGAGTGCCTAGCACTGTATCTGTCATGTAGTAGCTGCTCAATAAATATTTTACTGAAGAAATGTCCTAAACTGTTCAACTGCACTCCTTACTGATATCAGAGACCTCAGTAATCACAAGTTAGACATCTGAGTCATTTGACTACTTCCTTTGATTCATACCTGGAATCAACAGATTGCCAAGTGTCGTTCAGATCTCTCTCCCTTGCATTCTCACCATCACTTCCCTGCTTTGAGCACGAGGATGCTCGCTATGGCTATTCCAGTTACTTCCTAACTGCTTCCTGCTGCTCGTCTCTCCATCCTCCCATTTCACCTTCCACAGTGCCACTAGAGCTTGCTCTGAAATACACAGAACGCCAATGTTTCCGATATCCCAGCATAACAGTCAGAGTTCTTCAAAGTGTGGCTGCACCTCATCTTGTGGGTCTCAACTTCATCACACTGTCCCCATGCATCCTCTGGTCCAACTACACTTCCTGTTACCCAGAAACATCTTGTACTGTCCTACCTCCCATAGCCTTGCTAAAGCTGGTCCTTCTGCTTACAATGTTCCTTTCTTCCTTCTTGTCCAAATCAATTATTTTACACACTCCAAGATCCAGCCTAAATGTCGCCTTCTCTATGACTCTTTCTTTTATTGTTGTACACTATAGTACTTTCTTTAAAAAAAAAAAGTTATTATTGATTTCAAAGAGGAAGGGAGAGGGAGAGAGACAGACAGAAACATCAATGATGAGAGCGAATCACTGATTGGCTGCCTCCTGCAAGCCCCCTACTGGGGATTGAGCCCGAAAACCGGGCATGTGCCCTGACCAGGAATTGAACTATGACCTCCTGGTTATGGGTTGACACTCAACCACTGAATCACACCATCTGGGTGAGTATCCTTCTTTTAAACGATGTCATTAGAGTCTTTCCTATCTGAACAACTCTGGTGGTATGTTTGCTTTTTAAGAAATGTTTAGCTCACAGTATTTGGGTCTTTTGGCTCTTACCGTGTAAAATGCTTGCTCTCTTCGTGAACCTCCATCTCTGAGCTTTTAAATTCATTTAATTCTTTTCTGATGGCAGCCTGTGGAGAAAAAGTGAAAATGTTTCAGCATTTTCTGTCTGCTATAGTATAGCAGTGGGATTTGCCATCTAGTCTCTATTGTACTTAACTTTGTGAGTCACTGTAACCCTCAGCAGGCAACCCAGAGGGAAGAAAGAAGCCAGGGCAACACATAGGGTGAAACACTGAGCCAATAACCACTGCCTTCCCTGACACCAATCATCTCATAATAAACTTATAATCTCAGTGAAATCAAAACACTTGGGGAGTTTAAAAGAGATACTATAACTTTTATAGTTTCCACGCATGTAAAAATGCTTTTCCTGTTTAAAAAGTGAAATATAGTAATTACTAAAATATGCTCCCAGACTCTCTCCAACCAACATAATCACCATTAAAAATATGTCTTATTTCCTTCCAGATTTCTGTATTGGGATGTAACAGGGACTTTCTTCCAGTTTTGGTGGTGGTGGTGGTATCATTAATATAAAGTTTTGTATTTTGTAGCTTCGATTACAAATTTAACATTATTATTAAAAATAGAAATTTTGTTTATGTTTTCCTTTCCAGTTAGTGTTTTGCATAAAGAGAGAAAGAGAGACAGACCTTGTCAGCAGGGGTCAGTTTGGTCCAAGGTTTGTCTGCTCGCCGGTCATAATCTTGAGCATCTGTTACCTCCACATATTCATTAAACCTCAGAATCTTCCTGGCAAGGAGTTCGGCCACAGTCGGCCTTTGACTTAGCTGAAAGAAATGGAGCCTCTTAGTTGACTAAGCCAAGTCAGGCATCAATCATGCATTCAAATTGCCTCTAATCCAGTGGTTCACCCTTTGCTGTACACTGGAGTCACATAGGGACCTTCAAACACCACTGATGCCTGGGTCCACCCCTAGAGATTCTGGGTATTGATACTGTGTGTTTTTTTAAATCCTCACCTGAGGATATTTTTCATTGATTTTTATTTTTATTTATTTATATTTTTTATTTTTAAATATATTTTATTGATTTTTCACAGAGAAGAAGGAAGAGGGACAGAGAGTTAGAAACATCAATGAGAGAGATCGATCAGCTGCCTCCTGCACGCCCCCCACTGGGGATGTGCCCACAACCAAGGTACATGCCCTTGACCAGAATCGAACCTGGGACCCTTGAGTCCGCAGGCCGACGCTCTATCCACTAAGCCAAACCGGTTCGGCATTTTTCATTGATTTTTAGAGAGAGTAGAAGGGAAGGTGTGAACCATCGATTGAGAGAAACATTGATGTGAGAGAGACACATTGACTGGTTGCCTCCCAAATGAGCCCTGACCAGGGCAGGGATCGACCTGCAACGTAGGTATATGGCCTTGACTGGAACTGAACCTGGGATCCTTCAGTCCATGGGCCGATGCTCTACACACTGAGCTAAACAGGATAGGATGAGAGGTTTTTAAAAAATATATATTTTTATTGATTCAGAGAGGAAGGGAGAGGGAGAGATAGATAATCACTGATCGGCTGCCTCCTGGGGATGAGTGGGTAACCTGGGCATGCCCCGACTGGGAATGGAACTGTGACCTTCTGGTTCATAGGTCAATGCTCAACCATTGAGCCACGCTGGCCGGGGGAGAGGTGTTTTTTTGTAAAGCTCCTGAATGCACAGCTAAGCTTGAAAACCACTGCTATAAACAAGTGTAAAGTATTACTAGTGCTTCTCAAACTTTAACATGCATACAAAACACTTGGGGGTCTGGTTAAAATGTGGATTCTGAATAAGCAGGTCTGGCAGGGCCTTAGATTCTCCATCTTTTACAAGGTCCTGGGTAATGCCAATGCTGTTGGTCCATGGGCCGTGTTTTGAGAAGCAAAAGGATTAGGGCTATAAACTCACATATAATACATTAGAAAGTGAATATATTTAATATGAAAACAATATCTAGTGGGTAATATTAAGGGTGAATTTCTTTTCAACATGAACGATGTCCAGGACAGCGGATTCTGCAACACATTATGATTTAAGATTGCACCATCAGGTGACCTGCACAATCTGAAGGCAGTGAGTCAGTCCAGCTGTGGCCTCTAGCTACCCTTATTCTATCAAAGATACTTCTTCTAATCTGGGGGAGGAAAGAAATGAGGAAGAAAATGTCTAGATCCCCTCATTCTCTTGTGGATTATTATGTTTAAGAAATATCTAGAGCACTCAGACCAAATCAGAATCTACAGGAGGCAATTACAAACCATTATGGTGAGAAGAAAAGGAAAACAGGTATTAATCCTAGAGCAGTGGTTCTCAACCTTCTGGCCCTTTAAATACAGTTCCTCATGTTGTGACCCAACCATAAAATTATTTTCGTTGCTACTTCATAACTGTAATGTTGCTACTGTTATGAATCGTAATGTAAATATCTGATATGCAGGATGGTCTTAGGCGACCCCTGTGAAAGGGTCGTTCGACCGCCAAAGGGGTAGCGACCTACAGGTTGAGAGCCGCTGGCCTAGAGCTTTAGAGCTAATAACACATGTCTGGTACAGAAAAGATTCTACCCTAACTGATCTGGAACCAAGGAAAAAATCCTAGTTAGTTTTTCATGCTTTTCAGATATCAATAAGGGTCAGTTCATTCTTTTCCATATTAGAAAATAGCCAGTTTGCCTTGCAGAATTGAATGTTACACAATCCTGTTACCATCTCTATACTTAAACAGGTTTTAGAATCTACATCAAAATCCCAGGTCTACCAAATAAAAGGTAAAATTTTATGCATGTACTGAGCACCTTCTTATGCCAGGCTTTCTTTAAATAGTAAAAGTGAAGGGGAAAAAAAGCTCTTGATAATGCTGTGTTTTCTATATTTGCATCACGTATTCTATTTTCATAGCAATCTATGGCAATTCAAGTCAAGTGATTTCTTTCCAATCAATAAGGTTATTCAAATATAAGACATGCACTCAGGAGACAGACAGAAACCGAACACTGGGCAATGTACCTTTCTAGTGAGCCGACGTTTAATCTCCCGTTTTTCTGCCTGACGATCAGCTTCGTTTTTAGCTACAGTTGATAGAAACAAAAAAGATTACTTCACAATGGCAACCTGCATATCAAGCTTTTCACTAATTATAGTGCAGGTATTTCTTACAGACTCCAAGTCAGAATAAAACATGAATTTTGGGGAGGCTAACCAAGACAATTTTATTGTCAACTGGTAGTCTAATACTCAAGAGCAAGGGTAGCAAACTATGGTACCAAGTCTGGGTAGTAGCCTATATTTTTACTGCCTGTGAGCTGAGATTGATTTTTACATATTTTTAAAAATATCTTTCCCCCCCACTGTGCTTTATTTTATTTTAAGGTTAACTTCTACCTCTGTGTTAAATATGTTTTTACTCGTTTTTAGAGAGAGGTAGGGAAAGAGAGAGAGAGAAACACTGATGAGAGAGAAACATCAATCAGCTGCCTCCTGCACACCCCCCACCGGGGATTGAGCTCGAAACTCAGGCATGTGCCGTGAGAATCGAACCAGTGACCTCTTGGTGCCTGGGTCGACACTCAACCACCGAGCCACACTGGCCGAGTTTTTTTCCCCACATTTTTAAGTGATTATATTTGAATGGTTTGATAAGTACCTAAATAATAGCTTCCTTTTATTTTGGCCTGCAAATCTGAAATTATTTACTCTGTGTCCTTTAAAAAAATCTTTGCATCCCTGGTCAGTGTGGCTCTTTTGGATGAGCCAACGAAAGGTTGCCTGTTTGAATCCTGGTCAGGTTGTGGGCTGGATCCCTGATAGGTGGCCATCAATGTTTCACTCTCACAGTGATGTTTCTCTCTCTCTTGCCCCCCGCCCCCTGCCTCTCTAAACATCGATAAAAAATCTTTAAAAAAAAAAAAAAGAATCTTAAAAAACAACAAAAACCCCTTTTCAGATTCTTGCTCAAAGGTAACCACTTAGAAGGGAGATCACACTAAGTTTTGTGTGATAGGTTTGTAAAGACTCCCACACTTTAAAATTTACTAAGTGATTTAGTTGCATATATCTGAATAGCGATGAGAACAAGGTCAAACTGAGCATGCCCACAAGTAACCCTATGAAGCCTAATCCTCTTTGGTGTGTGGAGGTTTTTAAGTCCAAATTTCACCCTATAATATGGAAAAATAAATCTGACCTAGATTAGAATGCTATTTCAGGAAGTTAATTATGTATGGGGGGAGGGGGAGATAAATACATGGTCCTATTTTGTGACTTTAGAGATATGAAAGTCTAAAGAGATGAAAGTGAAATAAGCCAGTCAATGAAGGAAAAATACCACATGATCTCACTCATTCATGGATAATAAAGACCATTACAAACTTTTGAACAATAATAGATACAGAGGCAGAGCTGCCTCAAACTGATTGTCAAACTGCAGTGGGAAGGCCAGAGAGGGTTGGGGGGCAGAAGGGAGGGGAGTAAGAGATCAACCGAAGGACTTGTATGCATGCATATAAGCATAACTAATGGACATAAGACACTGGGGGGTAAGGGAGGGCAGGGGATTTCCAAGGGCGGGGGCGGGGGGGGGGGGGGGGAAGGACACATATGTAATACCGTTTGTAATACTTATTATAATATTTTTTTTTAAAGAATAAAAAAAAAAAAATAAAAAATAAAGAGATGAAAAAGGCAGCGAGTCTGCTGCCCTTGGAGTTGCTTTGGGCCCTAGCCCTTAGATTCCACTAGGAGTAGGAAGGCCCCTCCAACGGCACAGCCACTATTTTGCTTCCTTGAAGAAAGGGAAAAGTTGGGCAGCGTCTACCACACACCGTGAAATCCTCCCAAGTGCCCAAGGCAGTCAGTCTCAAGATACTGAGAACATTAAAATTTTCTGTAGCATCCCAGTTCACTGAGCAATACTATTATGTTATCTTGGAAAGAAAGTTTGGGGAACTCTGTTCCTTCAGGGGAAAGCTATGAAAAGTCCTTCCTTGGTGGGAACACTCTCTCCTTGGCCCTTGCAGAAAATGCTTCTCTTCTCTGTTATATATATTAAAGTGGGAAATATATACAGAAAATCTATACAACTTTATTTTTATAACTGGACTCACGTTGTAGTATATTTCGTTGTTCAAGTTCTTCTGGTGTTGGTCTTTGACTCAGTCGTCTAAAAAGAGATAAATAAGAATATTATCTATGTTAAACCTCTCAATCCTATTTATAAAGACCTGTTTTGGTCTTAGTTTATATTAATCCTTACACCGGCAAGAAATCAATAAAATCTCAAACTGTTTTGATATTTCATTTGTTTATCTGATTCACTGTTTATGAAACAAGTTTCACATTGAAAGTGTCCATACAGATGTTACAACATTAAAAGGAATTGTATGTATAAACAGGAGGACAGAATTCTAGTTCTAGCTCTGACATCAACAAGTCCTAACACTATGAAAAAGCTCAGTCAGACTCTGAATGTACTCATCTGTAAAATGAATGTTTGGACTGGACTGGTGGCTCCCAAACAGATTTGCTCCTTCAGCAAATCTGTTAATAACACAGATTCTCCAGGCATATTAAAAATTTTGATTCAGGAAACCAGGATAAGGACTGAGATTTTAAAATAAGGTCCTCTCTATCAAATATTTTATGAAGTTTCTCATCACCCACAGTTCTGAGATGTTACCAAAGATGTATCATTTTTGGAATCAGAAAATTATTCATTTATTACCATCTATCTATATATAAAATCCTAATATGCAAATAGACCAAACGGCAAACAACCGAACAGCCGGTGGCTATGATGTGTGCTGACCACCTGGGGGAGCGCGTGGAACATGGTGGGCGTTGGCTGCAGTGCGATGGTGGAGCAGGTGAGCGGGGGAGCCAGACCAAGGTGGGGTGCCCGTTGCTGTCATGGGGGCGAGCCTGTGGTGGTCATTGAAAATTCTTTGCTCCCGCATGCCGTGGTCCTGCCAGGCACTTGCACCCACTGCCAGTGCTGGAGCCGCCACTCACACTTGCTGCCAGTGCTTGGCCCCGGTCTCAATGGCTTGGTGCCATCAGCAGGTGCGAGCAGCAGCTGCCAGCCCCGATCGTCCCTGAGGGCTTCTCCACCTCCCCCTGCTCCTGCTGCTGGGCTGGCCCCAATCTCTCTGCTCTGTCAGTGCATGGGAGTGGCGACGGCGGCAGGAGCGGGGCTGCCAGCAGACAGGAGACCAGGGGCCACAGTGGGAGGGGCCGGGCGGGGGTGCCAAGACCCGCCCCTGTGTGCCCACCACAGCCTCTTGGCCCACAGTTCCTTTCAAGGTGCACAAATTCATGCACTGGGCTCCTAGTTAACTTATAATTCTCAGACAGTCTTTGAACTACATGCTAATAACTATTTTTTTTAAAGTATTTTTATTGATTTCAGAGAGGAAGGGAGAGGAAGAGAGAGATAGAAACATCAATGATGAGAGAGAATCATTGATCGGCTGCCTCCTGCACATTGGGGAATCAAGCCTGCAACCAGGCATATACCCTGACTGGGAACTGAACCATGACCTCCTGGTTCCTAGGTCAACACTCAACCACTAAGCCACGAAGCTGGGCAAAGATCCCCATTTTAAACTAATTCCTAATTTTGATGGTCTCTTGGTGACAATCAGAGGGCCACAGTTTTGCATTAAGAGTGCCATCCTGGCCAACAGCACAACAGGTGTGTAAGATAGGAGAGGAGAATATGTTTTAGTTAATGAACATCCTTAATTACTTTGTAAGCAATGTGTCACCAGTTCCATCTCCTTTTCCTCATTCTATCAAGAGATACATATGAGTTGGGAAAATACCTGTCTATATACCTGGACTCTAATGTGTATTATATGTGCAGGTAATTGGCCTGCATTCAGTTTCTCTATGCTTTGGGTTCCAGCTGACTTGAAAAATATAGTAACATAATGAAAAAATATGTATACTAACACTTTGAAAGGAGGCAGTTACATGGAACATGTGTAATAGATATAATAAAAAATGTGGGTGTGCTCTTTAATTGGGCTGACATCTCATGCTTGAGCAACTGAATAAATGACAGAGGAGTCTCGCTATTCTGGGAACCACTTGAATTCTCTAAAACTTAAAACAACAACAAAACGTATCTTATGGTTTAATTGCCAAGTTCTTAGAGAATACTCAACTGGGCACAATAGGGTTTTTTTGTTTGTTTGTTTGTTTTTAGAATATATTTTTATTGATTTCAGAGAGAGGAAAGGAGGAGAGAGAGAGATAAAAACACCAATGATGAGAGAGAATCATCGATCAGCTGCCTCCCGCACACCCCACACTGGGGACTGAGCCCGAATCCAGGCATGTGCTCTGACCAGGAATCTAACCGTGACCTCCTGGTTCATAGGTCGAAGCTCAACCACTGAGCCATGCCAGCCAGGCCACAATAGGTATTTTAAAAATATTATACTATTTCTAAAATTAAAAAAACAAAACAAAACAGTAACAAAAAGATAAATGAAGCTTCACCACAAAATAAGTCTCCAACATACATACTGTCCTAATCAAATCAAATCAAATCAAATCAATGTATTCAGTGGGCCTACCGGATCAGTGTGTTCCCAATCTGGTGCCGTATTTCATTCCACTCCTCTTTGCTTTTGCGAGGCCAAGAATTCAAGTTCAACTCTGGTTCACTGGGTCTGTGATTCAACTTCATTGCCAGTGTGTCTTTCCTCTTCACTTTGTTGGCCAGAGCACCTTTGCACAATAAAAGAAAATGTTGAAGCTTAAGGCTCAACCTCACCTGCTTGAGCTTCAGGCAAGAGTCTGAACAAATAATATCCTATCTCCCAGCTTCCTACGGTGGCCTCCAATCGTCCAGCTAACAAAGAGGTGGGGGTAAAGCTAAGAAGACATCTAAAAATCTCAGCCAGATGGCCTCAGATGGGCTAAAGATATTTTCTCCCTTCTACCAGTCCTCTATACTTTCATCCCTAATAAGAATTGCTATTGGAGACAATCTAAGCATGGGACAGCCCTCTGAATTATAACAAAAAGTATTCACACTAACACACCTAATAAAATTCCTATCTTAAGGCTGTTCTCTCACTTTCAGGATTCCATTATTAAAAACAGATAAAAAACTGAAGGACGCAATCTACTGGGCTCCCGCTCACCGGCTTGTTGTAACAATGGCAATATCAGAGACAAGAGTTCCTCATAAGCCAACATCAGGTAGTCAGGTGACTCATGGGAGAAGGTGCCTGTTTCCACTAATTTTTCACTTGCTAAGACCAGCCAGTAGCTTTAACTATAAAAGAATTTTCTCTTTTGCTTTCCCTCCTTTTCTTACTGTTCTGGCTTTCATCTTCATCCTCTTCGTCTCGGTACTGAATGGGACCTTCTGAGTCTGAGTCGCTCTCCTTCTCTTCCTCTTCCTCCTGCAGACACTGCGGGAGTTTAGGAGTGACTGAGGTAGGAGGCGTATCTTCACTGAATGCAGATGGGTGGGTTTGCTCCTCTTCTTCATCATCTGGACTAAAAAATTAACATAATTACATAACCTTTCAGAAAGGTTAAGGAACATACAATACAAGCTAGTAAGTAAGAGGTAGAGCTGGGATTTGAACCCAGAGCTAGCTTACGCCAAAATCCATGCTCTTAAGCACCATGTATCAAAAAATACAGGGGTTTCAATTTTCAAGTATAACAGTTTATAATTTTTATATCATCATGAAATTGTCTGCTATGGAAACCATGTTATAGAAATCAGCAGGGTAAACAAAGTTCAAATTCTAGAACATGTCTTATTTGTGGAGTATTCTTTTTACTTTAAATTTATTCACATTTTCTTTTTATAAGTTAATTTTTTCCAAGAAGGGCTAACTAAAAAAGGAAAGTCAAGGAGAGGAAACAAGAGGCAAGCTTTTAAGGCACTCACACTTTCAGCATTTCAATAGTGATGGGGAGTGACCTGGTACGACCCAGAGTATTGCCGTCCTCGGAAAAGTTGTCACTGTTCTCGAAGAGCAACGAATGAGCTCTGTGAGAGCCCTCCAAGGAGGAAGAGATGGGAAGTGGGCTGGTCAGGGCCTGTTGGATTCGGATATGCAGTGGGAGTGCGGGCAGCCTAGAGGGTACATGGGGCTCCCCAAAGCTGTGGTCCAACATCCTCTTGGGTACTTCCTTCTTCTGGTCTTCCTGCTGGGAAACCTCCTGGGGTAGGTCTAAAGAAGGTGCAAACTCAGTTTCTGGCACAACTTGAAAAGTCTTAGCAGGGAGTGGCGGGGTCCGTGGGGGCTCTGGCGGTATATGAGTGGGCAGTGGGGGGGATGGAGAGGGAGGTGGGATAAGCAGCAGCGGTTCGGAGCCCACAGAGCATGTGCTCTTCTCTCTTTGATCACTTGGTGCTTTTGTGGTGGTGGCGGCGGCGGCAGACTCTGAGGTGGGTACCAAGGTTGATGGAATGCCTCTCTTCGGTGGTAAGGGTGGGGATGGTTTAGATAATGTTCCACTGTTTACTGCCGGAAAAAGAGAGAGCAACATCTCACTATAAGATGGCTTTACAATGCTTTGAAGGGCCAGCCCAGGGCATAGAATTAGAGCTGAGCTGTCTTAACCTTTCAGGCAAAAAATTACATGTCATGCCTTTGCCATTCCCTAGATACCTCATTCTAAAACAAAATTACCCTTCAATATCTATGAGACCTTATAAATGTATAGAGGTATAGGAAGACCACTATCCTAATACTCTGATAAGAAAGTTTTACCAAAAAGAAACAAAAACAAATAAATGTTTTAGTTTTTTAAAAAGAAACTGATGAGAGAGAGAGAGAGAGAGAGAGAGAGAGAGAGAGAGAAAGGGAGATATCAACTTATGATCAAACCCACAACCTGGGTATGTGCCCTAACTGGAAATTGAACCCACCACTTGGTGTATGAAATGATGCTCCAACCAACTGAGCCACACAGGCCAGGGTGGTAATCTGATGTTTTAATGTAATTTATCATAAGTGTGTGTGTGTGTGTGTGTGTGTGTGTGTGTGTGTGTGTGTGTGTATATATATATATATATTTTTTTTTTTTATTGATTTCAGAAAAAAAGGGAGAGGGAGAGATAGAAACATCAACGATAAGAGAGAATCACTGATCAGCTGCCTCCCGCACAGCCCCCACCAGGGATCGAGCCTAGAACCTGGGCACGTGCCAGATCAGGAATCAAACCATGATTGAATCAATACTCAACCACTGAGGTACCTCGGCCCGGCTCATCGTAAGTATATTTTTAAAAGGACTTTCAGAAAAATAGCGCATACACATTAAAAAAAGGATTCAGCCCTAGCCAGTTTGGCTCAGTGGTCAGAGAGTCAGCCCTCAGACTGAAGGGTCATGGGTTTGATTCTAGTCAAGGGGACGTACCTTGGTTGTAGGCTCCATTCTGGGCCCTGGTTAAGGTGCATGCGAGAGGCAACCAATTGATGTCTCTCTCTCACATTGATGTTTCTCTCTCCCTCCCCCTCCCTTCCATTCCCTCTTAAAAAAAAAAAATCAATGGGAAAAGTATCCTCGGCCCTGGCTGGTCTGGCTCAGTGGATAGAGCGTCGGCCTGTGGACTGAAGGGTCCTGGGCTTGATTCCAGTCAAGGGCACGTGCCTGGGTTTCGGGCTCGATCCCCAGTGTGGGGTGTGCAGGGGGCAGCTGATCAATGATTCTCTCTCATCATTGATGTTTCTACTGGTATCTCTCTCTCCCTTTCCCTTCCTCTCTGAAATCAATAAAAAAATAAATTAAAAAAAAAGTATCCTCGGGTGAGGATTAACAACAAAGAGGATTAAGCCCTGGCCGGTTTGGCTCAGTGGATAGAGCATCAGCCTGTGGACTGAAGGGTCCCGGGTTTGATACCAGTCAAGGGCATATGCCTGGGTTGTGGGCTCCATCCCCGGTAGGTGGCATGCAGGAGGCAGTCTGTCAATGATTCTCTCTCATCTTTGATGTTTCTCTCTCTCCCTCTCCTTCCTCTCTGAAATCAATAAAAATGAATTTTTTTTAAAAAAAGGATTAAAAAAAATGTAAATCTTAAGATCAATGAAAGAGATACTTTTGGGTAGACTGGGCTATTGCTGCCTCTCTAAAAAACAGCAGTTGCTTACCCTGAAAAGAGTATACTACTGGTTTAGAGCAGTGGTTCTGGTCCCTGTATATGCAGCATCAGCATCACCTGGGAACTTCATAGAAATGCAAATTCTCAGGCCCTATTCCAGACTTACTGAACCAGAAACTTTAAGTGCAGGGCCCAGCAATCTGTATTTTAACAACCTCTCCAGGCGACTGTGATGAGAACACCTGCCTAGACAACCATTTGCGAACATAGGTGTATAGAACAGGTCTGTACTCAAGAGTTGAAAAACCTATGTTTGATTTCTATCTTTCACTAACTGCAACCTTGAATGAGTCACAATTTCTTCTTGTTCTGCTTGCCCTAATTATGTAATAGATAAAATCAATTTCCTACTTCACAAGGAGATTTTGAAAATAAGTATATGAAAGCTTCTCAAATTCCTCAGAGATAAGTCAATCTAAGGTGGTGATAACATGATAATAATAATAACCTTCATCCTGTTTTTATCAAGCTACTCCAGCTTGTCATACAATAAATTCTAAGCCTGTTTTTCAAGGTTCTAGTCACCCCACACAACTTGATGGTTATTAGCCATTTAACAAGCATATATATTTTTTAAATCCTCACCTGAGGACATGATTGGAGAGAGGAAGGGAGGGAAGGACGGAGGAAGGGAGGGAAGGAGGGAGGAAAGGAGGGAGGGAGGGAGAGGGAGAAACACTGATTGGCTACCTTCTGCATGTGCCCCAACCAGGGATCGAACCTACATCCCAGGTACGTGCCCTGACCGGGAATCGAACCTGCAATCTTTCTGTGCACAGGACGACGAGACACTCCAGCGGACATACTTTTTACTCCTCCAATCATTAACAAAAACTTTAAGCAGTACTAAGCCTAGTATCATTTTTCCTGAAAAACTATCTTCCTTTCTCTCCTCCCTTTCTTGAAAATTCCTCTAAGAAGGTATGCATTTATATAAAGAAAATAGGCCTAAAAAGGATTTAGGGTAAATATAAAAAATTTACTAAAACCAATTATCCTCCCTTTCTCTCTTCCACCACTGATTTTACTAAGAGTAGCATTTTTAACTCTCAAGATAAAACATGATTTTATCAGAACAATTTAAATAGTATCTTTTGCAGTTCCCCTTGAAGACATTATGCCAGATTCTGAACCACAAGTTACACTGGCATCTATACAATCATCTTCTCATCTACTGGGCTTATGCTGGAGGAACGCACTAGCAGTTTAAAGTAGGTTAAAATAAATCTTTTCTTCGTGCTGGTCAAACCTGTTGTGATCTTCACATGCCCAGTCCCCCAACTATAGATAGTATTCCAGAAACAGTTTTAGGAAAATAGATATGAATCCCCCACACCTGAACCTCATTTTAGTGGTTTCTGACTTCAGAAGCCTGTTGCCACTCATAGTCACCTGCCTCATTTTCAAGACTTTTCTATAGAGTGCATTCAAAGGGACAAGATATGGAAACTCCCTCACAGACCAAATCAATATGGGATCAGCTATCCTATAAAATAACCATCTAAAACCCAACCCAAAATGGCAACCTAAAGACTTACTTACCAATGACAGGGTTGCTATTTCTGTGAGTTGGTTTAGGGGGAGGAACAGGGGGCTGCTTGGCAGGGAGGCTGGGGGTAGCAGTAGTGTTAGTGCTGACAGGAGCAGCAGGAAAAGTCCTGGGTGCTGGGGTAGGGGGCACAGAGGCATTAATAACAGTTTTTGGTAGGTTTGTGGCGGCAGCAGTGGCAGCAGGTGCTGTGGTGGGGGCGGCGGTAGAAGTGGAGGAGATGGACCTTGCTGTGCTGCCAGAGCAAGTGGCATCCTTTGCTTGCCCTTCGTTTGCTTCATGAGAAGAGGACAATGGTCTTTTAGGGGGAAGTAAAGGCTGTTTGGGTGCATTCTCAGGAACGAACTCTGCTTCAGAATTAGGCCGGCTTCCAGTTGAGCCTGTGTAATAACAGATATGATTTAAAAGGAGAGCGTAACAAGACAGACTCAAAAAGCTAACAATTTATAATCAACTTCACCCATTACTTAATTTATAGATGAATTGACAGGCAAGTTTCCCAACCTCAAAATACTTAAGGTAGATGATACTTTTTAAATCAGTAAGTGAGACTTATTATCGTAGTGATTTGTCATACAAGAGCCAGGAGGAGGCTCATTTGATAGAATACCTTGGGTGGAGGAAGAAAAATGTGTACCTTAAAAATGTCCTACAGTTATCTGATATTTAACATCCTCCATCCTTGAGAATCACAAATATAGATACTTTGTGAATAAAAGAATGAGAAGGGGGAAATTCTACTTAAAGTTACAACTAGTTGGAGAATTGCTAGAGAGAATTCCCTCTGGGTTTTATTTCTCCCCTTGCTCTTGCAAACCCTTGAGGTAAATGAGAATGACCCATGGCTCTTTTAAAAAAATGTTTAAATTGATTTTTACAGAGAGAGGAAGGGAGAAGGAGAGATAAAGAGAAACATCGATGTACTGCCTCTACTGGGGATTGAGCCCGCTACCTGGGCATGTGCCCTGACCAGGAATTGAACCAGTGAGCGACCTTTTGGTTCATGGGTCGACACTCAACCACTGACATACTGGCCAGTCTCTCTCTCTCTCTCTCTCTCTCTCTCTCAAAATCCATGGCTCTTAAACTAAAAAATCCAGTTTCTTACCTAGTTGCTTCTTTGGGTCCTCTTCTGGAACAGGTTTTCCAAGACTTGCTTTTCTTTCTGGCTCTTCCTCTACTGGGACTGGACTAGAAGATCTGGCATCCCCAATGGGGGTGGTGTGGCCATTCTTTAACATGGCATGGTTCAACTTCCCTGGATCCTCACCATCTGCAAGGTCCAAACGGAAAGGGCAAACTGATGAAACTGGCATGGTCATCTTCTCCCATTTCCTCCTCTTCCTTTTAGTTTATCATTTAGATCTAGGTTGTTATTATTATTACTAAAGGCCCGGTGCATGAAATTCGTGCACGGGGGCGGGTGTCCGTCAGCCTGACCTGCACCGTCTCCAATCCGGGACCCTCTGCCTGCCTGCCTGATAGCCCCTAACTGCTCCCCTGATGGCCTGATCGCCCCTAATTGCTCTCCTCTGCCTGCCTGATCTCCCCTAACCGCCTCTGCCTGCCTGCCTGATCACCCATAACTGCTCCCCTGCCGGCCCTGATCGCCCCTAACTGCTCTACCCTGCAGGCCTGATAGCCCCTAACCGCCTCTGCCTCGGCCCCTGCCACCATGGCTTTGTCCAGAAGGACATCCGGAAGATGTCTGGTCTATCTGGTCTAATTAGCATATTACCCTTTTATTAGTATAGATTTTTATTATTATTTGGATCCTTATAGTAGTGGAAATTAAGTAATTCCTTTTTAAAATAGACATTTGATTGCCTATTATGTGCCAGCTGCATTGCTATATGAATAAGACAGATTTATTATACATATAATTACAGTATTGAACATTAAGAGCTATAATGGATGAAGTGGTAGGAATAAAGAAGAAATAATGATCCTGTGGTGGGAGTGGGGTTAGGAAAGCTTCAAGAAAGTGATAGCTAAACTTGGTCTTAAAGGAAGGATAGGAATCTACTAGACTGATAATGAGATAGATTCTTTAATGTATCTAGGAAGAAGGAACAGCATGTAGAAAGATGTGAAATTATTTGACATTTTTGGGAACTGGCAACTAGTTAAGTCTGGCAGTAGAATAGATGCATATAAGGAAAAGTTATGTATAGGACTGGAGAGGCAAGCAAGAGCCAGGCTATGAAAGATACCAAACATCATGTAAAAGAGCCCGGACTGACTCCTGTAGGTAACAGGAAGCTAATGAATTAAAGTAGGAGAGAGATCTGATCTGACCTACCTTTTAGAAGGTTAACTCAGAGCTGTGAGGAGAATGGATTGCACAGTGATTGAACAGGAAAACAATTAATGAGCTACTGTTAGAATATATAGGTGAGAAGGAGCAGAGGGTGCCTGTGTGTATTATGGGTCAAGAGCAAGGGGTAGAACTGACAGATGTATCAGAGGTAAATATGAAATACAAACTAAACTGCAGGAATCATCACTAGGCTGAAGGCTTTGGGATGACCACTCATCACTATGAAAATTGTAGGTAAGATTCCTTCACGGAGCAATTAGACAAACATTCCCAGCTACTGCTAAGGCTTTTCTATACTCCTTTGGAGGAGCAAACTAAAAAAAAACCCCAAAACGCCACACCTGAGGTTGGAGACTAAAAACTCTGCTCAGCTGCTAGTGTGCTGACTGGAACTAGATGCTTTCTAGATGGTGCCGTTTATTAGACAGTGTTATTCTTCATGCAGGCTAAATAAGAGGTGGAGTTTGGGCTAAAAGTAGTGAAGAGACTAAGGCAAATGAGCCCCAAATAAAAATGTACTTCTAAAGCTGAGATTCTCACAACTACTTTATTTTTTAAAAAATGGGGAGGGGCAAGAGCACAATTATGCAAATGTAGTAAGTTACTACTTATGTTAATTCAGACCAGCGTTAACAAAAACAGGTCTTTCTGGACTATAGAGCAATGAATCATTTCAGTACCAACATAGACTGCTACTTTTGAAAGTAATATAGTGACAGGCTAAGACACATTATTAATTGGTTTCTACTCAGCACATATTAGTAAAATATATGTAAAAGCAATCAGTTCTCTCCCAAGTTACTTAATCAGGATTGCCTACTTTTAAGTAAAATTTCTTATATTTAGGGTTTCTGCAACGCTAGCAGAATGAAGCAGAAGTAGTGTTTGGCTTTAATGCCTCTGAATGGCCTCCCTCTCAGAAAATCTATTAAGTATTTTAAAATATAGTCAAGTCAAAACCATAATCAAGCCAAATGCCATATTCAAGTATGAAAAGAACTTTAAGGTTCAAACACTGCTTTGGGGCTAAACTGGCTATATGTCAGGCTCTGAGGTCCATCTCTGAGTTTCTTCTTACAGAATAAAGCTTAGGTCAGTTTTGTGATTGGCATAATGGCATCATGTCCAATGGCTGCAATTCATTCATCAATTGGGCCTTTGAGCTCCTAGGCAAAAACAACTTTGAACCAGAGCCAATAGGAAGCAGAGGGAAAAAGAGACTGAATGAAGGTGAAAACCTGGCTGATGTAGATCAGTGGTTAGAGTGTCGCCCCCACACACTGAAGGGTCTTGGGTTTGATTCCCAGTTCCAAGGGAGGCAACCAATCAATGTGTCTCTCTTCTATCAATGTTTTGATTTCTCTCTCTCTCTCTCTCTCTCTCTCTCTCCTCTCCCTCTCCTTCTCCCTTTCCCCCTTCCACTCTCTAAAACTCAATGGGGCCCTGGCTGGTTTGGCTCAGTGGATAGAGCATCGGCCTGAGGACTGAGGGTTCTTGGGTTCAGTTCCGGTCAAGGGCACATGCCTGGGTTGCAGGCTTGATCCCCAGTAGGGGGTGTGCAGGAGGCAGCTGATCAATGATTCTCTTTCATCATTGATGTTTCTGTCTCTCCTCCTCTCCCTTCTTCTCTGAAATGAATAAAAATATATTAAAAAAAAAAAAAAAACTCAATGGGAAAAGTATCCTTGGGTGAGGATTAACAAAAAACAAACAATAAAAATAAGAAAGAAGTAATGTACAGGGTTTTGTGGTGAGTGAGCAAGAAAGGTGAGATGCATGGAGTGAGGAATGGCTGTTATAAAAAAAACAAGGGCCAAAGGTGCTGCAACTGAGGGGTTAGAATTTTAGTTAAACACCTACAGACCTGGAAGATTTTGTGTCCTACTGTAAAAACAAGCAGATGCATGATAAAACAAAAACTACATGTGCTCATAACTAACCATGTAGAAAATTCATAAAAATAGAAAGAAAAAAAATTATTCCCATCTCATCACCCAGAGGTAACCAATGCTAATAGTATTTTTCCTTCAAGCTTCTTTCCTCTGCTTACTTTTTAAAAAAATATATTTTTATTGATTTTAGAGAGGAAGGGAGAGGGAGAGAGAGAGAGACAGAAACATCAAGGATGAGAGAGAATCATTGATTGGCTGCCTTCCACATGCCCCACACTGAGGATTGAGCCCACAACCCAGGCATGTACCCCGACTGGGATTCGAACCATGACCTCCTGGTTTATAGGTTGATGCTCAATCACTGAGCCATACCAACTGGGCCTCTGCTTACTTTTTATAAGGTTGAAATAATAAATCTTCAATATACACAATTTAATTAAATTGTGTGAATAAGCAATACATTCACACAGTTCAAAACCTAAAAAGTATAATATGCCATCAGTTTGGCTCCTTTCTCCTATTTATCCAAAGGATATGGTATATTTTAAAAACTTGGTTTTCAGATTTTTGTCTCATAAAAAGTACCTCTAATGAAGAGAAATAAAATGCAACCACTGTACTATATAGTCTTAACTCTTAAGTCGCTTTGTAAGAGTCAGACATTGGAGAAAGTCTTGACATTATTAAACCAGCAATGAGTGTTGAAATACCAGAACATGGTCTTTACGACAGACTAAGATTAGAGCAGCAATATGGGCATGAGACAAATCTGGTCAAAAAAAAGTAGAAGAAAGAGAGAGAGAGAGAGAGAGAGATAGATAGATAAAGAGAGGAAAGAAAAAAAGAGAGGAAGAAAGGGAGAAAAGGAAAAGAAAGAGAAGGAAAAAGAAAGAGAGAGAAAGGAAGGAAGGAAGGAAGGAAGAAGGAAGGAAGGAAGGAAGGAAGGAAGGAAGGAAGGAAGGGCTGGAGAAACCAACGACCAAGCACTGCAGCTGGCACAGAGAATGTGTGCTCCAACGATCCTTCACTCAATTTCAGAGGTAAAGATCACAGCCAGATAATTTAGACATGGACTGAAAGGTGAATAGTTGTCCTCTACCCCTGCCAGAAAATGGACTTTAATGAAAGAAATTAGGAGGTAATTATTAGAATAAAATAATTTTATACTTATACCCCTAATTTGACATTTTGTCCAAAAAAACAAAAACCAAAAAAACCCAAACACTCCATTATTCTCACTTACTAGTATGTTTTAATCTTTCATTTATTAGATATTTTCATTCCCACAAAAATATATGCCTTCCTTAAATAAATAAAAAATAGGTGAAACGGCATTAATTCTATAAAAATATCTTAATACTTAATTTTTTCATCTTTTGTATAATATCAGTAGAGAAAAATGCATAGAACATAAATGTAAATTTCAATGAAATACTACGAGGAGAACACTTGTATGATCATCATGGACATTAAGAAATGTTTCCAGACCCCAGAAACCTCCTTTTCTGCCTAGTAACATTCCTCTCCTTTTCCCACAAAGCAATCACTCTCCTAACTCTGACAATCCTTTGTTTTTCTAGTTATAGTTAACCAGTTAAACGCACATCTCCAAACTACATAGTTTAATATTGCCTATTTTTCCTTTACATTTACAGAAATAATACAACATATTTTTTCATAACTGACTTAATTGCTCAATATTACTTATGAGATTGATATTATAGCATGTAGGTGCAGTTTATTTTTATTTTTAAGAATATATTTTATTGAATTTTTATAGAGAGGGAGAGGGATAGAGAGAAACATCGATCAGCTACCTCCTGCACACCCCCTCCTGGGGATGTGCCCGCAACCAAGGTACATGCCCTTGACCGGAATCGAACCTGGGACCCTTCAGTCCACAGGCCGACACTCTATCCACTGAGCCAAACTGGTTAGGGTAGGTGTAGTTTATTTTCATTGCTGTGTAAGTATTTTATTTTATAAATGTATCACGTTATATTTTACTATTATAGGCATTTGGGTTGTTTCCAATTTTGCTCTATTGTTAGTAAATACTGCTGCTACAAGTATATTTGTACATATCTTGATATACATGCATACACATTTTTGTTGGATATATGCAAAGTTCTGGACATGCCTGCACATAGGTTTATATATATCCAGCTTTCACAGATTCTTTAGTGAATTCAATGCGTTTGCAGACTTTCCTATTGAGTTTTTCTTTCTTTTTTAATGGACATTTAAAAAAACATATTCTAGATGTATGAATAGTTTTTGTTTTGTTTTTAAAGTTGATCCCCCACCCCCATCAATGGCAAAAGAATGAAAGAAAATTCAAATACCTAGTCAGAACCAAAGACCAAGCATACAGACAGGCATATACCATTTGTGTGCAAACTCACCCTGTTCAGAGTCTTCCAACAGAACCCCTCTTTTAACCAGCTCTTCTCTCGGTTTTCGCATAGATATTTTTCGCTCTAAAACTAACATTAAATTGGAAAATAGCACTCAGAAATGTGGCAGTTAAAGGTTAACTTTAAGCATTCTAACTCCACAGGTAAAGGTATAAAGTGGTTCAATTTTCTAGTCTCTGGAAAGAAAAGAACAGGAAAACTACCTTTATAATAAAAAACTCAATTTTTTCATATGCTGTGTTATTAAGAAAATAGTATTTCCAAAAAGGAACTATCCTTATATAATTTTATCTTTTTAAATTAAAATTTCAATGATAAGGTATTTATGAATATACTTTCTCTGGGAGGAAGTGGCCAGAGTAGAAAAAAAGAAGCATCTAAGATTTGCTATAGTTTAGAAACTCCATTTACCACTTGATAAACTTTAGTCCCATCAATATTTCAACTTGGGAATGAGGCTATAATATATAAGGTTTAGTGAGTAACCATTTGGTTTTTAATTCTAAACGATTCAATTCCCTCTTCAAATAGGGGGTTATCAAAGCCTGAGAAAGGAATGAAAAAGTTAGGTAACTTCCAAAATAAGGACCTCTTTAACTCAGAACATATATCTAAATCCTTATTTTTTCACATATATATTTTTATTGTTGGTAGTATTACAGATGTCTCCCATTTCCCTCCCCCCTTTATCCCCCTTCTCCCAGTCCCTCCCCCTCTCCCCCCACGTCATCACCACCCTATTGCCCATGTCCATGGGCTATGCATATAAGTATGTAAATTTTAATATCTCACCTTCTGATGTCTCTTTGAATTTATCACTACTTTTTTTTTTCCGCCATTTCCAGGGCTTGAAGATCTTGCCAAAGCCTGAGAACTTGCTCTTCCTTTTGGTGGGAGGCGTCATGTCTCCTCCTGCTTCCACACTGTCCATGATCATGCCTGGGTCGGCAGTGGGCTGGCCTGCTTCTTCTGTTGCATGGTGAGAGGGAAGAGAATAGCCAATTTGTTATTTCGGCATAATCTTGAAATTGTCCCTGCCCCTTTCTTCCTGTTGTAGTTGGAAAGGATCACAGCAATGATAAACAATCATGCAGAGACGGACTCCTTGACATCACATAGACACCAAACATCAAAATCCATGATAGAAAAACTACTGAGGAGGAAAACGAACCAAACCAAGTTGACATCATTTTAGGACAAAAATTCAATGAGATGATTATAACCAGCTCAAAATCTCTTAAAGGCACACACACAAATGTGGATGTCTTCCCAATAGGCATGAGATCTTGCCCCATGAAGCCTACTGTTGTTGGTCTTCTCATTCTTTTGGCATAGGGAAGGTCTTCCCCAGCTAACACACTATCTCCCCTGTCACTGAAGCAGGGAATTTCACCATTTGTGAGTGAGTCATTATTCTTTGTTAAACACTACCCTCTCCCTCTCCTCCTCTTTCAGGACATAAACAGTTCAGAGAGGGGGTGACACATTAAGTGTTAACACCTTTCTTACATCTGTTTTTCAGATTGTATTCTGCCTTCACAAGACCTTAGGGAGATCTGGAGCACTGTAAGGGGACTGAGGTGGGGGGGGGCAGGGGCATAGAAGGATAGTGGTTTAAAATGGAAGGATTTTTATTTTTATTTTTGTTTGGGGGGGGGACGGGGGTAGAGGTGAGGTGAAATTCCAGTTTGCTTATCACAATATTGTTTTAGGGACAACTCTGATTTTAAGGATTTCACGAGAAACATAACTGACATGATAAATGTACAGGATTGAAATGAAAGACCATAAATAAGTCCCTCATACTGACTATACATGCAGGGTTTAGTTAGGTAGCTTTAGTGGCAGAGAAAGTAGCAGCCAAGACTGGGCCAAGAATAATACTTTTAAAAAGCAGGAAGGCAACAAAAAAAGCAGGAAGGCAACACAATATAGTTTTGCACTCCACCTACTGTCCCAGGGTTCTCTGGAGAAGTCTAGAGGAGAAGAAAAAAAGAGAGTCATGTGGAATAACAGTCCTGAAATTAAAGTGGAACCTTTACTTCATAGAAATATATCAAGGACCACATACTGTATTATCACATGTAATAAGTAAATATGTTTATTGTAAAAAAAGTTTCCATCTGGAGTAAATAACACTTTTTGGGGGGATAGAAAAGGACATAACTTCACTAAAACTCATTTTTAATACTGTAGATATATTTTCATAAGAGAAAATATACAATCAACATGCATTAATTTTTTTAAAAACAGTATCAAAATCAGTATTTTTCTAATCGATAGATGTGAGTCTAGGAAAGTCCACTGATGAAGGTCAGATTTCCATAACCGTAATTACCAGAGTGACTAGAGCAATGGCTGCTGATGCATTATTTTGATGTATCCAGATGACAGGGCCAAATAGGGTCCTGGTCACTGAAGTACAGCAGATCAAGAGGACGGAGGACAGGGACTGTTTTCTTCCCAGCGGCATGATTTAGTTATGGGCATCCTGGGTCTCAACTACTTTAACTCCCATATGAAATGCAGTGGAATCTGATTGTAAAAGTGGACCATATTTTAAAAAGTGTCGTTGCCAGAGACATTAGAACTCCTGTCATAACAATTCCCCCTCAATGGTACCCTGAGATGAACCCCCAAGAGTGAACACATGGTATTGCTTTCAAGAGTTAGTGCTTTAACTAAGACAATATTCTCCCAATTATGGAATGTCAATCAGACTTCAACATAGCATAATATTTAACATATGTTAATGTAACCCTTTCACAATAGAGCTAAGTAACATAAACTTATCATTCTCAAATTGTAACCTTACTTGCAGAAGGAAGGAGGGACTAAAATGTTAAATATCCTAACTGAATAAACTTCTAAAAGACACATAGGAAAATGCTTGTTTACTTAAGAGTAATGGGGTAGATTTAAAAAAAGACAACCCAACCACAAAAAAACACCCAGACTAATAATACTTAAAAAAAGGTTATTAGTAGTATTTGATGCTTTTACAAAAGAAAAAAACCACGAAAGCTTTAGAAATGTTAGATGCTAATATCTTCACAAAAAAGTCCCTGTCTGTAAAGTCCTTAACTGAAATATAGCCAATCTAGCCTGCTCCCACTGTCTTCTCAGATATCTAATCATTTCTAAAGTAGAACTTAGTTCAATCCAATTTAATTCTTCATTATATTGAACAATATATTTATGTCTCCCTTTTCTCTTAAATATTAAAACAATAAAATCATGATATCCTTTTAAATCTATTTATGCCTGCTAGCATATGAACTAAAAACAAGTGCTGTTTATACAAAAAAGTACAGCATGTGTGGAAAATACCAACAGTTTATGATTAAAAAAATGAATGTGTCCACTATTACATCTATTGCTAAGAAGAGCCCTCCTCTTTCTTTATGTAAAGAAAGTCATTGAGCCCTAGCTGGTTTGTCTCAGTGGTTAGAGTGTTGGCCTGTGGACTGAAGAGTCCCGGGTTCAATTCCGGTCAAGGGCACATGCCCGGGTTGCAGGCTCAATCCTCAGTAGGTGGCATGTAGGTGGCAGCCAATCAATGATTCTTTCTCATCGTTGATGTCTCTCTCTCTCTCTCTCTCCCTCTTCTCTCCCTTCCTCTCTGAAGACAATAAAAAAAATATTTTTTAAAAAGTCACTGAATATAGTCAGTAAAAAGAATATTTTTTCCTTTGATGCTTTATGCAAATGTACATAATTTTAATGTTTATATAACTTTTACAAGTGGATATGCCTCTTGCCTCATGCAGTGGGATTCAGCCATACCCAACCCTGAACTAGTTATTCATATTCTTATATTCTCATGTTCTTCTCACTCCACCTCCCTCTTCTCCCTATGACAAGCAGAACATTATTTCAGTGACTCCCAAATCTGTTCAAATACTTTGGAATCAGCCCAGTTACCATTTCAAAATACAGAATCTCTGGTAGGTGGGACCTAGAAATCTGTTTTCTTTCTTTCTTTCTTTCTTTCTTTTTTTAAAAAATATATATACTTATTGATTTCAGAGAGGAAGGGAGAGGAAGAGAAAGAGAAACATGATGAGAGGGAGAATCATTAATTGGCTGCCCCCTGCACGCCCCCTACTGGGTATGGAGCCCACAACCCGGGCATGTGCCCTTGGCTGGAATCGAACCTGGGACCCTTTAGTCCGCAGTCCGATGCTCTATCCACTGAGCCAAACCGGCTAGGGCTGTTTTCTTTTCTTTTAAATATATTTTTATTGCTTTCAGAGAGGAAGGGAGAGGGAGAGATAGAAATATCAATGATGAGAGAGAATCATTGATCGGCTGCCTCCTGCATGCCCCCTACTGGGGATCTAGCCCACAACCTGGGCATGTATCCTTGACTAGAATCGAACCCAAGACCCTTCAGTCTGCAGGTTGATTATCTATCCACTGAGCCAAACCGGCCAGGACTAGACATCTGTTTTTAAAAGTCTTCACAGGTGCCCCACGGGTGTGGCTCAGTGGATTGAGCATCATCCTGTGCACCAAAAGGTAACCTGTTCGAGTCCGGGTCGCGGGCCTGATCCCTAATAGGGGAGGGGATGCAGGAGGCATCTGATTGATGTTTCTCTCTCACACTGATGTTTCTCTCTCTCTCCCTCTCTTTCCCTCCCTCTCTTGCTAAAATCAATAAAACATATTTTTTAAAAATATCTTCACAAGTGATTCTTATGATCACACAGGTTTGTTAAACCCAATCCCAGATTGTTATCTAGAAACCTGATACATGTTAAAAGAGACAGAGACAAACGTTCTCTGCATGCCTGTAACCTAATACATTGTTGATGAAAAATGAACTAGAAAACCATGGCATTGTTCCAGTGTTTCTTACTCATATACAATATTCCTACAGGATTGTGAGGGGCTCCCTGAGTTTCTTAGTTTCAGATATAGTTTAAATTAAAAATAAACAATATAGTCCTGGCTGGTGTGGCTCAGTTGGTTGGGTGTTGTCCCTTGCACCAAAAGGTTGCTGATTGGATTCCCGGTTAGGGCACATGCTCAGATTTCCGGCTTGATCCCAGGTACAAGACAAGCAGGTTTCACTCTCACATCAATGTCTCTTTCTCTTCTCTCTCTCTCTCTCTCCTCCTTCCTTTCTCTCTAAAAATCAATAAACACATTTAAAAAAATCAATATAAAAGTTTGCAGTTATTTTAACATAGTATGTCCCATGTGCACTTGGAAAGAAAGTGTACTGTGCAATTACTGAGTGAGTGTTCTATACATGCCAATTAGGTCAAGTTGGGTAATCATCATGCATAAATAATATCCTTCTGATTTGTTGTCAGCTTATTCTATCAGTTACTGAGAGAAGTATGTTTAACATCTCTACCAATGAAAGTGGATTTGTCTCTTCTTTTTAGTTCTATTAATTTTTGCTTGATATATTTTAAAGCTATGTTATTAGGTATATACAAATTTAGAGTTATATCTTCCTGTTGAATAGATCCATTTATCATGAAATGCCCCATATCACTCTAATAACACTTTTGCCTTGATTTTGTTTTTCTATTTAGTTTGACAATTGTGTCTTTTAGAGTTTAATCCATTTATAGTTAATGTATTTACTGACACAATTGGGCTTAAGTCTACCATTTTGCTCTATTTTCTATTTGTCTTGCTCTGTGCATTTATTGTTTTAAAATTGATTTTAGAGAGAGGAAGGGGGAGGGAAAGGAGTGGAGAGAGAGAGAGAGAGAGAGAGAGAGAACATTAATTTGTTGTTCCATTTATTTATGCATTCATTGGTTGCTTCTTTGGCATATTGGACACTGAGCATATGGGATGATGCTCTAATAAACTGATTTACTTGGCCAGGGCCTGTTCATTCTTAACTGGTTACCATCTACATTAAGTTAGTATGTTTACTACTTATTGCAAGAATTTTACAACATTTCAACTCTATTTGCTCTTTGTGTAAATACTCATGTTTTACTACATATACATAACAATAAAACAGAAATTATTGTTGTTTTAACAAACAATATTATTTTATATTTCCTACATACTTGCTTTTTCAGATACTCTTCATTTCTTTCTGCAATTCTATGTTTCCAACTAGGATAATTTCAGTTAATCATTCTTGAAGGATATTTGTACTGGGTATGGTATTTTCATTTCAAGTTGGGAGTTGAGGTTTTTTTGTTTAACTTCAACACTTCATACTGTCATTTGGTTCGTTCCCCCCCCGCCGCCCCCCCCCCGCCCATGGACTGCTTTTCTTTGTATGCTTCATTTTTTAGATGCTTTCTATTTGCACATAGCATAAGTGATAGAAATGGGATGCAGATCTTTATGTTGTTGATAACATACATGGGAAAGAAATCTGAAGTCATACCATTAGGCATTTTTGGTGGAGACTAGTCTGGGAGGGCTCTGGAAACTCAACTTTTAGCCATTATTCAAGAGCAACACCTATAACTAATTAAAATAAAGTGTTGATAAAATTCTTCCCACACATTTTTTGCTTAGGTAGGTGCCTCCTGAAAGAAAGAAATTCTGGCCGAAGCCGGTTTGGCTCAGTGGATGGAGCGTCGGCCTTCGGACTGGGGGGTCCCGGGTTCGATTCCGGTCGGGGGCATGTGCCTGGGTTGCGGGCACATCCCCGGTGGGAGATGTGCAGGGGGCAGCTGATCGATGTTTCTCTCTCATCGATGTTTCTGGCTCTCTGTCTCTCTCCCTTCCTCTCTGTGGAAAATCAATAAAATATATTTAAAAAAAAAAAAAAAGAAAGAAATTCTGAATCATGAGAGTGTTCTCATGCATGAAAGATATCAGAAAAAAATAATAATAAAGAAAGAGACGCAGATTAAGCATTCCTAATGAAATGGGAAAGAAGTAAATCATCTTTTCTTTTCACACTCAATCCATTATGCTGACACCGAAGGGAAATCACAAAAACTTGATTCTAACAAATGTCCTACATGGGAAGGGTAGGACCTCCAAATAACTAAATGACAGTGGGGAGGCAGCCAGTCAAGCCTTCCCTACTTCAATCCAAGAGTATTTTCAAGAAGGAAAGGTAGCAGACTGAAAGTAGACTAATGGTAAAATTCATAGGAAAGACCTACTCAGCAGTCTGCCTAAATCCAACTTTGAAGAGTCTATGAAACAGGTATTGGTCTCTCACTATTGAATTCCATTTGGGCATATCTTCTTTGTTATCTAACTAGGTATTACTTATAACTACAATAGTGGCTAGGGTCATGCACATATTTTTTCAAAATTTTAATTCCAACTCTATATAAATTATATGACTATTTTTTCTAATAAAAGCTTCTCAAAGATGTTACTTCTGATAGTGCTATTTAGGGTGGTAAATCATTGGGGATGAGTTGAATGTACAATAATAGGTATATGAATAAATAAACTGAAAATTTTATATAAAACAGCCCTGGCTGGTGTGTCTCAGCGGTTAGAGTGTTGGCCTGAGCACCAGAGGGTCTTGGGTTTGATTCCTGGCAAAGGCACATACCTGAGTTACAGGTTCACTCCCTGGCCCTGGTCAGGGTGAGTTCGGGAGGCAACCAATTGATGTGTCTCTCTCCTATCTATGTTTCTCTCTCCCCCCTCTCCCTATTACTCCCTCTAAAAGTCAATGGAAAAAATATTCTTGGATAAGGAGTAACCAAAAACAAAAAAAGGGGGAAAATTAATATAAAGTAATAAATCATTAAAATGATTTCTAGAGTAATAATCCTAGATTAAAAGTAGAATATAAATATATATGTAAATTACATATCAGATTATTTAAACTATGCTAATTTTTGTTAAAAATGTAAATATATTGTAATGGTAGGATTATGAGAGACTTGTGTTTCTTCTTGCTAGCTTCCTATATATTTTTTAACAATAAACATGTATGGCTTTTATAATTGGAAAAAAACATTTACTTTTTACAATGGGAAGTGAGAGCCTTCAAACCATCACAGTTAATAAATGAAGTCCAGCATATACATAAATACACAAAAGAAAATAATTCATTCTACACATTAAGCTTCCAAAAAAAAAAAAATTATTTACCACATAAAAATCATAGTCTGAAACAGTAAGCAAATTAAACTACTCAAGGATATATTTTTTTGGTATTTAAAGTAGTGACACATGTTAAAGTGAGCAGATTTGGATTACCCAAACGACACCTTCTAGTCCTGTATTCTTTAAGTATACCACCCTTGTTTGCCATGAGTACAATCTTGTGCTAAAGAAGTCAGAAACCAAATTTAAAAGTCATCTAAATTCACCAGCTGTAACTTTCCAGCTATAGAATGAAGGGTTTGAAAGTATGCATAAATCCTGAGGGCAGGGGCTGACTACATCTAACTGAAGTCACTAATCTCTGGAGCGTTCTTGGATCTATTAAAACTGGTACACTAGTTCAGGTTTCTGACTATAAATCTTTGTCTGATACGAAGAAAATTCAATTCCATCACTTAGAAAACTGCAATAGAAAGAGAAACTAACAAATCAACAAATTATACGACAAAAAGTATATTCATGTAACTACAAATCATCCCTCTTTTTTTATTTTTGATACAATTATACCTCGGATTTGTTATCCTATATAATAAAAGCCTAATATGCTAAGTGTCTGGTCGTCTGTTCAACCAATCAAAGCGTAATATGCTAATGATATGCTAAGGCCGTTCAACCGCTTGCTATGATGGGCACTAACCACCAGGGGGCAGATGCTCCGACCGGTAGGTTAGCTTGCTGCTGGGGTCTGGCTGATCCAGACTGAATGATGGGCCAGACATACCCTGGTGCCCTCTCGCGGCCCCTCCCCCTGGCCAGCTCCGCCCCTAATGGGCCCCCATCGGGGTGGGCCCGCTGGATCCCACTTGTGCACAAATTTGTGCACTGGGCCTCTAATATACTCATAAGAGATGTGAATTTGAAACTGTTCTTAGGCAAATTTGTACATGAACCACTTGTTTTCAATAATTCTGATTTTATGACCATCTCCCTCCCATTTCCAATTTGACAAGAAATACAAGCTTGGAGTCACATTTGGGTATTCCATTATTTCTGTTTAAACTAATTATGAAGTTTAAAATGGCTTTATGACCCCATTCTTTCTGTGAGAGCCAACACAAGGTAGTTTCCCTCCAAGTTTCCTTTTGTTTGACAGAAAACAGGGTGTAGGATGCTGGCTTTAGTTTTATGATTGTGTGTTCCAAAGAAAACATCTTTTTCTTTGAGTCATGCAGCTGCAGGCAACTAGGAAAGCAATTCACAGAGTTGGAGGTCTTGATGTTTTCTGGAGGGGGCGGTTGTTGGGAGAGGAAGATAACTAATCAAATCAGAGTTTGGAGTTTCCAGTTTGAGTAATACCCTGAAACTATGCCCTGATATTTAAACTACTTTACTCCCTCATTCAAGTTGTAGCACCTCACATTTCATAGTCTTGTTTCTAAATTATGTATCATGCAGAGTTTTAGTAGTTTCTTTCTTCAACTCCCAAGTTTTTATGGCCAACATTTAATTCAAGTTTTTTAGTTTAAGTTTAGTTGTTCCAGGTGAATTTCTAGGGTGATTTTAAAATAAATGTATAGTATTATTAAAATTTACTTAGCATTTTTCATCCTCAATAAAGTTATCATTAATTATTTGCTATAGATACATTATTATACCTACTTTACTTTCTAGAGATAAGGGATAAAACAGAGTTCAACAATAAACCCTAGGTCAAAGACAGTGTTCATTTTAGAATCCATATTACAACCAATTCTTAATCAACCACGTTGGAAGGCAAGGTAAGGTACAGGCAATTGGGAGTCCATAGAAAATTTACTTTTCAACATAGCCTTCACTACCTTCTCCCTGTCAACTAGGTTTGGTGATTACCAACAAAATTACTGAGTCTTAATTCTACCTCTACTTCTTATACCTTATCGGGTTTTAAAAAAATCTAGATTTAAAGTGTATAAAGTTTCATTTTACCCATGAAACTTCTATTATAATCAGTTATTTGTCCAAAATTTTAAAATCTATAGTTTTTTGCAACAAGATACTTACTCCATTATCAAGAGGTGCCAATTTCTTTTTTTTTTAAGTTTAAGGTGTACAGCATAATTATTTGACTTACATATATTGTGTTTCCTTCTATTTATAATCTAATAGTTTCATCTGTTTATTTATCTTTTATGTCCATCTAGCTTGTAACAGATCTTGCTTTTACACAAGCATTTTAACAGCATCAGAACTTTGTAAATGGAAAACATTAATTTACAGTATTTACAATATTGTACTTACTCACTTATGCCTTCTAAAAAAAGATTATTATTGGATTTAAAGAACTGTTTTAGAAAACTGCAACAGAATTAAAGAAAGCAAAAGCTGTCACTAATGAACAAAGCAGGCTTTGTCTAGTGCAGGTCCATAACTTTCCTTGGAAGTATTGCATAGTTCTGACCTTTGGGAAATAGAATTGATAGTCAGGGAGAAGTTCTTTCTACTAGTATGTAATGTCCTTGCAGGTATAAATAGTCCTGAGATTCAAACTCTGGGAAAACAGTTTTCTGACCATAATTGCATCAAGAAGTGATGCTGCTTCGCCCTTGGCAACTTGATATATACACTTTTAAAAAATATATATTTTTTATTGATTCCAGAGACAAAGGGAGCGGGAAAGAGAGGCAGAAACATCAATGATGAGAGAGAATCATTGATTGGCTGCCTCCTGCACGCCTCCTACTGGGGATCGAGCCCGCAACCAGGGCATGTGCCCTTGATCGGAATCGAACCTGGGACCCTTCAGTCCGCAGGCCAATGCTCTATCCACTGAGCAAATCCAGCTAGGGTGATATATATACTTTTTTTTATAACAATTCCAAGTTAATAGGAAGGTGGGTTTTTTTTCTTTTTAAATTGATTTTAGAGAGAGAGAAAGGAAGAGAGAGGGAGAGAGAAACATCAATGGGTTGCCTCCTGCACGAGCCCCCACCAGGGATTGAACCTGAAACCTGGGTATGTGCCCTGACTGGTAATTGAACCCACCACCTTTTGGTGTACAGGATGACACTCCAATCAACTGAGCCACACTGGTCAGAGCGAGAGGAAGTTTTGGTGGTGAGGTGATAGAATATAATATATTCTCTCATTAAAAACAAAACAAAAAAACCCTTAAACTTTCCAAAGTTTTACTTGCAAGAAGAAAGAAGGATACATTCTTGTGACAATAGATTATTCAGAAAATCCAATGGAGCAGAAAGAGTGGGCAATAATTTTTTATTGCTATTCCACATTCAAAAAACAGAAAATTCTATAAGGAGTCCACGACAGACTCCTATACTATCGCTTCCTCCTCATTCCTGGATTTTATGCAGAAAGTATGCCTGTTCCTTCTTTCTTAGAAGAAAGCATTTATTGTTAGACCTATATAGATATGAGATATGTCTCCAATACCTTTGATGACTAAATAATGCCAAGTGTTTTTCTTTAAAGTCCTATGAAGTTTATTTTTAATTAACCCATCTACTATTTATTCCTATGTTAATACTGTTATTCATCCAGCAGTCTCCTTACTAATTTTGCCTCGAAAGAATGATACATTTTGAAATCACCATTCCCAGAACTACTCCCATTATCATGTACAGATTTTAGAGCAAAATGAATCAAGTGACAATGGAAAAAAGAATGTAAGTGGAAATATTATAATACAGTATCTTTTAAAACAATTCCTATGTAAAAGAAAAGCAAAAAAAAAAAAAAAGAGGCTAATTAATAAAAGGTATGTGAAGAGTCAAAAGAGAAGAAAAAAGCTAGAGATAGGAAATGGAAGGCAAAGAGAAAGAAAGTTCCAGACTAAATGGTTGGGGAGAAGTTATTAAAATTCTTTGGCCTTGTGCCTAATTTAAGGACATGTGCACTGGTTGTTTTAATATGATACTAAGTAAAGAATTCTAGTAAATACAGAAACAGCTTTTATGTTGATCAAGAACTACGAAGAATTATTTGAAAGTTTTTAAAAATACATTTTTATTGATTTTAGTGAGGAAGGGAGAGAGAGAGAGAGAAACATCAATGACGAGAGAATCATTGATCGTTGCCTCCTGCATGCCCCAAATGAGGATTGAGCCCGCAACCCAGGCATATACCCTGACCAGAATCGAACCATGACCTCTTGGTTCATAGGTCAACGCTCAACCCCTAAGCCTCGCTGGCTGGGCTGAAAGTTTTATCTGAGTAAATCTACAGACTTTCTCCTATGGACATATTTCACTTAAGGATAATTTTTAAAATATGAACTTCTGAGGATGACTACTTATTTCCTTGAATGGACACTACAGCATAAATTCCTACTCAGCAGTCGAATACTCAATTAGTTCACCAGTTGTTAGATCCTATGGTAAAAACTTTAGTTGGGTATTGACAGCTCATAAATTTGCATATGAGTCTCAGACAAAGATTATTTGTTTGAAAGCAGGCTCTTTTTGGTTAATAGCTCTGGACATCCATCATAAGTCAAGGGAGTCAACTAACTTAGAAAAAGAAGTATGTTTATCTTAAACAAATGTATTAATATTTTGAATTTAATTATTTAAATTCTCAACTAGATATGAGTTATACCTATACATGGTTTACTATTATATTCACAGTGCCTTAAAAATAATAAATTAATTCAATATATTCAGTAACTTATTTTACATCACTTGGTTTGCCCAAAACTAGTACTATCAATTTTAAAGTTCAAAACCTATTACCATATTATTGGCCCAGAAATATTAAAAAATTATTTATGTCTTAATTCACTTTGGACATGCATCATTTCAAAGAATCTGATAAGACTTTTCAGACCCCTCACCCACTGAAATGCTTTTTGAATTTCATTAAAAATTGTTATGTTTGGTAAAAGCCTTTAAAACAATGATATAAGTCCCCAAAGTTGTCAATGTTAATCCTTCATGCCCCAATCCTGATTTGCTCGAATAGAATACATTCTAAATTATAAATAATATAAACAGAGCCTGTCCATTAAAATAGCTTATAGTCACCTAGAAATTATGTAGGTAATAGGAAATAAAACTCCCCAAATTAAATCTAGAGAGAATATAAAACTTTTTGTTAGATACTTGAGTGATTTCTATTTCTTCTTTAGCAGTCTCTTATTAGGGATACTTGGTAGTTAGAAAAATCTATGAATTTGATTCTCATTTTTCTTTAGAAGCATAAGAAATATCAAACTTTATCTACTCAAATGAATTTTTTTGTGTAGAATATAGATGTTAGATGGGCTTTCTTCATAAATATCACCACCCATCATTAAGTTATACCTGCTTACCCATTTCTTGCTTTTCAAACATTCTTATTTCCATCTCATAAATAAATGCCTAGCATTATTTAGGTCCTTATTATATTTGTAAATAAAAAACTAATCTTTGAAGCCACAAGAGAATTTAGTGGCCCAAAACTATTCTCACCAAATTCTTTTTTTTTTTTTAATATATTTTTATTGATTTCAGAGAGGAAGGGAGAGGGAGAGAGAAATAGAAACATCAATGATGAGAGAGAATCATTATCGGTTGCCTCCTGTACATCCCACACTGGGGATCGAGCCCATAACCAGGGCATATGCCCTGACCAGGAATCAAACCATGACCTCCTGGTTCACAGGCTGATGCTCAATAACTGAGCCACAACGGCTGGGCCTACTATCACCACATTCTGGAGAGTGGTTACCTCTGAGAGCAAAGGCTCAAAATGTCATCGTAAGTGAATGTGGACATAGAGAAAGGGGTAAGATAGGGTGGGACATATCTCTGGTTTAGATTTCATTTCTAAAGCTGGGTAGTGGCCTCAGAGAGTCCTTTATACTCTTTTCTACAACTTTCTCTATTTATAAAACTTTTTTTTGAGTAAGTGAATTGATATGGACCTAGCCCTGGTGATCAAGGAAGGTAAAGTGAGTCAAGTCCTGACTTCAGTGTTAAAAATCTATTATTAAATGACTCACTTTGCAATCCGTGTGCCTCGGATTCAGTAAAACACGAGAAATACTTTGTAGGAATTTCATCTGGCAAGTTCTCAGGAGAAAACTTACCTTTAGAAACTAAATCACATTAAATCATGAGACACTTGGGAGTGTTCATCTGTGTTCCCACTCTCTTATACTTTTCTTTAAAGTCAACCACATTTTTCATTTTTGAAGGAAAAAAAAGGCAACCTAGGACTGAACATGTTTTCTGCTGCTTCCTAAGTGTAAAAAAAAAAAAAAAAAAAGGTATACATCTTTTTAAAAAATAGATTAATGTCAAGAAATGATTCACAGGATTTCCTCCACTGTGCTTATATTTAACAACCCTTTAATGAATATCCATTTAAAATTATTTTCCCTCCTTTCTATCTTCATCTTATACAAAACCTCAGAAGTTTGGAAAAATAAGTCTTCAGTAACAATGGACTTCCACTTCACTTAAAAGCTCTGAAACTCTGAGCTACACTCCCAATCATCAGCCTGATCTCTAGCTATCTCTGAGAGAACAACACTTCAAATGTAAAGTACTGACTTCAGAAATATTTATACCAAAGTATTGCCTCATGAGAAATGGAAACACCAGCACAATGGAAAAAGCCCGAGACTTATTTGGAAATTGTATAAATCAGTCTAAAAAATTAAATCAACTCTTTAAAATGGTCCTGTTTATAGAAGTCAACAGGTCTAGTTTTACACCATATATACCTATCAATTGCCCAAGCCCTGTAAAATACTAGTAAAACACCACTGAATTCTAAATATGAGTTTCTTATAGCACTTATCTTCTGCAAAGTCAAGAAATTAACAGATGGTTTCCTACCAATATTATAGATTAAAAAAACTCCAAAGGGACCAAGTAAAACAAAACTATGTGTGGTAGATTAATACAACTAAGTGAAAAATAACTGGTATGTTTTCATTTATTCTTCACAAAGTTATAAATGTCCAAAGTTATAAACGTCAAATTCCTTACATTCAAATCCCTTTAAAACATTCCACTTCACCTGTAGATCTGCCTTGTCTGTCAAGATTTTATTTCTTTGCCTTTTATTACTCACCAATTGCATCTGGATTTACCGGTCTGGAGACATCGGCTTGCCCCATGATTATATTGTCTGATGTATCTCACGACAACAAACTGTCCCGGACCAAAGCGAACTTTTCTTAAAAGATAAATCCACATAAGGAGGGGACGTGCACTCCTCTCTCAGTGTCACTGCCAAACATCAGGAAATGGCATGAGGTCAATCTGCCGGAGTTTCTCTTTCCCTGTATCCCGGCCTGGGCACTGGAGGTTCTTATAAAAACGTCTTCACGCTGGCTCTCTTCACACAGGAATGCCTGTCATTCCAGGGTGCACACTGTGAAGAGCAGAAGTGCAGGAAGGGGAGGAGACTGCCAACCACATTCTGGCTGCTGAGCGGCAAGCCCTAAGAGTCCACACCTACTTTTCCTGATACTGAGCTTGGTTCCTGCTCTCCAGACTTGAGACACAGAAGAATGGGAGCTTACGCAAGAGCCTACCAAAGAACTTATAAATTTAAGCACACAAAAAACTATCAGGGTTATGCATAGCAGGCTAATGGGAGCAGACATCCATTCAAAGGTATGTTTTAGATACAGGCTTGCTTAAAAAGGATCAGACTGTTCTCACATTTCCCTGCTTGCTCTAAAATTGTATTTCTACCTCTGAGTGGCATATCCAAATCAGAAAAAGATCTACATACTGGGAATTAATAACATTAGGAATGTTATTTTAGGATTGAATATACTTTTTCTAAAAATAAGAAGAAATGTTTCTGAACACTTTGCTTACTAAGATAGTAAACTTGATATAAATATTTGGAAGGTATTATACAATATTTGTCTTGTTTGCCATAGCTCAATAACATATTTGATCTTGGGGAATACAAAGGAGTAGTCCCACATTTTTGGTATAATACATGGACATATCAGCTAACCACAAGTAGCAACCAAAAGTCCAGTTTACATACTGATATTTCATTTTCATTGATATAATTTACATATAGACAGCATTAAGAATACAACATGATGAATTTTTATTTACATACATGCCTGTGTATGCTAACACTAAATTTTCTAAATGTAAAAAAGCCACACATAACACAAACTTACCAGTGTTTGGTCACATGCTCTGGATTATTTCACTAACACTTGAAGATGAAATGGGGAACTAACAATTTGAGCATTATATTAAGGAGTTTTACGTAGGTTATTTCATTTCATCATCATCACAACTAACCATGTGTTGTGAAGAATATATGATTTGCTCTATTATCAGATAAGAAAACTAAAGCTAGTGAGGTCAAATCCCGTGCTTATGTCACCAACTTTTTAAGTGCTGAAGCCCTAATATTCCTTCAACAAATAACAGCTACCCCAAAACACAGAGCTTTTAGTTTAAATCCTTGTTTTCCAAACTGAGATCACAGGAAGATTTCTAGTACCTGGGCTTTCCTTTTGCCTTTTCTTAGGTAGCTTCTCTCCCCCACCCCCATTGTCTTATCCCCATTATCTGCTTTGATACAGAAAAAAAAAAAAGCAAAGGTAGCAAATGAGAAAATGACAATGCTAAGGCATCAGTAAGGAAAGAAAGTGAAGAAATACTCAGCCAACATTTAATTGTTAATACTGACAGTAGTTAGAAAAACAGTATGATATTGACCATTAAAATAGGAAAGAGAGTAAAAGGAAAAATAAATTGAAAGAATGCTCCAATGTAAGAATTTCTAATACCTTCTAACTCTGGCACTTATAATAATAAATATATTAGCCTAAAAGTGTAACATATGCAATAACAGTTTCCACTACTGTAAAATGGGGGAGGCAGAAGGGGGCAAATAAATTGCCCAGTACCCAGTAGGTACTTAACATATTATAGTTATCATCACATCACCACCATCATCATGAAGATAACACAGCATATTGCTTAAGAGGATGAGCTTTGGAGGCAAATGAAATTTTAATTTCAAATCTATTACTTGGTGGTAACACTAGTACCTGGGCAAGTTACTTCACACCTCTCTAAGCCTCAATTTTCTAATTTGTAAAATGGGCAATACAATACTAAACAGTACAGGGCAGTTATAGGGATGAAATGACATGAACATTTAAAAAAAGCTCTTTGAGCCCTGGCTGGTTTGGCTCAGTGGATAGGGTGTCGGCCTGCGGACTGGAGGGTCCCAGGTTCAATTCTGGTCAAGGGCACATGCCTGGGTTGCAGGCTCGATCCCCAGAAGGGGGCATACAGGAGGCAGCCTATCAATGATTTTCTCTCATCAGTGATGTTTCTATCTCTCTCTCCCTTTCCCTTCCTCTTTGAAATCAATAAAAATAATATTTTTTAAAAAGCCCTCTGTAATGTCCCTGGCACATGAAAAGCTCCCAATAAATGCAAGCAATAATTATCACAGTTCTTACAGGAAAAAAAAAGTCATACAGGACAGGCCAGGTTAAGAGCAGCCAGATTAAAGTACATGACAAAAAACTTAGTCATTACAAAGAGGTTAGTCAGAAACGGAAGATGACATTTCTGCATCATGAATCCAAAGAGCAAATTGGAAGACACAGGCCAAGGGGGAAGTGTGAACACAATAAGGGTTGGTGCACAGAAACATCAAGCAGATGGAACAGTCCAGACAAAAATATTACTGTCAATAAGTTTAAATCAGGTAAATCACACACACACACACACACACACACACACACCCCAGAAACAGCATTGTAAAATCTATGGTGACAGGACCACAAGAGTGGAACAGATAGATTTATGGATCTTGGTATCTGTTTACCACCCACCAAATTTAACTGTCCATCTTGGCTTGGCTCAAGGCTGATTTTAAGTTATTGTGAAGGTGGCAATAAAACCTAAAAGAATGACAAGATTCTTAGTGATCATTTGGCTCAATCTCCTACTCCTTACAAAAAAGAAAATTGATGGTCAAAGAGGTTAAATGCCTTGCTTACAGCCAGGGCTAAAACACAAGTCTCTTGATTCTAACGCCAGGACTCACTTCAGCTCTTGTATAAGTGGCCAAGGAAATATTTACTTCCTAAAGATATATTCATTTCCCAAGGAAGTCCGTATTTTACAACAAGATTTCTCTCAAAACTGCTAATTCTGTTGCCTATGTAACCAAGCCAATAAATGTTCCTTGACCAAAAATATTTACTTTGTGCCAACTGGAAAAACAGACAAGCAGAGAGAGGGGAAGATATTGGCCCATTGATGGCTTTAAAATTTAACAAAGCCTTGAATTCATTCTAGTTTCCCATGCGTTATATACTATTCTAATTGTCATCCAATAAAAGATACTCTTTTTAGAGTACTTTTCCTCCAAGCTCATTGCCTCAAGGAATGGAAGAGTTAGATAAAAAATTATGAATCTTTTCCTATTTTATTTAGGGAAAGAGCAAGCAGGCCTTATACAAATAAAGGTTAACAGGTAAAGAAATTGAAGTATAGCTTAGATTAAGACAGCACTTGAAGCCCTCTAACCAGAGCCTCATTTTATTAAAAACTATTTGTAAACACTGCATGTAACCTACAAAGAGCTGAGCACACAGAACCTTTAGTGACAACTTTCTGTTGGCAAGCATATCATATCATACTCTCACATAAAAACATGCTTTATATTTTCAGTCAACAGTTTACAAGATCAATCAGAAGAGAATTTTCATTTAAATATGCTTTATGCTAAAGTACCAATATAAATTGGATTACCTAGAAGAGTAAGCTTTTAGCTATTTTAATCACATCTCTCTCAGCTTAATTCGGCATATTATTTTCTTATTGCGTGAGATGTCTCAAGGAGGAGAGCTCTAGTGGGAGGTATGGGAAAAGTGACTTTCCTCTAGGAAAGGTTGACCAACAGAAATTATTAAAAGGCCACACAGGTACATATTCAAGTAAGAGACTAATTTTCAACTTTTGCATTTATAATTGGGGGGCGGAGCAGTTTCCTATTCTGTACCCCATGATCTAATTCTAATCTAATCTAGTTGGCTCAGGATAGTTTAGGAGATATCCTACAACTAATAACCTGTGTCTAAAAATTCATGTGGAAATTAGAAAGCCTTGCTAGTCATTTGTAAACACTTCATGGTCTCATCTACTTGTAGAAATTGTTCCCTTGGCCTGAAATTTCTTTCCCAGATCCATGTAGGAAACACCTACTAATCCTTTAAGAACTGGCTCAAATTTTCCTTCCTTCCTTCCTTCCTTCCTTCCTTCCTTCCTTCCTTCCTTCCTTCCTTCCTTCCTTCCTTTATTTATTTTAACAAATAAAGGACATTTATTTGTTTTTCACTACGACTTTATCTTAGCACATAATTAAACTGTCACTACCTCCCACCCCAATTTGAAGAAGGGTTAGTACAGGGAATGTTATAAAGCAGATATAAAGGATTGGAATCAACATTAACTGACGAAGAAAAACTTCCTTCTAAGTCATCATAACAATGTTTAAGTAAAAAGAAAAAAAAAAGAGAGAGAGAGAAAGGGGGTGATGGGAGTCCAGTTGAACAAGATCCTCACATTTCATTCACCTAACACATTCAATCCTGGCTAGAGTGTACCAAAATGGAAACAGGATTACTATAATACAAAACTTCCACTGCAGATAGCTGTACACACCTGTGTTCCAAGCCCACCCCCAACCCCAAATGCTTGCAACACAACTATTTCCCGGCCTATTGGGCCTATCGACGAAGGAGCACGTAGATCTTCTCTTTAATCCAATCTCTGTTGTAAGGCTGGTATGTCTGGGTATCAGCTCAGTAAATAAGACAGCTGAGGTCTGCTAGATCATCAATAAAATCAAACTGGCTGATATCCTATGTGACAGAGGGGCTGTTAGGATTCATTCTCTTCAGATGTTCTTCATACATTTTACAAACGCCTTCCATGCATTCATTCACTGATTCACAGTCAGCATAAGTTCTGCCTTCTGGTCTCTTGGTAGGCTGTACCAGAAAATGGTGTGAGACATCGCACCAAACTCTTTCCCTGCAGCTGCCGCCGCCACACCACCACACACACCACGAGCTTAACCACAACACTGCCAACAGCCAACCCCCGCGAGAGGATGCTTCCATTATTATAAGCCTTTCCTTAGTCACTCGAGCAAAATCCCAATAAAGATTTACTCATCACTGGTTATGTGCTCAGCAATGTGTTGGTGCTGAAAACAACAGTTTTTGCCCTTATAGGATCTACAATAGAGTCTGATGAGTACTTAGGTACTACGCAAACACATATTGGGGTGTGGATGCCTATTACTTTGTCCTGAGAGGTCAGAGAAAATACCTTGAAAGAAGTAAGATCTAAACTGAAAGAGTCAGTCACAGAAGGCATGACAGAGATGAGAAAAAGGAATAAGCATCAAGAGATAAGACTGGAGAGGTAAAGAGCTAGTCATGACTGATTGTACTGTTTGGACATTGTACCCGAATTACAGTGATCTTCAGACTTTTCTAGCGGGCTAGAAACAGCTCCTGGGCAGGGACCATGATGTATCTATCCTTAAACCCTCTTGGCATAACTTAATGGATAGTGGACATGCGACAAGTATTTATTAACCTTGAGTAGAAGGGAAGAAACAGCATTCTTCAATTTTAAGCTTTACTCAGAGAATTTAGTAACAAAAGACAACTAAGGTGAAAAGTGCTACAGATGGAGGCTAGAGACCATGGACTAATTCTGTCATTCCAAACAACTCAGATTGCTGTGAGATCTCACTTTTGTGGGGAAAAATGGCATGTTCATGATCGTTTTTGAGACTCTATTGTTTTGCAAGTAGTAACTTTCAAAGGAGACAAATTTGTCAGGTGAATATTTACATCAAGCATGTCAAACTCAAAGGCTAACATGGGCCAAATAAACAAGGTTTAAGTTTATGTGGGCCGCAAAAAAACAAAAGCTTCCATTTTCATAGAAATGGTTTATTTCGATAGAGACATACTGAATACAAAGGGCTGAAATAAATGAGTAATTGTTAATATAAAATAATAGAACATTTTAATAAAAATTAATATTTTTTCTTGGACATTAACTTACCAGACACTGAATAACTGCACAGATAAGTGTAATGCAAATAAACCTGTTCTCCGAAAGCAAAATATTTCCTGTTGCGCACACCAAACAAATCAGTGCAAGACTAATGATGTGGCCATCGGCTGCTAAAATATTCGCTGCTAGTATTACCCAAATAACACTGGCTTCTTTCTGTGGCTAGCTCATTCATTGGACGCAAGAAACAAACAAATACACCTGCCTCCTTTTCTATATCAAATACTGTAACTCTGGTTCCCATGCCTTCTTTCTAGTATGTTAGATAGTGATAAATGCTATAGAAAAAATCATTCAGGAAAGTGAGGTAGGGTGGGCTGAGAGAGAGAATGCCGAATTATAAATTGTGTGCGCAGAAGGGCCTCACTGGGAAGATGACTATATATAAAGACCTGAGCCCTAGCCTGTTTGGTTCAGTGGTTGGAGTTTCAGCCCAAGGAATGAAGGGGTCCCGGATGTGATTCTCAGTTGCAGGCTTGATCCTGAGCGGGGTCAAGGCACATGCAGGAGGCAACCAATTGATGTGTCTCTCTCACAATGATGTTTCTCTTTCTCTGTCTCTTCCCCTCCCTTACATTCTGTCTAAAAATCAATGGAAAAAATATCATCGGGTGAGGATTAAAAAAAGAAGGGGAAAAAAAAGACCTGAAGTAAACAACAAACTCCTCAATTAACTTTCTCTGTCATCTTCCCAATACTATAGTTCTTTCAGTTGTTTTTTTAAAATATTTTTTATTGCCCTGCTGGTGTTGCCCACCGGTTGAACCTCAAACCATGAACCAGGAGGTCACGATTTGATTCCTGGTCAGGGCACATGCTTGGGTTGCGGGCTCACTGGATCCCCCGTAGGTGATGTGCGGGAGGCAGCCTATCAATGATTCTTTCTCATCATTGATGTTTATATCCCTTTCTCCCTCTTCCTTCCTCTCTCTGAAAATAAATTAAAAAAACAACACATATTAAGACAGAAGGGTCCCGAGTTCAATTTCAGTCAAGGGCACATGCCTGGGTTGCAGGCTCTATCCCCAGTAGGGGGTGTGCAGGAGGCAGCCAATCAATGATTCTCTCTCATCACTGATGTTTCTATCTCTCTCCCTTCGTTTCTGAAATCAATAAAAAATATATTTTAAAAAACATATTAAAATACTTTTATTGATTTTTAGAGAGAGAGAGAGAAACATCGGATATCCGTCGGCTGCTTCTTGCACGCCCCCCACCTGGGATCAAGCCTGCAACCTGGGCACATGCACTGACTGGGAATCAAACCAGTAACTCTCTGGTGCACAGGATGATGCCCAATCAATTGAGCCACACCAGCCAGGGCAGTTCCTTCAGTTTTAACCAATACAAAATAAAAAGCAACATTTCCAAATGTACTAAAAATAAATATTAATTACACTATAATATATTTTAATGACATAGTTATCAAATGTGCTGCTCAGTTCTCAACTATTTAAAGATGTTTATACTATGGTCAATACTGCCCAATACTATGACCACTAGCTACATATGATTATTTACATTTATATTAATATTTAATATGTTTATATTAAACACAATGTGCAATTCAGTTTCTCAGTTGTGCTAGTGACATTTCAGGTGCTCAACAGCCACACTGGACAGTGCAGATATAAAATATTTCCATTACTGCAAAACGTTCTATTGGACATGCTGAACCTAAAGGAGTTTTAAAACACACAGAAATCTTTCAGTAATAACAAACCAGTATTTCAAAGCACTAACTTCACGTTTCATCAGCATGTGGTATCTATTTTCATGGCACCAACTACTAAATATTAACTACTAAAGCCAGTATACTCTGAAGGAATCTTGACAGTTAAAAAAAAAAGTTTCCGCCGAACCGGTTTGGCTCAGTGGCTAGAGCGTCGGCCTGCAGACTCAGGGGTCCCAGGTTCGATTCCGGTCAAGGGCATGTACCTTGGTTGCGGGCACATCCCCAGTGGGGGGCATGCAGGAGGCAGCTGATCAATCTCTCTCATCGATGTTTCTGGCTTTCTATCCCTCTCCCTTCTTCTCTGTAAAAAATCAATAAAATATATTTTAAAAAAAAAAGTTTCCTTTTACTAGTATTCAGTACAAACTGCTGAGCTATTTATACTCTTTCTTTTTGTTTAAAAGGCAAAGCCAGAATTTATTGAGAATTTAAAGTTTGGTTCAGCTGGGTCTTTCTTTTTTGTACTCTTTTTTTAGTAACTGAACTACTACTTCCTTTTCTATTCTCAGTTAAAGTCTTTGACTACTAATAATAACTCAAAGTCTAAGGAAAAATAATGGTTTTATTTCAATTTACAGAATTACTGAAAATTATATCCATTTGTTACCAACCAAACAACATTCATCTTACTGGCCACACATTTAATAATATTCTTTCTACTCCAAATTGTACTTTTTCATGAGCTGAAGGTAGATTTTATGTAGTTACAATGAAAGTGACTGGATAGTCTTATCTTAAAGGAAAACATGCTTTATAAAATCACAAGACATACATAAAAACTAAATCTCAATTGGCCTCTATTAAGGAACCAGAAGGTATCAATGATGTGTAGAAACTAACCAGTCAGAAATCAAGTAATGTTCCCCAGTAAAGTGGCATTCATTGCTGGTGACTCAGAGAGATGACTATTAGCCACTGCCACTTCTCTGCTTCCTCCTCTCTCTTTCATAACTCTTTGAAACTCATCTGGCCCTTAATTTCACATTAAGTGACTGAGAAAGGAATATTAATATTACCAACACTCAGCCACGTATCCAGTTAGAATACAAGAAATGTCTGATGATAGCTATGTTTGTAAACATTATTCAGAAATTTCTAATAAGGAATCTCCTTACACATTCTTTTCCAGCATATGTGCAGAAGAACATAACCATCTTCTACCAAATAAAAATTCTCAGTAATTAACACCTGGTTACACTATGAACCAAAGTAATTCTTACAAAAGAACCAAGGATGACTACGTGAAGGGTATTTCTATCAAACCTGCTTTAGCCAGTAATTCAATTGCACCCTATTCTTTGTTTTCCAATAGGAAATATCCATCTCTTTTGTACCATTCCTTTCCCTCAAAACCCTGTCTTTCTCACTTAGGAGGTGAAGCACAGAAGAAAAAAAAGTTATGTATACATTAACTACGTTCAAAGAGAGATAATGTTTTGGATTATATATACCTTCCTAAATCTTGTTTTTAAAACTGTAACAGTGAAAAACAACACTCTAGGAAAACAATCTAGTGAGGTGAGAGAAAATATGGACAAAGTGTGCCTTTGCTCACCTGTCTACGCTACAGCAACTAGCTCAATCCTAGTTTCACTTTTCTCAAAAGCACATCTTTATTACTGCTACTAGAACTGTAAAAATGTAGCTACCAAATAAAACCTTTTAAGATGCTCCCTGGCTCAGTTGGTTGGAGCATAGTCCTGTGCACAAAGGTTGCAGGTTCGATTCCTGGACAGGGAACATATCGAGGTTGGGGGTTTGATCCCTGGTTGGGGCATGTATGGGATAAAACCAATTGATGTTTCTCTCTCTCTCTTCCCTCTCTCTAAATCAATAAAAAATATCCTCAGGTGAGGATTAAACACACACACAAAAACACGCACCTACAAGATGCAAATTTGATTGTGTTTTCAACGTGAAAATAATTTATTTTATTGAAAAAGCTCTAAATTTAAACAGTATCCAATTAGCTAAAATCCAAGGAAGAGCTGACTACCAGTTTGTTGTGTGGATTTAAAAAGAAAAATGACAGGTCCTGGTCGGGTAGCTTGGTTGGTTGGAGCATAGTACAGATGAGCCAAGGTCGCAGGTTCCAGCCTTGGTCAGGGCACAGACAAAAATTAACCAATGAAATGCACGAACAGGTGGAACAATCTCTCTCTCTCTCTCTCTCTCTCTCTCTCAGAGATAAATAAATAAATAAATAAACATTTAAAGGAAAAAAGATAAAGGGCTGAAATGATTTGCCTGGGATTTGTTTACTTGGGGCAAACAGTCTTCTATATGTTTAAACAGTTTTCTAAATCTTCCTGGTCTGAAAGAATTGTGTGTGGAACACAGCTCTCAAATTTGACATCCTCTTGTGTGTGCTTAAAGCAACAATAATTTCTTTCTACCTGCCTCCAGTTTTGTTCCTTTCTAATTAATTCTCAACAGTGGTGACACGGTGATCTTTAGAGCAACACAAATTTAAGTGTTTGTCACATCTTACAAAAAAATCCTTCAAGACCTGACCCAATGACTATCTTTCTATCTAGTCTCTTATCTCACCATTCTCCCATACCTGCTATATTTAGTCTTAGTACTTGTCTTGAGTCCTATTGAACCACTTAGAGTTCCTAAATGGTAACATATTCTCCCAAGTCTATCAACCTATTAGTTTGCTGTTCTGGCTCTCCCTTCCCACATTTCCTAATCTGGCTAATTGGTGCTTCTTTAAAATTCATTTTATCTGTCACTTCCTCTGGGAAGTCTTCTTTTCTACACTTAAGGCTGTGTTAGGCACCCTACTTCTGTCTCCAATTCACCTTCCATATACCTCTACATATAGGGGTACATATCACTTTTATTATAATCATGTATTTACTTTTATTATAATTATCTGTCTTTGAAAACAGAAATTATCTTTATATGCTCAGCAAGTAACATACTGCTCAGCACATAATAGATATTCAATAAAGATTTGAAAAAAGAGGAGGGAGGCAAAGGGAGAATAGGATCTTTCACTAGTTTAACTTATAGGTGTTCCTTTTAAGTTATGGAGTATGTACGTTGGGAAAAGAATCAGGTCTGTAGGTAAACAACATATTATAATAAATCACTGAACAATTTCATGGCAAAAAGGGGAGGGGGAAAACAGACATGATTGAGATTCTCTTGCAAGCTAAGGGTTACATGTATATATATATAAAAGCCTAAGCAACTGTTAAGACGGAATGACCGGTCGCTATGATGTGCACTTACCATCAAGGGGCAGTCGCACACTGACCCCCAGCCCATAGGCCCTAATCACCGATGGGGCCTGCCTGCTGGCCAATCCCTTGGTTTTTTCCCGCCAGCTGGCAGGCCCCGATCACCCAATTGGGGCTGGGCCTCCAGGACTGGGATGGGGAACCTGGGGTGGGTGGCGGTGGACACAGCCCCTTTCCCAGGAGGGCCAAGGGCCGGCTCCCTTCTCGGAGTTGGTGGCCAACCTCCCGGGTCCTTTCCCCTGGTCCTCCCCCGGCTGGCAGGCCTTGATTGGCCTGCCGCCTGGCCCTGCGGTGGCAGTTGACCCCTCTCCCAGCCAGCAACTCCCGATTGGCCAATTAGGGCCGGGCTGGGCTGGGACAGGGAACCAGGGGTGGGTGGCAGTGGAAATGGGCAGTGAAGGAGGAGGAGGGGGAGGCAGGGAAGCGGGGAGCTGCGTGGTGGTGGTGGTGGTGTGCAAGGCAGTGAGGGAAGAAGGAGGCGGAGAGGTGGGGAGGCAGGGAACCTGATGGCCCTTATTGCCTGCCAGGCCAAGCGACCCCACCCATGCCTGAATTTCGTGCACTGCGCATCTAGTGTTATAAATTCACTCCCACAGATGCTTAACAGCAACATCATCTTTTAATTATAGTTGCTTTTAGATTTATAAAAACCTATTTTAAAAAAGAGAAACACTTATAAGGACTAAAGGAGCACTACCAGTTTTTAATCTCTTAAAGCTGATTTCTAGTTTCTGTTTCTTCTCTCTTTCACTCCTGATTCTTGGTTTCTGATCATTTCACTAAGTGATAAAAGTTTCCATCAGAAAAATCAGAACATAAAGAAATAATACTAAATTCAAAATAATCGAGTCTGTTATATATGAACATCTCTAACAAAAGATATAATAAAAAAGAAAGCTAAAACTTAGGAAAAATAAACTAAGTTCAATTTGCCATACATTCCTTTTCCCCATTCTCTATGAATAATAGCTAACATTAATTGAGCATGTATTATAATGTCAGGAATTATTTTAAGTATTTTACATGTATTAACTTACCTAATTCTTTGGCAAACCTATCAGAAGGATTCCATTTATTATCCTATTTAATTGATGAGGAAACTGAGTCACACCAGAGTAAACTGACTTGTCAAGGAGTTCAGAGCTAATAAATGGCAAAGATAGGGTTCATAGCTAAGTCATCTGGATATTAATCTCCATTCCTAACTACTACACTATAGACCAGTGATGGCGAACCTATGACACGCGAACTCATTTTTTTGGTTGATTTTTCTTTGTTAAATGGCATTTAAATATATAAAATAAATATCAAAAATATAAGCCTTTGTTTTACTATGGTTGCAAATATCAAAAAAATTCTATATGTGACACAGCACCAGAGTTAAGTTAGGGTTTTTCAAAATGCTGACACGCCGAGCTCAAAAGGTTCGCCATCACTGCTATAGACCTAACTATACATTGGGTTCATACAATACTTCCCAGATGTTTAAATAAGGACACTTATTTTTTTAAATATATTTTTATTGATTTCAGAGAGGAAGGGAGAGGGAGAGAGACTGAAGCATCAATGATGAGAGAGAATCATGGATTGGCTGCCTCCTGCATACCACGTACTAGGGATCGAGCCCGAATCCCGGGCATGTTCCCTTGACCGGAATCGAACCTGGGACCTTTTGGTCCGCAGGCTGATGCTCTATCCACTGAGCCAAACCGGCTAGGGCAAGGACACTTATTTTAAACCTTATAAAAATTCTAGAGTTATTACTTTAACAAAAGTAAAATTCAGACACAGAGCAGTTATGCAAATTGCCAAAAATGACAATGTTAAAATAAAAGAGCAAACATTGTTTTTTTTAGGTCACCCCTGATATTTCCAGTATGATCATCAACAAGAATGATGCTTCTTATCTCAAAAATCAATTTGAAAAGGAATTTCTTAGAAAATAAATGAAAGATCTAAAATAAAATTAAAAATTGGCCATTTGGGACAGAGACATTTCTACTATTCCTCAAACTAAATCTACAGTAAAAATACTCCTGCCCCAGTATTTCATGAGAAACCCAAATTACTGAAGCACGGGTTTAAAACACCTTTAACCCAAATTATGCAACTGGGGGCATTATTATTAGCAACATACAAGTATGTTTCATTACAAAGTATTGTCTATTTATACTCCCTAAATCAATTAGGAAGCCCCAGTTTTTCCTATTTCCCCATGTTCACCAAATTCTCCTGTTAGATACAAGACAAAAACAATAAAACAAAAAGCTCATTCAAGCCAAACCGGTTTGGCTCAATGGATAGAGCGTCGGCCTGCGGACTGAAAGGTCCCAGGTTCGATTTCAGTCAAGGGCATGTACCTTGGTTGCGGGCACATCCCCAGTAGGAGGTGTGCAGGAGGCAGCTGGTCGATGTTTCTCTCTCATCAATGTTTCTAACTCTCTAGCCCTCTCCCTTCCTTTCTGTAAAAAATCAATAAAATATATTTTTTTAAAAAAGCTCATTCAAGATACAGAAAAGGAAATATAGATGCTATAAAAACAAGTTTTGTTTTAATAATTTCCTTAAGCACAAGTCGTCCTGAATAACATGGCATGAAATTCTAACATAACTATTTTTATCTGTTTATTCATTCTGCCGTGCATTAATGGTTCTTAATCTCTTTTAGAGCTGAAATTGTCTTAGTCATTTTATTATTGTTGTCTATGGCAGGTAGGGTAGCGTACCAACAAAAATTTATTGAGTTAGTTAATGAATCAATCATCCATCCATTCATTCATCTACCTTTTCACCTTTTGGTTGGGGTTAGGGTATGTAATGAGTATGAAATAAATATTCAAGCAAAACTAAATGGGCTTCATTGTAACCAACGTTAAGCTATTACCTTGGACACATTATAAGATTATAACCAGAACTAAACAAGCACACACCTTTAGTATTAAGCCAAGCTTCTCATCCTAGCAAGAATGTCTTTTCTTTGGTGCCACTTTTTTCTCTTGTTATTTACTAGTAAAACATAACTTTTATGGGTTCTTGCTATTCAAGCCCTTTGATGATTGATTTATAAACTGAAGAGGGAAGAGACAGATTTGGGGGGGGGGAAGAGGGGAGATGGACAAAAGAAAACAGCTAGACCCACCTGTTTTACAGCATTTAAATTCTTTTGGGAGATCAAAGAAGAAAAACAGAAAATGTAAAATCAAAGGAAACTTAAATATGAAAATTTAAATATATAAAATATTTAAATGGTCAGGTGAAATGCAGTATTTAATCTTTCTACGCAATGAAAAAAAGGAAAGCTGTAGCTACAGATTGCAATCTATATATATAAAAGCCTAAGTGACCGTTAAGACCAGACGACCGGCCGATAACTATGATGTGCACTGACCACCAAGGGGCAGACGCTCAACACAGGAGCTGCCCCCTGGTGGTCAGTGCACTCCCACAGCCAACCTCTAGCAGCTGGCCAACCTCCTGCGGTCCCTTCCCTGCCCAACCCCCGCTCCCGGCCTCGATCACCAGCCAGGCCGAGGGACCCCGCCCATGCACGAATTCGTGCACTGGGTCTCTAGTCTGATATAATGTCACTGACTACCAACAAACGCTGGTTTGATGAGGAAAAAACACAACACACATATAAACCTTCAATGAAGAATTAGAGGCCATTAGCACCATTCTACTAGCTAGCTCAATCTACTACTATCTATCACCTTTTAACGGAAGTCTCTATTAAAAGGTAGGTGGGTGTGTGCAGGTGTGCATGTGTTTTGTATTCCACTGATGTTTCAAACTGCAATCTTGTAAAAACTATCCTACCTTTGAGTCAACTCAAAGCTCTATCATGAAAGGTCATTTTTAACGTTTAGAACTCTAAGCAAATGCAAATGTTTGTCTTATTGCACTGTCTCAGAATTCCCAAAATAATGTTAATTAGGGAAAGAGTGAACATTCCTGTTTTGTTCTTGCTCTAGTGGACATTTCTTCAGTATTTCACTAATAAGTGTAGCAGTGTCTGTTGGTTTCAGAAAGCTATTCTTAGTCACATTTAAGGACTATGTAAGCACATTGTAAAATTTTAAAAGTGAGCTAAAAGGCCTGGCCAGCATGGCTCAGTGGTTGAGTGTTGGAGCTCTGAACCCAGAGGTCATGGTTCGATTCCCAGTTAGGGCACATGCCCAGGTTTCGGGCTTGAGCCCCAGTGGGGGATGTGCAGGAAGCAGCTAATCAATGATTCTCTCTCATCATTTTTTTTTTTAATATATTTTATTGATTTTTCACAGAGAGGAAGGGAGAGAGATAGAGAGAGTTAGAAACATCGATGAGATTCTCTCTCATCATTGATGCTTCATCTCTCTCTCCCTTTCCCTTCTCTCTAAAATCAATTAAAAAATGTTTTTAAATGAGCTAAAAGGATATTCATAGTATTCATAATATGGATTGTCACTGGGCAGGGGTGATCAAAGCAGATTACAAAATGTGTCCTAGTATTACCAATTAGTAGAAATGGAGGTACTTATTAAATATGTAAGAATAAAAATAAATTATCCTACTTTTAGTGTAATAAAAGCTTTTAGCTAAAATAGTTGAATTTTCAAAAAAAAATTTATATACAGAGATGAGCATATCCTTTTTCTATTTTGTAATAATTGATGTACTAATGTGTTTTTATTTATAGATTCCTTAATATAAAATCCTTAGATTCTGAAAGAAATACTCTTAGTCATATTCTTTTAATATAATGAAAGACTTGACATATAAAATGGGAGAAAAGCAGTTCTAAATTAGTAAGTTAAAAATGTATAACTACTACATAGATAACTGCTCTGGAAAAAATCACAGAAGTAGATATAACAAAATAATTACCAGTAGTTTTATTTTTGTACCATCTTTGTTAGCTTTTATTTATCAGGATTTCATTAACTTTATAAAATAAAAGGATATGTCTTCTATTTTTTTCTCTGTTCTACATGGTTGATTATAATTAAACTATAACTGAAACTGCCCATAAAACCCACTGGGCTAAGATGCATTTTAATTTCCTTCTATGACTATTAGTCTATATGGGATTTTTATTTCTTGAGTCACTTTGGTAAATTATATTTTCCTAGAAAACTATTTATTTCATCAGGAACTCAACAAAGGTGCTCAAGTAATTCAGTGGATAACAGAGAATATTCTCAACTTCGTACCAAATCCAAAAATTAAGTAAAAAAGGATCACTGAACTAAAAACTATAAAACATCTTGAAAAAAAATAGAGAAAAATCTTTGTGACCTTGGGTTAAGCAAAGATTTATTTTTATTTATATATTTATTTTGATTGATTTATTTCAGAGAGAAAGAGAAACATTGATTTATTGTTCCACTTATTTATATACGCATTGGTTACTTCTTGTATGTGCCCTGACCAGGGATCGAACCCACAACCTTGGTATATCAGGACAATACTCTAACCAACTGAGCTACCTGGCTAGAGCCAAGCAATGATTTCTTAAAAGACAAAGAGCAAGTCATAGAAACGTGGAACAGACTGTCAAACCTCAGAGGAAAGGCAGGGGAGGGTTGGGAAAAGGGAGGTAAGAGATCAACCAAAGGTCTTGTACGCATGCATATAAGCATAAACAATGGATACAGACAGTAGGGAGGCAAGGGCATGTGCTGGGGGCAGGAGCGGTCAGGGAGTGGTCAATGGGGGAAAAAGGAGACATATATAATACTTTCAACAATAAAGAATTTAAATTTGCCGAAACCGGTTTGGCTCAGTGGATAGAGCTTCGACTTGTGGACTGAAAGGTCCCAGGTTCGATTCCGGTCAAGGGCATGTACCTGGGTTGCGGGCACATCCCCAGTAGGAGATGTGCAGGAGGCGGCTGATCGATGTTCCTCTCTCATCGATGTTTCTAACTATCTCTCTCCCTTCCTTTTTGTAAAAAATCAAAAAAATATATTTAAAAAAAAAAGAATTTAAATTTTTAAAAAGATAAAGAGTATTAACCATAAAAGATAAAAATAACTGGATTTCATGAAAATAAAAATTTCTGGTCCTGCCTGGCCAGTGTAGCTCAGTGGTTGAGCATCGACCCATAAACCAGGAGATCACTGTTTAATTACTGGTCAGGGCACATGCCTGGATTACAGGCTCCATCCCCAGTAGGGGGCATGTAAGAGGCAGCTGATGGATGATTCTCATCATTGATGTTCCTATCTCTCTCTTCCTGCCTTCCTCTCTCTGAAATCAATAAAAACATATTTTTTAAAAAACAAAACAAACAGCCCTAGCTGGTTTGGCTCAGTGGATAGAGCGTTGGCCTGTGGACTGAAGAGTTCCAGGTTTGATTCCAGTCAAGGGCACCTGCCTGGGTTGCGGGTACGATTCCCAGGAAGCGTCATGGAGGAGGCAGCCGATCAATGATTCTCTCTCATCATTGATGTTTCTCTCTCTCTCTCCCTCTCCCTTCCTCTCTGAAATCAACAAAAATATATTTTTAAAATTTTTTTTCTCTTAACAAACAACCAAAACCACAAAAAGCTTCTGGTTCTGACTTGGTAACCAACCAATGTCTCTTTCTTTTCTTCCCTTTCACTGGCTCTAAAAAAAAAATCAATGGAAAAAATATCCTCGGGGTAAGGATTAACAACAACAAAAACAGATCTTGCCTTCCGTAAGTTTATGGTCTTATAAGATGACAGAAGATATTTATTTATTTATTTTATTTTTTTTACATTTTATTGTTCTTTCACAGAGAGGAAGGGAGAGGGATAGAGAGCCAGAAACATCGATGAGAGAGAAACATCAATCAGCTGCCTCCTGCACATCTCCCACTGGGGATGTGCCCGCAACCCAGGTACATGCCCTTGACCGGAATCGAACCTGGGACCTTTCAGTCCGCAGGCCGGCGCTCTATCCACGGAGCCAAACCGGTTTCGGCAAGAAGATATTTAATATATGTTCATAACAAAGTTTCTACTGAAAATCCAGGGGGAAAAATAGAACTAACATCATTTTGGGCATTATTTAATTTCAGAGGTATTTATCTCCTACACCGTAAGGATCTCAAAACTAATTAAGTTCATATTTTGTCCTTCATTCTTAAAGAGAAGGGAGGGAAGGACTGTGTCGTCAGCACATTTTGAGCTTCAAATGATAACAACATAACATCACAAAATTTTTTCCCATAAACTTTGAAGTGAAGTGCATGTATTAGCTTTGAGCATGGCTTCTTTTTAAAAAATATATATTTTATTGATTTTTTACAGAGAGGAAGGGAGAGGGATAGAGAGTTAGAAACATCGATGAAAGAGAAACATCAATCAGCTGCCTCCTGCACACCTCCTACTGGGGATGTGCCCGCAACCAAGGTACATGCCCTTGACTGGAATTGAACCTGGGACCTTTCTGTCCACAGGCTGATGCTCTACCCACTGAGCCAAACCAGTTAGGGCAAGCATGGCTTCTTAACGTATGTCCTTAACAGCTAGGAAAAAAAACCCTTTATAATATAATATGATTTATAAATTCAGATACAGAGTAGGAAGGAAATAATTGATTTCATTTGTTTAGGATATAGCTTCTGTTTTCTACCTCAACAAACTGCTTCTCCTATTTCCTATGTGATATAAATTCTAATCTAAAGAAATTACCTTGTAAATCTGTTTCCAGAACACCACACATAAGAATAACCTAGTTTCAAATTCATATTAATAATCTACTCATTAAATTATTTCATCAAACACATACCAAAAAAATTTTAAACAAAAATGTGTTCACTTCGAGGGAGACCAAGATGGCGGCGTAGGTAAACAACGGAGACCGCTGCCGCAAACAACCATTTCAAAAATACAACTAAAAGACTGAACGGACATCACCCAGAACCACAGGAAGGCTGGCTGAAGAGAGACTCTACAACTAGAAGGAAAGAGAACAGCAAATCGAGGCTCAGAGGCGGCGCAGTGTGGAAAATACAAAGGTACCGAGGTGCGCGCGCAAAGCGGGCTGGTGGCTGAGGGCGCGGTTGTCGTTTTCGGTCGGGAGTGAGTCTCAGACTCTGGGCTCCAGATCCGGGCGAGTCTCTAGGGACCCAGACTCAAACGGGAGAAGCGGGATTATCCGGCATCAGTTGGAACCTGAGGGCAGCTTTCTCTCCGAGGTTTGCAGCGGCTGCCGGGGGTTCTGAGAAGCAGAGCCTCTGGGAACGGGACTGAGAGCAGCCATAACTGCTCCCTCCGCCCGCCCTGTTGATCCCGCCCCGCCCAAACTCTGCGCACAGCCATTTGCCGATCGCCTCAGGCAAAGGCTGGATTAGTGCCTCCCCAGAAGGCAGACGTTTTCCACACAGCTGATTTCCACAGCCAGTCGACCTGGGGGTCAAATCCCTCTAGTGTTAACTACAACAATTAAGGCTTGGCTAGAACAAGACTGCGCACAGAGACCACAAGGGGGTGCACCAAGAAAGCATAAAAGATGCGGAGACAAAAAAACATGACAGAAATGGAGGATATGGAGCTAAGAATCGCAATTTTGAGGGCTTGCCATAAATTTGTGCAGAGCCTCACGAAAACTAATGAGACCCTCGATGCTACGATAAAGAAATTAGAAAGTAAGCATACACGGACTGAAATAAAGAATATTATACCCAATAGCAGACCAGAGGAGTACAATAATCAAACCAAAGATTCGACAAAAAACACCCAATTAGAAAAGCAAAATGAAAAAAGAATCCGAAAGTGTGAAGATAGTGTAAGGAGCCTCAGGGACAGTTTTAAGCGGTCTAATATCAGAGTCATTGGAGTCCCAGAAGATGAGAGACAGCAAGATATTGAAAACCTATTTCAAGAAATAATGGCAGAAAACTTCCCCCACCTGGTGAAAGAAATGGACTTACAGGTCCAAGAAGCGCAGAGAACCCCAAACAAAAGGAATCCAAAGAGGACCACACCAAGACACATCATCATTAAAATGCCAAGAGCAAAAGACAAAGAGAAAATCTTAAAAGCAGCAAGAGAAAGAGGCTCAATTACCTACAAGGGAATACCCATACGACTGTCAGCTGATTTCTCAACAGAAACTTTGCAGGCCAGAAGGGAATGGCAAGAAATTTTCAAAGTGCTGAATACCAAGAACCTACAACCAAGATTACTTTATCCAGCAAAGCTATCATTCAGAATTGAAGGTCAGATAAAGAGCTTCACAGATAAGGAAAAGCTAAAGGAGTTCATCACCGCCAAACCAGTATTATATGAAATGCTGAAAGGTATCCTTTAAGAAGAGGAAGAAGAAGAAAAAGGTAAAGATACAAATTATGAACAACAAACATGCATCTATCAACAAATGAATCTAAGAATCAAGTGAATAAATAACCTGATGTACAGAATGAACTGGTGATTATAATAGAATCAGGGACATAGAAAGGGAATAGACTGACTATTCTTGGGGGAAAAAGGGGTGTGGGAGATGCGGGAAGTGACTGGACAAAAATCATGCACCTATGGATGAACACAGTGGGTGGGGAGTGAGGGTGGAGGGTGGGGTGGGAGCTGGAAGGAGGGGAGTTATGGGGGGAAAAAAGAGGAACAAATGTAATAATCTGAACAATAAAGATTTAATTAAAAAAAATAAAATAAAATAAAATGAATAGATCAACAAGCAAAAAAAAAAAAAAAAAAAAAAAAAAAAAAAAAAAAATGTGTTCACTTCTACAGAAGGGAGGGCACTACAGAAACTTAATGAAGTCAGAAGATTTAAAACATTTTGGGAAGGCAATTTAGTATACCTACAGACAGATCCTCTCCTATATCAAAAAACCTTTAGCCCAGGTGCCATCTCCCTGTCTCTTGAGCAAACGCCCCCCACCCCACCCCACCCCTGCCTTTCTTTCTTTCCTTCTTTCTTCCCTCAAGGTGCAGACCTTTGCTTTCTTCCTCCTAAGCTCTAAGGGCCCTTCTTTCGCCTCTGTAACAGAGTGTTACAGGGAGAGTCCCTGAGTTCACACAGCCCAGCTGGTTCACTTCTTCCACAGCTCATTTCTTCATAAAAAACCCAAAAACTTGCCCGGCTGGCATGGCTCAGTGGTTGAGCATCAACCTATGAACCAGGAGGTCATGGTTCATTTCCAGAAAATACATGCTGGTTTAGGGCGGGATCCCCAGTAGGGGGCATGCAGGAGGCAGCCGATCAATTATTCTCATCATCGATGTTTCTCTCTCTCTATCCTTCTCCCTTTTTCTCTCTATGAAAATCAATAAGGGGAAAAAATTTAAAAAGAAAGGAAGAGGAAGGCATAGGATTCAGGAAACGAAAGAGGAAAAACAGGAGAGAAGCAGAGTCACCAGGTAACTAGGAGTATTTTAGGATGACAGCTGTGTACCACCAGTCCAAGAGACATACTGAGGTCTGTCATCACCAAGATCTCTGTTGCCATTTATCCTCTTCTCAAAGATAAGAACATAGTGTCCAGGTGAGCCTGGCCAACAACTTGCCTTGACTACATACTGGTGAATTTCTTCTCAAAACACTCACTTGCCTAATGAGCTCAGAACACTCATTTCACTCCACAAAAGTGTTCTTTATCCTACAGCTGTGCGTAGGGCACACTCAATTTAGGAAATACCACAGAACTACTCACTCCCTCTTGACCATATTTCTGCCAAATGTCCAACTAACTGTGTTCACTTCTGTAGAAGGGAGGGTACTACAGAAACTTAATGAAGTTGTCAGAAGCCTGGTCCTACTCAATACAATTTCCAGGACTAAGTCTTGACTTTGCTAATGATTTTCACAGAAGAACCTCTATGAACCTCAGGAAGCTGAAGTAAGTATGGTCCATCAATCCCTGGGGATTCCTGAGATCCTTTTAGGAGTCCAAGAGGTACAACTACATACTTAATAATGCTAAAGAATTATATGCCTTTTTCACTGTGTTGACATTTGCACTGATGATCCAAAAGCAATGGTGAGCAAAACTGCTGGTACCCTAACAGAAATCAAGGCAGTACCACCAAATTGTAATAGGCCTCAAATTCATCACCACTATATAATTAAAGTTAAAAATAACACCAGCTTTAAGAATGTCCTTGATAAAAAATATAGAAATTATTAGTTTTAATAACTCTCAACCCTTTGGTACATGTCTTTTATTGTGTGTGATGAAATGATAAGAATGCATAAAGCATATACTTAAGTGCAATGGTTACCTTCAGAAAAGGCACTTGTGTGATTGAGTTGCAAGCTGAGCTAGCCAATTTTTTTCATAAGATACCATTTTCAAAGGAAAGATTGAATGACAAATTATGTTATTCATGCTTAGATATTTGACAGACATTGTCTCAAAATAGAATAAAAACAAAACAAAACCTGATAGTATGCATTGTCAGTGATATTAAGTCAAGCTTTCTAGAGAAAATTTAAAATTTGGAAAACATATCCACTAGAGTGAGCTTGACAGCTTCTCAAGATTTAAAGACTTTTCCAATGAGATCAGTAATGGTATTTACAAATGTCAATACTAACAAAATTAATGGATTTTAAACTATAAATAAAATGTGTAAACATTTGTCCATGTAGGAAAGGTCCTAGAGGTCATAGGTTAGTCCCACTGGAACTTGATGGATAAAAATCCCTCATTTTATTTTTAGAATAGAAAACATAATTCTTTTTCAATACATCTACATAACTGTTAGCCAAACCGACTTAACAAAATTCTCACCCCTATTATACAGACTCCATCTTCTTAGAAACAAAACTCATTTTACATTCAGAATCTTTACTTTGTCAAATGGCATTGAGTGGACTATAACTCAGTAAACCAAATTCTTATCATATATATGTTTTGTAAGCAACGAAGAAAAAAATCAGTATAACATTTGAAGAAGGAGTGGAGGAAATAGAGAATGAGACTGGTTGTTAAATATGTAACTATGAATCATTTCCATTTTTTTCTAAAATCCACATATGAATGTAAATGTTAATTTACAAATTCCAAGATTTAAAGTATTAGAGGAAAAATCTTCTCACTAGCACAGAAGACAACTTTTTTCTCATATTAGTGATCAAAAGTACATTTCAATTTATGTTTCAATTGACTATTGGCCAACTTTAACTTCCATAGCAACTCTCACTATGTTATCCTCTAATAAATTTAAGTTATAGTTAATTTAAGTTAAATTTAATTAGCTTAATGATAAATTTAATTACTTACTTTAAATTAAATTTAAGTTATGCTTGAGTTAGGTGATGTAAGTCAGAGAGAAAAATAAGTTTCCAGTAAAAACCTTTGGAGTTATTGTATGTTATTCTTTTTTTTTTAAATATATTTTATTGATTTTTCACAGAGAGGAAGGGAAAGGGATAGAGAGTTAGAAACATCGATCAACCGCCTCCTGCACACCTCCCACTGGGGATGTGCCCGCAACCAAGGTACATGCCCTTGACTGGAATCGAACCTGGGACCTTTCAGTCCACAGGCTGACGCTCTATCCACTGAGCCAAACCAGTCAGGGCAGTATGTTACTCTTATTGGCCATATACTAGTAGACATGTTCTTTAGGATTTGTCACCAGGCAACTACAATCAACTCAATTTACTATGTTAAATTGTTCATAAATAATCCGCTCAAGAACTAACTTGGGCCCTAGCCGGTTTGGTTTCAGTGGATAGAACTTCGGCCTGCGAACTGAAAGGTCCCAGGTTCAATTTTGGTCAAGGGCACATGCCTGGGTTTTAGACTCGATCCCCAGTGGGGGACTTGCACGAGGCAGCCAATCCATGATTCTCTCTCATCGTGGATGTTTCTATCTCTCTCTCCCTCTTCCTTCCTTTCTGAAATCAATAAAAATATATTTTAAAAAACACACAAATTATTAACAAAAAAAACAAAAAAAAAGAATTAACTTGGTAATGAAACTAAACTGTCCTCTGGTGTTCAATATAAGGATTTCACTGATGAATTGGATGTAAGTACCCTCTCTTCAGGGAAAAAAAAAAAAAGCAAAGATCCTAAAGAAGCCACTTAAGATCATTAAAATCAAAGGAGCCCGACCCTGGTGGCTCAGTGGTTGGTCATCGAACTATGAACCAAGAGGTCAGGGCACATGCCTGGATTGCAGGCTTGATCCCCAATAGGGGACGTACAGGAGGCAGCCAATCTATGATTCTCTCTCATCACTGATGTTTCTCTCTCCTCCTTTCCCTTCCTCTCTTAAGTCAATAAAAAAATACTTAAAAAAAAAAATCAAAGGAGAAATTCTGATTTTGTAAGATTTTCAAGAACAGTCTTCTCACTGAACCGCGTGGCTCAGTTATCTGAAGCATCATCCCATACACCAAAGGTTGTGGATTCGATTCCCCTTCAGGGCACATACCTAGGTTGCAGATTCCATCCCTGACTGGAGGCAATGTATGAGGTGGAACTGATCAATGTTTCTCTCTCTCCTCCCCGCTTCATCTCTCTCTAAAAAAAGAAAGAAAAAAAAAGTCTTCTCAAAGCCCGGCTATTAATCTGAGCTATTACTTGTACAAGTAGGTCAAAGTGCCTAACTAACCACAGTCATCTATGGTAACTGGACAGGACAAGAATATAAACTTGGTAACATTTTTACTATACTTCTTCAAGTTACACTAGCATTTTTTCCCCATTTGGTAAAATATATTTACCAATGTTACATTTAATAAGGGGTTAATTTCCAAAATATATAAGGAACTCATGTAGCTTAACAAAGGAAGACAAACAATCCAATTAAAAACTGGGCAAAGAAACTTAAATAGACACTTCTCCAAAGTGGACATGTAGATGGCCAAGAGACATGTGAAAAAATGCTTCAAGTCATTAATCGTCAGAGAGATGCAAATTAAAACGACAATGAGGTATCACCTCACACCTGTCAGAATGGCTATCATCAACACATCAACAAATGACAAGTGCTGGGGAGGATGTGGACAAAAGGGAACCCTAGTACACTGCTGGTGGTGGGAATGCAGACTGGTGCAGCCACTATGGAAAACAGTATGGAGTTTCCTCAAAAATTAAAAATGGAATTGCCATTTGTAGTGATCCCACTTTTAGGAACATATCCTAAGAAACCCAAAACACCATCAGAAAGAATATATGCACCCCTATGTTCACAGCAGCACAATTTACAATAGCTAAGATCTAGAAACAGCCCCAGTGCCCATCAATAGATGAGTAGATAAAAAAAAGATGCAGTACATTTATACCATGGAATACTATGCAGCCATAAAAAAGGATCTCTTACCCTCTGAGACAGCATGGAGGGACTTTGGGAGTATTATGTTAAGTGAAATAAGTCAGTCAGAGAAAGACAAGTATCACATGATCTTACTCATCTGTGGAATCTAATGAACAAAATAGATCCAGAGACATAGAAGCATGAAACAGACTGACGAATCTCAGAGGGAAGGCGGGGGTGGATAGGGAGAAATTAACCGGGGAACTTACAGGCATATGTATGCATAACCCATGGACACAGAAAATAGTGTGGTGAAGACCTGGAGAGAGGCGGCGGGGGCAGGGTAGAGGGGTCATTGGGGAGAAAAAAAGGGGAGACATCTATAATACAACAATAAAGATAAATTTTTTAAAAATGTAGATGATACTCACCCAATGGATCTTCCATGCCACTATTAACCAGTTTAGGGAGGTACGGTATAGTTTCTAAAAAGAGAAAATAGTAAATAATCTATTTAAAACATAAAATCCATATGCTTTTTAAAAAAATAAACCCAGTTCAGTACCAGTGATTATAATTTAAAACTGGAACATAATAGAAATGTACAACTAACTGAGAACATTGACAACTGGGATTTATTTTCAAGGGGTTGAAATACAGATTCATAATATAATAATATCATAAACTTGAAGGGTAATTTTCATTTTAAAATATATCATTTTCAGTTTCCTCAAATAAGTTCCCTTTCCAAACCCCATCTTGAATTATTAGAGTGTAAAAGCCAAAATTTTATGTTATGAAAAAAAAAACAAAACACCTCCGAAACTCACATAAACACCTGAGAAAGGATATGAGCATATCTTAGAAGGAAGGAATTGGTTTGCCTAAAGAAAGTAGAAGTTATTTTAGATATAGGAGGATGGTTCAGTAAGTTATAAGTTTAGAATGATCAAATATGAAAATAAAGCAAAAAAAATTGTTTTGAAAGAAATGTGACTAAGTATAGATATCCAACCTCCTTCACCCTTAATTAAGAGAAGGATCAAATCTGCCAATCTTGCTTCCTGTCGCTTTCATGGTTTGGATCCCAAGGGAATTCCTTAATAAACAGTCTGAATTCTAAAGTCCAATTCAGAGTGTATTTTCAGAGATAAAGTACCTACTAACAGTTGGTGCCACATGCGATCTGAGAAAACTGGAAATATGATGTGGTTCTGGAGGTGAATTGCTCACAGACTAGATGGCAATGAGGACTCCATCACTGGTGGTGGGTGTAACACAGAAATCCTTGGCAGAAGGTGCTGGTCTACTTCTTACACTTTCACCAGTGATGATAGTGTTGTCTATCTGTGGAATGGAATACTCTAGTTGACTAGATGTATCAGGCAAGTGAAAAGTAAGGGGAAACAATGACTATGACAATGAAATTGAATAGCTATTATTAAATTCAATTGATGCTCTAGAAAAAGATAACAAAAAGCTAGGAGTGATTAACAGTCAAGTGAATGTCAACTATGAAAGCCATAGGACCTCCTAGGTAAACATACAAAGAGGCTTTTTTTTCTGTGACAGCAGGAGGACAGGAAAAACTGAAGACCAGGCTCATCAGAATAGCCCAGCTCCAAAGAAAGTTAACTCTCAACCAGGGAAGTATGCTATGCCAACATCAGGACCCTGATTAGGAAAAAGGGACTCTAATCCACAAGATGGAGACAAGAGTTGAAACCCCTCCAAAATCTCAAATACCCAATACTCCTTAACCCCTTCTGGCTACAAAAGTGGCCCTGTAAGAGCTAGCGCTCTCTCCGCACGTGAAGATAATGCAGAGGACTCCCCTACCTGTTCAATAAAACAGTGCCCCTCAGGATCTGCCACCTCCATGCGCCCTGGCTCATCGGCCTTTAATTTATGGTAGGTCAGTACTGTGTCTGATAAGGTCAGAACTATAACCTCAGAGAGTTAGTTACGAGAAAGACTTAGCCAGCATGTACCAGGGGAGTACAAATGTGACCGAATTCTGTTTGAACATGAGGATCAGAACATCTATCTATCTATCTATCTATCTATCTATCTACCTATCTATATGCACACACACACACAAATATATAGATATATATCTATATATATATATAGAAAGCCAGCGTTCCTAACGACCAGAACAACCAGTCGCTATGACACCCACTGTGGCCAGCGAACTGGCCAGATCAGGGGGCAGGGCCAGTGGCCAAATTCCTTCAGCCCCTCCCCCTGGCCAGCCCCACCCCTGATTGGACTTTCCCACCCCGATCAATGGCGATGGCGATCAATGGCGATGGCGGGGTGGCTAGCCAAACCCCCGCGGCCCTTCCCCCTGGCCAGCCCCATCCCTGATACCTCCCCACCCCAACAGGAGGCGGGGCTGGTTGGCTAACCTCCTGCAGCCCCTCCCCCACCCGACCCCATTGGCCCGCAGCCCCTCCCTCCAGCCAGTTCCACCCCCGATCAGCCCCCCCCACACCAATCGAGGTGGGGCTGGCTGGCCAACCTCCCACAGCCCCTCCCCCGGCCACTGACCCCCGATCCCCTCCCCACACCTCATTTGGGGGTGGGGCCCGATGGCCAATCGTCCGCAGCCCCTCCCCCCAGCCAGCCCAGCCCCGATTGGGCCCATCTCCTCCCCCCACAGACCCACCTCCTGCCATCTCCTCCTCCCCACAGGCCCAGCCCCAATCTGCCCCAATTGGGGCCGGGTCAGCTGGACCCCACCCATGCATGAATTCATACACTGGGCCTCTAGTATAAGATTAAAAAGGGAGGTGATTGATCATTCTCTGGAGATACAAAATTTAACATCCTGGTCAAAAACTTCAAGATCTGGTGTGAACTTACTACCACTAGGATGGTTCCTGAAAGCTGGAAAAGTGATGGTCCATGTTAAATAAAGTAGCAATGCCAAAACTGTAGTGGCAGACAGTGGAGAAAGGGATTAAAAGTTTCGGGGAAGTAGGCTTGTTGAAGTGGTCAGAAAACCCATCAAAAGATTATGTTCCTTGGAATAGCCAAGAGAATATCATAAGGAATGTGCTAGTGAGAAGGGGCACCAGTATTAAGAAGTTAATAGCTGTTCTCCTCCATAGGAGAGGTTGTTACACAACTAACCTCACTGACAGCAAAGGTGATGGATGACAAGACCCTGAAACAAAGGAGACCAGCCTGTGGTACTTAACTGTTAGAAGCTAGATGGACACAATCCTATATAATAAAAGGCTAATATGCAAATAGACTGAACAGCTAAATGACTGGTTGCTATAATGTGCACTGACAACCAGGGGACAGATGCTCCCCACAGGGAGCTGCAAGTCAAACATCCCCTGAGGGCTCCCGGACTGTGAGAGGGAGCAGGCCGGGCTGAGGGAATCCCCTCCCCCAGTGCATGAATTTCGTGCACCACGCCTCTAGTTACTACATAAAGACCAGCAAAATCAGAGTGCCAGTCAAAGGGATCTGACTTAAATTTATGGAGATAGTTAATAAAACATGATGTCACTAGCAGCAAAATGACAAGCAGCCAATAAGAGCAGTTCTCTATCTGTAATCTATGTATATAAAAACCTAATATGCAAAGTGTCCCTTCAGGAGTTCAACCGACCAGGAGTTCAATTGCTCACTATGATGAGTGCTGACCACCAGGAGGTAGCACAGAACAAAGGGAGGCCCAGGCCTGCGGTCAGCTGCCACTAGGACCCTACTTGTGCATGAATTTTGTGCACTGGGCCTCTAGTATTGACATATGAACATCCAAACCTGGCCCTGGCCAGGTAGTAGCTCAGTTGGTTAGTATCCTCCCGACATGCCAAGATTGTGGGTTCAAACTCCAGTCAGGGTACATATAAGAATCAAACAATGAGTGTATAGCCCTAGACGGTTTGGCTCAGTGGACATAGCATTGGCCTGCGGACTGAAGAGTCCCAAGTTAGATTCCGGTCAAGGGCACATGCCTGGGTTGCAGGCTTGATCCTTAGTAGGGGGTGTACAGGAGGCAACCAATCAATGATTCTCTCTCATCATTGATGTTTCTATCTCTCTCCCTTTCCCTTCTTGTCTGAAACCAATAAAAATGTATTTTTAAAAAACACACAAAAAAACCATTGAGTGTATACTAGTAAATAAGTGGAATTGACATTTCTCTTTCCCTTCCTCTCTTTAAAATCAATAAATAAAAATTTAAAAAGAACGTCCAAACCTGTAGAAAATTTTATGAGTTTATTTGAGCTAAAATGGATGGCAATGGAAAGGAAGCAAGATCTCAAATGTTTCAGAGAATGACAGTTTGCTGTTTCTTTTATGCATTTGGAACTAAGAAGGGAATGTAAGAAAGATTACATGAAAGTGGGAGAAAGCAAGGCAGGGATTGGATCACAGGATAGTTAAGATTCTGTGCTCTCTTTCAGGAGTCTGGAAAAGAGAATTACTTCTGGCATTTCAAAGGTGTGCTAATCTATATGCACAAGAACAATAAACAGGCTTGCCCAGCCGGTGTTGCTCAGTGGCTGAGCATCGACCTATGAACCAGGAGGTCACAGTTTGATTCCCAGTCAGGGCACATGCCCGGGTTACGAGTTTGAACCCCAGTGTGCAGGGGACGGCCAATTAATGATTCTCTCTCATCACTGATGTTTTTCTCTCTCTCTTCCCTCTCCCTTCTTCTATAAAATTATGCACATATATGTGTGTATGTGTATACACACACACACACACACACACACACACACACACACACACAATAACAACAAAAAACCCACAGGGCTTGCTTAAACCTTTTACTAAAGAAGTTACAGGCCTGGTGCATAACTACCCACTATGACCTGACCAGTTAGGAATTTATGATCAGATCACCCTATGAGGTTACTTTCTGTTAGATTTATTACAGTGCCCCCTTTTCATCCGCAGTAACACCAAAACAAACCAAGGATAGATCAAGATGCTGAGGGCAGTCACCCCAATAAAAAACCAGACCCCTATGCCCAGTTTCTGGACCTGAACCAATTTCAGATCCTGAACCCACTGACTGAAGGAATCCAGGTCCCCAGGAGAAAGGAACCAGTTAATACCAAAGCAAGTGTAATAATGCCCTAAGAAATCTATGGCTCTAAGACCTAATATGCCCCTGCACTTGTTTAATACTCTGCAGTTGCTGTTTTGAAATTCTTAATAATTTTATCTATAAATTTGTGTTCTGTAAGTGAGGTCTGATGGGGAAAATGAAACGTGCTGGGGGCTTAAAGCTCACACACATGATCAATCTCCTCCTGTTTTCCCAGGAGGGGCCTCTTGGCCACACCCTCTGGCCCCACCTGGCCATCCTTTCCTTGCCTGGGCTTGGGAGAACCGTAGCACTTTTAGTGGGCAATTTCTCTTACTCATTCTCAGTCCAGGAGTACTGGGCACACAAATAATGTAGTTGGCCCTGCTTATGGCCATTCATTCAGGTAACTGTAAACTGTTTTGAGGACAGGTTGATATTGACACCTGGAGTCTAGAAGTGTCATCATGGACTTAAGAGGACCAGAAAATAAATTGAGTCCTGGCCCAAGATCCAGCCCACTGGGTCTGTGGACCCTTCTGGTAGTCATTTCCCAAGGCCCTGAGTATATAACTGAAAGAGATATACTTGGAAATTAGCACACCCCCATTTTAAAAATTTTTTGAGAGTACGTTTATTAAAGCTGGGGACAATGAAACAAGGAAGGGCCTAGGACAGAAAAAGCAACTGGAGAGAGCCTGAGCCTACTCTGACTCTCTAGAAACAACGTGGTAAAGAAGTGAGCTGTTAGCCACCGGGGATTCAGAGAAAAGGGGGCTTGGAGGCAGAATCAGGAGGTTAGCCCAGGATGAGCTGCTGCTACCCATTGGCCCTCTGGGCAATTTTCATGGGGACCCTTAGAGTTTAGGAGGAAGAAAATTCACTTGAATAGGAGATCCTATGGGTGTGCTCCAAGGAGGGTGTGCCAGTGCAAACCCCATTCTGAATGCTTGGCATGTGGGATATTATCCAATATTTATAACTATTAAACTGGAAATATATTTATTTTAAAATATTAAAATCCATTATTAGTAAGGTTGGTTGTGAATAAACAAGAGCTGTAAATTGTTCGTAGCACTGAATATTAGAGGACTGATGTTGGCAAACATTTGGTAATACCAAGAAAGCAATATATACATGTATACCTGTTAATTTCATATTAAAAGAAAAACACATTACAATAAGAAGACCTATATGTATCATTACTGGTAATAACTATTAACCATTTGTAATGGTTAAATAAATTGAAACCAACAACATAGGAATCTTTAACTCAGTTTATTTGCACATACGGGTACTGTTTAGTAGGGAGTATAAAGAGATAAACAAACTACAAAGGGAAAAGTGCCTGTAGATATATAGACACAGTGCTTTGGGATCACTCAAGCTATGGATGAATAATTAATTAATCCTTTATACCAATTTTAAAAAATGTTTTTATTGATTTTTAGAGAAGGAGGAAGGGAGAGGGAGAAGGGGAGGGGAGAGAGGGGGGAGAGGGGGAGGGGGGAAAAACATCAATGAGAAACATCGAGCTGCAGGAACTGGGGATCCAGCCCGAAACCCAGGCATGTGCCCTGACAGGGAATCCAACCAATGACCTCTTGGTGCATGGGATGACGATCAACCAATGGAGCCACACTGGCCAGGGCCTTTATACCAATTTCTGACACTGTGTTGCCAACCAAAGTCAAAGAAGAGAGTAAGCAGCTGGGTAGGGAAAATCAAGTACACTGGTTATCAGCTAGATGGCATGTGCAGGGTAAAGTCTGGCTAGGGAGTCCTCTGTACCAGATTAAATGAGTTCTATCAGAATTAGCTATCCATAGAGGAAATAAACCAAGCAATGCACTGTTCTTTCAGACAATCATAAAACTGTTATCTACCTTTAAATAAAATACAGTCGACATCTTTCTAAAAAATACTCCTGGAAATTTGGCTGACAAGTACACATTTGAGAGAATAAATGTAGAAAATCTTTAACAATGGAATTTTTTTAAGGCATAGATTTGATTCAAGATTAGATTCTTTTTTAAATGTATACCTGAAAAAACATCTAGCAACATCATATACTACAAAATGAATTTCTGAACTCAGTGCACTGACAGTTCACACACCCTGAAAGATTTCCTTACCATAAAGTACTCCAGAGTCAAAGGATGCACTTTAAACTAGTGCCCCCTCCCTCCCTCCCTCCCGCGTGCAGCACTGATCACAGTACAACCCCCTTTTCCTTTGCCAGAGAGAACAACTTTTCTCACACTTATTAAACAGTTTACAATGACCTCTTACATCCATTATCTCATCTGATATCTCTGAAGAAATTATTATCCCTATTGTATAAATGAAGAAACTAAAGTATAAAGAGGTTAGTTGACTTGGACATTCACAGCTAGGAATGTCCCAGGTCTTCAGACTCCAAAGGTAGTAAATACATTATATATTGAGTAACTATGTCAGAATTTTCAAATTGTCAAAATAAACACCTGGTGCTTTACACAACAGAGAAGTTAAATTACAAACCAAGCTTGAATCTGAAAGCTGTATAGGTTCAACCATCTCTTCCCTAAAAAAGTCAAATAGCCATGACTAGTAGTCACAGAGCGGTCTATAATGGGACGACACCAGACTCTCTTAGACCAACCTTCTCTCAATGCTCCTTTTCCTTTTCTGAGAGTAGTAACAGTAACTTACTACAGGAATTTGAAGGGTATAATACAACCCTACTCGCTTCTGGAAACAATTCCATAAGCTAGGTACAGCAGGAATCATTATCCCCATGTTAAAGATGAGAAAAATAAAGTTCAAAGATGTCACTTACCCCTCCAAGTTGCACAATAAATAAAACAGGATTTTATTTATTAAGTCCTTACTTGCTTACTGTCTGATTCCTCTTTCACCCCATCCCTAATCAGTCTATAAGCTCCCAAAGGGAAAAGACTTCTTTTCAATGCTTTATCCACAGGGTTGGTCTACAATAGTATTTAGAACACAGTAGACTTTCAAAAAGCCTACTGTGTTCTAAATACTGAATTAATGAATTGTTTTGAAAATGAAGACCAATAGCAAAAAACAAAAAGGAACAAGTTCCTTCCAGACCTAGCTGGGTAGCTCAATTGGTTAGAGCGTTGTCCCAATATGCTGAGGTTGCAGGTTCAATCCCTGGTCAGGGCACATACAAGAATCAACCAATGCCCATACTACCCAAAGCAATCTATAGATTTAATGCACTCCCCATTAAAATACCAATGGCATATTTCACAGACCTAGAACGAACTCTCCAAAAATTCATCTGGAATAAAAAAAAGACCCCGGATAGCTGCAGCAATCCTGAGAAAGAAGAACAAAGTAGGAGGGATCTCAATACCAGATATCAAGCTGTATTACAAAGCCACTGTTCTCAAAACTGCCTGGTACTGGCACAAGAACAGACATATAGAATAGAGAACCCAGAAATCGACCCAAACCATTATGTTCAATTATTATTTGACAAAGGAGGCAAAAACATACAATGGAGTCAAGAGTCTCTTCAATAAATGGTGTTGGGAAAATTGGACAGATACATGCAAAAAAATGAAACTAGACCACCAACTTACACCATACACAAAAATAAACTCAAAATGGATAAAGGCCAAAACCGGTTTGGCTCGATGGATAGAGCGTCGGCCTGCGGACTGAAGGGTCCCAGGTTCGATTCCGGTCAGGGGCATGTACCTTGGTTGCGGGCACATCCCTGGTGGGGGTTGTGCAGGAGGCAGCTGATCAATGTTTCTCTCTCGTTGATGTTTCTAACTCTCTATCCCTCTCCCTTCCTCTCTGTAAAAAATCAATAAAAATATATTTTTTTAAAAAATGGGTAAAGGACTTAAACTTAAGAAGGGAAACCATAAAAATAGAGGAATCCACAGGAGCAAAATCTCAGATACATGCCAAAGCAATATCTTCATTGATACAGCTCCTAAGGCAATGGAAACTAAAGAGAATCAACCAAGGAATGCATAAATAAGTGGAATAATAAATTGATGTTTCTCTTTCTCTCTCTCTCTCCCTTCCTCTCTTTAAAATCAATCAATAAAAATTTTTTTAAATTCCTTCCATTAGGATGGCATAGTAAGAGATTTGAAACAGGCTCCTACTAGTTAGAAAGGCTAGACTAATTTTACTGACTCAATTCCATTGGCATGTTATGTACTTTACCTAAAAAGAATTTAAGTAAGAGAGGTGAAGTAGGTTTCTATTTCTGATGTCACATTCATGGCATGTTCTGACATAAATCTAAGACTTAAACTGCAGGTTTGAAACTGATTAAAATTTTTACTAAAAGCAAAAACTAAAGGTAACATTTTCTTGATTGATTGTTGACTCTGGCTAGAAAAGTATCTGAATTTCAGTTATTTCTTCAATGTCAGTTCCAGCAGCCAAAGCTGCTTTATATAATTTGTTCTCCAACATATTTCTCATAAACTTAAAAGCAAAGATTAGTCAAAACCTTTTAACAACTAAATCTTTTAGTAATAATTAGTGAAAACCTCAGCCTAAGAACTGACCATCCTTTCCCACCTCTCGGGATCCATAAAATTGCCGTTCTGTCTAGGTACAAAGTAATCCAGAATACCATAAGACAAAGTAATGGCACCAACTTTCAGTATGACATTGTTTCTAATTCTAGAAACTATATTTCCCTAAGAATCAGCTTGCTCTGATTGGGAAATATTTTCATTATTTTCTCCAATATTTAAATTTCAGTAAATCACAAGGTGCTGGTGGTAGTATGATGTGTAACTGCAATAGGTGTGAGATAATGGAAAGAGCACTGGGCTTGAAGTATAGTTTACTCTCTTTCCTACCTATTGAACTCTGTGACCTTGGGCGTCACAGAACATTGTAGAGGCTGCAGATTTAACATTAGTCAGCCATAACATGAGAGAACAACCACCTCACAGAATTACAGTGAAAATGAAATCACATAATGGATATGAGGCCCTACCCAGGTAGCTCAATTGGTTAGTGTGTCCTCCCCATAAGCCAAGGTTACTGGTTCTATCCTGGTCAGAGCACATGCAAGAATCAACCAATGAATGCATAAATAAGTGGAACAATAAATCAGTGTTTCTCTCTCTTCTCTCCCCCTTCCTCTTTCTCTCGAAAATCAATCAATAAAATAATAATAATATATAAGATGTTTAAAAAAAATAACAGTACTGGCATATTTGAAGAAGTAGGTAGCAGCTGTTCCTTAGATAGTTTTTTAACTACTAGAACAATTCTGTGGATGCCAGGAAAACACAACCAATCCCCACTCATTGCTAGATTAAAAATTGAAGAACAACTGTATTAAAGACCTCTATCCCTGCCCTAGCCGGTTTGCTCAGTGGATAGCGTGTGGGCCTGCAGACCATAGGGTCCTTGTTCCATTCCAGTCAAGGGCACGTATCTTAGTTGCAGGCTCCTCTCCCCCCCTCCTGGCGTGTGTAGGAGGCAACCAATTGATGTGTTTCTCTCACATCCATGCTTCTTCTCTCCACTCCCCTTAAAAATCAATGGGAAAATATCCTCCGGTGAGGATTAACAACAACAAAACACCTCTATCCCTATACAATATTACTAACACAATCTGAGAATCTCAGAATAAATCACTTCCAGTATGAGCTTTCATCATGAGATATGTAAATAATAAAGTACAAAGGGCTTTGTTTGCCTACATGGCTAACGTGGGAATTTAACCTACATAACTTCCATAGCCTTCCCTGATTCCTGTAAAGCAGTCCTGGTTGTCCTCATTTCAGAGACTTGAAATAATAAATCTTTTCCAAAAGGAATACCTGCGTTATAAAGCGTTATCTTAAGCTGAATTCCGGCAATTCGGTCTTCCGACCGGACAAACACAGTTACCATTATCTAACAAAGTTGGGTCAAATCCACAAGATGCACGCGTTGCAGTAAGGACCGTATTGCTTACTACCTCTACTCTAGCAAACTGGCTTCATTCCTTTTATTTAGTGAAATAGTCCTTTTTTTTTTTTTTTTTTTTTTTTTTTTGCTTTCTAGAAGCCACTAAGTTTGTTTTCTCTATAAAGCAGGCCCTTCTATTAACGGACGTTTTCGTTCGTCATTTTAAGCAGAATAAACAGGAGAAGATGTTGGGGGCGAGGACCTGGGCGGCTGAGGTCCTGCGGTCCCGTTTTGCACGCGATGAATGAAAGGCTGCTCGCGGCTTAAACCACTTTCTCTCCGAGTTTCGAGAGGCGCTGCCACTGCGCCCATCGCACCGGCGCTTTGGTTCCCCGATCACAGCGGCGCCCCACAGAGACATCGCAGCACACCCTAACCTTTCCCCGTTTCCCCGGGAGTGGGCTCATCTCTTTTCCAAAGGGCAAGTCCCCGACCGAAAACGTGCCGGAGATCCGCGCCCTGGGTCGCCCGGGGCTGACGGTTAAGAGCGAGACAATCACCCCGAGATTTTCCACCGAAACTCCGTCCGCCTCCGCCCGGTTCCCGAGCTTCCGCTCTGCGCAGCCGGGATGCAGAGGTCTGAAGCCGGGCGGTTTTGAAAAATGGACTTTGACCCGATCCGGTTACCGTAACAGGATCCCCAGGGGCCGGTCCCCGTCAGGGACTGGTCCCGGGGGCTCCCCCGAGGAGGCAACTCCAGGCACAGGCACAAAGGGACGCCAAGCAGCCCAGACAAAAGGGCCCCGCCAAGGCGCCTGGGGCGGAGGGAGAGCCCGCGCGGGGCGCTCAGCAGGCGGAGCAGTCCCGCCGGACCGTTGTGGGAGGGAGGGCGCAGGAGGAGGCGGCGGCCCCAGCCCGTCCCGTCCGCCGCCCTCGGCGACCGCGGCCCGAGCCCTGTCCCTTCCAGGACCGCGACCCCCTGGCGGAACCAAGAACGCGACCCGAGCCTAAGGAGCGGCCGCAGCCGGATCCCGGGCACTTCCCGCTCACTTTTCCTTGCTCGTTGAACTCACCGGGGTCGCCCCGCCGCCTCCTCAGCCTCCACAGTAGTTTCCCCCGGAAATCCTACTTGGCCCACCGGCCGCCAGCGGCAGCCAGAGCCTGCGGCCCCCGGGAGGGGGGAGAGAGGGAGCAGGCCGGACAGTGAGGGGGTAGGAAGTGTCGCCGCGGGGGCTCACGGAACTTGTAGTCTCCAGCCCCCGGCCAGCTCTTCTTGGGGCCGACAAAATGGCGGAAACGGCTCGCTGTTTGCTCTCCGGGCGGTCGCCCCGCGCGGCCTCTCTGGGCATGCGCCGCCCACTGGAGCCCCGCGTGGAAAAGAATTTGGGCACTTTTCCTGATATTGAGGGGGACAAAGGTCTATGGACTTGGAAGGACAGAGTTCAATAGACTGAGCTCCAGGCAGTGCCTAAGGTGGCAGCTGATGTAAGTGTTCTGTTTGAGAAAACTGTGAGGCCCAATTTCAAGTATAACCTCCCCAAAAGAAAAGACAAAAACTATGCACGGCCGATTTGAAGAGAAAAAAAATTTAGAAGCAAGTTCCCTCAGTTTTGTGCATAAGGAAGAAGCTCATTCTTAATGCCTTCAGCCCGTTAAATCCAGTTATTCCGCATCGCAAATATCTCAGTTCCTTCCCATTGTCTCCACTACCATCACTTGGAGGAAGCCACCAACATCGCTCTCCAGAACTCACTAGTTTCAGACTCCAGGAGAAAGCAAGGCAGGGAAACCTCTGTTACTGGATTAGGGGATAGTTAACGAGGGTATGTGCTCGCTCCCCTTTTTTTTTTTTCTTCCTTTCATTTATTGATTCTAGACAAAGAGAGGAAAGGAGAGAAGAAAAACATCGATTAGTTGTTCCACTTATTTACGCGTTCATTGCTTGCTTCTTGCATGTGCCCTGCCCCGAAGTCAAACCCGCAACGTTGGGTTATCAGGAGGATGGCTAAGCGGCTGACCTCCGTGCCGGGTCCGGTGCGCTCTTGGAGGTGGTCGTGCTTCCCAGGAGTGCGGAAAAGAGGCTTTCCAAAAGTGTGTTCACCTTGATGCGCAAAAACAACGGCCGGACTTGCTTCGTGCAAAGATAACCTTTACGAGGGAGGTGACAGGCTTGAGGGTGACTACCCTTCCTGACCTGCCCCTTAGGAACGTAGGGTCAGACCATCCTGTGAGGTCACTCTCAGATTTACTGCAGAGCCCCTTTTTCATTCACATGGAGATAGTCAGTTTGTGGAAACTCATAGTTGGGATATAAACACTTTTGTATACTTATCTATACTTTTCTGCATGCATATTATGCTCCCAGTATAACTTATTAAATGGAAAGTGGCCTGGACCAGGCCTCTCTTGTCTTCTGGGAGGCCAATTAACAGTAAAGACTATTTCTAATCATTATTATTTCTGGATTTAGGGCTTATGGGCTCTGTTGGAGCATAATGTTAAGAGCAGAGGCTTTGGCAACAAACCTGTTCTGCCACTTCCGGTCTGTGTGCCCTTGGCTAAGTTATTTAAACCCGTTAGGATTCAGTTTTCTCCTTGTACAATAGCAAACATAATAGTACCTAATATATAGGTTGGTGTGAGAATTAAAGTTAATGCACATAAAGTGGCCAGCACTATACCTGATACATGTTAAATGCTTAATAAACAATAACTGTTATGGAGGGTAATATTAGTTTTCATCTTTTTTTGTTTAAGCTTCCAAATTTTCAACAAAGAATATAGACACAGGCTACAGGTATAAGGATGTTCATTGTAGCACTATTTGCAGATAATAATAATAATAATAATAATAGAGCCCTAGCCAGTTTGGCTCAGTGGATAGAGCACTGACCTGCGGACTGAAGGGTCCCGGGTTCGATTCCGGTCAAGGGCACATATCTTGGTTGCAGGCTCCAGAGAGAGTGCAGGAGGCAACCAATCGATGTTTCTCTTCCATCGATATTTCCCTCTGTCTTTCCCTCTCTCTTCCACTCTCTCTAAAAACCAATGGAAAAATATTTATTTTAAAAAATAAATACCCGAGTGAGGATTTAAAAAACACACACAAAACAGATAAATAATAAAATAAATTTAATAATAATAATAGAGTGGGCAAATCAATTGTGATATATTCATAATATAAAACACTACAAAACAATTAAAGTGAATAAACCAAAGCTACAGGTATCCACATGGATAAAACAAAATGTTAAGTTGCAGAAGGTTATATACAGCTTGATACCATGTATATAAAATTTTTAAATATGACTGACAACACTATATACTATTTAAGGGTTCATACATACATAGTTTTTCGTGTTTTGTTTTTTTTTAAATATGGAACGCTTCACGAATTTGCATGTCATCCTTGCGCAGGGGCCATGGTAATCATCTCTGTATCATTCTAACTTTAGTATATGTGCTGCCGAAGCGAGCACCACACATACACAGGACAATGCAGTTCTGAGGAGAGAGGAAAAGGAATGGGTGAAAGGAGGGATACATTGGGGCTTAAAACATAGCTCTGATATTTTATTCCTACAAAAGAATTGTAAGAAAATAAGGCAAAATGTGAAGATTTGATAACTTTGGTGAAAGGTGCTTATGTGTTTGTTATAAAAACATCTATTTTTCTATATGATTGAAATAGTTCTCTATTTAAAAGAAAGCATGGAGCAGAGCAATGTACAAAATATGCTACCTTTTTTTAAATAAGGAAAAATGGTAATGTATTTATATCACCCACATCTGTTATGCCAACCTGAAATCAGTGGCTTTCACAATAGTAGTAGTGGTGGTGGAGGGGGAGTATAGGGTTTTTGTTTTTAAACAGTTGTTTTTTTACACACAGTGAATTTCATTCTTTTTGGTGTTCAGTTCTATGAGTCAAATGCATACACTTGTGTAACTGCCACCATTATAATTTAAATTATCCATTTACTCCAAATACTCCCTCATGCTATATTTTATAGTCAACCTCTCCCCCAATCATGGCATCCACTGGTCTGTTTTCTGTTCCTGTAGTTTGTTTTTCCCCAGAAAGTCATACAAATGGAAGGAAAAAGTATAGCTTTTTGAGTCTGACTACTTTCACTTAGAATAATGCATGTGGAATTCACCCATGTTGTTGCATGTATCAGTAGTTTGTTCCTTTTTATTGCTGAGTAGTATTTCATTGTATGGATGTATCATAATTTGTTTCTTCATTCACTAGTTTAGGACATTGGAATTGTTTATAGTTTTTGTTGACTGTGAATGAAGCTACTGTAAACATTTGTGTATAGATTTTTGTATAAACATAAGTTATTATTTCTCTGAGGTAAACACTTAGGAGTGGGATTGCTGAGTTGTATGGTAAGTGTACATGTAATTTTATATTTAAAAACCCAAATTTTTTTCCAAACTGGCTACACCATTTAGAATTTTTATAGCAAGAATGAAAGCTCCAGTTGCTCTGTGTGCTTATCAGCATCTGATATTGTCAGATTTTGAAAATATTGTTTTTAGCCATTCGAATATGTGTGTAGTGGTACTTCCATAAAACCAACATTTCCTTAATAACTAAGGATATTCAGCCTCTTTTCATGGGCTGATTTGCCATCTATATATTTTCTTTAGTGAAGTATCTGTATTAGTCTTGTGCCCATTCATTTACAGGGTTGTTTTCTTATTATTAATGAGTTGTGAGAATTCTTTTTACATTCTAGGTATGAGACCGTCATTAGATAAGTGATTTGCAGATGTTTTCTTCTGTTCTGTGGTTTGTCGTAGCATCTTTCACAGGGCAGAGTTTTAAAGTTTTAACTAAGTTCAGCTTGTCTTTTTTTCTCTTGTGAATCATGTCGTAGCTAAGAAATCTTTCCTTAACTCAAGATCACAAAAATTTCCTCCCATCTTTTTTTTTTTTTTTTTTTTTTTTGGCTAATTGTTTTATAGCCACAACAAATGAGTACAGAGAATGCCCTGTACAAAACAACACAATAAATGCCCTGGCTGGTGTGGCTCATTTGTCCCGTGCACCAAGAGCTCACTGGTTCAATTCCATGGGTTGGGGCACTATCGGTTGCTTCCGTGTGAGAGAGAAACATCAATCGATTGCCTCCTATACTCAAACCCGCAACCTGGGTATGTGCCCTGACTGGGAATCGTATCAGCGACCTATCGGTGCACAGGACAATGCCTAACCAACTGAGCCATATTGGCCAGGGCTTACAGAGTTTTTAATACACTGGAGAGCGTTTGGCTTGCTAAAAACAGTAGGTTACTCAAATTTTTCGTTTTCTTTTGGAACCTCCATTTAGACAACACCCTAGCTGAGCTACATTTGGATAAATCATAATTCTGTTTATCCCTCAGTTTGCCACTCAAAAGATTACATAAACATTCTGTTAAGATGCTTTGGGCCCAACTGGTATTGCTCAGTGGTTGAGGGTCAACCCATGAACCAGTAGGTCACAGTTCTGTCCAGGTCAGGGCACATGTCTGGATTGTGCACTCCAGTAGGGGACATGCAGGAGGCATCTGATGTTTCTCTCCCTCTCCTTCTCTCTCCAAAATCAATAAAAAACCACTTAAAAAAAACCCACTAACACAATAAAAGGTTTAAGATCAAGGTGTTCCTTTAGGCAAGGCTGAAGATTTCAGTCTCTGGTATTTAGAATTAAGGCTGCCATCTTATTTTTGGGTGGATCACTGGGTGTGTGGGTACTATCCATGCTTTTAATCAGATTTAAACAGAAGAATGGCCACTTGGCCCAGATAGAAGTAGATGAAGTGTTTGTGTCAAATAACTACCGAAGTTCCTTCCCACAATGCAGTGCCAGGTGGGGTTGTACTTCTTGTCAGATTCCTTCTTAATATGGGCCACAGTGTCCTTCTCTGTGTTATATTTCTTCAGTGCTTGAGTAGCACATTCCACGGAGTCCTGTTGCATCTCCTCCTACATATCAGCATTTTTGATCACTGCCTTTTGGTCACACATGGTTATAGTGGAGCAGGGGCTGGCTGACTGCAACAGTCTCCTGAGGGAGGGGTGGTCCAGGCTCAGACCCAAAGAAGCCTCCCCCTATATTTTCTTATAGAAGTTTAGTTTTAGGTTATCGTTTATTTCTTGAGGATTTCTGCATATACTTTTATAATCTTGATCTATACCTTGAAGGATACACAAGCTTTCCTCTGGGGTGGGAAAATTGTGTGACTTGGGATAAGCATGATATCGAGACTAGCTTTACACTGTGTACACTTTTGTGCTATTGAATTTTTCCTTAAATGTATATCTTACCGTACCTTAAAAACAACAGCAAACTAGGGAATTTTTTTTTTTTAAGCTAAAAGCTCAAAAAAGTGTTGGGGGACTACTGAAACACAGTTCCAACCAGCATAGTTGAAAATCATCAGGATGATTGTTGGACTGGAAGACTTCACCATAGTTTCCAATCCTTTGAGCTCTCTTCTGTCACAGCTGTGAATGGCTCTACAAGCCTAGCAGTTCTTACTGGGCTAAGAACCAAGTCCAATGAACTGGTAAAGAATTAATTGGGCCAATCAGGGAACAACATGCAAATGAGTGAATCTGACTACTATAAAGCTTCCTCACTATAGCTGAACATTGCAGAATTTAGAGACGTGGTGTTGCTGCCACCTGAAGGCCACATATCTCAATAACAGGTTCATGGAACTAGCCGAGGGAAGGGGCAGAATCCCTCTCAGAATTGAGTCCTCTGTGGGACTCTGGATTGGAGTAAGAGTAATTTATAAAATTTTCCCTTTTCCCCTTCAGCTCAAACCCAAATTGGTAAGAGGGGCTCCTAAGAGTGGCAACTGTGGCTTCAGATTGTCTAGGTTTGAATCCTGTTTTCACCTTGGGTAAATCAGATAACCTGCTCTATACCTGTTTCCTGACCTATAAAATGAGGATGATAACAGTAGCTCCTTGGTATGTTGGGAAGATTGAATCAGATCATGTAAAGTGTTTAGCACAATGCCTGCTGCATAGTGAAAACACAAGAAATAGTAGCTGTTTTTAGGCAGAACTTGAGAAACCTTGGTCATTGTAAACCGAGAGACTGTACCTTGATGCACAGTAGTCCATTGGAAAGGCCTGTAGCATCTAACTCCACCACTTAAGGCTTGTAACCTCTCTGAACCTTACCTCACCTCAGGGGTGGTTTTGGATGATACGTGAAATCATCCGTGTAAAGCACCAAGCACAGTGCCTGGCTTGGAGTGGACAGTTAACAAGTGGAGTGACGATTAACACAACAATAGTTTCCAAGTATAGCCAAAGGTTGGACAACTCAGGTTGCAAACAGGCAGGCCACAGGCGGTCGCTAACCTACAGATATTTTGGTTCAGCCCTCAATATTTGCACATTTTAAATTACCTGCCATCATTTAAAACAGAAATTTCACATTTAGTCCAGATTCTTAACTTCTCTTTTAAAATGTGAAGTTCTGCCCTGCCCGTGTGGCTCAACTGAAGCGTTGTCCCATACACCGAAAGGCCATCAGTTCAATTCCTGGTCAGGGCACATACCTAGGTTTCAGGTTTTGTCCCTGGTTGGTGCTAGTATAGGAGGCAACAGATATTTCTCTCTCACATCAATCTCTCTCTCTCTTTCTTCCCCTCCTTTTTTCTCTCTGTCTTTCCTTCCCTCTCTCTAAAATCAATAAACATATCCTTGCATATTAGCATAACCAATGGACACAGACACTGGGGTGGTGGGGGCTTGCCCGTGGTGGGAATGGCTTGGTTGGGGGGAGGTCAAGCTGGGGAAAAAGGAGACATATGTAAAACTTTAGACAATAAATTTTTTTAAGTGGGGGGAAAAAACGTATCCTGGGGTAAGGGTTTTTTAAAAATAGAATAAAATGTGAAGCTCTGATAATGTACCACACCAGATCTGGAGGAAGGATGGCCTATAACAGGGAAAACTAATTTCTGTCAAGAGAGCCAAGTAATGCTCCCCGAAGAAGCTGAGACGTGAAGGTTGCGTAGGGGAAACAGCGCTCCAAGCAGAGGCTGATGGGTCCAAAGGCCCTAAATCAGGAAGATTAGTGCCATCAGGTAACTTCAGAAAAGCCTGGTGGCTGGAGCACAGTGAGCAAGAAAAAGGTGGGAAGAAGATGATCCAGTCAGCACTTAAGGATTTTGGACTTTATTGTGAGGACAAGTGTGGTTCAGAGCGGAAAGCTAGGAGATAGCCAATTGGTATAAAACACTGAGGAGCTAGATGGGATCAGAATGGAGAAGGGTCAGAAGTCAACATTAGCAGCTGAGAAAGCAGAGGAGTACTAGGGCAGCATAGGATCTATATCTAGAAACTCTGGGCACACACAGGAGAGCCTATCGGGTATGGTCTGGCAAAGGACAGATTTTATTTTATTTTAAAAAATAATTTTTAGCCCTAACCAGTTTGGCTCTGTGGATAGAGCGTCGGCCTGCGGACTCAAGGGTCCCAGGTTCGATTCCGGTCAAGGGCATGTACCTTGGTTGTGGGCACATCCCCAGTCGAGGGCGTGCAAGAGGCAGCTGATCAATGTTTCTCTCTCATCGATGTTTCTAACTCTCTATCCCTCTCCCCTCCTCTCTGTAAAAAATCAATAAAATATATTTAAAAAATAATAATTTTTATTTCAGAGAGAAGGGAGAGAGAGAGAGAGAGATAGAAACATCAATGATGAGAGAGAATCATTGACTGGCTGCCTCCTGCACACTCCCTACTGGGGATTGAGCCGGCAACCCAGGCATGTGCCCTAACCGGGACTCAAATAAGAACCAAGTTAAGTTGGACACCAGGGTGAATATTTTATGTCCATTTTAATAGTGGAAAAGTGAGAAGAATAAAGATTTGGCCAAGGATTATATATGAAAAATGAGATACAGAGCTAGATTCACAATACCTACCTCTAATTTGTTGCTCCTCTAACTATATTAGTTTTCTCAAGGTGAATAAACTCAGCAGCAATGCTATGTTGTTAATAATAATATGTACCTTTTATTGAGATCTTGCTAAATTTAGCCTCTGTGTTTGTGTGCACTATTATCTTATTATTTCACTCAGTTAATAGAGTTCACCCAAAATACTATGTACCAAGGGTACTGTTAGGCACTGGGGACACAGGAATGAATGAAACAGTCACCATTCCTGTTCTGTGGGAGTTCACAATCCAGAAAGGAAGTGAGTAGTTGAAGACATAATTATAAAGGGTAATTGGCAGGTACTATAGGGAGAGTATAACAGTGAACCCAACCTACATGGGCAGCAAGGAAGCTTTCTGAAAGAAGTGCCTATTCTCACAATAACCTGGTAAGGTAGGTGCTATGAATATACCCTTTTCACAGATGAGAAAACTGATGTTCTCAGAGAGATTAAGTAACTAGGCAGTGCTAGAGCCCGGATGTAAGCCTAGATCTATATATACCTAGACCAAAGCTCATTCTTTTAGCTGCTAAGTTATTTCTTAGCAGATATTTCCATTAGTTTGTCCTTTCATTCTGGGTCATGTGAGTGGAATGAACTATTAACTGAAATGTCTGCAATGCAGGAAGTTGAAGTCATGGCTTACAAACTGTGCAAGCATGTCTGTGTCAGGGTTGGCTGTCAATTTTGGAATGACAACTATTTAGTGATACAGCTCTTTTGCTAATGTTTGAATAGATGTTCAGGTCAATGGAATATTATTCAACAGCTATGTACTGAGTGCCTACTATGAACCAGTAATGGTGCTAGGTGCTGTTAGAGTTACAGTGATAATAAAACAAGTTCCTAAGTACTAGGCTAAAGATTGTCTTAATAGCTAACAAAAAAAAACCCAAAAATCATTTAAATAACAAAGCCATAATCCTGGCAGTTAGAAACTGTAGGTAACTTACTGTAATAGCTACCAGGTTTTGAGCATCAACCATGTGCCAAGCATTGCATGAGGTACCTTAATGAAAATAAACATGATCATGATCATAATTACTAGTAAAAACTAAAAGACACCTACTGTGAGACTGTGTTGAGCAGTTGACATTATCTGTTTTAACTCCATTCTCTTAATCCATGTTCATTCTATAATGCTAATATCGAAGTAATAATGATGCTAATATTGCCCATTCCATAGATGAGAACATTGAACTTCAGGGATTTTTGCCTGAGTTCCCAGAGCTAGTAAATAGAATAGCTAGAATTCAAACCCAGGTCTGTCTGACTCCAAAACTTTGGCTCTAGACCATTGCAACCACACTATATCTGCAAGGAGAATTAGCTTGTAAAAACCAGGGAAATGTGGTATGATCTGCATAGCCAAATACACATCCAGACAGGAGAAATAAATAAATATCAGTGCTTTAAAAACCCTCCAGGGAAGTGAAGAAACAAGGCGGGGGGGGGGGGGGGGGGCCAACAGTGGTCTGGTAATTAGATACTAGCTAAGTCCTAAAACAGAGTGTCCACTCAAAATATTTATACAATTATGTATATCACTCAATTCTGCTTAAATTTGCCTCCTGAATTATCTTTAAATTTAAGTAGTAATGAAAGCTCAGAATTTTTGGTAATAAGATACACTTCCTGCCCTAGCCGGTTGCTCAATGGTTAGAGCGGCAGCCTGAAGAATGAAGGCTCCTGGTTTCAATTCCAGTGAAGGGTACGTGCCCTGGTTTCGGGCTCAATCCCCGGTAGGGGGCATGTAGGAGGCAGCCAATCAATGATTCTCTGTCGTCATTGATGTTTCTATCTCTCTCTCCCTCTCTCTTCCTACCTGAAATCAATAAAAATATATTTTGTAAAAAAGAAATACACTTCCTTCCTTTGGTTATTTATTAAAATTTTAATATTCAGGACATGTTTTTATTGATTTTAGAGAGAGGAAAGGAGAGAAAGAGAGAGAGAGAAAGAGAAACATTGATGTGAGAAAGAAACATCAATCAGCTGCCTCCCACAAGTGCCCCAACTCAGGATCAAACTAGCAACCTAGATATGTGCCCTGATTGGGAATTGAACCCACAACCTTTTGGTGCACGGGATGATGCTCCAACCAACTAAGCCACCCAGCCAAAGCTAGATACATTTCCTTTAATTCTTGTTTTATATCTATGTGGGAAAGAAAAGAAACTATATAATAAAAATCAATGTCAAGCAAATAAGTGACCCCATTCAGGATGGGGTGCAAGCTGTGCTTAGTAAACTGGGAAGAAAAAAGTTCCCTAAAGGAAGCAGCCATCAGCTATGGGCCATATGAACAACCTGTCTCCATGATTACTTGTGGCTGTGGGCAGGGATGTATGCAGCCTCATTCCAGATATTCAAATATGGCCAGAGGTGAAATCTGTGTAGATAAGGAAATGCCCAGAATTGGCTCTGTGACAAATGGACCAGGAAGGTCACTGTTGCATTCAAACATATGATGTGTGCACTTTTACCTACTTATTTATCCTTTGTCTCAACATAAAAATGCAAGAAAAGGCCCTATTGGTGTGACTCAGTGGTTGAGCATTGACCTCTGAACCAGGAAGTCAAAGTTCGATTCTTGGTTAGGGCACATGCCCAGATTGTGGCTCAATCCCCAGGGACATGCAGGAGGTAGCCAATAAATGATTTTTTCTGATCATTGATGATGTTGTTGTTTTTTAATCCTCACCCGAGGATATTTTTCCACTGATTTTTAGAGAGAGTGGAAGAGAGGGAAAGACAGAGAGAAATATTGATGTGAGAGAAACACATCGATTGGTTGCCTCCTACACGGGCCATGGTCAGGGCCTCAGCCGGAGAAGAGCCTGCAACTGAGGTAGGTGCCCTTGACTGGAATCGAACCCGGGACCCTTGGGTCCGTAGGCCGATGCTCTGTCCACTGAACCAAACCTGCTAGGGCTCATCATTGATATTTTTATCTCTGTCTCCCTCTCCCTTCCTCCCTGAAATCAATAAAAATATATTAAAAAATAAAAAATTTTTATTTTTTTTAAAGCTAAAAGCAATGAAGTACAGTTAGATTTTAAAAAAGAAAATTACAAAAAAAGTAAATTACCCATAAACCTACCTCTGTAATACAACCACTATCATTATGGTGTGTTTTGCTTATCTTTCTTTAATATACAGTTTTGAAAATAGTAGTAATAGTGTACAAATAACTTGTAACATGTGAACCTAAGTTAATATATCTTAAACATATTTTCATGTTGCTGTGGAGTCCTCATAATAATTTTAATGGATGTGCCAGAATTTACTTAACCACTAATATCTAATTCTCTTTTGCTGAATATTTAGGTTGTTTCCAGTTTCTTTTTTTTTTAAATTGAGGTATAATTGACATATCTATATATATAAAAGCCTAGCGACCCGAATGGCAGAATGACTGGTCACTATGACGGGCACTTCAGTGGCCAACCATCTTGATCCGGGCCCTGACTGGCACCCCCAACCACCTGTGGTCCCTCCCCTCAGCCGTCCCTGACCCCATTCACCCCCCTACACCCCGATCAGGGGCAGAGCTGGTGGCCAACCACCCATGGTCCCTCCCCCAGGCCGGCCGCAGCCCCTCTCCCCGGCCTGCCAGCCACCCCATAGGCCGTGATGAGGGGGGTTGGCTGGCTAACCTCCTAGGGTCCCTCCCGCCAGCTGGCCAGCCCCCTGATAGGCCTCAATTGCTGGCCAGGATGAAGGACTCCACCCATGCACGAATTTGTGCACCAGGCCTCTAGTAACATTATATTAGTTTCAGTTATACAACATAATGATTCAATATTTGTATATATTGCAAAATGATCACCATAAGAAGTCTACTTAACATCCATCACTGTACAGTTACAAAATTTTTTCTTGCAATGAGAACTTTTAAAATCTACTTTCTTAGCATGCAATACAGTATTATTGACTTCAAATTTTTTATTATATGGATTATGTAGCTTTTTCCATACTTTAGCTTATTTCCTCAGCCTAGATTACTAGATGGGGAATGTTGGGCCAAAGGGTATAAGGACTTAAAAAAAAGGGGGGTATAAAGATTTGATGATTCTAGATATTTACTTACAAATTGCTTTTGAATAGGTTTTTACTAATTTATAATGACACTAGAAACATTAGAATACCCATTTGACTGCATTTTAAAAAGCACTTGGTATCACAATTTTAAAAAAATATATATTTTTTTATTGATTTCAGAGGAAGAGAGAGGGAGCGATAGAAGCATCATTGATGAGAATCATTGATCAGCTGCCTCCTGCACACCCCCTACTGGGGATTGAGCCTGCATTCCAGGCTTGTGCCCTGATCTGGAATAGAACCGTGACCTCCTAGTTCATGGGTTCACGCTCAACCAGTGAGTCACACCAGCCGGGCAGTATCACAATTTTAATACATTAAGAGCCAGAAAAATATTTTATACAAACTGATTTTGAAGTCAATAAGTTTGACTTCCCTTTCCCCCTGCAAAATAAAAAAAAAATTTATTTGAACAAATGGTAAATATTGTAAATAAGCGTGTGTGTTTCCAAAATAAGTACTTTGAAGGGAACCAGTTATTTAGATGTTTACCTTCTGATGTATTTGTTTGTTTTTTTAAATTAATCTCATCACTTCACACTCACACCTCCAAGAAAAAACACGGAAACAATTGTAGTCAACTTGACAAAAAATGCCAATGTGATGACTCACATCCTGTCTACCTCTGGAGTTCAGCCTTGGCTCCATATTGTTGGGCCCCATGTTACTAAGAACCCGTCACTGTCTAAGAGCATCCTGGGTGTGGGAGCTTCTCACCTTTGAAAGAGGTAGGATCACATTTTAAAGTGAATTGAGAATGCTGACCCCTTCTTCACATTCTTGTACAGCTACACTGGCTGAAAATCAGGGTACAGATAGGATGGGAAGTTCCAGAAACCTTACTAAAGCAATAATCTTTTCTATTTTGTTTTTAGTTATTATTATTTTAAAATTACACAAGAAATGCCGAAGCCGGTTTGGCTCAGTGGATAGAGCGTCGGCCTGCGGACTGAAGGGTCTCAGGTTCGATTCCGGTCAAGGGCATGTACCTGGGTTGCGGGCACATCCCCAGTGGGAGGTGTGCAGGAGGCAGCTGATCAATGTTTCTCTCTCATCGATGTTTCTGACTTTCTATCTTTCTCCCTTCCTCTCTGTAAAAAATCAATAAAATATATTTTAAAAAAAACACAAAAAAAACCCCAAAAAAATAAAATAAAATTACACAAGAAATATAGTCATCGTAAAAAAGATAGGCAAAAACAACAAAAAGTACAGCTTATTTCCAGTACCACGCAGTAACTATTAACATTTTGAAGTATTTACTTTCATACTATTTTCACTATGTACATGGTTTTTTAAATATATTTTTTAAGGATTTCAGAGAGGAAAGAAGTTGGAGAGAGATACAAATATCAATGATGAGAGAGAATAATTGATTGGCTGCCTTCTGCACAACCCCTACTGAGGATCAAGTTCGCAACCCCGGCACGTGCTCTGATTAGGAATCGAACCAGTCACCTCCTGGTTCATAGTTTGATGCTCAACCACTGAGCGACGCCAGCTGGGCTCTATGTAAATGTTTTATAAAAAATAGCATAACACACATGTTGTTTTAAAACTTTGTTTTTCACATAACAATTACAGCTTATATCTATACTAGAGGCCTGGTGCACATTTGTGCACTGTGTCGGGGAGGGGGAGTCCCTCAGCCCGGCCTGCACCCTCTCTAATCCGGGACCCCTTGGGGGATGTCCGACTGCCTTTTGCAATCCAGGACCATTGGCTCCTAACCACTCACCTGCCTGATCACCCCTAACCCCTCTGCCTGCCTGCCTTATCGCCCCTAACTGCTCCCCTACCGGCCTTATTGCCCCTAACTGCTCCCCTGCTGGCCTGATTGCCCCTCTGCCTCGCCCCGCACCCAGGACCCGGGCTTCCCTCCCTCTGGCTGGCCACAGGCACCCAGGCCCCGGGCCGGCTTTGCCCAGGCCGGCTGCAGCCTCAGGGGACTGTGGGCAGGCAGCTTTGCTAGGCCGCTGCCGCAGGCACCCAGGACTGTGGGGTGTGTGGCTTGACCCTCTCCCAGGCCACAGCCCCAGCCGCTGGCGCCCAGGACCGTGGGGTGTGCAGCTTGTCCCTCTCCCAGGCTGCAGCCTGGCTGGTCCCCATTCCTCTCTCTCGAGCTCATTTGTGCCTGGCTGGTCCCCAATCCTCTCTCCCCAGTGTTGAGTGTCTGAGCCGTTATGGCGTGAGGGCATGAAGACTATTTGCATATTAGCTCTTTATTATATAGGATAATGTTTACCATAAGCCAGGTAGGCTAAATACCCTCAAAAACAGCTGCATCAGTTTTTATTTCCTCCAAAAAGGTATCCTTTCTCCATATTCTGCATGACCTCGAATGTTTTAAATTTTAGCACTTTTGCCTGCAGCAACTTTTAAAAATTAATTTTACCAGTTTTGATAAATAAATTAGAGCACTAAAGGATGAGTGGTTTCTCCAGAGTAAAAAAAGCCATGCTATAAAAAGTCCCCCTTCCCATAATCTCCTCCAGCTTTTTGCAGATGCTGAATCTCATGGCTTACACACTAACTCATCACAGAGGAATGAGGGGTGTTAACCTGGGACAAACCAGCTTACACAGGCAAGATTCTTGTGGTAGGCAACTCAACATTCACTAATTCACTCACTCATTCATTTAATAAATATTTGAAAGATTATTATATGAGTAGCACTTAGGTAGGCAAGGGTTATGGGGTTCACAGAAATAAAATATTTAGAACAATGTTAAATAAAACATTTAGCACATTACCTGGCACATAAGAATTGATCAATAAGTCAATATTTATGCCAGGCACTGTGGTAAATGTGAAATGAGTGAATTATCTCAATAGAACCCTTTAGGAGCTGGGTTCTATTATCCTCCCCATTTTGCAGATAAGAAAACTAAGGCCTAGAAAGGTCTACCCAGCTTGAGCAACCTACTTGTAGTTGAGTTCAGTTTGAACTCAAGACTCCAAGGCCTGTGCTCTTATGTTACAGTACTACAAACACAATTCCTTTCCTTAAGAAGCATACAGTCTTGTTAATAATGCTAAAATTGAAACTGGCTAAGTATTAAGCACTTATGTGTTAAGCACTCTGTTAGGTCTTTATTTATATTGATCATTTACTTCATATGACCACTCTATGGCATAGGTATCGTAATTATGATTTTTTTAAAATATATTTTTATTGACTTCAGAGAGGAAAGGAGAGGGAGAGAGAGAGAGAAACATCAATGATGAGAGAGAATCATTGATTGGCTGCCTCCTGCACGCCCCCTACTGGGGATTGAGCTCCCAACCTGGCATGTGCCCTTGACCAGGATTGAACCTGGGACCCTTCAGTCCGCAGGCTGACGCTCTATCCACTGAGCCAAACCAGCTAGGGCTGATTGTTTTACAGGTGAGAAAATAGACATTTTGAGAGTTTAAATAATTTGTCCAAGGTATAACCAGCTATTAAATTGTAGCACTAGAAGCCAAGATACAAAGAATTACTGTATGGGGAACAGGATGAAACGTGAAACAAGTGATGCTGCTTAGCTGCCATCAAATATCAGAAGTCAGAGGAAAGAGACTTTGTGATCCAGGAATAATTGCAGAAGGCCAGAAAGGGAAAATCCTGGCGACTTGCCAGGCATGTGTCGAAAGCCTTCACATAGGGTAGTTCATTGTATTCTCTATGTGATGAAGGTATTATTATTCTCAATTTGACTGATGAGGCAATGGATTCTTTGGGAGGTAACGCCATGTGTCCAAGGTCACATAGCTAGTGAATGATATGGCTAGAATTGGAACCTATTTGTCTCTCAAGCCTGAGCCCTTAACCTCTATGGTACATGCTTCCCATTGTTGGGTCTTGCTTTTTGGTTGTGCAGGAGTCACATAGGCCGATCTGAGTGGAAAAGGCAAAGGTGAAAGGGCATTAAGCAAGAGTACTGAGGTCTATCCAAGGAAAGGGAAGCAGACCTGCTTGGTCAGTGCTGAATATTTATTTGCTTTGGGAAGGAGCCTTTTGTTCGCACAGCTTTTATGACTATACAAATGGTATAAATGTCTGTTTCTGCCATTATCATGGGCACTATGAAGGACAAGGACTGTATCTTAGCCATTGCTGTAACCCAGCATCTCACACAGTGCTTACATTAGAGTTCCAGGGAGAGGTTGGAAAAATAGGGAGTAGTCACATTGCATATATCTCTGGATGGCAATTAAGGTAGTCCACAATGCAAATATCCTAAACAAAATAATAGGTACTCAAATCCAACAGTGTATTTAAGAGACAATATCAGGATGCATAGGAATTATCCCAGGAGTACAATAGCCCAACACCAGAAAATCTTTTGATATAATTTACCACATTAATGGACCAAAGGATAAAAATCACATGATTTTTGTTCATCCTTAATAGAGAAACGATGCAATAGCATTGAGATTAGGACTAAGTTATGGATGCTCATTATTATCACCAGTGTTATCTGGAGTATTTGAGATTCTGCCCAATTCTTTTTGTTTGATTTTTGTTAATCCTCACGGAGGATTTTTTTCCATTGATTTTTAGAGAGAGTAGAAGGGACGGGGAGAGGCAGAGAGAGAGAGAGAGAGAGAAGCATTGATGTGAGAGAGACACATAGACTGGTTGTCTCCTGCATATACCTGACCGGGGCCAGGAATTGAGCCTGCAACTGAGGTACATGACCTTGACCAGAATTGAACCTGAGACCCTTCAGTTCACGGGCTGGCGCTCTATCCACTGAGCCAAACCAGCTAGGGCTGCCCATTATTTTAGACAAGAAAAGGTGAGAGAGATATGTACTCTTCCTGCTTGCCACTCTTGCCAGTGAAATGATAGTCTATATGGAAAACATCAGCAGCGGGCAAACTACCAGAACTATGGAAGAGTTATTAATCTCGTTTTTAAGAATAGAAATCATCTTACAAAAATTAACAGTGTTCTTTTAAACCAGAAATAACTACCTTAAGTGAAAGGAAACTATAACAGAATCAATAATAGCAACTAAATGATAGTTTATAAAGATCAGCAAACTTTTTCTCTAAAGGGCCAGACAGTAGTTTCCACATGGTCTTTGTTGCAGCCACTCAACTCTGTCATTGTAGTACAAGAGAAGCCATACACAGCCTGACCTGCGTGACTCAGTGGTTGAGCGTTAATCTATGAACTAGTAGGAGGGCACAGTTTGATTCCCGGTCAGGATATCTGCCCAGGTTGCAGGATCCCCAGTGGGAGGCATGCAGGAAGCAGCCGATCAATGATTCTCTCTCATCATTGATATTTCTATCTCCTCCTCCAGCTAAAGCTGGCCCAGAAAAAAAGAAAAAAAGGAGCAGTTGGGAGCTTCAGTCAACTGCCAGCCTGAAAGCAACCCTCAGCTGTCTACTGCACACCCGCTACTGGGGATTGAGCCCGCAACCAAGGTATATGCCCTTGACCGGAATCGAACCTGGGACCCTTCAGTCCATAGGCTGACGCTCTCTCCACTGACTGCGGACTCCATATTTATTTATTACCTAGGAGTAAATACAGACTTCCTAAACAAGACTGAGCCAAACCGGTTAGGGCCCAATAAATCTTTATTTACAAAAACAGCAGGCTCACAGGTATAATTTGCCAACTCCTGATCTATAGTAATTGGCCCAAAAGCAATGCCCAAGAAGTTTATCAAGAAAAAATTTAAACTCCATTAAGGGACATAAGAAGACCAGAATAAATGTCACAATTAGGATAACCTCAGTAGTGTAAAGAATTTATTCATTTTTTTAACAAATATTCAGAGTGACTCCCATAGGCCAGGTATTGCTGTGGGTGCTAGGGATACAGCAGAGAACAAAGTGCCTATCATCATGAATCTTACATTCTAGTAGAAAAGCAGTGAGTAAATAATCTAAAGTCGTTAGTAGCAAAAGCTATGAAAAAGATTAAATAAGGTAAAGAGAGAGTGATGGGGAATGAGTGTGCTACTTAATTTAAGATGATCAGGGAAGGCTTCTCTGACATGTTAGCAGAGACCTGAAAAAGGTGAAACAAGCCTACCACGCTGAATTCTGGGGAGGCAGTGTTCCAGTCAAAGAGGTCAGTCCCCCCCCCCCCCCCCCAAGTTAATCTATACCTTTATAATAAAATTCCAATAGTAATGTTGAGAAACTAAAACTTACTCTAAAATGAATGTGAAAGAATAAAAGGTCTATGAAAGCCAAGTCTATTTTGAGGGAAAATAAAAGTAGGGATACCTGTCCTACTGGTAGAACTGGCTCTACCACAAAGCCACCATAATAAAAAACATTTATGTTGCTGGCACTGGCACAAAGAAAAAGACCAGTGGAAGAGATTGGAGAGCTTAGAACTTAAGTACATACATGGGAACCTAATATGTGATAAAGGTGGCATCACAAAGCACTGAAAGATTGTTTTCCAGATGGTGATAGAAAAGGGAATTCACCATATGGAGAAAATAGCTGAATTTTTACTTGAAACCATGTTACAGGTGGACTCCAGATGGATTAAATACCAAAATGTGAAATTTAAATAAAGCTCATATAGGAACATATTTATTTATTACCTAGGAGTAAATACAGACTTCCTAAACAAGACTCTAAACTACAAGGCCAAAATTTAGGACATCTGCTTAATTAATGACATCACAAAGTTAACATTAAGGAAGGTGGTAAAATGGGAGACAGTATCTGCAATGTTTAATACAAACACAGAATAATGTCTAGAAAATACACAATTCCTGCAAACCACCAAGACAGGCAATCAAACAGAAAAAAATAGGCAAGGACATAAATACATACTGGGAGGAAGTATTTGCAGTGTTTAAAATTAACAAAGGATTAATGCAAGGGTCCTCAAACTTTTTAAACAGGGGGCCAGTTCACTGTCCCTCAGACGTTGGAGGGCCGGACTATAGTTTAAAAAAAAAATTAGTCGGCTGCTAAGCAACAGGCAGCGGCGGCAAAAACACCCGGCGGGCCGGATAAATGTTTTCGGTGGGCCGCATGTGGCCCGCGGGCTGTAGTTTGAGGATCCCTGGATTAATGTCTAGAATATACCAAGGATTACTACAAATCAAAACAGGAAAGCAAACAGAAAAATAGGCAAAGGTTATAGATATCTTAGTTTCACATAGTAAGTAGTCTATACAATTTCATATATAAAAATAAGTACAGAAAAAAAGGCTCTAATTTCATTGTAATCAGAAAAATGCAAATCAAACAACCAAGAGCTTTAGGGTGGTTGAAATGGATGAAGGGGATCAGAGGTACAAACTTCCAGTTTAAAATAAATAAGTCACAGGTATATAATGCACCACATGGGGACTATAGTCAATAATATTATTAACTTTGTATAATGACAGAGGGTAACTAGACCTATGGTGATGATCGTTGTGCACTGTATAGAAATATCAAATCATGATGCTGTACACCTGAAACCAATATAATGTTGTATGTCAGTTATCTACACTAATAAAAGAGAAACATGGTAATTAGCGTACGACCGCTACCCTTTTCATTGGCTAATCAGTGAGTATATGCAAATTAACTGTCAGCCAAGATGGCGGCCGACAGCCATGCACTGAAGCGAACAGGGAGGCTTGCTTGCTCCAGTGACTGCAGACTCCAACGTTCCCCGCCTGCCTTGCCGGCCTCTGACCTGGCAGTTTGAAACATTGTAACAAATATAGAAGCTAAACAAAACCCCAGAAACCAGCTTTCAGCCGCCGGGATCTCAGAGCTGCAGTTATACATTGTTTCGATTATAGAACCCAAACCAACCAGATACCAGCTTTCAGCAGCGGAAGCCTCAGAGCTAGAGCCAGAGCTAAAGCTGGCCCAGAATAAAAAAAAAAAAAAGAAAAAAAGGAGCAGTTGGGAGCTTCAGTCAACTGCCAGCCTGAAAGCAACCCTCAGCTCCTCACCCAGACTGGCCAGGCACCCCAGTGGGGACCCCCACCCTGATCCAGGACACCCTTCAGGGCAAACCAGCCGGCCCCCAGGCCTCTATTCTATATAGTAAAAGGGTAATATGCCTCCCAGCACCGGGATCAGCGGAGCCGCGAGGCCTCCTGGCACCGGATCAGCGTGACAGGGGGCAGCGCCCAAACCCCCTGATCAGCCCTGCTCTGTGTGTGACAGGGTGCAGCGCCCCAACACCCCCCCCCCCACAGGCCCTGCTCTGTGTGTGACAGGGTAGAGCCATAATCTCCCCATCGGCCCTGCCCTGAGTGTGAGAGTGGCGGCGCCCCAACCCCCTGATCGGCCCTGCTCTGTGGGTGATAGAGGGCGGTGCCCCAACCCCCTGATCCGCCCTGCTCTGTGGGTGACAGGGGGTGGTGCCCTAACTCCCCTATCGGCCCTACTCTGTGAGTGACAGGGGGGAGCTCCTCAACCCCCTGACTGGCCCTGCTCTGTGCGTGACAGGGTACGGAGCCCCAACCCCCCTGATGGGCCCTGCTCTGTGCGTGACAGGGGGCAGCGCCCCAACCCCCTGATTGGCCCTGCTCTGTTTGTGACGGGGTGGCGCCGCAACCTCTACATCAATCCTGCCTTGAGTGTGACAGGGGGCGGTGCCCCAACCCCCCAATCGGCCCTACCCTGAGCGTGACTGAGGGTGGCATCGCAACCTCCCACTCCGCCCTGCTCTGTGCATGACAGGGGGCGGCGCCCCAACTCCCCAATCAGCCCTGCTCTGAGCCCGACCAGGGGCTGCACCTAGGGATTGGGCCTGCCCTCTGCCACCCAGGAGCAGGCCTAAGCCAGCAGGTCGTTATCTCCCGAGGGGTCCCAGACTGCGAGAGGGCACAGGCCGGGCTGAGGGACCCCCCCCCCCCCCCGAGTGCACAAATTTTTGTGCACCGGGCCTCTAGTCTATATAATAAAAGGCTAATATGCAAATCAACCGAATGGCGGAATGGCCAGTCGCTATGATGCGCACTGACCACCAGGGGGCAGACACTCAATGCAGGAGCTGCCCACTGGTGGTCACTGCGCTCCCACAGGGGGAGCGCTGCTCAGCCAGAAGCCAGGCTCACGGTTGGCGAGCACAGTGAGGGTGGCAGCAGCCTCTTTCGCCTCCGCAGCAGGGGTCCCGGACTGCGAGCGGGCACAGGCCAGGCTGAGGGGCCTCTCCCCCCAGTGCACGAATGTTGTGCACCGGGCCTCGAGTACTTTAATAAAAAACAAACAAAAACAATAAAAGCAAAAAATAAGATATACCACTTTCCATCCATCAAACTGGCAAAAATAAGGAAGATGGATAACACCAAAGATTGGTGAGGATACTGATATGAGTTCTTGTGCACTGGCAATAATAGTACAACTATTCTTAAAAGTACTCTGGCAATACTTGGCAAAAATTGAACATGCCCATAGATATATGGCTCAGAGGAATATTCACACAATTATAAATTTCTTATTTTAGCATTTTTTTATGGTAATAGAGGTGAAGACCATCTAGGTTTCTATCTTTAAGTGACTGAATGAGTAAAACATGTTGAACCCACAGTAGTTATGTTCCTGGATTCTGGAGCTAGGCTGCCTGAGTTGAAATTCAGGCTCCACCATTTATTCGTTCTGACTCTGAATAATGGAAGTAGATAATTTTATTAACCAATGTCACCCCAATACATTAAAAAAAAAAAGAAGAATGGAAGTGGAAAATTTAAGTAACCTGTGTCTCACTCTCATCTATAAAATGAGAGTAATAATATTATCTACCTCATATGGTGGTTGTGAGAAATATGAGTTAAAACATTTAAAGCACCTACCACAGAGTTACGATTATTTAAATGTTAATATTACTGTTAATATGAAAGTATATGCAAGTTGGAAGTTAGTATATCACAAAAGGAATGTTAATTTTTAAAAGTAGGAAAAAGAACATTTATAGCACAATATCACTTATGTGAATTGAACATATTCTCATAACTCTACACATTTTATAAGATGGGCACCACAGATATACATCGAACATATCAAAATGGGTGCCTATAGGATACAAGGAATGAGAATAGAGCTTGAGAATAAAAGGGAAGACTACAAAACAAGAAAGGGGCTTTTCCTGAATCATTATGTTAATACTAGAGGCCCGGTGCTTGGATTTGTGCACTGGTGGGGTCCCTCGGCCTGGCCTGTGCCCTCTCGCAATCCAGGACCCCTCGGGGGATGTCGGATAGCCGGTTTCAGCCCGATCCCCGCAGGCCTGCTCCAGACAGGAGGGAGCCCAATCCTGTGCACTGAGAGTCTGTCCCCTGGTGGTCAGTGCACATCATAGGGACCAGTCGACCAGTTGTTCAGTCACTTGGGCTTTTATATATATAGATACTGTGAAAGGAGGAACAAGATTTATCCACTTACACAATCTATAACTGAGGGGGAAAACCAACTATCTTTAAGACATTTACAGAAAGCCAAGAAAAGGACCCCAAAGCCAGAGAAATGACCAACCAACTAACTTGGCAGTCACCCCATCTTAGAACTTATCATTAGGTGAGATATTACTACCCCTACTGTGTAAGGCAGAAATAGGTTTTCTGTTACATGTAGCCCAAAGCATCTTAACAGAGTATTCATGTAATCTTTTAAACTGAGGTATAAACAGAATTATGATTTATCCATATGTAGCTCAGCTGGGGTGTTGTCTAAATGGAGATCCCAAAAGAAAATGAAAATGTTGAGTAACCTACTGTTTTTAGCAAGCCAAACTCTCTCCAGTGTATTAAAAACTCTGTAAGCCCTGGCCAGTGTGGCTCAGTTGATTGAGAATTTTCCTGTTTACCGGTTCAATACCTGATCAGGGCACATACCCAGATTTCAAGTTTGTGTACAGGAGGCAACTGATCAATGTCTCTCTCACACCAAGGCAACCAACAGTTTCTCACATCAATTTTTTTTCTCTCTCTCTCAAGTCAATAAAAACATATTTTACAAAAACAACTCTGTAGATATTAAAATGATCAACATTTATCCCACTAAGACGTTACTCTAAAAGAATCCATTAAAAGTCAAATAAGTGGGAAAAATTACATAAAATCTTCTCTTTTTTTAAAATATATCTTATTGACTTTTTACAGAGAGGAAGTGAGAGGAATAGAGAGTTAGAAACATCGACCAGCTGTCTCCTGCACACCTCCCACTGGAAATGTGCCCACAACCAAGGTACATGCCCTTGACCGGAATCGAACCCAGGACCCTTCAGTCCGCAGGCCAATGCTCTATCCACTGAGCCAAACATAAAATCTTCTTACAAATTAATAAAGATGAGCAATGAAGAAAAGGGAATTTACATAAGAAAAAAATGCCCAGTAAAGATAAAAATTTAAACGTCACTGATGAATACTTTGAAAATTAAGATTTCATAGCCACACCAGTTTTGCCAACAATGTGGGAAACTTCATTTACAGCTGGTAGGAGTGGAAACCGGGACATTTCTGGAAGGCATTTGGCAATGCATGGCAGAAGTCTTAAAACAGTGCATGTAGCCCAGCCGGCGTGGCTCAGTGGTTGAGCATCATCTTATGAACTAGGAGGTCACAGTTCGATTCCCGGTCAGGGCACATGCCGGGATGCAGGCTCAGTCCCCGGTGTGGAGCATGCAGGAGGCAGCTGATTGATGATTCTCTCTCATCACTGATCTTTCTATCTCTCTCTTCCTCTCCCTTCCTATCTGTAATCAATAAAAATATATTTTTAAAAAATAGTGCATGTAGTGCATATTCTTTGACTCAGCAGTTCCCTAGAATTTAAAGAATAATCGTAGATGTCAACAAAGATTTAATTAAAAGCACTAGCATTGCAGGACTGTTTAGAAAAGCAAAGCATTGGGATCAAAGTAAAAATCCCAAAGTAGGGGAATCAATGTAGTTATAGAAAATCCGTATGCCAGAACCGGTTTGGCTCAGTGGATGGAGCGTCGGCCTGCAGACTCAGGGGTCCCGGGTTCGATTCCGGTCAAGGGCATGTGCCTTGGTTGCAGGCACATCCCCAGTGGGGTGGCGTGCGGGAGGCAGCTGATCGATGTTTCTCTCTCATCGATGTTTCTAACTCTCTATCCCTCTCCTTCCTCTCTGTAAAAAATCAATAAAATATATTTAAAAAAGAAAAAATCCATGTGATGGGATATAATTAGCAATTAGAATTCTCAGTATTTAAATATCCACTCTGCTGATTAGTATCTGTATAGCTCAGGGAAAGCTAGTTAATCTCTCTGCATTTCAGTTTCCCTGTTTATAAAACAGGTCTAATGTGAAGATTAATTAACATACATAAAGCACTTAGGATAGTGTTGACATATGTAAGAACTCAATAAATGAGTTTTGTGTTTGTTTTTATAGAAGGACACCGTAGCCTAATATCCTAGAAAGATGTTAATAATAAACAAAAAAGGTTATAAACCAGTATGTACAGAGTATTTTTGTAAAATAAGTGTATCTCATATACATAGATTTACAAAAATAAACACTAGGAAGATATAGTATACAGAAATAGAAATAGTACATCTCTTTCAATAATAAAATTACAGGTTATTTTTCTTATTTTTGTATTTAAAAATTTTTCAACAACAAACACATGCTTTTATGAGAGGTAAAAACGATCATCTGTACCAAAATTAAAACTTAAAACTGTCAGTTTTTTAACTCCAAATAATAATGAATCCGTCCCAAACTAGCAGAGTAATTGGGTAGAGTCAGAAATATAGACATTTCCCTTCATAGCCTTTATTACCACATAATCTGAGCTCAGTCTTATTTTACAAACCTTATACACAAATGGCAAAAACAATTAAGAGATCTTTCTTTCTAGAAGTTAATTTATTCTCATTTCCTCTCTTTATGCAGAAGGATTAAATAGATTCTCCATGTTTTCCTGAGCCTTTAATTTAGAAAAGCTGTCACAAAAGTGAACTTGCCACATGAGGAAAACAGAAAAGAACCAATTAAGTTTTTACTGTCCTCCTTCCTGAGGGAAGAATGCCTGGCTGGCAGTAGTGAAATGGGACAATTATAATGTCTTTTTTGTAACAGGGGAAGATAAGCCCCAATGGTGGACAGATTGTCTTAGTCACATGAGCCGTTTGGGGTCTATTTTCTCTAGGTGAACTAGAGGTTTTAGCTGCTCTGCAAAGTTCCTCATGTCATCAGAGACCATGTCCTGCCCAGCTGGTGCAACAACACTTAGTTCCACAAGATAGGAGAGTGACAAGGCCTCCGTGCTGTCTGTGCTTCCAGGCACCAGGATACGGAAGATCTTGTACACCATAATCTTCATGATGCCCTTACGGAACAAGTGTCCCTTGGCTACAAACTCATGGTCCATGCGGAAGCCCATTTCCATCAGGAAGTCAGTGAGGTTCTCAGATGTTGCAATGTCCACGCAGTTCCTCACCAGGGCATGGCGGTTCTTGTCTCCCACTTCAGGCTGTCCCAGGTAGCGTAGATGCCAGGGTGCGCCTGCCCTATCCATAGAGCGCCGGGCCCTTAGAACAAATGGGCTGGCCTGCTGGCCTTTAAGGAGGAATACCATCTCATGGTCCAGGAAAGTCTCAGGTTCCATGTTGTCACACAAACCACGAAGGCGATGGATAAGGCTTTCCAAGCTGTGATCTAAAACGCTTCCTTAGGAAGGAAAAAGCACTATTGAGTCCCATCTTTCATTTTGGGGAATGGAATTAGTAAAAGATTTAAAAAACGTAAATGAAGCCAAAACCGGTTTGGCTCAGTGGATGGAGCGTCGGCCTGCGGACTGAAGGGTCCCGGGTTCGATTCCGGTCAAGGGCATGTACCTGGGTTGCAGGCACATCCCCAGTGGGAGATGTGCAGGAGGCAGCTGATCGATGTCTCTCTCTCATCGATGTTTCTAACTCTCTATCTCTCTCCCTTCTTCTCTGTAAAAAATCAATAAAATATATTTAAAAAAAAAACGTAAATGAAAAAAAAATAAATAAATAACGTAAATGAAACAAACAGTTTAGTGCAGTGTTTTGTAAAGCATAGGCCTAATATATGAGATTTTATAGGGATTATGCTGCCAAGGTATTGCATAACATGAAAAAGTTAATCCCTTGTCAATGTTTTGCCTTGTCTTGTTTGGTACTAGAAAGTCTTTAGGCCTTCTCTAACAATGCTAATCTCCAGCAGGCTTGGGACACAAAATCTCTGTCTCTTGATCTAGAAGATGGAGCTGATAACAGTATCATAGAATTACCATATAATCTAGTAAGCTCACTTCTAGGTATATATCCAAAAGAATTCTTAGCAGGATCTTGATGAAGTATTTGCATGCCCATGTTGAATACAGCATTATTCACAATAACCAAGAAGTGGAAACATCCCAAATGTACATCAACAGATGAATGGATAAAAAAATGTGGTATGTACATAAAATTATTCAGCCTTAAATAAGGACATCTTGTCATCTATTACAATATGGATGAACCTCTAGTACATTATATTAAGTGAAATAAGCCAGTTGTAAAAAGACAAAAACTGTATGATTCCACTCATATAAGGTATCTATCTAAAGTGTCAAAATCAGAAACAGAAAGTAGAAAGGTTGCCAAGGGCTGGGGTAAGGAGGAAGGGAAATGAGTGTTTAATGGGTATAGAGTTTCAGTTCTGCAAGAAGAAAAAGTTCTAGAGATCAGCTGTACAACAATGTGAATATACTTAACACTACTTAAAAATGTTTATGATGGGAAATTTAATTTTGTGTTTGTGACCATAAAAATTTTTTTTTAAGTCTATTGGCATGCAGAAACTATGCAGGCTGCCTTTGTAAAACAGCGTGTTGTCTCCACAGAAGCTGAACAGAAGAGGGGAAACTGGTAATCCAAGCTCCCTGGTTCACTCACCCTGCAGCAGGTACTCCATCATGTTAATGGTGCCCCCGGTAACAGGCATCATCGTGACGGGGGGTGCCTCCATGGTGCCTGGTTAAGTTGAAGAACTCGGACTGGATTCGGCGTCCCCAATCAAGTAAAGCACAGGATAGACCTGGAGAAGAGTTACACTTGTTAATACATCAGAGATGTGGAGACACCAGATGTGCTTATGTCACTGACCTTGACATAAAAAAAAAAAAAAGGTTCATCATCCATTCAGAGCTTTCTGAGTAACTGCCATAGGCCAGTTGCAGGAACCGATGATACAGAAATATACAAAGGAGACCTGTTCCGGGAGTCACAGCATCATATTCTAGTCTCAGGGTCTGAAACCTCGAAGTTTTCCGTGTGATCTTCAGGAAGTCATCAAACCTCTCCCTCAACGTCTTCCTTACGAAATGGGGCCAACGACATTGAAGACCCCCAAAGCGCTGTTGCTCAGACAGCACAGTGAACATGCAGTAACATTCAGAAGAACTGAATGGTGGCGGAAGGGACTTGTTCAACTTACCGGTGAGGATACTGAGATTCGGAGAGGGAACTAGGGCACACAGCAAGTCGCGGCAGAGGCCGGACCAGAGGACGATCCCGGCCTCCCGCCACTGAAAACCCTTTAGAGCAGCCGGCGGAAGCGTGTAGGTGCTCCTCCGCCGGCACCGGAACCCGCGTCCGCGTGCACCTCCGCGTGCGCTGCAGCCCTCTCCCACGCGAGGAGCTACGTCCACCCGAGCATCGCGGAGCTTCGGAGAAACACTTGGCCCCCAGCCCTAAAGTTACAGCGCCCTGTACAGGGTAACACTTCCTCCTCCTTTTCCCGCTTCCGCCACACAGCCGCCCGCGCCGTACGGGTACCGAGAGGGCTTAAAAGTCGCGCCTCCGCCCGGCGAGCAGAAGCGCATGCGCGGAGTGCGCTGCCGTCGGAAAGATGGCGGCCTCCTCTGGAGCGTGACGGCGGGGGGGCGGGGGGTGGGCGGGCTGACGTCATAGGCGCGCCTCCCGGAAAATATTTGTTTTTTTCTCCCCGAGTTCCACGACACGGGGATGTTTTTGTCTAGAAAATCTCTTGGAACTGACGGGGAAAGAGAGCCTGGGGCAGGGCACTGCAGACAAAGGAGGAGAGACGTAAGACACTTCCTGTTGGGGACCTGAAGGTGAAAATTAAAAGACCCCTTTACTGCTTAGCATCATGTTACGAACAATTAGGGAGCTCGGCAATATACGTAATATTTGTTTGCTGGGTATACTTTACTTCAATTTAAAGGTGCAGGGAGGTAAGTAAATTCAAGAAATATTTATTGAACGAAGTTTACCTGTAAAGTGGGCACTAGAGTTGGGTGAATGAGGCACTCTCCTACATAGAAAACTGTAGCGGCGGTTCTCAACCTGTGGGTCGCGACCCCTTCGGCGGTCGAACGACCCTTTCACAGGGGTTGCCTAAGACCATTCTGCATATCAGATATTTACATGACGATTCATAACAGTAGCAACATTACAGTTATGAAGTGGCAACAAAAATAATTTTATGGTTGGGTCGCAACATGAGGAACTGTATCTAAAGGGCCAGAAGGTTGAGAACCACTGCGTGTTAGGGGGACACCAGGAATCTCAGTAACTAAGAGAAATAATATTTCAATGCAATATTTTGCTAATTTAATACAAAGGGATCCTTAATAAACAAAATATCAAAAATTTAAAATTGATCTTCACAGCAGCCTGATGAGCCAAGTGCAGTTATTACTGTAATTTTACAGATGGGGAAACCTAGGCAAGAGAACTTAATAACATGCAAGGAGTGGAGAGCCAGGGATACAGATATAAGCTGCTGACTTCAGAGCCCACCTCTTAATTATGCCACAATCTGCCATTTCTAGCCCTGACCAGTGTGGCTCAGCTGCTTGGGTAGATCCCCAGTAGGGGGCGTACAGGAGGCAGCCATCATGTTTCCCTTTTTCCCTCTCTAAAAATCAATTTAAAAAACCTTTAAAAACAGTAACAACAACAAAACCCTGCCACTTCTAGTTCTAGTCCCCCCACTGTAACCAGTACTACTTTTCATTCATTTGTGTGTTTTTAAAATTATTTTTATTGATTTCAGAGAGGAAGGGAGAGGAAGAGAGAGAGAGATAGAAACATCAATGATGAGAGAGAATGATGGATTGGCTGCCTCCTGCATGCCCCACACTGGGGATTGAGCCCACAACCAGGGCATGTGACCTCCTGGTTCATAGGTTGAAGCTCAACCACTGAGCCACGGTGGCTGGGCTCGCGTACTTTTTTTTAATTGAATATTTCTTGAAAGTCTAGTGTGCTTTAGCTATTGACTTCGTCTCTGCCCTCAAAAGAGTTTATTAAACAAAGACAGTACCATGTGGTTGATTCAATGGGACATAAACAGTTCAGCTGTTTCAGAAGCAATCAGGACTCTTGATTCATCTTGGGGGCATAAAGAAGGATTCCCAGTAAAAGTAATTAATGCCCAAAGTAACTTCAAGGAACAATAGTGTCAGCCAGATAAAGGAGGAAAGGGACTTCCAGGTAATGGGAACAACATTTACAAAGGTAATTGAATTAAATAGAATTGGGACATAGAATTTGAGGTTGGGAGGGGTAAGAAATGTCTGGAGAAGGGGTCAGGCCCAGATCCTGGAGGACTTTACATGTCAGACTAACGCAGAGATGTGAACTTTAAAAGGATCACTCTGGCGCTCCCTTGGAATATCCAGTTGGTTGAGCATCGTCCTGTGCATGGAAAGGTTGCCTGTTTGATTCCCCATCAGGGCACATACCTGGGTTGTGGGTTCCATCCCCCAAGTGGCAGTGTTCAGCCAGAATTCAGGGGAGAGAGAGCTGGGCTAGAGGTAGAGATTGCATAGACAGAGCTTCATAAATGGTAGCTAAAGGCATGAGAATAAATGAGATCATCCTGAATAAAGTGTAGAATAGGAAGAAAAGATGGCTAAGAGCTGGACTTTGCAAAAGACTCTGACAGTTACTAGAGCCGCATATACCCCAGGGCTCAGGATATGCCCTCTGGTCAGCTTGGTGATTCACAATATTGGGCAGACTGACAAGCTCTCAGTGCAGTAATTAGTGATTAGAGGAGGCTGTAAAATTGCTGGGCTCTCTTTTCCTATTCAGACACAAACTTCAGAGTGGAAAGCTCAGTGAATTATGAGTCCTTAGAGGCATCATAGTATTATTCAAATTTTAGCTGGCATTGTGAAGTAGGGTTAAAATTTTTAAAAAGGTAAGAAATGGGTGAACAATATAGTAAAATTTGGACAAGGCCTAGGAGTTATAGGAATAAGTTTCTCTGATAAGGATGTGAGGTCTGGAGCTTAGAATGGGGCTCACTTCTGTTCTCTACCACTACCCAGCTATGCAGCCTTGGGCAATTCACTTCCCCTCTATGAGTCTCAGCTTCCTTTTTTGTAAAATAGAGATTTAACAAACTTTCTAAGGTGGAGGTTGCAAAAATGAGATGTTTATGAAACTCTTAGCATAGTGCCTGGCTTATTGTAAGCAATAAATAAATGGTAGCTATCCTATATAATAAAAGGCTAACATGCAAATTGACCAACCAGCAGAACCACCGGTCACTATGACGCGCACTGACCACCTGGGGGCAGACGCTCAACACAGGAGCTGCCCCCTGGTGGTCAGTGCACTCCCATAGGGGGAGCACCACTCATCCAGAAGCCGGGCTCATGGCTGGCTAGCACAGCGGTGGTGGCGGGAGCCTCTCCCACCTCCGCAGCAGTGCTAAGGATGTCCAACTGTGGCTTAGGCCCACTCCCCGCAGGAAGCGGGCCTAAGCCATCAGTTGGACATTCCCTGAGGGCTCCTGGACTGCGAGAGGGTGCAGGCCGGTCTGAGGGACAAATTTCGTGCACCGGGCCTCTAGTTATTATAATATTTTATATCTCTAATTTGAGCAAGTACATTCTGTCTTACTGAATATATTATGTGCATGTCTCTTCTCCTTGGATAGATTGTAAACATCTTGGAATGGAGGAGTCATGTATGTTCTTTATATATGTGTGTCTTAGCACAGGCTAGTATAACAAAATACCACAAATTAGGTGGCTTTTAAATAATGGAAATTTATTTTCCTTGTTATTACAATTAATGGCAGCAAAGGAGGAGAAAAGTTCAGACATTAATGCGTCTCAGCCAATCACTAGACTGGCTTAAAGGTGTAGGATCAGCCAAAACCAGTTTGGCTCAGTGGATAGAGCATCGGCCTGCGGACTGAAGGGTCCCAGGTTCGATTCTGGTCAAGGGCATGTACCTGGGTTGCAGGCACCCCAGTAGGGAGTGTGCAGGAGGCAGCTGATCGATGTTTCTCTCTCATTGATGTTTCTAACTCTCTATCTCTCTCCTTTCCTCTCTGTAAAAAATCAATAAAATATATTAAAAAAAAAAAAAAGGTGTAGGATCAGTTCTTGGCCAGCCTTCTTCAGGACAGCAGACCATCAACGTGGATTGCAAGGCACACATACATAGTTCCTGCATCAGCTCTCTAGAATGACCTTATGGATAAAAAGATCTACCCCTAGTATTGGTATGCAATGCTAGGCTCTCACCTTTAGTGTTGCAAACTAATATTTCCCCAGGAATGAGCTGACATTGAGTGCTTCCTATATGCATAGCCCTATGTGAAAGGTATAACTGCTTTTCAACCTAATTATCTCCAGCAATCCTCCACTCAGAATTCTCATTATGCCTACATGATCTGCCCCCATCACCTGTTTCCTCTTTGACCATATTCCAACCATCCCCATCTGTGCCTGCTCACTCCCCATCCACTCAGGTCTAGCCACTCTGTTCTCATGGCTCCTATTTGAACAAGTCAAGGATGCTCCCATTTTAAGTGTTTTGTACTTATGGTACAGTCTGCCTGGAACTCTCCTTTTTCACTGAACTGCAGCATTCACTCCCGTGCTTCCTTCTGGTCTCTGCTCAAATCTTTCTTAGAGAGGCCTTCCCTGGCCACCTCTTTCAAATTGTAGCCCACTCCCTCCCTGCCCCCGACCCCCGTACTCTGCTGTATTTTGACTCGGTGACACAATGCCTGGATGAGAAGTAAACTTCCTTCCAGTGGAAATACTAAAGCAGAGATTATGGTAGAAGAATTCTTCCCTAGACTGGGAAACTGAACTATTACATTGTCTTAGTTCTTACTAGTACATACTCTCCATTCTAAGTCACGGCATTTACTTAATAACAGAGTTTCAGGCAATTGAGAAACACCTCCATATACATGTACATATGTATTACCAGACAAGGCCTAATAAACGTGGACACAAAGTACATGTTAGAGTTGAAAAAATATGGTAGTTGAACATTAGGATTTCATAATTCATAGAGATACCTAGTTTAGTAATTCTTCACCTTTGGATTTTTTCCAATTATGAAAATGACAGCATCATTATTAATAGTAACTACTAAGAGCAAACACCCAATGACAAGTAAATGATACAGTTCTTGCTCTCAAGGAGTTTGGTTTCTGAGAGACAGGTAAGACATGCCAGATAATTTTGTGCCTAGTAGTCTTCATCGGCTGCTGACTCAAGAGTTACCTCCCTACCCAGTATGACAGGCAGCATCAGCCATTTCACCCTTTTATTCATCTTAAGGCAGGGACCTATGCAAGTCTGGCAGAAAGGTAATTGACCTATTTACTTGCTCTTTTCCACTTAGCCCAACCAGCCCGACCCAGCCTCTGGTTGACCAGGTGTTGAGGTGCCTCAAGGGGGATAGACTATAATAGTTAATGTATTACACATATCCATCAAAGATTAACGATGAGCTCTGTTTTAGCTGAACTGTAACTGTCTGTTTGGGTTTCTCCCCTCCCCGGTCTGTCTGGGGAAGTCAGTGTTGTTTTCTGTCTAAAGATAATTAACCCAGTGGTTCTTGAATTTCCTAGATGGAGGCCCTTCGGATAGCTCCCCTTTAGTGCATGCTTACTGGGGACCATAACAGCTCTGGGGCAAGCACTTTCTGTGAATCTGGATCATTCATTTACTTATACCAGCCTTCTGAAGCATGTGGCGTTTTCTAGTCTCATAGCTGCAAGAATTGTGTCTGTCCTGCAGTATGTTTGTCAGTGAAAGGATTTGTTTCTGGTCCCTTTCATCATCATTAACCCCTTCCTTGGGCCATATACCAGGGCTGGGCAAACTTTTTGACTCGAGGGCCACAATGGGTTCTTAAACTGGACCGGAGGGCCGGAACAAAAGCATGGATGGAGTGTTTGTGTGAACTAATATAAATTCAAAGTAAACATCATTACATAAAAGGGTACGGTCTTTTTTTTTTTTTTTTTTAGTTTTATTCATTTCAAACAGGCCGGATCCGGCCCGCAGGCTGTAGTTTGCCCACGGCTGTCCTATACCATCATCTATACTATCAACTCAAACAGTTCCTGGGGGAGACTCTTTGTACAGTCCAAAGGAGATGAAGAAGACTGCATGGAGAAGCCGAAGGGCATGGGGTAGCATGCTAGTGTGTAGTGTTTAAGATGGGCCATGGAGTCAGGCTGACTGGGTTAACATTTCTGTCACTGTCTAGCCATGTAAGCTTGGGCAAGTGACTTTGCCTCTGTGAACCTCATATTCTCAGCTCTCCAATATGGAGAATACTAGTACTTCCCGCTAAGGTTGTTATGAGGATTTGACTGATACATGTGACACAGAGCAAGTATCATTAAAAAGTCAAACTATTCCCAATATTGTGGGATTTGGACTCTACAAAATGTGGGTTAAAAACAAACAAACATGCCCTAACTGGTTTGGCTCAGTGGATAGAGCATCGGCCTGTGACTCAAGGGTCCCAGGTTCGATTCCGGTCAAGGGCATGTACCTTGGTTGCAAGCACATCTCCAGGAGGAGGTGTGCAGGAAGCAGCTGATGATGTTTCTCTCTCATCGATGTTTCTAACTCTCTATCCCTCTCCGTAAAAAATCAATAAAATATATTTAAAAAAAACAAAAAAACAAACAAACATGGGCCATGTCCTGACTCAGCTACATGCAGGTGTGTGGCCTTGACCTAGTCACTTAATTTCTCAGAGTCTGTTTCTTACTCTGTAAAACAGGAAGATTTTCTACTTAATAGGAATGCTGTGAAGAGTACAGATGGTTTATACATGTTTAGCATATGATAGGTGTTTTTATTTTTTTAAAGAATGTTCTCATTTTATTTATTTATTTTTGTTATCCTCACCCAAAGATATTTTTCCATTGATTTTTAGAGAGAGTGGAAGGGAGGGGGAGAAACAGAGAGGAACATCAATGTGAGAGAGACACATCTATTGGTTGCCTCCCATACATACCCTGACCAGGGCTGAGATGGAGCCTGCAACTGAGGTATGTGCCCTTGACTGGAATCGAACCTGGGACCATTCAGTCTGAGGGCTGACACTGTATCTACTGAGCCAAACTGGCTAGAGCTGTAATAGGTGTTTTTAGATACTGCCTCAAGTAGCTTGTCTGGAGAGGCAGGATGTAACCATTAAAGAGAGAACTAATGAAAAAATGTTAAGGAGAATTGGCATGTCTCTATATGAACATAGCCAGGCAATCTGTAGAATACAATCCAGTCAACACTTAACTGTGTGTCCTTTGTAGGCCAGGCATTATTCTGGACTCTTGAACTATAAGAATAATCATGACAGCCCTGGCTGGGCAGCTCAGTTGGTTAGAGTGTCGTACCAATAGGCCAAGGTTTCGGGTTCAGTCTTCAGTCAGGGTACATACAAGAATCAACCAATGAATGTATAAATAAGTGGAACAACAAATCAATGTTTCTCTAAGATCAATTTTAAAAATCAAGAAAAAAAATCATGACAGCCTAAATTCTTCCCTTGATAGAGCCTACATTTTAGTAATAAAATATTAGCATTGAAAATGGTTACAAAAGAAAAATGTGAAAAATGCTTACAATGTCAACTAAAAAAGGCAATTACAAAGTCACATGTGCAATATGACTTTAACTATATAGTCTCCAAAACATCTGAGCATAGAAGAAAGAAATGAAACATCCTAATGCTAACAATAATTGTCTTTGTTTGGTTAATGAGGCAAGAGATTATTTTTCCTCCACTTGTCTCTGTTTTCCAAATTTTTGATGAGTATGTGTTACTTAAAAAACAAAACAAACCAAAAAAACAACTTAAAACAGCCCAGCCAGTGTGGCTCACTATTTGAGCGTCAAACCAAGAGGTCACCGAACATGCCCTGGTTTGGGGCTCAATCCCCAGTAGGAGGCATGCAGGAGGCAGCTGTTTGATGTTTCTCATCTATGTTTCTATCTCTCTATCCTTCTTCCTTCCTCTCTCTCTCAAATCAATAAAAACATTTTTAAACACTTAAACCAATTGTCCATTTACAGGTACATGGATAAACAAATTATAATATATCCATACAATGGAATGTTATTCAGCAATAAAAAAGAACAAACTACTGATATATGCAACATGATAGATTAATGTTACATTCTAAGTGAAAGAAGACAGACACAAAAAAATATATCGTTTGTGATTCCATGTATGTGATGTTCTAAAGCAGATAAAACTAACCTATAGTGAAAGCAATTAGGTTTCTGCTTGCCTGGAGTGAGGAATGGGAAAGATTGATTGCAAAGGGGCACAGGGAACTTTTTGGGAAAATGGAAATATTCTATATTTTGATTGTGGTGGTGATTACTCAGGTATGTATATTTGTCAAAACTCATCAAGCTGTACATTTAAATTGGTATAAATAAAATTGATTAAAATAATGAAAAAATTACAGTTATTTTCTGGTTACAAAAGCCTTACATGCGCAGCGTAAGAAATTATAACTTTTTATTTTTTACTTTTTAAAAATATGTTTTTATTGATTTCAGAGAGAGGAAGGGAGAGGGAAAGAGGGCTAGAAACATCAATGGTGAGAGAGGATCATTGATCAGTTGCTCCTGCATGCCCCCTATTGGGGATTGAGACAGAAACCCGGGCATATGCCCTGACCAGGAAGCTAACCATGACCTCCTGGTTCATGGGTTGACGCTCAACCACTGAGCCACACCAACTGGGTAGAAGTTATAATGTTTTAGAAAAAAATTCTAATATTTAGAACAAAATTCCTTCCTACATTTTGAAAAATTGGAAGGTCACTCTAAGCACAGGGTTGGTACACAATAAGTATTGATAAATAAAAAAAAAAAACAGAGTAAGAGATAATTAACTCCATTAGGAAGCAGAGAAGAGTGAATAGAATGGAACACCCAATAAGATCTGTAAATCTAAGTGAAACCCTGCTGGAGGATGAGGATGTCAGGGATGATAGGACATGTGTGACCTCTCTAAGACCCTAACAGGTTTGGAAAGAAGGGAGAAAAAAGGCCAGAACAAGGGAACTGATAAGGATTTGTGTTTGGTTGGCTTTTCCATTTGTTCTGAGGGTTTTCTCTTCCCATTTCATTGAGGAAAGAATGAGAATGTGGCCATGGTAAATATCATAATGGCAGAGAAAAGCTGAGAATAAGTGAAGGAGGAAATGGGCACAGTGGTATGTCCTGCAACTGGATTGCTGCTATTATAGTCATCCCAATTTTATGGATGTGAACATGGGTCAGTGCAAGTCATGAAAAAATTGTAAGCCAAAGCTGAGACTTCCTGATAAAGCACCAAGTTAGAAGAATTCTTCATCAGTGTTTTCTGCTCTTCGCCCAGAAGAAGCAAGAATGGGCTATGTAGGGAACAGAGACCGTGTCTAATGGGTGACTTAGGGAAAGACCTTATAATATGAAGTCATAGGATAAGAAACTTAAAAGTGAGCTTTCAGCCCCTTGGTCTAGCTCCCTCTCCTCCACCCCAAAGAATACAGAGGGAAACCAAGGTCCAAGGAGCAGAAGGGACTTACCTAAATGACTCAGCGTGGAATGGCAAGCCCTGAGCAGAATTGTTCTTGCTATTTCATTCTGTACCCTAGCTCTTTAGTCATACAGACTTAGGGTTGGTTCTTGATCCTGTACTAACTAGTTATGTGAAAACAACATCTCTGATGCTCAGTATGTGCATTTGTAAAAGAAATAATAGCATCTACCTCATTGGCTTGTGGTAAAAGCTAAATTATATAGTGTATGTAGGATGCACAATAATTTAAATATGTATACATTTCTCACTTTACAGATGAGGAACTGAGGCTTGTTGAAATTTCCTTTGGTTCAGGATTGTAGCTAAAGTCAAAAAAGAGAGCCTAGAGCCCTAGCTGGTATGGCTCAGTTGGTTAAGCATCGTCCCGTAGACCAAAAGGTCACCCAGTTTGATTCTGGGTCAGGGCACATGGCCTGGGTTGTGGGCTCCATCCCCAGTAGGGGGCATACAAGAGGCAACCCGTTGATGTTTCTCTCTCACACTGATGCTTCTTTCCCTCTCCCTCTCTCTAAAAATCAATGAAAAAAATATAGTATATATAATATATATCCCACGTTCAAAGTCTGTTAAATCGAGTTGTTTATCCATATCGTCAGAAAAAAAAAATCACTTGTACTGTTGTGGTAAACAGCCTGCTTCTCTATTTATAATGGTCTGGCTCTCTAGCAACTTCAGCGTGAAATTATAGCTAATTTGCCTACAAATGTCAGGTGGTCATAATAATCTGGCCACTCAATGTATATATTTAAAAACATCTTAATTTCATATTTAAAAAAGAGAGAGAGAGAGAGAGAGCTAGAAGAAATGGAAGAAACTTCTGCGTGAGGATTGGGTGGGCACAGGGTGAGCCAAGCTCTCCTTGCACCTGTCTATCCAGGAGCTCAAGAAGACACTAGTCACAGTGACCTTCCCTGCCTCTGCCACCTCAGTGCACAAACAGGTTGTGAAACAACCTGGGCAGTGACTCAGCCGGAGGACCTGCTCTGCTGGTCAGTGCGGGCAGGCTGGGGCTGTTTGGTTGAGTCTTGAAAGGACATCATGTCTAACAAACACATTGCTTGTCAAATCCCTGACAGGGGTACCAAGCACAAACTGTGAACTCTGGTCCCTAAGGCGTCACAGATGACTGAACTGGGGTGCCTAAGTTGTTTACATCTCTTGGTTGTTATTCTGGTCTAACAACTGTCCAGGACAATGTCAGGAAGAGGGGAGTGTGTTAGAGGCCGGGAAGCGCCTACTTCTCAAGAGGCTGCTTGACACGGTGACCAGGGCCTGGACTTCTGGTGTCCACATTGTGCAGACCTGTGTTCCGATCCTGGCTTTGCTGTTTGTTGTGTTTGTGACCTTGGGCAGATGGTTTACCCTTGCTAAGTTTCAATTTCCTTATTCTACAAAATGCCCACCTTGCAAAATTGTCTTTTAGAGATAAAAGATGTAAATATCCTGGAACATAGAAAACTCTTCATAAATTGTTAGTTAGGATCCTGTGCCCCCTTTTCCACTCCAAACCGAAATCGCACCTCCTGAGCTAAGGGTTTATGGTGCAGTGGCACTTTCCCACTTAGCTAGACGTGGTGGGAAAGCAACCCGTACCATTATCATATACTATATACATGCCCCAGGCTGGTTGTATCATTGCTATTCTATTGATTCCAATATTTATTTTCTAATATTGAATGAGAAAGACATTTTAAATTAAGGGGTATGGTAGACTGATAATTGGCCCCCGAAGATAACCAGATCCTAATCTCAGGTACCTATGAATGTTACCTTATAAGAGACTTTGTAGATTTGATTAAGTTCAGGATATTGAGATGGAGAGGTTATCCAGGTATGTCCTCCCCCCACCCCTCCCCGCCCCCAAGCCCTTGGGAACCACCAATCTGTGTTCTGTCTCTGTGAATTTATCTATTCTAAGTGTTTTAAGTGAATAGAATCATAAAATATATGGCCATTTGTGTCTGACTTCTTTCACATAGCATAATACTTTTCGAGGTTTATCCATGTTGTAGCATGCAAACTTCATTTCTTTTCATGGTTGAGTAATATTTTTATTATTATATTTTCAAATATATTTTTATTGATTTTAGAGAGGCAGGGAGAGGGAGAGAGAGAGATAGAAACATCAATGATGAAAGAATCATTTATCCGCTGCCTCCTGCACACCCCCTACTGGGGATTAAGCCTGAAACCCGAAACCCAGGCATATGCCCTGACCGAGAATCAAACAGTGACCTCCTGGTTCATAGGTCAGTGTTCAACCACTAGTCACACCAGCCGGGCAGTAATATTTTATTATATGTGTATATACACAATTCGTTTATCCAGTCATTCATTGATGTATACCTGGAACCATACAGTATGTAATCTTTTGTGACTGGCTTCTTTCACTTACTATAATGTTTTTATTCCACCTATAATGTATCAATACTTTACTCCTTTTTATTGCTGAGTAATAGTCCATTATGTGGATATATATCACAAGTATTAATTTTTATAATTAATGAAACAACGACAGCCTTGATTAATTTTCCTATTGCTGTTGTAACTATCACAAAGTTAGTGGCTTAAAACAACAGAAATGTACAGTTCTGGAGGCGAGAGGTCATAGATGAGTTTCATGGGGCTAAAATCAAGGTGGCAGAACTGGTTCCTTATGGGGGCTTCAGGGGAGAATTCATTTCTTGCCCCTTCCTACTTCTGGTGGCTGCTCAGATTCCTTGGCTTGCAGCCATAAAAAATTAGACAATATATATAATCAAAATGAAGAAAACACTTTCAACAGTTATAATTCTACCACTCTTGGACACTCATATCCATTTCTGTGTTTTTAGCTGCAAGTGAAATAAAAAAAACAACCACAATGAGATACCACTTCAAATGCACCAAATTGACTATAATTTGAAAAATGAGAAATAACAAGTGTTGGTGAGGATGTGGAGAAATTTGAAACCCTCATACATTGATGGTGGGATTGCACTGTGGTTCAGCCTCTGTGGAAAACAATTTAGCAGTTCCTCTAAAAGTAAAAGATAGGAGTACCATATGACCCTGAACTTTCACTCCTATATACCCAAAATAACTAAAAACAGGCACTCAAACAAGTACATAGACACATATGTTCATAGCAGCATTATTCACAGTAGCCAAAGATGGAAACACCCAAGTGTCCATCAGTGGATGACTGGACAAACATATTGTGTATATACACATTCAATAAAATATTACTCAGCTATGGAAAGGAATGAAGTATCGATGCATGCTCTAACATGGATAAGCCTAAAAAAACCATTATGCTGTGTGAAAGAAGCCAGGCACAAATGGCCATATATTTTATGATTCTATTCACTTAAAACACTCAGAATAGATAAATCCACAGAGACAGAACACAGATTGGTGGTTCCCAAGGGCTTGGGGAGGAGGGGGTGGGAGAAAGATATAATGGGGTACGGGGTTTTACTCTGGAGAGATGGAAATATTTAGGAATTGGAGGTGGTAGTTGTACAACATGGCGAACATACTACATATCACTGTACTATGACATTTAAAGTGGTTAATTTTATATTATGTGAATTTCATCTCAATAAATTATTTTTTAAAACTACTCTCAGAGCTCTTGCTCGGTAGCTCAGTTGGTTAGAGCGCCATCTTGATACCCCAAGGTTGAGGGTTCGATCCCCGGTCAGGGCACATGCAAGAACCAACCAATGAACGCACCTCTCTCTCCCCACCCCTTCCTCTTTCTCTCTATGAACTCAATCAATAATAAACATTTTAAAAACTGCTCTCAGAATTGTTTAAGAAAAATTTATTGTCTTTCATATTATGAAGTTCTGAGTTAGAGAAGCTCTAGAATTACTGCAGTAGCTTAAAGATTTTGTCAAGGACCCAAGTTCTTTCTTTCTCTGCTTTTCCTTTCTCCGCATATTGGCATTCTCCTCTTTTTTGTGATTGAAAGATGGTTGTCAAGCACTGTTTGCAGATATAACATCTAGCTCCAATAGATTATAGTGGAACAAAAATAAGGATGCCTATTCTTGTAAGTATCTATTTTTTTTAAAATAGCAGCATTGTTGAGATATAATTCACATACCATACAATTTACTCATCTAAAAATACAATTAAGTGATTTCTACTATATTCAGATATTTGTGCAACCATCACCACAATCAAGTTTAGAACATTTCCATACTGTTTTGCAACTTGATTTATCATGTAATGATATACTGGATATACCTTCCATGAACATACATATTCATTTATAACATGGTTTTAATGGCTAAATGACATTTGTGAGTGCTTTGAGTTCTGTAGCATAGAGAAGCCTCTCTAAGTTTGTGTTGGTACACTTAAAATCAGATTCATAGAAAGCATTTAAGTGCTGGCTCAGAGAGAAAGAACTGGATGATGGCAGAGACCAATTTATTGGATTCTCTGTCTCTTTAAATTATGGCAAAAACTCAGGAGCCTCTTTCCCTGACAAGAGGGGTCCATAGATGCTCCCTCTACTTTCCTATACTTTCATTTCAATTCCCTTACCCACTAGAGAGCTTGCTTCAGTAATTATCACATCTTTCCTTCTTGCTGGCTATTTTTGCCTCCCTTTCATGTCTCTCTAGACTCTAAAGCCTGTGTAAAACTTCTTAGAATGACATTTGAGACCCCCCCCCCCCCCCCGCAATCATATTAGCCAGAAGTTGTCTAGTTGCAAGTAACAAAAAGCCAACCTCATGTAACTAAGGAGCACAGTTACAGGCCTGTCTAGATTCAGAGACTCAAAAACAATCATAAAGAATCTTTCTTGCCCTATCTGGCTTGGCTCAGTAGATAGAGCATCGGCCTACAGACTGAAGGGTCTCGGGTTCGATTCCAGTCAAGGGCACATGCCTGGGTTGTGGGCTCAATCCCCAGTGGGGGTGTGCAGGAGGCAGCCAGTCAATGATTCTCTCTCATCGTTGGTGTTTCTAGCTCTCCCTCTCCCTTCCTCTCTGAAATCAATAAAAAAAATATTTAAAAAAAAAATCTCTCTCTTGCCGAGCCCGTGTGGCTCAGTGGTTGAGTGTAGACTCATGAACCAGGAAGTTATGGTTTGATTCCCAGTGAGGGACGTGCAGGAGGCAACTAGTCCATGATTCTTTCTCATCATTGATGTTTCTAAATCTCTCTCTCCCTTACTCTCTCTGAAATCAATTTAAAAAATTCTCTCAACTCTCTGTCTTTGTCTCTGTCTCTCTCTTTAATCTCTAAATTTGATTTTCCTTTCTCTTAGCTTTCCTGGTGAAACAGAGCTTCTTTCTTTACCAAAGTTCCAACAAACATGTCCAGGAGGATTCTCACTAGCCTCGCTTGGGTTATGTGTGCATCTTTGATCAGTCACTGTTGTGCTGTAAGTGGGCAGACCAGACTCGATTGTGTCCCCACATCTGGAGACGTACAGGTGGGGTGAGGCCCACCAGAACTATGTAGAATGAGAACAGGATAAGTGGATCTCTAAAGCAAACTAGGATTGGCTGTTTCCAAAAGCTGTAAAGTCGTCTGGGTGGGGAGATGCTGACATCCTGTCAAGGATATTTAGCATGGTACAGTGGGGCCTTGACTTACGAGTGTCCCGACTAACGAGTTTTTCGAGACACGAGCCGTCTCTCGGCCGATTTTTTGCTTTGAGTTGCGAGCTAAAATTCGGGTTACGAGCCAGCTTCAGATACCCCACTGCTAGTTGGCGCAGCGAACGTCACAGTGAACGCCACAACATCAGCCCAGCATCACGTGTCTCACTCGTTCACTGTTGATTTGACATACGAGTAATTTGAGTTACGAGCTCCGTCAGGGAACGAATTAAACTCGCAAGTCAAGGCCCCACTGTATTCAGTTTGTCCCCACCAGCTTGGTCATGAGTTGTATACAACTCAGTATCCAGTCTAATCAGTTGGTGCGTATGCCCTTCTGGCTTTTAACTATTTTGGACATTACCCCTTTTCCATTTCCACCGAACAAATAGTTTTGTCCCAATTTATCCTGCCCCTATAGACACACATCCTATGGCCCAACCCTCTGGTCATACTTCTTGGGACATCACTCCAAAGGAAGAAGCTGGCTACCTACTTTCAAGCCTACTCATCTTCAAAGACCACCAGTTGAACTGCCATTTCCTCCATGGAGCCTTCCTGATTGCCCCCACCTAGAACTGACCCACCCCAGCCTGCCCTACCCCACCTGAATGCTCTTTGATAGCACCTCTCTCATTGTCTCTTTGCTTGGAATTAGACTTTGACCTGTCTTTACCTCCCCTATGAGACTCTAAGTTGGTATAAGACAAGGACTGCATCTTATTCATCTTTCTATTTTCCAAAAATCTGTCACAGTGCTCCTCTCCGCTTAATTAATCCTGTGATATTGGGCGAGCCCCTTCACCTGTTTGACCCTTGGTTTATTCTTTTGTTTTTTTGGTGTGTATCTTTTTATTCTTGTTAATCCTCATCTGAGGATTGCTTTTTCCATTGCTTTTTCAGAGAGAGAAAGGGGAGGAGGGAGGAAAGAGGAAGGAAGGGAGGGAGAAGAGACACAAAGAGAGAAACATTGATGTGAGAAAGACACATCCATTGTTTGCCTCCTGCACGCACCCAGACGGGGCGGGGGAGAGAACATGCCCTTGATGGGGAATCGAACTGGCAATCCTTTGGTGCATGGGCTGATGCTTTAACCACTGAGCTACATGTGACAGGGCTGGTTTATTCTTTTGTAAAATAGGGGTGATAATATCCCTTACCTGTATGTGTGTGAGGACTGAAACACACATACATGATTTATTGAGCACATATGTACTAATGTGTGTCAGAGACATGACATGCCTTATAAAGGTCAAATACCTCATGCTGGCAAACCTGGGTCTCCAATGTCCCTTTCTAAATAGACTCTGCTCCTAAACCACTATTCCAAACGGCCTCCCTCAGGGGAGAGGGACAGTGCCTGGCACACAATGGGAACGAATGAATGTTGCTAAATACTTAACTCCCCTTGAATTGAATCAAATTCCGCTTTGGCTGCACTTTCCCCTGGACTGTGGTTTGTCCCTCTCCAATTCATCCTGCCTGTGTCATCAGCCACATACCCTGGGGGCCCCACTTTATTCCTGCTGACCTAGAATATGTCTTCCAAGCGCTCCTGGAAACTGGGAGGGACTCATGGGCGATAAATTCTGAATCTGGGCCAGCCCAAAGGTCTTTGTGTGCACTAACCCAGACAACAGCTGGAACTCTGGCCAAGGGAGATGCTGTCTGGGTGGGGAGGGGGAATGTGTGCGCCTTCCCATCCTCCCCGACCCAGAAGCGTCCAAGGTCCAAGGCTGAAGGTCTCCTTGAAGGTATTGCTCACCCTTTGCTTTCCCAGGTGTTTGTGGTGATAAAACCACTTCATGGTGAGCCGCCTCACTGCATAGCAGCCTCGTGGCTAGATATTTGGGGAAAGCCCCCTGAGGATCTAGATCCACCAAACTCATATTCCTGCTTCTGGAAAAGATCCCCCCGCCACCCAAAGTTCCTTGTTTTCCTTTTACCAAGCAGTTGATATGTGTCAATGTTGTACTGACCATGGTATGTACATTATTTAATCAGGATTCCTCAGCCTCGAGACTATTGACTCTTTGGAGTGGATAATTCTTTGTTGTAAGGGACTGTCCTGTGCACTGTAGGATGTTTAGCCGCATTCTACCCACTAGATACCAGTAGCACCCTCCCAATTATACAGACCAAAAAAATGTTTCCACACTTCGCCAAATGTGTGGGGCAAAATCGTTGCATGATGAGAACCACTCATTTACTAGTAACTGAATATACTCCACAATATACTGTGGTTGGGGAAAACAGATTGTAAAACAGACTGTTTAATACGGTGCCACTTTGTTAGCATATGTAAGCATAGAAGGAAGATCTGCTTCGCAGAAGATAAATTCTACAACAAAATAACAGTAGTACTCTGTAGGGGTGGATTATTAGTAACTTTTGTTTTCTTTTAAAAAAAATATATATTTTTATTGATTCTAGAGAGGAAGGGAGAGGGAGAGAGAGTTAGAAACATCAATGATGAGAGAGAATCACTGATGGGCTGCCTCCTGCCTACTGGGGATTGAGTCCGCAACCCGGGCATGTGCCCTGGACTGGAATCGAACCTGGGACCCTTCAGTCTGCAGGCTGACACTCTATCCACTGAGTCAAACCATCTAGGGCTGCATATTAATATTTAAAAACCCTCAATAAACAATTATAGTGTTTTCAGTTTATGAAATGCTTTCAGCCCATTATCTCATCTGATTCTCATCTTAACCACCAACCAGTAAAGGCAAGGATTAGTCTTCCCATTGAAAAAAATGTTTTTATTGATTTATTCTTCCCATCTTAAAGTTGGGGAAACTAAGGCTCAGGAAGGAAAGAAACTTACCTAAATCCTATAGCCACAGATTGGAACAGAGCCCAGGTTAGTACCTGGGCCTCCAATGCTCCTTCTCCTATACTGCAGTAGAGGGCTGGGCAGAAATAGCACCAGCCAAAATGCCTAGGACCCCCGCTGCTTTACCTGGGAAATTCCTGGGCAAGTATTACTATTGCTAGACTTCAGCCACAGCTGTAAAATGGGAAATCACTGCCTGCCTATCTCCCAGGGTTGTGGTCAGGATTACCTAGAATAGTCCCTGGATAATAAACAAGTGATCAATTAATATCTATTGCCATTAAAAAGCATTTATTGAACACTTACTCTTGGACTATGGTAGACACTGGGGATACAACAGTGAACAAAGAGGCAGGTAAGAAAGAATGAAGATAATGACAGGTGCTAAAGAGAAAAGAAATGGGAGGGAGTGGAGCTAGACTGAGAAACAAGGATCCCGTCAGAACTCTGATGAGATTATATTAAAGTGAGAACTTAAGATTTAGACAGAGCTAGCCCCACAGGGGTCTTGGAGAAGAACATTCCAGGTTGTGGGAATGCGATGTTATCTTGCATTTCACAAGTCCCATTTCACAGATGTGGAAACTGAGGTTGTTAGTCTAAGTCTTACATTGACCCAATCCCTATCTTCCACCAAAGGGAGGAAGTAAATTAAACAGGCTCTCTGTAAGGATTTTCTCATTTGATCCTGACAACAATAATTTTGTATGGTAATGCTCCCATTTTGTAGATGAGGAAGTTAAAGGAAAGTATCAAAGGTCATATACTTGGTTCTGTTTATTTATACTCTGCCTCATTCCAGATGGACTTGCATTCAGATTTGAGACTCATCTGTCTGGTTCCAAAGTCCAAGCTTTTTGCGGAGACCAGCACCAGACTGACGCAGTGTCTGAGAGCTGGCGACACAACAGACAACCAGCCAGGGGAAGACAGCCAGAGCAGAGGCCCAACCCAGAGCATGCGGAGGCTGTTGTTCCTGGAACCCTGCTGCCGGGACCCAGCACTAGACAGGCATCCTGGTGGATACAAACATACATTCGACACTTGTTATTTCTTTAATCCTCACCCCAGAATATTTTCCCATTGATTTTTTAGAGAGAGTGGAAGAGAGAGGGAAAGACAGAGAGAAACATTGATGTGAGAGAAACACATCGATTGGTTGCCTCCTGCACGCACCCCGACCGGGGCCTGGGCCAGCAAGGAGCCTGCAACTGAGGTACATGTCTTTGACCAGAATTGAACCCAGGACCCTTCGGTCCGCAGGCCGATGATGCTCTATCCACTGAGCAAAACCGGCTAGGGCTCCACACCTATTTTATTTGCTCAGCCCCTACTCTATGCCAGGTCCTGCTCTAGGGTCTGGAGATACTTGCTAAACAAGGACCTCTGCTTTCCACAGGCTTGCAGTCGAATGGGGAGATAAGTGAGCCACACAAATGATTATAATATTAGACAGAAAGAAATGTCTTGGAAACACAGATGCAGTTGGTAAGCTTAGGTCAAAGGAGGTAGATGTATGCTCTGAGTGGGGGTGGGAGCTAGAGAACTCTCTTTGGATGAAAGGACTTTTGAATCCAGGTTCAATTGTGCCCATCTATAAAATGGAGATAATGGACAATAATAGGCTCTACTGTATAGGGCTGTCGTGAGGATTAAATGAGGTCATGAGGTCATGGCTGAGAAGTACCGAGTGGAGTACTTGGCACAGAGTAAGTCCTAAATAAGCTTGTCTTGGTTATGTCCGCACCTGGCAGGGAGCCAGAGGGAGGGAGAAAGAAGGGGAGGGGGAGATCTCTTCTTTCTCTCCTTATAAGGGCCTTATTCCCATTATGAGGGTTTCATGGTCATGCCCTAGTCACCTCCCGCAGGCCCCATCTCCAAACACCAGCACACTGGGACTTGGGGTTACAACATATGAATTGGAGGGGGACATGAACATTCAGTTCATAACATCTGTTTTGTAATAAACAACAAAATTTTCTTTGAAGACTTTTCACTGCCCATAGGATAACGTCCAAAATTCTTAACATGCCCTGCAAGGCCATGCCAGATCTGCCTTGGGCCTCCTCCTTAGCCTCACCCTTTCTCACATTCTCTCTGCTCCCTCTGTCCCTATCAGGCCTTCTCCTCCTGCCTCACATCTTCTCCCAGGCTGTTTCCTCTGCTTGACTTTGTGCCATGCTTCTCTCTTCCCTCCCATCCTTTCTTATCTTTTAGGTCCAGGGTATTTCTCTGGGAACTCTCACTCCGCCTGTGGGGTTTCTTTCCCCTGCTGTATCTCCCATAGCTCCCTGTGCTGTTTATTCTCCCAGGACTCACCACACGTTTTTGTGTGATGTTCATCTTTTCCACTGGACTTTACGGCCCATGAGGGCCAGGACTATGTGTGTGTCCCTCACTGCTATACTGCCAGCATCTAGCAGTGTCTGGGACAAAACAAGCACTCCGTAATGTTGACATGAACAAAGAAAAGGGGTTCCTTCTTGACATGTGAGTTTAGCTACTCAGAATTGGGACTGAAGCTCAAGGCCCGCCCCCCGCCCCACCCCCACCCCCAAGCTGGAACCAACAGTGAGGTCCGAGGTGACTCGGACACAAGGGGAAGAATTTCTGCTGCTGTCACCAGCTGAGCCATGGTTTTTCTCAGGGCCAGGGACATCACACACAGGCTGACCTGAGAGAACAGGGAGCAGGCAGGCAGTGTTTTAACCTCCCCAGAGGGGAAGTGACTTGCCCAAGGTCTCCAGTCATGAGCGTGGGGATGGTCTTTCCAAGCATTGCAGCTGTTGCCTCCAACCTCAGGAAGAGAAGTAAAGACAGGAAGTTGGAGGACTGACGCAGGGTGGTGACAAACTATGAAGAGGATCTGAAGGTCCAGGTATGACCTCAAGCAAGTCATTTCCCCTCTCTGGTCTTTATTTCACCATCTGTAATAAGAGAGTATCTTAGGTCAAGTATCTTGGTAAGCAGACTCTGAGATGGAAATTTGCATACAGGGGGTATATTGGGGGCCAGTATCATAGGACAGTGGGAAACAGGGTGGACAGAAGAAATGGGGCTGCAATGTTGGCCTCGGCTGATCCTGAAGGGAGCACTAGAGCTGGGAAAAATCCCTCAGTTGTTTCAATGGAGGTAAAGGGCCCTGCCCAGGCCTTTGCCTACTCCTGTCCCTCCCGTCAGTCATTGGAGACAGACGGCCTGAAGGGGCATAACCATGAGCTAGGCAGCTCCCGTGGTCTCAGGGCAGTTCCCCGAGAGGGCCTCCCCTAAGGCTTTTCCTGGTCGAGTGGGGGAGGGGGAAGGAATGAGAGACAGTCTGGGATGCTCACCACAGCTCCATGATTAGAGAAATGTAGTTTTCCAACTGTTCCGTGGAGCCCTTGGGTTCCAAGGTGCTTCATTGGGCGGGGAACTGCTCTTCTTGGGTGTGTTTTAGTTTTTGCAAAAGTCCAACGTATTTCATTGGAAGAAAAAGCTCTGCTGTCAGGTTGTAAAGCACCTTGTATTTCTCCTTGGAGGTGCCGATCACAATTACATAATTAGTTGTGTAATGATCTAATGTCTGTCTCCTGCACTAGACAGTAAATGCCAAGGGAGCAGGAACCGCGCCTGTGCTGTTCACTGTTCTGTGCCCAGGGCATTTACATATTATGTGCACAACATCTATTGAATGAAAGCATGGTCTGGGCATCAGCACGCCAGGGAAGCTGTTAAAGACGCCAATTTCTGAGCTCTGCCTCCAACCACTGGTCCTTTAAGAGATTCTGAAGCACAAAAGGTCTGTGAACCCCAGGTCTTCATTCCACTTTTCCTAGGGCTCTGACGCATGTGTGAAATCTGCTGTAGGAGACTCACTCTCAGCAGTCCTCAGTCCAAGCCTGGCTCCGAAGACCACACAAACCATCAAGCCACTAGCAACCTTCCAGGCTCCAACCTGGGTAAATGTGATGTCGGGCTGCAGAAGACCAAAACAGATTCACTAGATCCAATCTTGGGCCAAGAGTTTTCAATCCCACATGCAAATGGACTTGAACACGATTTTTAAAAATGCAGATTGAAGGCATAGGGAGTTTGGGGACAGAAGTGATGCTCTGGAATCAGACGGACAAGGGTTCAAATCCTACTTCAATTATGTGAAGTTGGGCAGACATCTGAATTCTAAATGGCTCACTAGTGCTGGGGGCTAGGTACCTGAACTGTGTTGTGTTTTTCATGCATGCATTATTTAATTCACACAACCGTCCTCTGGCTCTAGGTATTAATCCCATTGCATAGATAAGGAAATTGAGGCAGAAGAATTGAAGTGATTTGCTTATGATCAGACATTACCTGTCAAAGCTGGAACTTGATCTCCGGTCGGTCTGTTAAGTTGGTATTCCCTAGACCAGGGGTGGGCAACCCCTGGCATGTGTGCCAAACATGGCACGCCAGTAACTTTTGCTGGCACGCAAAACCCTCTCTTATACTCTTCCATTTACAATTTTTGTGAACATTTGAATGACTTAAATGTTAAATTACAAGGAACTGGCAAGACACTTGATGTTATGTTTGGTTACATAAAGGCTTTTGAAAAGAAACTGGAAGTCTTTAAGAGGGATGTGTTTGGTGAGAGATTTAGATATTTCCCAAACCTCAAGAGGCACATCAAAGACCTCCCAAAAGGTGACAGAACAGACTGTCAAAGCCTTCAAAAGCTGTTTTTAAACATCGAGTCAACTATTGAGCAGTCCTTCTCAAGATTTGCGAAATTCAGAGAACTGGAAGAGATAGCAGAATTCATGAGGTTTCCAGACAGCATGAAACTGGAGGAACTAAACTTACAAATGTTTTCATGGATAGACATGGCTGACTTTGAAATGCAGTTGATTGAATTTCAGAGTAGCTCAATTTGGAAGCAGAGATTTATTGACCTTAGAGTTGACTTGGAAAACATTGAAAAAAAGTGATTAGAGACAGGAGTACCAGAGAGAAGTGTTGAAAACGAACTATTGAGGACTTGGAATGCCATTCCAGAAAATTCTTTCTGTTTAAAAAACTTTGCAACAGCGTTACTCTCCATGTTTTCATCCACATACGCTTGTGAATCTTTGTTCTCAGTGATGAATTTTGTTAAGTCTCATAATAGGAGTAGCCTGACGGATGAAAGTAGTAGCTCGTGCATATCTCTGAAGGTCACGAAATATAAACCTGATGTAAAATCTCTGTCATCAGTGATGCAGCAGCTAAAGTCCCACTGATAATATCAAACGGACTCAAAAGTTTTCTGTCGGACTATCAGTGTACATGTATACATTAAAAAATAAATGTATTTTTCATCATCATATACTGTGTTTTTGTCACTCGAATGCATTTTATTATTTCTTCAAGGTTCTTCACATACGTACACCTTAAGAGATATCAAGTATGTGTAACATGTTCTCAAAAAATTAGGGTTGGCACGCAGAAGAATTCTGAGTCAGATTTTGCTGGTTTTGGCACGCACTCACAAAAAGGTTGCCCACCCCTGCCCTAGACTCTCCCTTGAAGTTCCTTTTCTACGTCTATAAAATGGGAACACCACTCCTTTCTTCCAGGGTTGTTGTGAAGAGTAAGAGATTAAATCTGAATACATCTGACAACAGTCACTCAATAGTGCTACCTGGAAACAAAAACGTTTTGTGACCGTTTTCATGGGAGAGGAAACTTGAGGCACAGTTTCCTCTTGCATCCCTTTGCCCCAGGGTAAGTGACTGAGTCAGCACCAGATCCAAGTTTTGTACTCCAGATCTGATTTACTCTTTCACATCCTCTTAAATGACTGTAGAAGGAAGAACAAATGTGAGAACACTGCAAAAATAAAAAGGGGACATACAGTCAGGGAAGGCTTCCTGGAGGAGGCCATTTTCATTTTTGAAGGCAAGTGGGGAAGACAGCAGGAGAGGGCTTAACTCTTAGTCATGATGTGATTATTCTAAGCTTACTGAAGTTCCTGGTGCCCAGAGTTCAAAAGCTTGACCAAGGTCATAAAGCTACTAAATGGCACTGGCATAACCTGGGGTTAGGGAGAGTCACATCTAACTCCTTATGCCTAGTTCTATCTCCTTGGTGCCAGAGAAGGAAGGATGAGCAGCAGATAAGCATGATGTGGTGGGGCAGGGGACAGAAGGGGAGCCCCCAGAGATTCTCAAACAGCCTGCCTCTGCCACAGGGGGAGCCTAATAGTGGAGAAAATAGGAAGATTAAATGCCCAGGCCTTAGGGTCAAGCAGACCCCAGGTGGAATCGAGCTTTACCACTTACTAGCTACGTGGTCTCAGCAATGTCACTTTACCTCTGTCCCAATTCCCTTGCATATTCAGAGAAATGGCCTCCAAGTACCCAGTCAAGGGCCAGGCTTAGTGAAAAAAACACATGCCCATTATATTTCCATAGTGCCTGGCCCGTTACAAATGGGTGAAAGGACTGGATACCGAAGGTACAGAAGTTTCAATGCCAACCACTCCCAATCCTGCAGTCACTGGGCACAAGTGCCCAGTAGGGTTGGGGCTAGCAGGTCAAGTCCATGACGCAATCACAGCTTCCTGCTAAGAGGTGAACCATGACCCTTAGGAAATAGAAAAATAGTCCATTAACAAGCAGTACAAAACAAAACCTCGGTGAACTTTTATTTCTCATCATACAGAACTGTTAACAAAGCCAAAGACGTGTGCACTTGAACACTGAATACCCCTCCCTGTCCACCCACAGAACATTTACAGAGTCATCATGTCCTCTCTAGACTCTAAACCCAGGCTGGGGCCTCTTCCCTCCTGCCCAGCTTCACTGCAGGGAGCGCTGTGAGGTCTGAGGTGCCAGTCGCTTCCCCATGCCTGCACGGGTATGAAATGTGGCACACTGACCAGGCTCCTTTCCTGCCCCACCCCAGGGAGGAGGGTCAGAAGCAAGCAGCATCTTGGCCCTTGCCTTTCTTCAGTCACCTCCAAACTGGTCAGAGAGGAGGCACATACTGCTGGAAGAAGGGCCAGGGAAGTCGTAATTCACAGCTTGTTTGCTATAGAAAGTGCCTGGGGTCAGTCCTTGGCTGCTTCTGCCTCCAAGTGATCCACCTAAAACTGAGGAGAGGGGACAGAATCTGGGTGGTCCTTGGAAGGCAGCCAGGAGACTGACTGCAAGAGTGGGAGTCCCCGGAGGCCTTCAAAATCCTGCATGATTTGCAGTTCACTGCTGGCAGGTTGGCCTGAGACACCCAGAGTGAAGACTCAGGCAGGGAAAGTATCCCCTCCCCTCAGCCTGAAACCCAGGAAATCGGGGTCAAGGAGGTTTGGCAACATAGCCATGGTCACCCTGGGGTCTCCCATCTCTCCCACTGGGCCATGGGCCACCTAGAAAGGATCAAGTTTTTGGCAAATATCTGCAGCAGAGCTCAGGAGACAGGAGAGGCGCAAGCTCTGGGGAGAAGATTGCCCCGTCTTCCTTCTCACAGCCACTGACTGTGGTTCTAAAGGTGAGACCCTGGAGAGGTCTGGACTTCATCCATAAAGGACCAAAATACAGAGAATTTAATATCTAATACTCCCTACACTTCAAAAGGCAAAGTGACCCACAAAGCTACTCAAATTCTCTAGAGATCGTCTACTTTTTTGATGTGCTTGGTCTCTCTTCTGGGGTCTCACACCACCAGGTGTGGGAGGAAAGGGTGAGAGGTCAGAGGAGGTCAAAGGAAATGAAATAGGATTGGGGCAATCAGGAAACAAGGGGCCTTCAGGCTGCCCAACTGAACAGGTATTGGGGGAGCCGGATGCACAGACCAGCTGTGACCCCGACTTTCACATTGATGGGTTAATGGCAGGTGAGAGGTAATGAAATGGGAATGATGGAGGAAAAGGAAAGCTGCTTGGAGTGTCAGTCCCTGCAGGTGTTGGCCCCTCTCCCTCAGGGGCCAGCTGGGGACCTTTCCAGTCCAGGAAGGCCACAGTTCTTGTGGTGGGCCCCACCTGGAGGTACATAAATCCGAACTCAGCCCATTTACTTCCTGTGCCTTCTGCCTCTGGGTTCAGGGGCAGGAAGAGGGCCCCTGCGGATCTGCTAGTCCTCTTCCAGCTCCCAGGGCCACAGCTGAGATCCCAGAGATCCTGTCCATTCCAGTGAGAAAATGTAGGGTGTGGCTTGGGGGCTGCACCTCACACAAAAGCCCACCCCCCGAGTGTGGTGGGTGGGCGTGGGACAGAAAGGGATCGGGTCTGTCTCCAGACAGCAAAGTTCCTGCAGAGGAGGATGCCTCGAGAGTTAGCTGCTCCGGCCCGGGGCCTGTGTGGGAGTCAGGTCATGTAGCGGGTGATGGCACGGAGGGCATAGAGCAGGGCAGCTTGCATGCGGGCCTCCAGGAGCAGCAAGTTCACGTGGACCTGGGGCACAGAGGGCTTGTCAGCAAATGATGTCAGTCCTCGCCATCCCCATCCCTCCCACATTGCCACCATCCCTGACCACTCACCTCATCCTTCTATTTCCTACGGCTCTGAGCGATTTGGGACAAGGACTGCTCAGGAATTTCAAGCATATTCATCTTTGTTGTGACTAATCTCTTTATCCCCAAAGCTAAACTAAGAGCTACCACTGAGCACCTGTTTGGGATTGGAGATTTACATTCATTTTCCCATTTCATCCTCCCAGCAATCGAAATGCAGGTAGTATTTATTCCCATTGTCAAAATAAAAAAGCTTGAGGAGGCAGAGTGACTTGCCCAAGGTTATACTGCTACTGATGGGTTATGGTTTCAACCCAGATCCTCCTGGCTGCCAAGGAGGACCCTGCAAAGCACATTCCCATCATATAGGTGAATCAGTGGAGTCTGAAATCACTTCGTGGAGTAGTACTTACACCCAGTACAATATACCCAGGTATCCTAGCTGGCAGTACAGACTCAGTCTGGCGAACCTTATTGGGCCCTGACCCCTTGCCCTCTCCACTGGCCAGGCTGATCCAGTTCCACCCTGCCCCTGTACCTTCTCTGAGTGGCGGAAGTGCCTCCAGAAGAGTCTGTACATTCTCTGGGTGGTCTTCTCTGGGTAGCAGGCCACTGTCTTGATATAGACCTTGAGGTTCCGCTCCAGGAGCTGGTTCACCTCCCCGTAGTCATAGTCATCATACCTAGATGAAAAGGCACAACAGCATCACTCAGCTTCCAGAACTAGCTCCTCTCTTCCAGCCCCACCCTGTAAAAGAAGGAACAGAGAGTAGCAAGAAAAGGCAGAAAGGAGGAAGCAACTAGAAGCTTGGTTCCTCTTAGAAAAATAGCTGATGTCATATGTCACAGACCAAGGAATGAATAGAGAATAAGCATGCTTTATTTGGTATCAACTATGTACCATGTGAACATATACTCAAGGAATCCTTAAAACCATTGTACACTACTGTATACAAAACTATTACATACAATATACTGTATTCACCAGCCTCATTTTGTAGATGAGACTGAGATTCAGAGAAGTCAAGTCACTTGTCCCAGGTCACACAGGTGGGAGTGGGATTCAAAGGCAGCTCTCCCTGGCTCCAAGGTCATATTTACTACTGCTTTACAGTAAAGGCCATGGAAAATGGGACAGGAGGTGAGTGCAAGTCTTTACCCTGGAGAAGGAAGGTGGAAATGGCAAAAAGGAGATGGCATTCATTTTAGAGATGGGCAAACGAAGGCCTGGAGAAGACAATTAAGTTGTTCAAGTCAAAGAGCAAGTTGGTGACCAGTCTAGAAGCTACTTTATCATTCGCCAGTCCTGCGAGCCAGTGAGTCATCTCAAATCAGTGTGGATGGGGAAGACTGGTTAAAAACTGGAAGACAGATCCAGTAGATAAAGGTATCAGATCAAGGACTGTGTTGGAGAATTGAGGATCCTGGACCTGAGAGCTGGGCAGGAACTAGCCTGTGCCTATCCATCCTTGGCCTCCTCTGAGTTAGAAACCTGACAATGACGAGTGGGATGGCAGCCAATTAAGTACAACTCAACCCACCCAGTGAAATATGATTAACAGTTAGGAATACACAGAAATTTACATTTATACCCTTTTAAAAATTGGCGATTTTTTTGATGCTTGAACTAAACTGTTAAATGAGAAAAGCAAGAAAAGAATCATGGTTCACTAAAATATGCTCATGTTTGCTTAAGTAAAATAGTGACACATACGCAAGAAAATATTGTTTTCATAAAATTATATGTATGTTTTGGTTATTTGTGCATGGAAAACAAGAAGGAAATACCTGACAATAAGAAGAAAGGATGGTTATCATGGATAGTTTTTATTTTCTTCTTTTTGTTATCTGTTTTCTAAATTTACTAAAAATCAGGCTGTATCTCTTTACAATCATCTATATATATATATATATATATATATATATATATATATATATTTTAAGTGAAATAACCATTATAATTTCAACTATACAAAAGCAACTACATAAGAAAGAAAAGAAACAATATAGAAAAATGTCACAGCCCAGCCTGTGTGGATCAGTGATGAGCATCGACCTATGACCCAGGAGGTGACGGTTTGATTCCTGGTCAGTGTGGGATGTGCAGGAGGCAGCCAATCAATGATTCTCTCTCCTCATTGGTATTTCTCTCTCTCTCTCTCTGATTACACACACACACACACACACACACACACACACACACACACGGCCCGGTGCACGAAATTCGTGCACATTAAAAGGGGATTAAGCCCTAGCCAGTTTGGCTCAGTGGATAGAGCGTTGGCCTGAGGACTGAAGGGTCCCAGGTTCGATTCCGGCCAGGGGCACATGCCTGAGTTGTGGGCTTGATCCCCAGTGGGGGGCGTGCAGGAGGCAGCCAATCAATGATTCTCTCTCATCATTGATGTTTCTATCTCTATCCCTCTCCCTTCCTCTCTAAAATCAATAAAAATATATAAAAAGGGGGTATTAATTAGAGGAAATATTTTAATATTGCATTTGCCCTTTCTCTATAATAGAAGTGTCAGAGATGAAAGAAAATTAGTAAAATGTATATGAAAATCTTCCTCCTGTCAGAGTCTGAGGCGCACCATGGGACCCAGAGTTGTCCCCGCCCACCCACGTGTGCCTCAAAATCGTGGAGACCCAGACCTGGCTGCCCCCCCACCCCCCCATTGGGCTAGATCCAAACCCGGCCAGTCCCACCCTTGTCAAGCCCCACTGGGCAGGGGCACGCCTTGAGGTCCCCAGTCAAGCCCCACTGGGTGGTGTGTGTGTGTGTGTGTGTGTGTGTGTGGCCTGAGGTCCCCTGTTAAGCCCTGCCAGGTGGGGGGCGGAGCCTGAGGTTCCCCAGCCTGGCACCAAGGTGGGAGGTGCGGCCTGAGGTCCCCTGTCAAGCCCCAAGGGGGTGGGGATGGGGGGTGCGCAGCCTCAGGTCCCTGCTGATTGCTCGTTAAGGCTCGTTACAGGAGCTCGGCCTCAGCTGTGGGTGCAGCTATCTTGTGTTATGGAAACCCCACCTCTGCTATGGGTGCAGTCATCTTTGTGGCGGAGTGACAGTCAATTTGCATATTCCCTCTTTATTATATAGGATACTTATCTCTATGGAGTGGGATTAAAGTGTTTCATTTATAAGGTTCAAACAGTAAGCATATTTATTATCTTTTGTAATCAGCAAAGAAAAAAATTTGCTTTGAAAAATAGCATAGGCAGGAAGAAAGGAAAAGAAAAAAACAAAAAAGGAAACCACTGTAAGTGCAGACTGAGGACTTGCAGTGCACACACATCCTGGATGAGGAGACCTGTGCTTACCTGATGCCAAAGACGCAGTGGATGTAGTTCCAGATGGCCCTGCGGAGCATGGAGGTGTCCACTCCACTGTGCATGGCCATGGTGTTGTAGGTGAGGCTGTAGGCTGCCTGGAACTTCTCATCTAGCAGCTGCCCACCCTCCGGGTAAAGCCTCTGGATCAGGGAGTAGCCATGGTCTTCCCAGGTATAATCCTGAGAAACGTGGGAAGGGATCAATAAATGGCTCAAGGCTGGGCAGAGAGACCCCATCCTCTAGAGCACACCTCCCCACCCCACAAATCTAATCTACTGCTTAGTCTGGGCCTGAGAAGCCAAGAGGGATGCACTGAGGGCACAGATGGGTCCCTTCATGATCCAGGGTCTTCCACGTCCCTCAAGGAATCTTGAGGGAGAGAAGGTACCCAACTCTAATCACTCAAATCATCCACCCTTTGATTGTAAATCAGGAGCAATGCCAAGTTCAGTGGGGAAAGCCCACCTGGGCACGGAAGGTAGGGGGCGCCTGCGTCCCTCGCCGGGTGAAGTCCTCATATCCGAAAGTGGGGTCTTCTACAAAGCACAGCATGTCTGGGTGTGGAGAGGGCTCCAGAATGTCAGCTGAGAATATCAGAAAGAGATCACAGTGAGGCCAAGGCATGGAGCACAGAGATCTTCACTCCTGAGTAATCATCAATGTGGGGCCAGGCAACGCAGAGGGTAAGGCCAGAGAAAGCCCCTCCCTACAGTGAGTGGAACCAGGATTCCCATGGGAGGAGGCGAATCAGGCCCAGGGTCGAGGCCCCCAATAATAATAACAGTCATAGCAGTAGGAGTTATTTATGGAGCCACTCATCCTGGGCTGGGCTCTGGGTAAAGAGCTTTGCTTTTCTTGTTCCATTTACCCTACACATCAATCCTTTATGCGTGAGGAGACAGGCCCGAGGCAGGAAATGATTTATTAGTGGTCACTCTGACAGAAAGGCTAACACAGGCCAGATTCTAACTCAGGTCTGACCCCAATATACAAGAGATGCAGTACATAGAGGTGCCTACTCCTCAACAGAGATGGCAGAAGAAGGGGGCAGGCCCTGGAACCTGGACGCCTGGATCCCGTACCCGAGGGGGTCACCAGCAAGCTCTCCGACTTCTCCAGCTCAAAGCGGCTCTCCATCTCTTCCTGAGACGTTCCCTCATCCCGCAATAGGTTCTCCTGCAGCTGCCTCATGCGTTCCATCAAAGCCTCCACGTCTCGGGCAGCCTCGAAGCCCTGCAGGGGGGACCCAAAGATGACCATCTACTCCTCTCTCGGCCGCCCCAAGAAATTCCACACATCTTTTCCACATGCCAGGCCTTTCTGAACGGGCAGCTCATGGTCTATGCTTCCCCAAGTGAAGTTTAAGAAGCTACAGAATCAGCCCTGGCCCAGGTAGCTCCTTTGGTTAGAGCGTCATCCTGATACACCAAGGTTGTGGGTTTGACCCCTGGTCAGGGTACATACAAGAATCAACCAATGAATGCATAACTAAGTGAAACAACAAATCAATGTTTCTCTCTCTGTCTGTCTCAAATCAAGCAATAATTTAAAAAACACAAAACTACAGAACAGACATGCACAGACATGTCTTTTCTGAGCATCAACTACCCTCACAGGTAAGGGACTTTTAAAATTCCTGTATTTTCGTATTAAAACAAGCAAGGCCACCTTACAAAATAAGAAGCAAACGTTGTATTTTGCAAGTGGTAAAACCCAGGAGACTTTTAGTCTATGGATCTACATGTTGAGGGGCCAGTCACATGGTTATTTCACTTAGTCCTCACAATTCATTATGAAGTAGGTCTTTATCCTCATTTTATAGATGAGGAAATGGAACTTCAAAGTCAGATAACTTTTCTAAGGCTTATCACTGTGAGGTAGTGAAGCAGTGGCTTCTGTCCAGGGATGACAGGCCATGCCAGCTTCCTCTCCCACCCAAACCCCGGCCAGTGACTTACCCCAGAATTGTTCAATGAGTCTCTGCTGGGGGGGCTGCTTTGCTCGCTGGGGGGTGAAGGTGCCTGGGGTACAGGGCTGCCCTCCGGGTCCCCCTCAGGGAGGATGCCACAGCCAAACACGAAGGAGGCCAGTGAGTGACAGTGGGTGAGCAGGACCAGGGCCTGGATGAGCTCAGCCAGGGACCAGCTATGCTCACCCGTCTTCAGCAAGGCCTGGAGAGGAAAGAAGGCCAGGCTTGCTCAGTGCCTGCCCCTGGGCTAGCGGCCATACCCCAGCCCGGCCCCTGTGCCGCCTCGGGGACCTGCCTCTCTACCCACTGTACCTGGATATGCTCCTTGGTGATGAGCCATGGGCGATGTGCCAGCAACTTGTTGATCTCATTAAGCTTGCGCAGCTTCTTAGGGGCACGGTGGAGGCCAAGCAGCCAGTCAGGGTCACCGCCAGTCTGCAGAAACTCGGCCATGTGGGAGCCCACCAGGTAGGAACACTGGTGGCGGGCAGCAGCCTATGGCGGTAAGGGCACATACAGCAGCGTGAGCTTAGGTCATGCTATTCTTTCTGTGCCCTCCTCAGGGTGAGTACCCCATGGAAGGTGACAGCATAGACCTCACTGTTGCCTGAGAGGCAGGAAATTTAGGTTCTAAATTTGCCACTGGCTTGTTGTGACCTTGGGCAGGTCATTTACTCCTTTATGCCTCAGTTTCCCAAGCTGTAGAGCAGGCACTAAAGATGCCTCTTTTCTAAAATTCTATAGTCAAATAAAGCCAGGGCTTTCCTCTCCTCCTCCTCATGTATAGAATCAATTCAGAAAGTCCCCAGCAAAAAGATTTGCAGCCCTGACCAGTTTGGCTCAGTGGATAGAGTGTTGGCCTGCGAACTCAAGGGTCCCAGGTTCAATTCCGGTCAAGGGCATGTACCTTGGTTGCGGGCACATCCCCAGTAGGAGGTGTGCAGGAGGCAGCTGATCGATGCTTCTCTCTCATCGATGTTTCTAACACTCTATTCCTCTCCCTTCCTCTCTGTAAAAAATCAATAAAATATATTAAAAAAAAAAAGAGAGAGATTTGAAGACTGAACCCCCCGCCATGTGGCCACCCCTAAGAAAGTCAGGGTCAGACAGGCTCACCATGATGGCAATGTAGTGGCGCCAGGAGCTGGCCAGGGGCCCATCTGTGTGCAGCAGGAGGTAGTGCAGGCGCCAGAATCTGCTAAGGTAGTCGGGGTGCAGGCCCATCACCACTGCCAGGTTGTCCACACGCCCACAGGACATCAGTGCCTCCAGCCCCAGGTTCTGCTCGAGGCTCTCAGCTCCTTCCCGTAGGACCTGCCAAGCAAAGGTGAGGAGAGATGGGTTCCCCTCCCGTCCTTCCCCCCAAAGAGACCAACACATTCATTACAGTGGATTATAATAGCAAGAAACTGAAAACAACCATGCCCCCAAAAGTGAATAAGAGAGTAAAAGATAATTTATTAAGTGATCAAATACTTACCAGATACCTTATATAATAACAACCAAAACTTTTATAATGCTTACACTGTGCCAAGCACTGTTTGAGCACTTTATATGTACTCATTTAATTCTTACAAGTATGAGATAATTCTATTCTCTATTTTTATTTTTATTTTTTTTAATATATTTTATTGGTTTTTTACAGAGAGGAAGGGAGAAGAATAGAGAGTTAGAAACATGGATGAGAGAGAAACATCCATCAGCTGCCTCCTGCACACCCCCTACTAGGGATGTGCCCGCAACCAATGAAAATACAGTTTTCTCCGGCCTTCATGGGGCTTCTGCTTTAACAGTGCAAAACCATACAGCCATGGGAAGTGGGTGCAAAATAGTTCACACTTCCCGAATGCTATCTCCATGCCAGGGCTGAGTTTAGAGCATCCCTTGCATTATCTCATTGAATTTTCCCAATTATCTTGTGAGGTGAATACTACTTTCCCCCATTGACAGATGAGGAAATCAAGGCCCAGAGAGGTTTCATTCCTTGCTCAAGGTTACAGATCTAGTAAAAGACAAAACCAGGATTCAAATCCAGATTAACCCCAAAGCCTAGTTCTTTTCTTTATTATAAAAGAGGAGTGGTTCTTTCTTTTTCTAAAAATATGTTTATTGATTTCAGAGAGGAATGGAGAGGGAGAGAGAGATAGAAACATCAATGATGAGAGAGAATCATTGGTCAGCTGCCTCCTGCACACCCCTCAGTGGGGATCAAGCCCACAACCCAGGCATGTGCCCTTGACTGGAATTGGACCCGGGACCCCTCAGTCTGCAGGCCGACACTCTATCCATTAAGCCAAGCCAGCTAAGGCAGGAGTGGTTATTTCTAAATGAAAATATAAAATACAAGAACAACACTTGAGCTTCAAATTCTGGGCTGCAGACATGAATAACCAGCTAGTGGTTGTTTATTTTCCATTTACAAAGGGTGGAGGGAACTGGGGGCTAAGACATTTGTTAACAATTTATTAACTACTTGGCCTACACGTTTAGGAGAGAAAAGAGGACAAGGAAACAAACAGTTGTTTCCAAAGAAAAAGAAGGAAACTATTATTTAAAAAATGTTCTGTGCATGTGCCTTGAAGGCACCCCCATACAGCAACTCCACACTAGAATGTCAGTTCCATGATGGCAAGGACTTTTGTCTGTCTTGTTATCTGTGGTATCCCCAGCACCCGGGACAGTACCTGACACAGATTAATCATCCAATAGCTATCTGTTAAAAACATTAAAAACAATGATGAATGATCTGACTCAGTAAATGAAAGGAGTCTCTGTTAAATTAAGTGAGAAAACAGAACAAAACAATACACTCCCCCCAAAAACATGCTGTAAACTATGACCTTGGTTCTGCATGAAAAAAAAACAAAACCCGCCAGAAAACAATGGCAAATGGTTAGGCAACACTGATTACTTCTCAGGGGAGAAGGAGATTCCGGAACATTGGGGAAAATTTTTATAATGAACGTATACTTATGAAGTAAAATAAAACTTTAATATATGCACAGTCAAGAGTGAGAAGATAAACACAGATGGTTCTATCTTCTTGAGGAAAAGCAGGCCTTGTTCTGGGGATCAAATGTTTGTTTGTTACCTAGCTGTGTTATTACCACTTTATCTCTTTGAGCCTGTTTCTTCCCAGCAAAATGGGGTGAATTTGCCTGCTTCCAAGAGCTGTCCTGAACATTAAATGAGTCAGGAACCTGAAGGGATAGTTTCAAAACTGCTATTTCAAGAGACAGGAAAAGACCCTCCTCACCAACCCATGTTCCATGTCCCTCCTTCCCAGCGACCAACAATTCCTAACCCCTTCCAAGCTTACCTCCTCCACTGGGATGAAGGCGCTGGGTCCTCGAGGGCCTCCCCGAGCCCACCTCATCCTCTGCTCCTAGAAGGAAACACATCATGGTTAGTTGGATGTAAAAGGGAGGACTAAAAGGAACGTTCTCTCTCTAGTCTTCTCCTCCTACCCAAGGGGCCACACTGAACTTGGAAAACCTCCTTTCTGGTGCAACCTGCATAGAGGAGTCATTTGGGAGATACACACCTGTTTGGTGGGTGGAGAGAGAACAGACCAGAGAGAGGGCTCGCCCCAGCCCCACGGGCTTAGCTCTTCAGAAACTGGGGAGGGAGTCGGGAGCCACAGTAGTGAGTAGGGAGGGCCTGGGAAAGGGAAATACACAGCCACCATACTGCACATCTCCAGGAGACCACCTACTTGGCAGCCCTGGAGAATCCATACAAGAACCCCCTCATTTACATCCTGAAGCCAGGTTACCAAGTACCCTAGATCCCTATGATAATTCTATTCTCCAGTCTGAGTGCTAATTATCCCTAGGATAATTCTATTCTCCACTTCAGCTGCAATCTCTCTCAAATTGTCATTTCTTCATCCCTCCCACCATCACCACCTCACAGACCACTACCATCTCGTCTGTTCTACCAACCACAGCCTCACCAATGGTTTCCCTGCCCTCTCCTACCCATTCCTCTACCAAATTAACAAAAAATAAATAAAATATGACCCCTGAGCACCAATTCTAGGAGTAGGAGCAGATTTAGTGAGTATGTGACCTTGGTGGTTTCTAAAGAGGGCAACCTTTCTACAGCCAGAGTAAACTTTATGTGCACATCTGATCAACTGGCTTAAAACTCTGCCTCCACCTCCCTCAGCCTTTGAGATAAATTAGTGACTCAGGCCCACTATTCTCCCATTAGTCATTACTTTTGCAGAGCTAACTTTTACAGTCTTCCAGGGCCTGGGAAACTTCTTTCAGACCCTCATCTGTGATCCCACAATTCCCAGTGCTTTTGCTTCTGAAAACATTGTCTTCTACTTGTCTGAATTAGGCCTCCCTACTACCAGATCACATTTTTTTTAAAAATATATTTTATTGATTTTTTACAGAGAGGAAGGGAGAGGGATAGAGAGTTAGAAACATCAATCAGCTGCCTCCTGCACATCTCCTACTGGGGATTTGCCTGAAACCAAGGTATATGCCCTTGACTGGAATCGAACCTGGGACCTTTCAGTCTGCAGGCCGATGCTCTATCCACTGAGCCAAACCGGTCAGGGCCCAGATCACATTTCGTGGAGAGCGGGGCCAGGTCATCATTCACACTAGCCTATGAATTAAGAACACAAAGAAAGCACAGAGGCTTCAAGAGAATCAGGACAGGGCATGCATGGCTGACAGTAGCAGCGCTTCTGACATGCATGTATTGGAGCGTCTTTGGAAACCACCAATGATGTACTCACTCAATCTGCTCCTAGTCCTAGAGGTGAGGTTCACAGAGGATGTTTTACTTATTCATTTGATTTAATAACTGCAAGAGGGGCTCTCAGCACTGGCCTTAGAAAGAGTTCAGCCAGCCCTATTCAGTTTAGCTCAGTGGATAGAACATTGGCCTGAAGACTGAAGGGTCCCGGGTATGATTCCCGTCAAGGGCATGTACCTGGGTTACATGCAGGCTAAAACCCCAGCCCTGGTCGGGGTACCTGTGGGAGGCAACCAATTGATGTGTCTCTCACATCAATAGTTTCTCTCTCTCTGTCTCTCCCCCTCCCTTTCACTCTCTCTAAAAATCAATGGAAAAATATCGAGTGAGGATTAAAAAAAAAGAGAGAGTTTTCCCGAAGCAGTTATACTTTCACTGGACAGAAATAACTCTCCCCATCTCATTAAAATCCAGACTCATTACCAATGGACCTACCTGTCCAGGAACTAAATATTATAACTGAACCTTCTTTCTCAGATGGCCAAAACACCCTGAAGGAGGCAGAGCTCTGGGGCTTTGAAAGAGGACAAAGGAAAGAACAATGGGACCTGGAAGTCCCCGATGTGAATAATTCTGCCACTAACCTGCTATGTGCCTTTGAGAAAGTAACCTAAACTCTCTGGGCCTTAAGCTGGGACAAAAAAAGATAGTTGGGCTGATTACTCAGGTCCCTTTCAGCCCACACTTCTGGGAGCTACCAGGCCAGGTGGGTCCAAGTCCAGCATAGAAACCACCAGAAGCCCCAAGCACTCCTGTTTCAGCTTCCCCTCCTCCCTCACCAAAGAGAAAAAGCCTAACAGCTCTGTGTGGGAGATAAGAATTGCTGACTCCACAAAAAGGGCCTCCCCCTCAGGGGATGTGAGGACAGAGAGGAAACCACAGCCAGGTGGGGTAGGGAAGGGCAGGGTGGAACTGGGATTTGGGGGTTGGGGGGATAGAGGACCCACTAGAGTGCTAGCAAGGTACAGGAACAGCCTTAGGAGACCCATTTCACTCTAAAATCTGCCCCATGAGCTGTCAAGGAAAAGGAACCTGTGGGTCTTAAGTAGTAAGTCAGCCCTGATGATGAGGATGATGACAATGGAGTACAGTAAAAGATAGGGGCTCTGACAACAACTGCCTAGGCTCAAACGACATCACCATCTGCTGCTACCTATGTGAGCCTTGGTTTCCTCAACAAATAATGGGGCTAATAGTACCTACTTTTACTGGGTAGTCATAAGGATTTAATGAGATAATGCCCTTACCTCAGTACCTCTATCACGGTAAGCACTTAATAGAAGTCAGCTATCATTAACCTCCTTGTTTTTTCAAACAATGGCATCTCAACCCAAGCAGTACTTTAGAATCCCTTTAAAAGCTTTTTAAAAATACCAGCGCGCTCTAGCCGGTTTGGCTCAGTGGAAAGAGTATCAGCCTGTGAGCCAAAGGGTCCTGGGTTTGATTCTGGTCAAGGGCACGTACCTTGGTTGCAGGCTCCTTTCCGGCCCAGACCCAGGCCCGGGCCCGGGCCTGCCCTGGTCGGGCGCATGCAGGAGGCAACCAATAGATGTGTTTCTTTTACATCAGTGTTTCTCTCTGTCTTTCCCTCTCTCTCCCACTCTCTCTAAAAATCAATGGAAAAATATCCTCAGGTGAAGATTAACAACAACAACAAAATATATATCCAAGGCCCCGCCTCCAACAACTCTAATTTAATTGGGTGGGCATAGCATAATTTATAGCCAGGGTGTGTAAGGCAGTGGGCTAAGAGCTTTCCAATCTGTGCAATTCAACAAATGTTTTTGATGACATTTCAGGTAGCAACAGTACAGGAGTAAAAAGACAAAGTCTCAGCCTTCACAGAATTTACAATCTAATAGAGAAAGGCAAATAAACAAATTAGGAATAGGATTTAAAATTATAGATTATATGAAGTAAATTAAATAGAGCAATGATGGGAGGTGATATGCAATATTGTAGGTCCGAGTAGACAGAGAAAAACCACTGAGCCAGGACGAGGTAACTTTTGAGTTGATAGCTAAATATTAAATATCTAAATGAATTGACTAGGCAGCAGGGCCAGCGTTCCAGTCAAAGAGAATAGAAATTGCAAAGCTTTGAAGGCAAGACCAAGTGGATTCTAACCCGGAGCTCTGATGCTAGGAATGCTTCTCTGACCTTGACACCCAGAACTTCAGAGGAAGCAGACAGGGCAGGAGACACCAAGAGATGATGCCTCCAAATCAGCTCTCCCCTATTCCCTGAGACAGGAAGTCAATAATAATACTGCTAGATAACAACCGTGATTACCATTGGCTAAGCATTTATTTCACACGCACTTTAAGGCAGGTACTGCTACCACTAGGTGCCTATTTTACAGCTGAGAACCGAGGCTCAGAGAGATAGTCACTTTGAGTCACTCAGCCAAGGAGGCAGCGAAGTTGGGATCCAAACCAGGTTTCTGCAACAGCAGACACTATTCCCATTCTCTAAACTTTTCAAGGTCTCAACAGCCCCAAGGCTTTGCATCTGGGGTTCATCCCCAGAAATCCAGTACCCCAAGCACAGCACCTGTCATACTGCATCATTTCCTACCTTGAGGGAGCACACTGGAACTAGTTCCCTGTTCTTAACCCGTGTCTAGCACAGAGCAGTCCAACAGAACTTTCTGCAATGATTGAATAGTCTATCTGCATGTCAAAGGTGGTAGCCCCTAGCCATGGGGGCTGAGCATTTGAAATGTCACTAGTGCAACTAAAAACTGAAAACTGAATTTTAATTTTTAAAACAATTATCAAAATTTAAATAGCCACATGTGGCTAAGGGCTACCATATTAGACAGTGCAGTTTCAGCACACATGATAAAGGCAAGACCCCCCCCCCCTCCAATTTATAGATTAAAGAACGGAAACCAGAAGGGGCAGGTGACCTACCAAAGTAACACAGCTAGCATGGGCAGAGGGAAGATCAACGGTTACTATTCCTATAGTTCCAACTGAGGGGGTCCCTCAGGGCAGCAAGAACACTCATCAGTCAGCCCTCTGGGTGGCCACTCAGCAGGGAGGGTTTCAGGCAAGTTGTGAAAAGAGGATAATCACCTCCGAGCTCAGTGCCTGGCTCCTAATTTAAGCGCTTGCTGAATGTGAGTTGTTGTATCAGCTTAGGCACTTGTATAGTTTCCATCGAATCTTCATCAGTTCTGGTGTGGGGGTGAGGGTCTCTATTTTGCACTTGAGGAAAGATTAAGGTTCCACAAGTGGCCAATCTGAGATTTAAACGCAGCTCAGTCTGGCTTCCAGGGTTCTGTCCACCACCCATATCAGCCTCTTGGAGTAGCCCCAGCCTTCATTCCTGGTATCCTAGCCGCAGCTTGCAACCCCCAGGACTCAGCTACAGACACCTGCGAAGTCACTCTGCTAGCTGGGAAGGGCAGAGACTACTCCGCCCCCGCCCCCACCCCTACCCCATGAGCAGCTGTGGTCTGCTGAACTCAGACACATGCCTGGGTTTACACCTGAGCGGGACACATAGCGCAAGCAGCCTCTGACCAGCCTTGGGGGAGGAGAGTGTGCGCGGTGCTTCGGACTGACCACGGGCGGGGCACCGGGATAAGTGCCTTACACATCTGACCTGGCTGATTTCCCCCAACCATGTGCAGGGAAATAGGTCCTACTATCCCTTCCTCAGCGACAGCTCACTGAAGCTCTTTCTGAGTCCTGTTCCAGACTAGCACAGCTCAGATCGAACTTCAAAGCCTGCGCAGTTCACAAGGGTCAGCTAAGCCAAGAGGGGCAAATAGTGACAAGCACTTATTAGGTGCTAAGAACAGTGCTGGGGATGTGACCTATAGAGGGTTTCCAGCCCAGCAAGGGGAACAGACAGGAAATGCCTGGTTATACAACTGTCACACTGTAATTGGGATAAAAAGCTCCTACAAGGAGAAGGGGGACTGGGAGAGGGTATGCAGAGAGGCCTTATCTGTCGGGGAGGAAAGGCTTCCCCGAGGAAATGATGTTTGAGGAAGTGATTCTTGAGCCTAATAGGGCTCTGAACACATGCTACCAATACTAGAGTGAAGTGTCTAACGGCATAAACCCCTTGAAAGGGTGTGTGAAGTGATGGTAGTTGAGGGGACCATACATGTGGGTTTCCCTTGGACCTTGGGCTACCAGGCTTTGTAAGTTCAGCACCTTGCTGTCTTCTAAGGAAGACATCTTCCCAAGGTCCTCTTTAAGAGAAAATATGTAGAAAGGGTTCAGACACCACCCACTTTCCCCTCTCAGACCTGTGGCTTCCATCTAAAGGCCACTCCCTCACAGCTTGCCCAGAACACTTCCCAGCCATTGTCCCTAAGAGGGATGGACCAACCCTTACCTCAGGCAGGAGGGACACCCTCAAACACACCCTGTGAGACACCCTGGGGAAAAGAGATATAAATGTTTGCTGGCCACATTCTACAAGAGCTGGCATTTTTGACAAGGTTACTGTGTTCCATGTATTGTGCTTTGGCCTTTGTATTCTCAGTCAAATCTGCATGGGAGGAAGATGCAAATCTGAGAAGTGATCACTTGGCCAGGTTCACACAGCAAGTGTGTGGGAGGGCTAGTACATGAACTCAGAGCTCTGCCCAGGTGCTCTTATTTTTATTATTACTATTTCTAAGCCTCACCTGAGGATATGCTCACAAAGAGGGAGAGGAAGAGAAAAATGGATCAGTTGCCTTCCATACATGCCCTGACCTGAGATCGAACACGCCACCCGGGTAAGTGCTCAACCAACTGAGCCACTCTGGCCGGGCTAGGCGCTCTTAATAAATATTACAGCCCTGGCTGGTGTGGCTCAGTTGGTTGAGCATCGTCCTGTGCACTGAAAGGTTGCCAGTTGATTCCCAAGTCAGGGCACATGCCTGGGTGGCGGGTTTGATTTTGTCAGGGCACATATGGAAGGCAACCATTGATGTTTCTCTCTCTAAAAAATCAATTAAAAATCTTTAAAAAAAAAAAAAATATATATATATATTACACCAGGTTCTTAAATAACATTGTTTCATTCAACATTGTTTATATCAATTAGCCTATGGTAAGGTTGGTTTCCTTATGCATCATTTTGCATAAAGTCACAGAACCTATAGACTAGGGTCCTCAAACTTTTTAAGCAGGGGGCCAGTTCACTGTCCCTCAGACCGTTGGAGGGCCGGACTATAGTTTTAAAAAAAACTATGAACAAATTCAGCAACAGGCAGCGGCAGCAAAAACACCCGGCGGGCCGGATAAATGTTTTCGGCGGGCCGCATGTGGCCCGCGGGCCGTAGTTTGAGGACCCCTGCTATAGACCATGTTACTGTATTTCCATTTTTTAAAAAATATATTTTTATTTATTTCAGAGAGGAAGGGAAAGGGAGAGAGAGAGAGAGACAGAAACATCAATGATGAGAGAGAATCATTGATAGGCTGCCTCCTGTACACACCACACTGGGGATCGAGCCCGAAACCCAGGCATGTGCCCTGTCCGGAAATCGAACTGTGACCTCCTGGTTCATAGGCCGATGCTCAACCACTGAGCCATGCCGGCCAGGATGTATTTCCATTTTTTCACAAAGAAGGAAACAGAGTGGAGTGACTTGGTCAAAGTCACACAGCTGAGAGTGGTTTTATTCCCCCACGTGTGACTCCTAAACCATGGTGGGGAAGGGTAAACAAAGTAACAGAAACCACAGGACACAAACCATCCACTGGTGGAGGTAGGACCTCCCCAGAAACCATGCTGCTCAGAGAAGCCCAGCGATTTTCCCCGGATCACCATTTAGTACTAGCAATTGTCTGTCTCCCAACCGCAGTAATACACTTGTGCCACTCTCCAGGCCAGGAAACTAAAGAAACAAACAAAACTCCCTGTAGTGCCAAGCACATTCGGAAATCCTAGAGACACCCAGGCCAAAAAAAAAGAGCTACTCTGTGGTGTTAGAGAAGAAAGCGTCTCCATAGTCCCTCCTGGACCTCAATTTTCCCCTCCTCTAAAATGGGACTACAGTATAGCTCATATTTTGCTAGTGTAGTCCGGAGGACTCAGAGAAAAGGCAAAACCCGAGCCTGGAATCTAATAGGTGCTTTATAAGATATCCATTATCGGTGGTGGGGGGTGGGGGAGGGCATGGGGGAGGCGAATGGTCAGATTCGGCCCAGCCGTATTCCTAGCCTCACTGCAAAGGGAGTCCCCGCGAAACAAACTTTTGAGACCTCAGACCACCTAGTCGGGCACAGCCTAATCCGCGCTTGATTTGGGAGCTACGGCCAGGGTTTTCGCCTTCTCCCGGGAGCTTTGGCCGCCGCCGGCCGCATACCCGGTAGCCGGCCAAGGCCCGGAAGCAACCGCGCCCCCTTCCAAATTGGGGTGCAGGTGGGGCGGGGGACGAGGTCAACCCTCGTTGGCCAGCCCCAGGTGCCCCGCTCCCCGCGCTGGGGGGCTGGAGCGGGAACGCATCCCACCTAGAAAGAGCCGTCCGCCCGCAGCCCCAGCCCGGAGGAGGGCATCTTCGGCGGGGGGCGGGGAGGAGGAGCGGTCTGGCCGCTGCGGCGGAGATTTGCCCGGACTTGACGACTCCCCCGACCGGAGCCCAAACCCCAGGCAGCCTCGAGGAGGCTCTCCTTTCATTGGCCAGGAGTCCGAGGAGCCAGGAGGGCTCCACAACCCCGGGGGAAGGGGAGGGGCGAAGAGGGTCGAGGTTGCCAGTTGATGCAACCCCACTCCAGGTTTACGCGCTCCACTCCTCCTTCCCGAGGCGGGGGTGGAGGAAATGTGGGGGGGGGGGGGGGGGCTGCGCACCGGCTCAGCCCAGGCTAGCCCGGAGCTCGGACGAGGCTCGGGGTTCAAGGGAAAAGTGGCGCGGCACGGCCGCTGCTTACCTCTCCGGCCCCCGGGCTGCTGCTGCTGCTGCTGCTGCTGCTGCCGCCGCTGCCGCCGCTGCCGCCACCGCCGCCCCGGGAGAACGGCAGGTAGCCCTTCAGCTCCGTGCGGCATTCAGAGTCCGCAACGATCATGGTGTGCGCCAGGACCCAGGCGCGGCTGGCCGCCGACTCGGACAGCGGAGGGGTTTGTGGCCGGACGCCCGCAGGAAGCCGGGACCGGGGGCCGCTGGGGAGGTTCTAGAAGCCGGGGTGTCTCTCCGGGCTCCAGACGCTCCCAAAGCCCAGAGTCCAGGAACGGCCGCTGCCTCGCCGGACTCTCCTCGCGCCGGGCTTCTGGGGCGGCGAATGGACTCGGAAGCCTGGGGTTGGCCGCAGCGCGCGGGTCTTCAGGGCCTGGGACGCCTCTGAAGTCCTCAGTGGCGAGGGCTGTTGGCGTACACCGTGCTGCTCGGCATCCCCGCCGCGGAACTGCCAGCTTTCGCAGGGCTCTGACACCAGCAGCGCCTCCAGCCCGCTGCGGTCCCCGGGGGAGGGCGGGGACACAAAAGCCCCACGCCGCAGCCAATCAGATGCCTGTTTCCTAGGGAGGCGGGGCGACACCCTCCTCAGGAGCCGGCGGCTCAGCCAATCGACGCCGGGAAGCGCCGGGAACTCTGGGAGCTGTAGTCAGCCCCGCACGAATGCTGCAAACTTTTGCAAAAGGATTTAGTCAGATTGTTGACAACACCGGACGAGAGTGACAGCCTGGGGAGTCATTATGGCTGCGTGATGAAACGGGCCTTCACCGGGCTGGGCCGCAGAGCCAGGTGTGAAATCTCTCCCAAGTGCGTTCTTCAGCTTTGCAGTTCCTGGAGGGACGGGTTGGGGTTCGGAGAGGTGGTGCTAATTATAGAGCCAGACCTGGGCACGCCCCTGTTCCCCTGGTCTCCGGGAGGGCTCCACCCTTTAAATGTATCAGACACCGAGAATCCACCTTATTTGTAGAGCCCCTGGGAAAGCCTTCATTCTTTGAAATGTCCTTGGCAACCCCCAGGCTAACTTCAGTCCCTATTGCTGCAGGTGTCCCCCGACTGCTCCTTTGAGTTTCCATCCCTGCCTCCCCTTTCTAGAAACTTTGTGATAAGGTGGTCCACTGGATCTCTCTCACCTCTGGCCACTCCTTCTCTGACTCCTCTTTATCCTTCCAACCCCTGGAACGTGGTGTTTCCCTAGTTTGTTTTTATCCCTCATCTATCCAGACATAGTCTCCGTCCTTGATCTCATTCCTTTCCTGGCCTTCGACTCTCCCTTTGGGAGGAAGTCTCTTCCACCAGCCCCTCAGCACCTGTAAGTTGATTTAATCTGCGGTCCCCTTCCCACAGATTCTCTTCCTTCACAGTTTTTCTTCAGTGCTCCACTTTTTTTCGTTTCAATTTTAAAGCCATTGTTAACTCTGAATAGAGAATCATGGCTGGAGTGAGGGTGGACTAAATGACCCACAAGGTCCCCTCTGAAACTTCCAAGTCTAGGCTTATGATTCCAAAGATGACCCTCATGACTTGGTCTCCTGCCTCCAACTTCTTGGGAGAAGGAAATTAATCTCACCCTCTGCTGAGCTCCCAGGGCACTTGATTTGGATCTCCTTTATAAGACCTATCACTTTCTACCTTGTATTATAATTTTCTGTGTGCAGGTCTTATCTGACTCTTTTGATTATGAATTATTTGAAGGTAGGGTCCACATCTTGACATCTTTGTCTTCTGCCACATGCCACTTAACCCAATGTTCTGGCCTTCAAGCCTTTCTTCCATAAATTTCCTCTGCAAATCTCTGCCTACTGAAATCCTACCCAGCATTCAATGTCTTCATTCATGTTTGTGGCCTGAATGAAGGCTTTGAAATGCCACTTCCTACAGAAAACATTGCTTCTTCAGCTCAGCTCAAAGTCCTCTCTCCCACTCTTCAACACATTGTTTCTACCTCTTTATGGTCTTCAACATGATGCAGCCTTGTTATGTCTACATACTTTACTGCTTCTTTCTAACAAACAATGGAATATGTTATTGACCACTTTTGCAAAGGAAAGAAACTTGAGCTTACTTAGAAAGGTAAAACTTCACATCAGGGTCATATAATATCTTCTTTTGACTGTACCAGGCTGTGCCAGAGCTCCTTTATTTATTTATTTTTAATATTTCCTATATAATAAAAGGCGAATAATATGCAAATTGACCAAACTGCAGAACAACTGGTTGCTATGGTGCACACTGACCACTAGGGGGCAGACTCTCAACACAGGAGCTGCCCCCTGCTGGTCAGTGTGCTCCCACAGGGCTAGTGCTGCTCAGCCAGAAGCCAGGCTCACAGCTGGCATGCCAGCGGCAGCGGCAGGAGCCTCTGGCCTAAGCCGGCAGTCGGACATTCCCCAAGGGCTCTCAGACTGTGACAGGGCTCCTGACTGCAAATCTCGTACACTGGACCTCTAGTATTTTTATATATTTCAGAGAGGAAGAGAAAGGGAGAGAGATAGAAACATTAGCTATGAGAGAGAATCATTAATCGGCTGCCTCCTGCATGCCCCCCACTGGGGATGGAGCCCACAACCCGGGCATGTGCCCTGACCGGGAATTAAACCCTAACCTCCTGGTTAATAGGTCAACGCTCAACCACTGAGCCAGGCTGGCTGGGCTGTCAAAGCTCCTTTAAAGCAGGAACTGTGCCCAGTTGTGTCTGTATCCCCCACTATCATGTACTGATTCCTCAGTAAATATTTTTGAGTGAGTCAATATGAATACTTTCCTCTGTAGAATAACCCTTTAGAATCTTCAAGGGACTAAATTTTTTCAAGGTTTCACTTACAAAGTTAGTGATTTTGTGAAAAGAAAAGGCAATACTGATATACTAAATTGCATGAGCTTTTGTGACCCGGTCTCTAAAGAAGGAAAAGCTCAAAAGAGGCACAGATACTACATTTTGCTGAACTCCAACAACAGTCCAGGATACATCTGTTATCTCCTGTAACTCTCACTACAACCTGGTGAGGTAGGCATTATTCCCCCATTTGACAAATGAGGAAACTGAGGTTTAAGAGGTGTGTTGGCCATGGTCCAAGAGTTTGGTAAAATGTTGAGTAAGGATTCAAATTCAGGCAGGCATGACTCTACAGCAGAAACTCCACTGTACCACTAATAAGAGAAGAAGCTGAGAGTGTATGTAAGAAGCAGGCTAGCACAAGGAACTAATGCATAAAGCAGAATTCCAATTAACTGGGAGTGAGAAACAGTGATCAAGTGGCCTATAACAGATGGGCCAGACATGCCTTTTGATAAGAGAGCCTCCATGAAAAGCCAAGTTATCTTCTGAAGGTGGTTAGGGCAGCTGGAATCTGAGCCAAAAGGAACCAATGAAAATATAAGTCACTGAACTGGCTCCATGCAGAGCAAACCTGCTGGTCAGTGTTCTGGATTCTTCCTTTTTTCTTTCATTCAGTAAATATTTATTGACTATCTAGTACGCACCAGACACTGTCCTGAGCTCTGGAAATCAAACCAGTAAAGCTTCCAGTTCAGTGGGTCATGGCCCAGTGACTCTGGCTGAGTTTATTCCTCCCCTCCCCTATGTCTAGTAGTTTGGGTTCAGTAAGGACCTCTACTTCCTGTTGCCATACTCTCTGTACTCTTGCATCAGCCATGCTGAGGCCACTGATTGACCAAAGTTTTATTATTCCTCAATCACATTCCAGTCCTGAAACTACGTCTACATTGCATTTGAAATGTTTTTGGTTTCCTCCTCTTCAGACCCTCTCTCAGATTTTAACTCTAATGGAAGTCTCTTCTGTTTTGTATTCACCCTTTCTGAATTAATTTTATACTCCCAAATTATTTGCTATAAGGACTTATCACCCATATGTAATTTTCTAAACTCTTCTCATTGTTCTCAACACACTCACCCCTACCATCTCAGAATACAATTCCTGCCTTGGGGGAGCTTTCAGGAAAAAAAGCCCAACTCCTTCAGGTTTAATAAAGCCAAAGCGGACTCCCCCTCTGTGGCTCATTCACACATTCATCCATTCAATCACTCATTAAGCAGTCATTGTGGTAGATGCTGAGGGAGGTCCTCCTGCGCTGACAGGTGCTGAGCTGAGGAGCTACACAATTAAAATTGAAATTGTCCCCTGGAGTTGTGCACCAGGAGGCAGAACAAACAGACTCTGAATCAGAGCCAACTATCTCTTAAGAGCACTGCCCAGGAGTCCTAGTTTTTAGCTATGTGACTGAAAGAGAATTCTTTTTTCAGCTCTTAGAACCTGTTTTCTCATCTGTAAAACAAAGGAATTGGAAATTAGCTCTAGCCACTGTGGAGAGGAATAGGCAATGCATATAATTCGGTTTAATTGATTATATACTGGGGACAGAAACCAGGTTTCAAAAAACTCACCGCTCTTAATAAAAACAAATCAAATACAAAAACTGACCAGCTGGGTGCTTTTGGATAATTCACCAAGAATTTAGGTTGGCTTTGTCGGCTGAATGAGTCCTTAGCGCCCCCTACAGGCAGGAAAGGACTAGGAAGAAGGGTGGATTGAGGTGCCCCACACCATTTTGAGTTTATAGGATTGTCAGGTCCCATATCACAGCCTGAAGGTCCTGGAAAGTGGCCAGGCAACAGCTAAGTAAAGATCGTGTGGATGCTGAAAATTCCCTGCTTCCAGGAGGGACCAGACCTGACTCCCCAAGTACCTTCCAGTCTGAATGCACTTCCCATTGTTTTGGCTCACTCCTGCATTTTACAGGCAGGAAGCCTGAAGTCCAGAGAGAATCATTCATTTGCCCAAGGTCCTCAGAAAGTTGGTCACAGAATGGAGACTAGAACCTTGGGGTCCAGACCTCCAAGTCCAGGGCCACCGACAAAGGCTGCCCCAGGAGTGACACCTTTCCAGGAAGAACAATTCTCTTTGTTCTGGTGTCTTCCTCTATTTCCCCCTCTCCACTTCTAGAGGACCTACATCCACTTCTCAAACACCCCGAGGCTGTCCCTGGAGCAAGGCCCCTGGCTCTTATCACCATCCTGGCCCATCTCTTCCTACCTTTAAGATTTCCCTCCTTTCCTCCCCACCCCCCCCAAAAGTTGCACCTGGATTAGGATAGCAGAGCTGAAGGTTTCTAGCTGTGTGAACCTAGGCAAGTCACACCACCTCTCTGAACGTGTTTCCTGTGTAAAATGGGGCAATAAAGTTTACCTCCACTGGGGCTGTTGTGAGGATGAGCGCTAATGCATACAAATCCCTTAACAAGGCTTGATGCAGATAAAGTGCTCAATAAACTGTAATTATTATTATTTGTATTGTTGCTGTTATTTTAAAGTACCTAACTTAGTGCAGGAAGACAGCGGGTGTTCAAGAAAGATGATTATAACCATTAATATTCAAGAGTTTGAAACACGGAGCCTGGCATTGAGCAGGAACTGAATACATAAACGGTGGTTAGTACTCTTGCTTTTTTCACCCAAAGGCTCCCAGTACGTTGGCAGTCCCTTTTTTTTTTTTTTTATTGTTGACACTATTACAGATGTCCCCAATTCTCACCCCCGAACCCCCGCCCCCCTCTTTGTGATGTCTCTCTGGAGGAAAAGCTGCACCACTTATTTTTGCTCAGCAACAGGCTCCTCTTACGTAAACCGCCCTGGCCAGTGAGCAGGGAGATGGGCGGGGCTATCCGGCAGCCAATAGCAGCCCGAAGCGGCGCGCAGGACTGACCCTTGCCGGTTTCCAGGCGGTTAGAATAGCTAACCCCCGAGGCGGTTTTCGGGGGCGGGGATTGTCTCCAAATGCTCCTGGGTCTGCCTATCAACCAGGCTCTGATTGGTGCGGACCTTGGAGCCCCACCCCTTCGTTCTCCCGGCCCCGCCTTCGTGGGAGGGGGCCGGGACTACCCCGTCTGTTTTTTATTTATTTCTCGCCCCCCCCTTTCTTTTCTTTTTTTTATTTTTAATGAAATTTTGGTTATAACTTAGTTTTTCCATTCCAAATTATGTGACATGTATTATTTAAGAAAGTTTGGGATATACAGAAAAGCATAAAAGTACAAAAGAGATGACCCGAATAGTTTCACCTTTTGTTTTTTAATGTGTTCCAGGCTTTCTGACTTAAGCTAGTATTTCACTTGTTCGTCGCGCTATTGTCTGGAAGCGACCAAAATGCCCATCAAAGCGGACTGGTTGAAGTAATAAACAGATTCGTCTTCACTATGAAACATCAGGCAGCACAGACACGGAGGGACGTAGCTCTACTGCTCTACGTGAAATGAAACTGTGTTCAGGATTTAATATTAGGTTAAAACAAAAAGCAAGTTGCACGGTCATACATATGGAATGATCTCAAAAATATATATGTACATGACTATACAGAGGCAAGAAAAGTCTGGAATTAATGGGCAGTTTGCAACAAATTGTTAGCATCCGGTTACCTCTGGGGTGGAGGGGGATAGAGAAATTGTAAGACTTTTTATTCATTTCTATAATATTTGTTTTTTTTTAATTGTTTTAATTGACTCTAGAGATAGAGAGGAAGAGAGAGAAATATCGATCTGTTGTTCCACCCATGGATGCATTTATTCTGTTTTGCTCTTTAAAAGAATATATATTTTTATTGAATTCAGAGAGGAAGGGAGAGAGAGAGAGAAACATCAATGATGAGAGAGAATCATTGATTGACTACTTCCTGCACGCCCCCACACTGGTTATAAAAACCGAGCCTGCCAAAGGAACTAAATAGGCACTTTTCGAAAGAGGACATACAGAAGGCCAAGAGACATATGAAAACATGCTCAAAGTCTAATCATCCGAGAGATGCAAATCAAAACAACGAGGTACCATCTCACACCTGTCAGAATGGCTATCATCAACAAATCAACAAACTGACAAGTGCGGCGAGGATGTGGAGAAAAAGGAACCCTCGTGCACTGCTGGTGGGAATGCAGACTGGTACAGCCACTGTGAAAAACAGCCAATCAATGATTCTCTTTCATCATTGATGTTTCTATTTCTCTCTCCCTTTCCCTTCCTCTCTGAAATATAAAAATATATTTTAAAAATTTTAAATAAAAAGTTTGCTTCTGTGAACATTATTGATGTCTGTCTTATTCAGCTCTGGCTACCATAATAAAATATCAAAGACAGGGTAGCCTAAACAACAGAAATATATTTTGTCACAATTCTGGAGGCAGGAAAGTCAGAGATCAAGGTGCCAGCATGGCTGGGTTCTGGTGAGAGCTCCCTTACTGGCTTGCAGGTGGAGCCATTGGTGGGACTACGTAGCTGAACTTGTCTTTTCCAGTTCTTAGTTCCCATAATAATAAGAACACACAGACCTCTTTGACTCATTTATTTTATCTGCCTGGCTTCTGCAGGAACCTGAGTTTGAAACCCCTGAATGGGGTCAAGATTATTTAACAAGGTATTCAAAGCCCCATGATGGTCCTGTGCCTTCCTTTTCATCTGAACTTCCTTCTACTCTTGCTCAAACACACTGTTGCTCAAGATCAAAGGATAAGGCAGTGACAGAAGGGAGATTAGAACCGGGGTTTCTCATCTCACTACCCAGGCACTTTTAACTACCTCATTTGGTTCTTTACTCATTAACTTGAGGTGCTTATTTTTCTTGATAAGACCAGGCCAAAGTCAGCCAATTTGAATAAAACCAAATGGAATGGAATGTCCAGAGGTGGAAATTTATGCTACCAGATGTGCAGTCTCATATATGGCTCTCATCAGCTTCTCACTCCCCTTGCTCACTGTGCCCCAACTTTCTGGCCACTTTGCTGTTCTTTGGCTATGTCAAGCCACTGGTCTCAGGTTCTTTGCCTTTCCTACTAGACTTCAGCTTGGAATACTTTGCATCTTCATAGCTTATGCTAATATAATCTTTAGGCCTCACCCTATCAGCTCACTCCATAAGGTGACCACCTTTTCAGATCACACTATATAAAATAGTTCACCTCCAGCCACTTTAAGTCCCTTTACCCAACTTTATTTTTTCTTTCACCTAACATATATATACTTGCTTTTTCCTCCCTCACATTATTGAAGCTGTGTGAGGGCAAGATTGTTTTGTTGTTGTTTTCCTGGCACCTAGCACAGTCCTGACACAGTAGGCACTCAATAAATATATATCAGATAGGTTGTGACCAATGGTTTGGCTGGATGGTCAGGGATTTGGAAGAAAGACGTTAGGGGGTGACAAGAAAATGTCTCTAAAGGGTGGGGGAGATATTTGTGTCCAATGTGAATACTTACCAAAGAGTGACCTTGGCAGAGGTAATGTTAATAATCAAGTGGAGTCCTGACTGGCAGGGCTCAGTGGTTGGCGTGTTGGCCTGTGCACCACAGGGTCGAGAGTTTGATTCCCAGTCAAGGGCAGTACCTGGGTTGCAGGTTTGCCCCCTGCCCTGGTTGGGAGTGTGGGAGGCAAACAATGGATGTTTGTCTCTCACATCAATGTTTCTCTCTCTCTCCCCCTTCCCCCTTTCTACTTTCTCTAAAAATCAATGGAGCTTGGTTGGTGTGGTTCAGTGGTTGGATGTCAACCTATGAAGCAGGAGGTCACGGTCAGATTCTCTCTCATCATTGATGTTTCTCTCTCTGCCTCTGTGAAATCAATAAAAATTAAAAAAATAAATAAATGAGTCAAGATCACAGCAACAGGAGTGAACCTAGGATGAACTACCTAGACCAGTGATGGCGAACCTTTTGAGCTCAGCGTGTCAGCATTTTGAAAAACCCTAACTTAACTCTGGTGCCGTGTCACATATAGAAATTTTTTGATATTTGCAACCATCTAAAACAAAGATTTATATTTTTGATATTTATTTTATATATTTAAATGCCATTTAACAAAGAAAAATCAACCAAAAAAAAATGAGTTCGCGTGTCAGGGTGTCATAGGTTCGCCATCACTGACCTAGGCTCAGGAAAGGAGGTCACAGAGGCAGAAGTGAGCCATGCTGGGCTGCATGGACTCAGGAAACAAGTTACAGAGGCAAAAGGGGGGGTGGTCCTTGGAGACATGTTCAGGGGGTTAGTCTAGGACAAGCTGCTGCTCCCCTGGTTGCAGGTCTCATGGGACTCCTCAGAGCTTAGGAGAAAGATAGCAAAGTATACACCCTAGGAAAGAAGTGGGGGGGGTGCAGGGCCTGCAGGTGTGCTCAAGGCAGATCAGGCACTGGCATCCTTTGTCTTAAGGGTTTTTATGTTTTTTGAAGGTGGGAGTTTTAGGGAAGGTCTCAACAGAATATTCAACAGCTTTCTAGGTGTGCCCTTTAATAAGCTGGTGCATCAAAATGAGTGTATAGGGGAGTTTGGTATCATTCTCTGGTCAGCTTCACTACTTTACTTTTATTTTGGCTCTAATTGTTGTTGTTTTCTGTTGTTGTTATTTATTTCCCTGACTTCATCTGCTCTGGGGTTTGACTGGCACTAATGGCACTAACTGGGCCCTGTTATCTATCTCCTTGACTAGGGTGATTTAAACTACTCAGTCTCTAGTTGGGGAGCAGAGGTGTACACCATCTGCTCCTAAGCATCCTTGCTTAGGGGAGATAAGACCTTGGTTAGCAGGCTGTTGATTGCTCGACCTTGTTTAACTACTTGTCTCAGTTTCCCTCATTGCACTTGCCAAGTAAGTTTTCCTAGCTTCTTGCCTCAACATCAGAAAGTCAGATACAACAAGTATTGGTGAGGATGTGGAGAATCCGGAACTCTTGTACAATGCCGATGGGACTGTAAAATACTGCAGCTGCTATGAAAAAAGTTTGGCAGTTTGTCAATAGGTTAAACATAGAATTACCATATGACTCAGCAATTCCCACTCCTAGGCATATATCCAGAAGGACTGAAAACAGATGTCCAAACTAATACTGGCACATGAACGTTTTTAGCAGCATTATTCACAATAGCCAAAAGGTGGAAACAAACCAAATGTCCATCAACTAGTGAATGGAGAACCAAAAGTTGTATATCTGTACAATAGAATACTAGTCTGCCATAAACAAGGAACGAAGTATTAAAACATGCTACGTGGATAAACCTTGAAAACATCACACTGGGTAAAAGAAGCTAGATACAAAAGGTCACACATTATATGATTTCATTTATATGAAATATTCAGAATAGACAAGTTTATAGAGATAGAAAGCAGACTAGTAGTTGGGTGGCTGGGGGAATAGAGAGTGACTGCTGAATATGTATGGAATTTGGGATGTAATAAAAATACACTCAAACTGCTAGAGGTGGTGTTTGCACATGTTGAAGATACCAAATGCCACTGACTTTTACACTTTAAATGGTTAATGATTCATTGTTTTTTAAAAAATATATTTTATTGATTTTTTACAGAGAGGAAGGGAGAGGGATAGAGAGTTAGAAACAACAATGAGAGAGAAACATCAATCAGCTGCCTCCTGCACACCCCACACTGGGGATGTGCCCACAACCAAGGTACATGCCCTTGACCGGAATCGAACCTGGGACCCTTCAGTCCGCAGGCCGACGCTCTATCCACTGAGCCAAACTGGTTAGGGCAATGATTCGTTTTTTGTTACGTGAATTTTACCCAATTAAAGAAGAGTGGTGAATAAGGAGGAATCTGTGGAATCTGATCATTATGAGTCTGTGCTAGGTGGCACCCAGCGAAGCAGTGGCATATGTGTCCCCATGCTCTTTGTTCCTTTGCCTGTTCCCAAGCTTTTTGTTCCTTTCCAGTGCTTGGAGTTAAAGATTCCTTTAAAAAACAAACAAACATATTTTACTGATTTTTCACAGACAGGAAGGGAGAGGGATAGAGAGTTAGAAACATCCATCAGCTGCCTCCTGCACACCCCCTACTGGGGATGTGCCCGCAACCAAGGTATATGCCCTTGACTGGAATCGAACCTGTGATGCTTCAGTCCGCAGGCTGACATTCTATCCACTGAGCCAAAGCAGTTAGGGCAAGATTCCTTGAGGTAGGGCACAAGTGGTTTAGTGTTTTCTGCTCTAATAAAGGACTATACCTAAAAGAAGAGGTAAAAGAGGGCGGGAGGGAGGTTGGAAAGAAGAAAGGAGGGAGGAGGGACTGAGAAGAGGGACAGAATGATTATGCTTTCAAGTAGCCAACCTCGCCCTTGGAAGATTGGTGGGATCTCAACCACACTACCTCCTCTTTCCCCATCATTCCCCTCCATGTTCCAGTTGGACAGGCTGAACTGTTAATTCCCCCAAACCCATGCTTCTTCAAATGTTGTCACTCAGCCTTGAATGCCACCCCTCCCTGTTACCGGGCTGCTGTTACACCTTTTCCACTGTGAGGGCCCTTCAAGCCCCAGGTCTGGGTAGTGCCTGTCCAGTATCCTCCCCAAGCATTCTGTACTCCTCACCATCAGAATATTTCCCACATTGTTGTTTAGTCACTTGTCTTTCCCAGTCAGCTGTGGGTCCCGTAAGGACAGGAGCTTTGTTTTGTAGTTGTATTCCCAGTGTATATCAAGTGCCCAGCATACAGTAGATGTTAAATATAAACTTTATTTATGTGTATTTTATTGATTTTTAGAGACAGATGGGTAGAGAGAGAGAGAGAAACAACAATTTGTTGTTAAATGCATTGGTTGATTCTTTTTTTAAAAATTTAAAAAATATATATATTTTATTGATTTTTCACAGAGAGGAAGGGAGAGGGATAGAGAGTTAGAAACATCGATGAGAGAGAAACATCGATCAGTTGCCTCCTGCACACTCCCCACTGGGGATGTGCCCACAACCAAGGTACATGCCCTTGACCGGAATCGAACCTGGGACCCTTCAGTCCGCAGGCCGACGCTCTACCCACTGAGCCAAACCAGTCAGGGCTTTTTTTTTTTTTTTTTTTTAATATATTTTATTGATTTTTTTACAGAGAGGAAGGGAGAGGGATAGAGAGTTAGAAACATCCATGAGAGAGAAACATCCATCAGCTGCCTCTTGAACACCCCCTACTGGGTATGTGCCCGCAACCAAGGTACATGCACTTGACCGGAATCGAACCTGGGACTCTTCAGTCCACAGGCCGACACTCTAACCACTGAGCTAAACTGGTCAGGGCTGCATTGGTGGATTCTTGTATGTGCCCTGACTGGTGAATGAACCAGAAACCTTGGCATATCCGGACAGTACTCTAACCATCTGAGCTACCTGGCCAGGGCTTAATTTTTAATCTATACATTTTAAAAGATTTGAAAATGGAATATGTAGGTTACGCAGCAATACATATTTGAGAATAGTGGAATGACCCGGAGTCTTTTTTATGGAAATCGGATGACAAAAGGTGACTCTTTTTCAGAACAAATATTACCCTAAACTAGAGTATACTGCTTGTTGAGCAGAATTTCAGTCCTCCCTAGCCCCTTCAACTAGGTGTCCTTATGCAGTGAACAACCTGCAGCCCATACCTTATGCAGCAGATCTGCAAGGATCCTTTACACCAGTGGTTCTCAACTCGAGCCACCTATTGGAAAAACCTAGGGAGCTTTTTGAAAATACTCATGCCCAGGCCCCCATCTCAGAGATTTGGATTTAATTGGTCCTGAGGCATTGGTTTAATTTTAAAACTCCCCAGGTATTTCAATGCACAGCCTGGGTTGAGGATTACAACTTTGTATTTACTGATGTGAAAATCTAAACCCAGCTCTATTGCAAATGTGTTTGCACTATATAGGCAAGTATTGACATGCTGATGGGATTCACGTCACAGCCAAAATCTAGCACAATGCCAAGTACTGGCATTTCAACATTTACTGCCAGGAACCTCTGCCTTTACCACCCGCCCCCAGATGTCCAGGCAAGCTCCCTGACCTGTCTCCCTGACGAGGGAGCTAATAGGCAGCTGAACCATGACACTGGAACTGCAACTCGAGATTGTGGGACTAGGAGTTCTGAAGTCAAGTCTGGACTCAGCACAAGCCTGGTTGTGCGACCTTGAAAAAGTTACTTCACCATCTCCTGCTTCAGTTACTTTGGTTATGAAATTAAACTAATGGTATGGACACATTTGCCAGAAATATAATGAGATTTAATTAGTAAAGTATTTGTAAAGTGCTTCATAAATATAAATTGTTGTGCAATTGTTAAGTAACTTCATGGTGTGAAATTCCATTGAAATATTTATTTTTTAAATGGCCCCGTGATTTTTTAAAAATATATTTTTATTCATTCTAGAGAGGAAGGGAGAGGGAGAGAGAAACATCAATGATGAGAGAGAATCATTGATTGGCTGCCTCCTGCATGCCCCACACTGAGGATGGAGCCCACAACCTGGGCATGTGCCCTGACCAGAAATCTAACTAACCACTCATAGGTTGACTCTCAACCACTGAGACACCCAGCTAGGCTGGCCCCAATGATTCTGATACAGGTGGTTAGGAAGTTGTTTAGACAGATCTGCTCACAGAGTTCTCTGGTCCCTGCCTTTTCCAAGTTTTGTTTGTTCAAGTCTTCTTGAGATTCTGAAACAATAGCCCCTGTTCTTTTAATAAATTACTCTTTCTCTTCCTTAAGCCAGCCAGTGCTGGTTTCTGTTACTTGTAAACAAAAAGAATTTAAACTAATGCAATAAATCAAGATAGTATTTTCCAAATTGTATTCTATGGAAGGCTATGTTCTAAAATGTTAATGTTATTCTGGGCCAGGGTAACTCAGTTGGTTAGTATTGCAGGTTGCAGGTTTGATCCCCCGTCAGGGCACATACAAGAATCAATCAAATAAATCATAAGTGGAACAAAAAATTGATGTTTCAAAAAAAATTGATGTTTCTCCCTAAAATCAATTAAAAAAAGATTAAAAAATAAAATATTCAAGTTTTGTACAAGAATAATGTTTAATATACTTTAATTTTTAAATCCTCAAATGCCTTTCATATTAAAAACTATATTATGGGGGGAGAGATCAACCAAAGGACTTATATGCAAGCATATAGGCCTAACCAATGGGCACAGACAACAGGGGGGTGAGCGCATGAGTGGAGGGGAGGTTAGGGGTAATGTGGGGATAAGGACACATATATAAAAACTTAATAAAGAAATAAAAAAATCCTATATTATGGTGATAAAAGGATATTTGACTCGGGGTGGTAAATATACAATATACAGACAATGTATTGCAGAATTGTATACCCGAAACCTATATAATTGTATTAACCAATGTCACTCCAATAAATTCAATTAAAAAAAAGAAATATGTATCATGATTATACTTAATAAAATGCCTTTACAAAAGTGTTCTATGCCCAAGGCCAGCAAATTTCAGAAACTATTATATTTGTAGTATAGTGGTCCTCAAACTTTAGTGCAAATCAGAATCACCTGGGGGAGCTTGTTAAAAGATTGCTGGGTCCCACCCTGTCTCAGCAAGTCTGTGATGAGAATTTCCATTTCTAACAAGTTTCCCAGATGCTGCTGGATCATGGACATTTGCTAGTCTTTTTTTTTTTTTTTTTTTAATATATTTTATTGATTTTTTTACAGAGAGGAAGGGAGAGGGATAGAGAGTCAGAAACATCGGATCAGCTGCCTCCTGCACACCCCCTACTGGGGATGTGCCCGCAACCAAGGTACATACCCTTGACGGGAATCGAACCTGGGACCCTTCTGTCCACAGGCTGACGCTCTATCCACTGAGCCAAATCGGCCAGGGTGACATTTGCTAGTCTTAAATTAGGCTGCTCCAAAAATTATTTTACTTCTTTAAGAATTCAAATTACGATTTTTCATTTTCATTTTATTTTTTTAATAGATTTTTATTGATTTTTTTACAGAGAGGGAGGGAGAGGGATAGAGTCAGAAACATCGATGAGAAACACTGATCAGCTGCCTCCTGTACACTTCCCTACTGGGGATGTGCCCACAACTAAGGTACATGCCCTTGACCGGAATCGAACCTGGGACCCTTGAGTCCGAAGGCAGACGCTCTATCCACTGAGCCAAACTGGTTAGGGCATCTTCATCTTCATTTTAAAGTTTCAACTTCTGCTTGCTTTATCCAATCTTATCATTAGACTTTTAGGGGATTTTGTATGCTTTTTAAATTTTAGTGAAAAAAAAAAGAGCAAAATGATCCTGGCCCTAACTGGTTTGGCTCAATGGCTAGAACATCAGCCTGCGGACTCAAGGGTCCCAGGTTCGATTCTGGTCAAGGGCATGTACCTTGGCTGCGGGCATATATCCAGTAGGGAGTGTGCAGGAGGCAGCTGATCAATGTTTCTCTCTCATCGATGTTTCTCTCTATCCCTCTTCCTTCCTCTCTGTAAAAAACCAATAAAATATATTTAAAAAAATGATCCTGATTGTGTGGTTCAGTTGGTTGGAGCACCGAAAGGCTGCCAGTTCGTTTCTGGGATGGGGAATGGGCCTAGGTTTTGGACTCGATCCCTGGTTGGGCGCACACAGGAGGCAACCTTCCCCTTTCTCTAAAATAAGTAAAAACATATCCTTGGTTGAGGATTTTTTTAAAAAGCAAAATGAAAGATCTTACTTGTTCCTTATGTCATTTGTAAACTTTCCAAATTTTGTACTGCTGTAAAATTTTCAAAAAGGCATGTGACCTTAGCATGGTCATTTCTTGTACCTTGTCTTGGAGATCATTTTGTTGTTGGCCACTTGAATTTCAGTACTTATACCTCAGGACTATTTATAAACTTTCCATCAGCAGCATCACAGGCAAGTGTTTTGAAAATGGCCATCTAGTGTCTTGTCTGCAAGAGCAGGGTCAATGACTTGTCCAAGGTTTTATCTTTCAATGACCCTCAAGCCTTTGTGTACAAGTAATAATAGGGTCTTGCAACAAATTGTTCATAGTAATTCTGGGGGCAAATGATCTAATGAATTGTTGAATTGAAAATGTCTTGCCAATGGCCCTAAAAATCACCTCAAAAATAACTTTTTTGGGTGGGGCTTAGAGGAGTTATACTACTAGTTTGTTAGTCTATTTTGAATCAAGAGCAAGCTCGGCGGAGCAAAATATAACCTAGGATATAATTGTGATTCTCTGCTATTAATAGACTTGGATTAGAAATCAAAAACCCTAGATGCCAAATTTCAACTCTAATTTACTAACCGTAGGCAACACATCATTTCTAATTCCAGTTCTCTCCATCTGCACAAAAATAATTAGAACAAGGATAACTAGTTCATATGAAGAATTCTCTAATCCATTTTATAAATGCAAAATGGACTGATGGTTCCTTGGATTGTACCTTTTAAGCAACTACTCATCTGTTTTCCAGGCTGCTCTTGACCTTGGGTTGGGGTTTACCCTTCAAGAAGCTTTCTCTGAACCTCTGACTCAGACAGGGAAAGGGGCCTCTATGTCACACCTGCCTCCCCCACTTCTCCCCATGTGACACAGCACCTATCCGCTGTGCTTTGTCTTTAAGTGCAGATACCCTGTCTGATACATTTTAGCATTTAGTGTTCCCCACCCCTCTCCAGACGCTAGAAGGCATTAGACACAGTTCACCGATCACAATTTATTATAATCTGCTGGCAGCATGGATATTAGTTACCAGAACTATGTCTTCATAGAAGTGGACAGTATGTAGCCATTCTATGGGGAACTGTGTGCACTTAATCATCACCATGATCTTTCAGTTTCTTGATGTTCTGCTTGTGCCGCTCAATTTCTTTCTGCAGACGCTCAATCTCCTTTTTGTGATGATTGATCTCTTCTTCATGGTGTTTCTTCAGGGCTGCCAGTTGTTCTTTAGTCCGCTCTCTACAAGTAAACAACGGCTCTGGGTTTAATCCTAATCCATTACCCCAAGAGATCTTTAAGCATAACCTGCAATACCTAAGGCAAAGGAGTCCCAATCCCACGGGAGTCTGGCTGGTCATCCTCTTCTACCTCTTCAAGCCCCACTAGTGAGAGAATACTCCACCTTAACATGTATCCATCTTTAGAAAATGACCAAAATGATTCCATTTTTCTGGTGCTAGTGCCTGAAATTACATCATTCATGAGCTACTCCTTTTACATTCCTCTTTAGAACAGAAAACTCCACAGAGGTGTGACGTATGTCCCCAATGCCTTATCAGAGGAATAACCAAGAGAACAGAATCCCTTTTTGGGGAAATGAGGACTAGACAAAGGGGTATAGTTAAAGGACAAATATTTGCAACCTATCCTAATTTACCTAGGGCTTTCTTTGCCTAGAGAAATGCATGGCCCACTGTAAAGGCCAAAAAGAAGTGGGGAAAGGGACCTATTGCATGGGCAGTACTTGGCAGTCCAATTTAGAAACAATATAGCCCTGGCTGGGTGGCCCCGTTGGTTGGAATGTCGTCCTGTACATCGAAAGGTTGCGGGGTTTGCTTCCTGGTCAGGGCACATATCTAGGTGTGGGCTCGAACCTGTGTTGCAGCATGTATGGGAGGCAACCAATCGATATTTCTCCCACTTTGATGTTTCTCTCTCTCTCTAAAAAACAAACAAACAAAAAACCAATAAAAACATCTTCGGGTGAGGATAGAGAGAGAGAGAGAGAGAGAGAGCGAGCCCTACTAGCTGGTTTGGCTCAGTGGATAGAGTGTCGGCCTATAGACTGAAGGGTCCCAGGTTTGATTCTGCCCGGGGTTTCGGGCTTGATCCCAAGTAGGGGGCATGCAGGAGGCAGCCGATCAATGATTCTCTCTCATCATAGATGTTTCTATCTCTCTCTCTTCCTGTCTGAAATAAAAAAATAGATTTAAAAATATATAGGAGCCCACTTAGGTGGTCTTTAAGGGCTGTACTTTGGCTTTCTGGTATGGCAGGGGCCATGGTGATAATTCTTTTTGTTTTTCCCTTTAAGAATAGTTTCCTGATTTTTACAGAGAAAGAGGAAGGGAAGAAAGAGAAACATTCATGTAAGAGCCCACAACTCCAGCATGTGCCCTGACCTGGAATGGAATCAGCAACCCTTCCGAGCATGGGTGAGGCTTAACCAACTGAGGCACAGCGGCCAGGGCCAAGGTGATAATTCTTAAGAGTGAGGAAGAGAAGGCAGAAGTGAAAAGATGGCCAAAGGAGAAGCAGAGATAAGTTCTATGCTATTCCTTACTGTGCAGAGAAGTCAGTAAAAGATAACTCAGGGTTGGTAAAAATGTAGAGGCCCAGACCACTCCGTACTCTTTTTTTGTTTGTTAATCCTCACCCGGGGATATTTTCCCATTGATTTTTAGGACGAGTGGAAGAGAGAGAGAAAGAGAAACATCGATGTGTTGCCTCCTGCATGAGCCTGGACCAGGACCCTGGTGGGGAGGAACCTGCAACCAAGGTACTGCCCTTCCCGACCCGGTCTGCATGTCAGTCGCTCTCCAGAGGCTCTATCCACTAAGCCAAACCAGCTGGGGCCCCACTCCATACTCTTTTAAAATTAAAAAAAAAAAAAAAATGATTTCAGAGAGGAAAAGAGAGGGAGATATGGAAACGTTAATGATAGAATCATTGATCGGCTGCCTCCTGCACGCCCCCCACTGGGGATAGAACCCGTCACCTGGGCACGTGCCCTGACCGGGAATCAAACGGCTACCTCCTGGTTTATAGGTGATGCCCAACCACTGAGCCACACCGGCGGGCCTCACTCCAGACTCTTAAGAGAGAAAGTCATCCAGCTGGGCGGAGCCGGACAAAAGTCTCCAGGAAATGAGGAAGGGAATTTCAAATCTGGAGCCCTCAGCTCCTATATGACTTCCTCGCTCTGGCCAACCTAGGCCTGTGGAGGTCGAGGAGTGGGTCTGAAGAGTCAGGGGACCCATCCTTCAGGGGCCAGCAAAACTAAGGCGTGTGGAGGAGAAAACATCACAGAAGGATATTGGGTGTTGGCGCAGGGAGCAAACTCGGAGGTTGGATCCAGACAATGAAAAGGCTCGGGGGCGCTTCGCACGATCTGGGAAGAACTCCATGGGTGGGGATGGCAAACGATTCTGGAAGAATCGGGCCGTGGCTTGAGAGTAATGGAGAAGCGCAGGTGGAAATGGCTTGGACTGGGGGCCCTGGGACTACTCAGCAGGGCACTAGGAGCAAGGGTGTCAGGGCTCCGGAACCCGGGGGCTCTGGGGGGGAGGGGGCGACCCGGCACCGGGGAGGGAGGGTCGGGGAGGGGAGGGGCGGGGAGGGCGACTGGAAGGGTAAGAAGGCCGGCGGGCTCTGCGAGATCGAGGTGGACTCCGCCCCGGGGCCTCACCGGAAGTATCGTTCCTCTTCAGCCTTCTCTCTTTTCGCGAAGCTCCCACCGGCTTCCCTGATGGCGCCCGAGTCGGTGCTGAAATTCGCTGACTGCGGAGAGAGACATGACATTGGGAAAGGTGTGGGGTGTGGGGGGCGGAGAAAGGGGGGCGGGGGGCGGCGTCCGCGCTCAGGGCGGGGGCAGCGGCCGCTGCCGCGGGCCTACCCGTCCGCAGCCGAAGCCTCCGGCTCGCATGGCCTGCACTCCCCACGCTCCGAGCCGCAGCCGCGCCGCCGTCGCCGGGACCGCCATGGTAGTCAGTGCCGCGCAGCTCCGGACGCAGACGGTGCGGGCTCCGGGGGCGCTAACGGCGCAGACGGCGGGCGACCAATCCTTTCCCCGGAGGGGCGGGACGAGCCCGGGAGAAGCGAATCATGGAAGGGAGAAGGCGGGGCGGGTGTGGTTCGCGGCGAATCTCGAGCAGGAGGCGGGCCTATCGGCAGCCAATCCCTAGCAAGGTCTCCTGGGCCAAAGGATAGGAAAACAAGAATGGAGGACGTTGGAGGCGAGTCCCCGGCGAGGGGAGGGTCAGAAGCCATTAGATTGAAGCGAGGCGTCCACTCCCCACCCCACGATTCCAATCCCAAAGTTATTATTGTTAATAAACACCCAAAGGAAACCTTCCCTTTCCTGGACCGCTAGGGTCAATCAGATACTAGACGAGCCTTGGCCGGTGGTTCAGTGGTTAGAGCGTAGGGCCCATGTACTCAAGGGTCACGTGTTCGATCCCCGGTCAAGGGAACAGGTACCTGGATTCAAGGTTGCACCTCCCGCCTTTGGGATGTTTCTCTCTCTCTCTCCCCCTCCCTCCCTCCCTTCTACTCTCACTCAAATCAATGGAAAAAATATCTGCTGGTGAGATGAACAACAATAGCAAAGATGCTATAAGAATAGTTAGATAAAAAAAAGATCGGTAAGATGTTGTAGGGATTGGAGTGGGGATATCTATGTCCAAGATAGCTGGACTTAGTTGGGTTGTGGGTAAAAATGTTGTATATATACATGTATATGGTCTCTTTTTTTTTTTTTTAAATATATTTTATTGATTTTTACAGAGAGGAAGGGAGAGAGACAGAGAGTCAGAAACATCGATGAGAGAGAAACATCGACCAGCCGCCTCCTGCACATCCCCCACTGGGGATGTGCCCGCAACCCAGGTACATGCCCTTGACCGGAATCGAACCCGGGACCTTTCAGTCCGCAGGCCGACGCTCTATCCACTGAGCCAAACCGGTTTCGGCTATATGGTCTCTTTTTAAAAAAATATATTTCATTGATTTTTTTTTCTTACAGAGAGGAAGGGAGAGGGATAGAGAGTTAGAAACATGGATGAGAGAGAAACATCGATCAGCTGCCTCCTGCACACCCCCTACTGGGGATGTGCCCGCAACCAAGGTACATGCCCTTGACCAGAATCAAACCTGGGACCCTTGAGTCCACAGGCCAACACTCTATCCACTGAGCCAAACCAGTTAGGGCCATGTATATGGTCTCTTAAGAGGTATCAATGTTGTTTTGTTGCATTGACATTTCACTCTAAAGTCTCAGTTTAAATGTCACCTCAAAGAAATCATCCCTGATCCCCTTAGTCATTCTATCATAGCTCCCTGTTTTGTTCTTTCTCTCTCTTTGCACTTTTCACTTTCTGGAGTTATCAGAGTCGTGATCAAATAGGCATTAAATTAATATTTGCAAAATGAATTAATGTGTTATCAAATGGTGTGGTGCAACGAAGAGAAGAGCATAAGTAGGAGTCTAGGGAAGGCTTTGCCTTGACATTCCTTCAGCCACGAACAAATATGAGCAAGAAAATAGTAGTTTATAGTCTTTGCCTGCCTATGTCATATTTTCTCTCTGTTCTCAGTTTTTTTAAAATATATTTTATTGATTTTTTTACAGAGAGGAAGGGAGAAAGATAGAGAGCCAGAAACATTGATGAGAGAGAAACATCGATCAGCTGCCTCCTGCACATCTCCCACTGAGGATGTGCCCGCAACCTAGGTACATGCCCTTGACCGGAATCGAACCCGGGACCCTTGAGTCTACAGGCCGACGCTCTATCCATTGAGCCAAACCGGTTTTGGCATGTTCTCAGTTTTTTGTTTTTTTTTTTTTGTCCTGTGGATGAGAGAGTTAGGCCAGATTATCTATGTTACTCATGATTATAACACTTCTTTGTTTTCTATGAAATGGTAGAACTGTTTTTATTAATCATCTTAAAAATATTTTCTTTTACATTTTTTTTATTGATTTCAGGGAGGAAGGGAGTGGGAGAGAGATGGAAACATCAATAATGAGAGAGAATCATTGACTAGCTGCCTCTTGCATGCCCCCTACTGGGGATCGAGCCCGAAACCCAGGCATGTACCCTTGACCAGAATCGAACCTAGGACCTTTCAGTCCACAGGCCAGTGCTCTAGCCACTGAGCAAACCAGCCAGGGCTATTAATCATCTTTTGGTTGGAAAAATGCCAGTCCTGTATGACTTGGGAGAATGGATGTTGGGGCACATTTTCAAATGTTCATTTCAGAAATTTTGGAAAAAGACAAAAGCAGGGTAGAAATAATAATCATTTGTAATTTCTACCTGGTGATAATAATTTGGTGTGTTTCTAGATGATCTTTAAATACCGTTTCACTTTCAGAAACTCTTTCTACTTCTCATATTGCTATTTCTTGACTATCTCCTAGGCTGGGCATCCAGTGGAGGGTCTTACAGAGTTTGTGTGAAAGATCCATCTACGCCAGTGATGGTGAACCTTTTGAGCTCGGCATGTCAGCATTTTGAAAAACCCTAACTTAACTCTGGTGCCGTGTCACATATAGAAATTTTTTGATATTTGCAACCATAGTAAAACAAAGGCTTATATTTTTGATATTTGTTTTATATATTTAAATGCCATTTAACAAAGAAAAATCAACCAAAAAAATGAGTTTGCGTGTCACCTCTGACACGCATGTCATAGGTTCACCATCACTGATCTAGGCACTAGGATGACTGTAATAAAAAAAAAATGGAGAAATTGTAAAATTTCAACATTTAAATATAAAATGTTTCAGCTGCTATGGAAAACAGCTTGGCAGTTGCTCAAAAGTTACATATAGAATTTCCATATGACTCAGCAATTTCACTTTAGGTATTTGGTATATACACCCCCCACCCCTTACCCCCCACCCCCAATAGAAAATTGGTACTCAAACAAATACATGTAGCTTCAGGTTCATGGCAGTACTATTGTCACAATAGCCAAAAGCCAAAAGATGGAAACAACCCAAATGTACATCAACTGATGAATGAATAAACGAACTGTGGTATATACACACAGAACAGTGGAATATTATTCAACCGTAAAAAGTAATGAAGTAGTGAAACATGCAATGCCTTAGAATGTGGTTCTCGACCTTCCTAATGCAGCGACCCTTTAATACAGTTCCTCATGTTGTGGTGACCCCCAACCATAAAATTATTTTCGTTGCTACTTTTTTTTTTTTTAAATATATTTTATTGATTTTTTACAGGGGGAAAAGGGGGAGAGATAGAGAGTTAGAAACATCGATGAGAGAGAAACACCGATCAGCTGCCTCCTGCACATCTCCCACTGGGGATGTGCCCGCAACCCAGGTACATGCCCTTGACCGGGATCGAACCCGGGACCCTTCAGTCCGCAGGCCGATGCTCTGTCCACTGAGCCAAACTGGTTTCGGCCTTGCTACTTCTTAACTGTAATTTTGCTACTGTTATGAATCGTAATGTAAATATCTGATGTGCAGGATGTATTTTCATTGTTCGCGACCCACGGGTTGAGAACCTTGAAAACATGCTAAGGTGAAAGAAGGCAGACGCAATAGGTCACATATTGTATGGCTGCATTCATATGAAATGTCCAGAATATGTAAATCTATAGAGACAACATAGAATGGTTGTCAGGATTTGGGAAGTAAGGGGAATGGGAGAAACGGCTTAATTGGTGCCAGATATCCTTTCTAAAGGCCAATGAGTTGTGCACTTTAAAACGGTTAACTGTATGTCATGTGTGTTTCACCTTAATTTAAAAAAAAAAAAAAAGGAGCCTTCAGTCAGCGGTGTCAGGCTGGGCTCCGAGCCCTTTAAGGGCCCCCAGGAAGGAGGCGAGGCCGGAGGTGGGTCTGGAAGAATCACGTGAAGCAGCGCCTGCGCAGAAGAGTCACGTGGTGGCTGGGCCCGGGGAAAATGGCGGCTTCTGGAGAGAGCGGGGCTTCGGGCGGCGGAGGCAGTACGGAGGAGGCGTTTATGACCTTCTACAGCGAGGTGAACCACGAGAGATGAAAAATGACGCCCGGGCGACCCCTCCTGGGCCCACTCTCCCGCCGGCGGAGGCAGGGGTCCTCCTGGCCTGGACCGTTGGGCGGCTCCTCCGGTTTGGCCTTCGGGGCGGCGCGGGGCCGGGGGTGTGTGTGTGCATCTCTCCCTGATGGCTGCTGTGGTCTCCCCTGGGCCATGAAAAAGGGCTCGGGGCCGGACTGCTGCGGGGAGACGGCGATTCTGGCCAACGAAGCCTCGGGGCGCGCGTGGAGTTGCCAAGTCGGCGGAGTTGGGGCCGGCCTTGCTGGGGGCGACTTAACCGTCCTGGCCCCCGTTTTTACTTGTAAACGGAAGCACTCTCTACTTAGTCCTCCGTAATGCATGGTCTTAGTGGTTACTTGTGCCAATCGCGAATGCCAGGCACCATGCGTCATGCCAGGGAGGCATCTCCATGTTACAGATGACAAACCCGAGGTTTAGGGAGACGAAGTAATTTGTAACGGCTTGTGTCCTGTTAGGACAGGAGTCAGTTTGGTCTGAGCTTCGTTTGCTATCGCATTTCCAGCACCTACTACCTACGGTGGTTCAGTAAGTATTCGTTGAGCAGGTTAATGAATGAGAAAATGAAGGAAAAGCGTACCATTTGGAGACAGAGGCCCTCGGATTGGATTCGTGCATGGCAGTTACTGAATTCTCTCAAGGCGGTGATTTTGCAGATCTCATTTCCACGTCTGTAAAACGAATTAATATTAAAACGAGTTTTTACGAGGGTTAATGGAGTGAGTATATAAGAAAGAGTTTCATAAGCAGCAGCATCTCTCACGGCGGTTCTCAACCTGTGGGTCGCGACCCCTTTGGCGGTCGAACGACCCTTTCACAGGGGTCGCCTAAGACCATCCGGCATATCAGATATTTACGATTCATAACAGTAGCAACATTACAGTTACGAAGTAGCAACGAAAATAATTTTATGGTTGGGTCGCAACATGAGGAGCTGTATTTAAAGGGCCAGCAGGTTGAGAACCGCTGCAAGACTTAAGGCTGCAGATGGAGCCCGTTAAGTCGGCATGGATTTGCGGAGCAGAGTTGCTTCTCACCAGGCTGTGAGCTACTCAGAGTGAAGCACCGGGTCACGCTCATCTTTTGACTTTGCTGTTTGTAACAGTGTGTTACTAGTAGTTTCTCCCAAGAATTACATTTAAAAACGGAAATTAGCGCATATCGTCTGTTCTTTTGAAATGCCTGATTCACGTGAGAGTGTTCAGCAATTATAGTGGAACTTGTTTCACTTACCAACTCTTAGTTTAAAAAGAAAAGAAAAGAAAACAAACAAACAAACCAGTTCTGGTTTGTTTGAATTAGATGAGAGAAAACTCATAAAGGAGGACCCTTCAATCGTCAATGTGTAGTGAGCACCTGACATGTACCAGTGTGCTGTGTATGTGCGGCAGATACGGTAATGACCAGCAGAGAGAAAAGGCCTGTCTTCATTTCATTGAGCTTGCATTCTATAGAGAAGGATAAACAGTAAACAAACAGATATTCAGTATAATGTCAGGTAGTGATTTAAGTGCCATGAGGAAAAATAAGCCTAGAAAGATGATGGGGGTGGGGAAGTGGCATGCTATGTTAAAGAGAGTGAAGAGGGAAGATGCTGAGAAGGAACGGCTTCTTGTGTTGTTGAAATGATTCCCAAAGTCATTTGATCAGAGGAATAAAGATGGTAAATAATATACCAGGCATTCATTTCAACCAGCATTCCAGTTCTGATAGTGGCACCAAAGATGTTTTCCTGGGACTTCCTGGTGCCTGTTCTTCTAATTGTCTTCGGGCCAGGAATTTTTCTGACTCTGTTAGAGTTAGGTAGGCAGAGTTATTTGCTCTCTCCCACATACTTTTTTAATGCTGCCTTTAATATATATTGCAGTGTAATTGCATTTTTTTCTTTTAAAAAGTTGTAAATTAAGTATGAACACACTTGAGTACATCTTCTATCGTTAGAGTGGAAACTGAAGGTGGTGGATGTGACTTTGAATTCTCTCAACGGTTGCTCTGGAATCAAGCTGTTAAGATTAAAATTCTTATTTATAAGTTGGGTAATTGGGAACAACTCAGTTAACTTCTCTGTCTCAGTTTTCTTATCTGTAGAATGGGGATGATTGTATTTACTGTGTAGGATTGTTGAGAGGAATAAATATGTGTAAAGTTTTCATATTATTAAAATTCAGCAGATGGTAGCTGTTGTAATTATTCATCAGAATGGTTAGTAAAATAGCTTGCACATGTAGATACACAAATATTTGCTGGACATGTCAGTGAGTAACTAGTTAAGGTGACAATTCAGAATTTATTTTTAAACTTTACTAATGAAGTTCTTATCTCTTTTATTTTAGGTGAAACAAATAGAGAAAAGAGATTCAGTTCTAACATCCAAAAATCAGATTGAAAGATTGACCCGTCCTGGTTCCTCCTACTTCAATTTGAACCCATTTGAGGTGAGTGGTTTGATGTTGCTGTGGTGTCATGATGGGGAGCTTTGCATAGTTGCAGGCAGACTTACATCAGAACACACAACTAATTTGTATTATAGTTGGAATTGAACTTGGGTGTTTTTATTGTGAGCAGAACCTGAGAGGTAGCATGTTAAGCAAAAAGAGATAGTCTTTGCTCTATCAGATATTCTCCATCATCTTTAAGCAACCCAAATATATATGGGTTTATTTTCAGATGTAAAGGGATCGCTCGCTAGCTTTAATAAATTTAGGATTTTCTATTTACTTTGCTTGTTAAAATTTTCTGTTTCACCACAGTTTAAAAAAATATGAAAAATCCCAACAGCTAAAAAATGATCACAAGATTTTAGATAAGGAGATAGAGTTTTTTGGTTTCCTTAGTTTTATAACTTTAAACTTTTCCTTTTTATAAAAGTAAATCATATTTCTTATTAAAATTTGAAATATAAAGAAAGCAAGAATAAACATTCATGTATAATTCTCCCTAAGAGAAATTCTAGCTACTCTTTACTGTTTATATTTAAACGTTTTAATAGTTTTATTTAAAAATAAGGAGGATCATATAGATACTTGATGCTACTTATTTATTCAAGCTATTTTAAATGCGTTGTTACATAAAATATAGTTTTGCAACATGTTAAAAGTCTCTATTATTTAAACAATGCTTTTATTGTAGGATTTTAAAATTAGCTTCTACATATTCACAGTTATAAATTGAAATGAATATTGTTAACATAAAAATAACACTTATGGAGCGCTTAAAAAAACCTCTTTATTGTGGTAAAAGATACATAATCTAAAAGTAACCATTTTAACCAGTTGTAGGTATAGAGTTAAGTGGCATTAAGTACGTTTACAGTGTTGTGCAAACCATCATCACCATTTCTAGAACTTTTTCATCATTTAAAACAGAAACCCCAAACCCATTAAACAATAACTCCTCATTCCTCCTACACCCTGTACCTTGGTAACCTCTGTTCTGCTTTCTGTCTCTGAATTTGCCTATTCTAGGTGCCTCATATAGTGGAATCATACAACATTTGTTCTTTATGTCTGGCTTAGTTCACTTATACTATTTTCAAGGTTCATCCATTGTTTCTGTATTTTTTTTTTTAGACACATTTTTATTAATTTTAGAGAGGAAGGGAGAGGGAGAGAGAAACATCAATTGGCTGCCTCCCGCATGCCCCCTACTAGGGGTGGAGCCTGCACCTCAGACATGTGCCCGATGGGAATGGAACCAGTGATTTAACTGAGCCGCACTGGCCAGGGCATTGTGTCTGTTTTTCAAAGGCAGGAGCCACTGACTAGAATTGTCCCTATCTGGGGCCTGTAGGGATTAGTGAGGGAGGGGCATGGGTACTGACTGACTGACTGACTGACTCTGGCTGGCCTGGCCTGCACAGCCTCTGCCCAGCCATGTCTTGTGTTGGAGGAAGGAACCTATCTTAGCAAAGTCCCCAGGTAATTCCTCTCACTGGGGCTACAGCTACTTAGGTCTAGAAGTTGACCCCTTGGTGGGAGCAGTGCCACCCTGCTTCCTCCTGTCATTGGCCCCGAGTTTCTCCCTGATACTAGTTGTTAGCACAGAGAAGATCTTTTCCCTCCCCTCTCAGATCCTCCACCTTGAAGATATGTAAGGACCCATGTGTTCTGAGTGAGATAGTGCCTCCCACTTGCTCCCCAAGTCTTTGTTCTTTCCCACCCATCATTGTCCCCATTCTTAGTTCTAATAAAAGACAAAAAAAAGAGAGAATTTTTATTTTAAAATAATCTCAGATTTGCAGAAAGGTTGCAAGTACGCTATGAAGATGATTTCTTGAACTGTTTGCAGCTTAGTTGGCAATACATTTTCCCATCATCCTGAAATATTTTATGCTCTTCCTACAAATAACATTTCCTACTGAACCACAGTATAACCATCTAAGTCCTCAGACCACATTCAGATTTGTTCATTGTATCAATAATGACCTTTATAACAAAAAGATCCAGTTAAGAATCTCCTGTTACATTTAATTGTCATGGCTCTTTAGTCTTCAGTCTGGAACAGTTCCTCAGTCTTTCCTTGACTTTTGTGATCTTGACATTTCTGAAGATTACAGGCCACTTATTTTGTAGCAAGTCTCTCAGCTTGAGTTTATCTGATATTTCTTCATGTTAGAATAGGTTTATGCAATATTAGCAGGAATATCACAGAAGCGATACTGCATTCATGTCTCTGTAACTTAAAAAGTGGTACATGGGCCCTGACCGGTTTGGCTCAGTGGATAGAGCGTCGGCCTGCGGACTGAAGGGTCCCAGGTTCAATTCCGGTCAAGGGCATGTGCCTTGGTTGCAGGCATATCCCCAGTGGGGGTTGTGCCGGAGGCAGCTGATAGATGTTTCTCTCTCATCGATGTTTCTAACTCTCTATCCCTCTCCCTTCCTCTCTGTAAAAAATCAATAAAATATATATTTTTTAAAAAAAGTGGTACATGGTTGCCCGGCTGGTGTGACATAGTGTTTGAGCATCAACCCATGCACCAAGAGGTTGCAGGTTCAATTTCTGATCAGGGCACATGCCCAGGTTATAGGCTCGATCCTCAGTGCGGGGTGTGCAGGAGGCAGCTGATCGATGTTCATTCTCTCCCATTGATGTTTCTATCTGTCCCTCTACCTTCCTCTCTCACAAAAATTAATAAAAACATATTTTAAAAAAAATTGGTACATGATTTTGATTTATCCCATTACTGTTCATGTTAACTTGATCACTTGAAGAGTTGCCTGCTTGCCCTAGCTGGTGTGCTAAGTGGTTACTGCTTTGGCCCATGCACCAAAGGGTCATGGGTTTGATTCCCTGTCAAGGGCACGTACCTGGGTTTCAGTTGCATGTAGGAGGCAACCAGTCAATGTGTCTCTCTCATATAGATGTTTCTCTCTCCCCCACTCCCATTCCTCCCTCCCTTCCACTTTCTCTGAAAAGCGGTGGGAAAAAAATATCCTCCCATGAGGATTAACCAAAAAAAAAGTTGCCTGATAGCCCTGGCTCGGGAGCTCAGTTGGTTAGTGTTGTTCTGATAATGCCAAGTGGTGAGTTCGATCCCCTGTCAGGGCACCGAACAAGAAACAACCAATGAATGCATAAATAAGTGGAATAACAAATCTCTCAAGTCAATTAAAAAAATAAAAATAAGAGTTGCCTGCTAGGTTTTTTTCATGAAGTTACTTTTTTTTTCCTTTTCTGTAATTAATAAGTATTTTATGGGGAAGTACTTTGAGATTATATAAATATCCTGTCCTTAATCAGAGTTTCATTTTATTAATTTATTTGTCAGTAAGGACTTGGGGTTTCTATATTAGTCACTGGGTTATATTTAGATATTTATTTTGATGCTCAGATTGTCCCAAATTTGGCTAGTAGGTTACCTTTCAAGTGAGCTCCTGTCTTTTTAATATTCTTCATCATTCTTGGATTACTAGGCACTCTTGTACTTTTCCTGACCCAGCCTGGAATTAACTATTTCACAGAGGAGCCCTGGTTCATTTCAGTGAAGAATGGTATTTAAAATCAAGATTTGGCCCTAGCCAGTTTGGCTCAGTGGATAGAGCGTCGGCCTGCGGACTGAAGGGCCCTGGGTTCGATTCCAGTTTGTGGGCTCGATCCCCAGTTGGTTGTGGGCTGATGGAGAGGCTGTTGCTGCAGGAACTCAGGGACGCAGTGAGAGTGCGGGTGGGGGAGTTTACCTGGAAAGAGGCCATGCACCTGCTGGGAAGCCACCACTCTCCACTCTCATTTCCTCTGGTAAAAATCTCAGATCCAAGCAAGATGTATGTCATAAATAAATCCCTCCCTACGAGTCAGTGAAGCTGTGCCATGTCGCTGAAGCTCTTCATGTGTTTTCTGCTGGCTATTGAAAACAGGCTTCACCCCTAGTAGGGAGCATGAGGGATATAGCCGATCAATGATTCTCTCTCATCATTGATGTTTCTATTTCTCTCTCCCTCTCCCTCTCTCTCTGAAATATATATAAAGATTTGAATGGTAGGTGTACTCAATGCAATTGGGATTTCACTCTCCCAGATTCTATTGGTAGGTAGAGCTAAGGAGAGAGAGTGTATGTGTGTACATACATATTTACACCCAATTTTAATCCAACACCATGGTTTATTCTAGGTTTTTTCCCCTTCCATGTTTATATTTCCCTTCTCTAGTGAGAAATCTCTAATAATGTATTTACTTAATTGACCCTCCTACATGCAAATGATCTTCCATTACCATGCCTTCCCTTATGTGAATGCCTTCATCCCACCTTGCTGCCTCACTGCACAACCATTCTCTCCACAACGGAGCTCAAAACTCCCATGCCAGGTCATCCTTCCATGCAGCATGTTCCTCACCTGATTCTGGTTCTTGTGCCCACCACCCCCAGGGGGCTCTTTTCATTCCTCTTGGGCTGCAGCATCCTCCCTGCCAAACAGGCACCTTTTCTACCCTCTTCATCTTACTTGGGCTTTGAGTCCACACCCCTCTACATGGAGTCCCTCTTCACTCTGCTCAGGTTCTAGCTCTCTGTGCCAGCCATACTTTACATAAATGCTCTCTACATCCTGCTAGAGCTCCAACATCTTGTATTGGGCAGCCCTTTTGCATTGGATGTCCTCCTGTATGGGCATCTCCCCTACCATGTCCAAGCTTCCACACCCCATGCTAGGCCACTCCTTTGTGGAGATGGCCTTACCTGGACTCCTGTACCCTGTGCCAGACCACCTTTCCTTGTGGACACTCTTACCCTGCTTAGTCTCAAACACCTATATTGGGGTTTATTCAATGGACGTGCCTCCCTCTTTCCTCTTGAGCTCTCACACCCTGCACTGGGCCACCCTCCAGTGTTAACAGTCCCCCCCTGCTTGTGTTCTAACACACTGTGATGCCAGGATGCCCTCCTTAGCCTACTTCGGCATTCCATGTTGGTCTGCTCTTCTATGTGAATGCTCCTCTCACCCAGGTTGGGCTCTAGCACCGTGTGACTGGCCACCACTCCCAGTGTTGTCACTGTCTTTTTTTCTTCATTACAGATGGGCTTTCCCACTCTGCTCTGGGCCATCTTGACTCCCCACCCAAAGTAGATGTCTGCTTTGCCTGGCGCCACTTAATGTATTTGTATTGCATTGCTCAGAAAGAGAAGGCGAAGACGAAAACCTTAAAAAATACTTTTGATAAGATTTTGGGGAGGGCGGGCATAGGGGGAGATAATTTGAGGGGGTAATAAAGAACTTGATGATGGTATGTTCTTTCTATCAGCTTCTGTTAAGTCATACTTTTAAATTGAGCATAGTACATGAAAAGGGGACAAGTAATCATACTAGTATAACTTAGCCATTTATTTGTTAAGGTAATTAGGGTTTCTGTGGAGATCTGATTGATGAGGAGTGACAGATAATAGGACCAGTATGAAAAGCTAGGATTGTAATGACCTACTAGTTAATGTGGTTCTGGAAGTGGAACTCACTACTCCGTAGCTCCTGTCTTGACTATAGGAAACATGTTTGGATGCATAAAGATGTGAGGAGGTGGGCACACTTAGGAAGGTGTGAGATTGTATTTGAGTGGGCAGGATTCCATGCCTGTCCATTAGAAGTTTTGTCTTTTCTATTTCATACAAATGTGCTGGCCACTCTATAGGATGGGTGTCATAAAGTTGCTTTTTCTTTTTTTTTTTTCTTAATATATTTTATTGGTTTTTTACAGAGAGGAAGGGAGAGGGATAGAAAGTTAGAAACATGGATGAGAGAGAAACATCGATCAGCTGCCTCCTGCACACCCCCTACTGGGGATGTGCCCACAACCAAGGTACATGCCCTTGACCGGAATCGAACCCGGGACCCTTCAGTCCGCAGGCCGACGCTCTATCCACTGAGCCAAACTGGTCAGGGCAAAGTTGCTTTTTCTTGTTAATCCTCACATGAGGATATCTTTTCCATTGCCTTTCAGAGAGAGTGGAAGGAAGTGGGAGGGAGAGAGAGAGAGAAACATCAATGTAAGAGAGACACATTGGCTCCTGCATGTGCCCTGACCCGGGGCGGGAGGGCGGGGAGGGTGTGTGTGTGCAGGTGGAGGATGGGGAGCAAACCTGCAACTCAGGTATTTTCCCTGACCAGAAATGAAACTCAAGACCCAATGGTCTAACCACTTAACACACTGGCCAGGGTGTCACTAAGTTGTTTTTTAACACTTAAGTCAGAATTAGGTGTTCCTAATGATTTAGGAAATCAGTGATGTATTTTTTATGTAACAACTATCGAAACATCTAAATCAGAGGTGGGGAACGTCTGGCCCATGGGCTCAAGAAATCATTTGGTCTGGCGCTGCCAGCGCAACCACAGGTGGGACTCAAAATTCAATAAATGTAGGAGCTTATTTCATAACAACAAATTTATATTAAGTAAATTAATTATATTAAGTGAATGATGTTATAAATATCCAAATAACCCTTGGCAGAAAAAGTTTCCCCACCCCTGATCTAAATGAGTCAGATTTTTCTACAGATGTAAGCAGACTGGTCTTTTTCTAGTAAGGAGAAATAATGCAGTAGTAGCTGTCCTCTCAGCTATCAATTGAAATGTAAATAGTCTTCCTATACACCACCTTACTGAGCAGCAGGTAGAAAAGGCAGACATTAGTCTGGGAATTAAGAGTCTTACTACAGGAATCCTTTTCCAGGGAGCATTTTTTTTCCTGACTGCCATCTCAACAGCTCTGTATTTGAATACATTTCTAACCTTCAGCCATTATGCAGTCATCTTTCTTATGCATTCTGTAATTCTTAGATTAAGAACTCTCTCCCGCTTCCTTCCATAAGCTCCAGTAGACCTGTGCCCCTGCTCAGTCCTACCTTTTTCATGTTCCTTTAAAAAAAACCACAAAAAAAGCTTTATTGATTTCAGGGACAGGAAGGGAGAGGGAGCGAGTGAGAGAGAATCTTGGCACATGAAAGAGAAACATTGACTGGCTGCCTCCCACACGCACCCCAATGGGAGAACACACCCACAATCTGGGCATATGCCCTGACCAGGAATCGAACTGGTGACCTTTTGGTGCATGGGATGACACTCAACCAACTGAGCCACACCAGCTGGGCTCTTTTTAAAAAATTTTTAATTTAACTTTAAGGCTCCAGCAGATGGTACCACATATTTTATTTTCTGTTTATCTTGTTCAGCACCTTGGAAATAAAGGTATTTAACATGTCAGAGAATTCAGGTGTGATGTTAAGGCTGGATTCCTCTTTTAAGTCTAAGGCCCCAAAGAAGGAGACTTACAGTTTATTTGAGTTTGGGAAGTTATATAAATGCCACAGTCAAGCATTTTTATTGCTGTATGATGATTAATGAACTCTTTGTGTTCCAAGACTGTGGGTTTTTCATTGCAGTATCCCCAAAGCCCGAGACACAGCTCAGAAAAATCTTCCAAGAATCTGAACATCCCGTGTGCTTCCTTAGAGCCATATTGGTAATGTGGCACTTATCATTTTTGTTTGTTTTTTTTGGAAATTTTATAAGAGTTTATTCGAGCCAAACTGATAACATGCAGGGAGCAAGATCTCAAACACTCCCCGGCATTTATCATTTCTGTAAGGGTTACTACTTATTACTGTCGATACCCACCCTGCTAGACCTTAAATTCCATGAAAATAGTCTGTGAGCACAGTATCTAGCAGTCCTGTGTGCCCTAAAAGTTTGTATTCAATGAATAAATCTGGCTTCAAAGAGATTTGGGCCACAGGTAATGGTCATTGTCTTCACTGTGTTTCATGGCTGCCTACAACTCTTAAAGATAGGAAAGGACTTGGATTAGCTTTGAAGGCACTCGGTGAATATTTGTTGCTGGTAATCAGTGCACACGTGCTATAACTTGGAAAAAATCCTTTTTGTGTGTGTGTTATGTATTTATTTATGTAAGTATACATACCCTCTTTTTGCCGAATCATTTAAAGGTAAGCTGCAGACATTGTGACTCTTTATGCCTAAATACTTGAGCATTATCTTTTCAAAACAAGGGCACATTTTCACATAACCACAACACATGACCACACCTAGGAAAAACAACATTATTTCAATAATATAATCCAGCCTAGAGTCCACTTGCAAATAGTCCCAATTGCCCAAAAAAATATAAATTATGGCTTTAAAAAAAACCACTTAGGAACCAGTTTATGAATTATATTTGGCATGATTAGTTCTTGGCTCGTTTTATTGGAGGCTGTGTGTGAGTGTGGGTGTGTGTGCGTGCTCGTGAAGGTGGAAAGTTTACCATCCTTTCTCATTCATTTTGGACACCTTCTGGGGTTTGTTGGACTTTGGTTTGCTCTAATGCATTCCTTTTCCCCAGAACCACAGTAAGGTAAAGTTCTCTGAATATATGTGTACATACAGTTATCTCTCTTTATCTGTAAATCTTACATGGCTGCATTCTTTCTCTCTGAGTTTTTCCCAATTCCTTTCTCCCTTGGGAAGGTATGAAGGGGCACACTGACTATTGAAAATTCTGTTTTAAAGTTCTTTCTCCCTCACCTCTGGTTGTATGCCTTGCATTTGAGAATGGGTATGCTCTTGTCATAACCTGCAAAGGTCTATTGAGCCCTGGCCGGTGTAGCTCAGTTGGTTGAGCATCGTCCCATGCACTGAAAAGTTGCTGGTTCGATTCCCAGTCAGGGCACATACCCAGTTTTAGGGTTCGATCCCCAGTCAGGGTGTGTGTGGGAGGCAACCGATCGATTTCTCTCTCTCTCTCTCATAGGTGTTTCTCTCTCTCCCTATCCCTTCTCTCAAATTAATAAGAACATCTCAAAAGTCTATTGAATGTTATGGTTGATTCAACTTCATTGCATACCAATAATTCTGCTATAGTTGGGCTGTTTGAATGCTTTGAAAGCTTGCTATAAATCTTGACATTACTTGACAGGTTTTCCTAAGTCCCTTTAAGCATCTGATTAGGCTTAGCAGATTACTTTTCAGTTTTAATTTCTCTGGTTTGTATTTTTCTTTTTTTGTTAATCCTCACCCAAGGATATTTTTTCCCATTGATTTTTAGAGAATGGAAAGAAGGAAGGAAGAGGGGTGAGAGAGAGAGAGAGAGAGAAACATTGATGAGAGAGACACATCAATTGGTTGCTTCCCGCATGCACCCCGACCGGGAGCTGGGATTGAACCTGCAACCCAGGTATGTGCCCTTGACCTGAATCAAACCTGTGACCTGTTGGTCCCCAGGCCGGTGCTCTAACCACTGAACAACCAGCCAGGACAGTAGGTATTTTTCATATCAAGATTTTTTTTTCCTCTCCCACCCCCCTTAATAACTGATCCTTAGTTGATGTTTATCTCTCTCCCTCTCCTCTCTTTCTAAAAAAAAAAAAAAAAACTTAAAAAAAAAGTAGTTTGCCCTAACCCAGTGGTTGGCAAACCGTGGCTCGAGATCCACATGCGGCTCTTTGGCCCCTTGAGTGTGGCTCTTCCACAAAATACCACGTGTGGGTGCGCACGTACAGTGTGATTGAAACTTCGTGGCCCATGTGCAGAAGTCGGTATTTTGTGGAAGAGCCACACTCAAAGGGCCAAAGAGCCGCATATGGCTCTCGAGCCGCAGTTTGCTGAGCTGCAGTTTGCCGACCACTGCCCTAACCGGTTTGGCTCAGTGGATAGAACATCAGCCTGCGGACTGAAGGGTCCCAGGTTCGATTCCGGTCAAGGGCATGTACCTTGGTTGCGGGCACATCCCTAGTAGGGGGTGTGCAGGAGGCAGCTGATCGATGTTTCTAACTCTCTATCCCTCTCCCTTCCTCTCTATAAAAAATCAATAAAATATATATTAAAAAAAAGTAAAGTTCTTTAAACACACACACACACGTTCCCTTGCCTGTTTATCTTTGCATTTCTAGTACATAGTGTACTCAGCAGGTAGTAGCTACTACATAAAATATTTGAATGCATGTATGTATTTGTGGTAATGGGATTAGAATCCTTGATGAGGAATGTCAACACCAGGATACCCAGGCTTGGAGAAGAATAGTTAAATTTATTTTTTAAAACAGTGTTGCTAAAAAAACAAAACAGATATTTCTGCCATTTGGAATCAGACTTTCCTACAGGGGGGCCTCAGGCCTTGATGTCAGGTTTCCACAGGTGATTGCAATGTTCACTCTGGGTTGAGAACTATCGGGCCTGTAAATTATAGATATAAAGTGGCGCCAAGTGGGCACTTCTCAATTGAGGTGAAAATCAGCCAGTCTTATTTTTTTCCCTGTTGAGTTCTATGCTTTTTCCACATTTGCAAAGGTAAGTAGGGGATAGGAGGTGTGGGTACTTTTATTAATGAATGAAGGAGAAATACAATATTTTCTTACAGTTTGGAATATGTCTCTGGGTATAAGGTAAGTTATTATTTTTCTGATGGAGTGAAAGTAACTACTGTATTGAAAACCTAAAACAGAATAGCTATTATTCTGTTATCGATTTGCTCATTAACATTTCTGGAGCATTTTTAGAACTGTGTGCCAGGCACAGTTCTAGAATACTGAGTACTATTCTCTCTATTTTTTTATTGATTTAAGAGAGGGAGAGGAAGAGAGAGATAGAAACACAATGATGAGAGAGATTCATTGATTGGCTGCCTCCTGCACGCTCCCTACTAGGGATCCAGCCTGCGGCCCAGGCATGTGCCCTTGACCGGAATTGAACCTGGGACTCTCTGGTTCATAGGCCAACACTCTATCCACTGAGCCAAACTGGCTAGGACTGAGAACTATTCTAGAAGTTGATTAGAATATGTATACTTATTGGGCATCTCTTAAATTTATGAGGTCTTTTAATTTTTTTTACAGTGTTGATTTTGATTCTTTCAGGTTCTTCAGATAGATCCTGAAGTGACAGATGAAGAAATAAAAAAGAGGTTTCGGCAGGTATAGTACTATTTTTCTGTAATGGATGGAGTTTGAACATTTTGAAAATGTAAGCATGTGATGGTTTTCTTAAGATTTGCTGTTATGACGTTTGGGCCAACATTTAACTTTTTTTTTTTTTTAAACTTAAGGCTATGTAACTCAGATAAAAACCTTATAGTGACATAAAATCTTAAGTATTTGGTGGTCATAGCTTACCTCTGAGTGGAATGAATTTTATATCCAAATAGAATCTCTTTAGCCCCTTAATTAAAAGGGAGAAGTACAAGCAGAATTGTAGCACTTACATGGAGTCATACTAAGTCCCCTGGCTTCCAGGAGAGAACATGTTAAATGATTTGTAACAGTTCTTTATTCTTTTAAGACCCCATTCCTTAGTAATTTTCTTTTGTAAATTTAAATGACTATCCAGGAGATAACTGGTTTAATATAAGGAGTGCTTTGTAGAAATTCTCTAGGAAAAGAGATCCACAATGTCTGATTCTTGTTCAGTCTAATCCTATATCCTATCTAATAAAAGGCTAATATGCAAATTGACCGAATGGCGGAATGACCGGTCACTATGACATGCACTGACCACCAGGCAGTAGATGTTCAATGCAGGAGCCTGCTTCCTGGTGGTCAGTGCACTCAGCCAGAAGTGGGGCTCACGGCTGGCAAGCACAGTGGCGGTGGTGGGAGCCTCTCCTGCCTCTGTGGCAGTGCTAAGGATGTCCAACTGCCGGCTTAGGCGGGGAATGGGCCTAAGCTGTCAGTCGGACATCCCCTGAGGGCTCCCAGGCTGCGAGAGGGTGCAGGCTGGGCTGAGGGTCCCCCTCCCCCAAGTGCACAAATTTCATGCACTGGGCCTCTAGTATTTAATAGCTTGAGCTACAAAGTAGTTTTGAGAGTTGAGTAAACCTTCAGTCTTTCCTTCTGTGAGTTGAATAATCACAATCCCGATAATGTCTTTACAAATTGGATTTTCTATGTATTTCATGTTTTGTTTTGTTTTTAACTTTCCCCAATGTCTTTATTTCTGTTATGTATTACAGTTTTCAACCGGTGTGCTGCAAGAATTTGAAAAACATGCAATACCTGAATATTTAGTCAGGGGCACTGACCTCTTTTCCCTTAGATTATCAAATAAAAAAATGACAACAACCAACAACAATAGCCGTTTGGTGTGAATGAATCAAAATTATACCTATTGTACCCGGCCAGTGTGGCTCAGTTGGTTGAACATTGTCCCATGCACCAAGAGGTTGCTGGTACATTTCCTGGTCAGGGCATATACCCGGATTTTGGGCCCCATTTCTAGAAGTAGGGGGTGTGTAGGAGGCAGCCAATCAGTGTTTCTCTCTCATTGATGTTTCTATCTCTCTGTCCCTCTCCCTTCTGCTCTCTCTCTAAAAATCAATAAAAAAATAAATATTAAAAAAACCTAGGATGTTAATTTAAAAAAAGTAAATTATGCCTATTTCTTTTTTGTCAGTTCGACAAAAAATATATTTTTTGGTGTGTTGCAGAATTTAGTAATTAGTGTGCCACAAGATGAAAAAGGTTGAAAACCACTGTACTACATATTTAGAAGGGCTTGACCAGTGCTGAATATTATTCTTAGCTCCTGCATGACATCCTTGTTAATACTCAGTGTTATGCTTGCTTCTTTTTGTCTTTTAATGCTCATCCAAAGATATTTTTCCATTGATTTTTTTTTTGTTACTCCTCACCTGAGAGTATTTTTTCCATTGATTTTTAGACAGAGTGGAAGGGAAGGGTAGAGACACAGAGAGAGAGAAACATCGATGTGAGAGAGATTTGTCAATTAGTTGCCTCTGGCACACGCCCCAACGGGTTGGGACCAAGCCTGCAACTGAGGTATGTACCCTTGACTGGAATTGAACCCAGTCCGCAAGCTGAAGCTCTATCCACTGAGTCAAACTGGCTAGGGTTTTCATTAATTTTTAGAGAGAGTGGAAGGGAGGGAGGAGGGGGAGAGAGAAAGAGAGAGAGAAACAGAAACATTGATGTGAGAGAGACACACTGGTTGCCTCCTGCACACACCCTGACCTGGGCCGGGTTTCGGTCCTGCAACTGAGGTATGTGCCCTTGACCAGGAATCGAACCTGAGACTCTTTGGTCCGCAGGCCGATGCTCTAACCACTGAGAAAAACTGGCTAGGGCATGCTTGCCTCTTGAATACAGTAATTGCCCCCTCATTGCTGACTCATAATCATCTTATGATCTGCTATTAAGCCAAGATGTTTTTATCTTTGCCTACTTAATCTTTTCCCATTATGTAATTTTATAGTTTTTTTTTCTTCCTGAGTTCTCTGCACTTACATGTATTCAGTTTTTTTCTTTCTCTAAAATTTCAAGTTTGAACTGGGCAAGTTACTTTCAACCTTTCTGTGCCTGTTAACCTTAATTGTGAAATGCACATAATAATGGTGTCTACCTCGTGGGGTTGTTAATGAGGGTTAAGTGAGGTACTACAGTAAAGCACTAGAATAGGTCTTGTCATATATGTCCTCGTTATACGGTAACTGTTGTCAGTGTGGGTTAGACAATATGCTAAGTTATTTACTTGCATTATTTCATTTCGACCTTAAAACAACACAGTGAAATGTAAGTACCTAATATAGGTGGAAGATGAGGCAGATAGGTTAAGTGAGTTGCTTAAGGTCTTACAGCCAGTACATGATGGAAGTTGGAATTAGACCCCGGGGTTCTGTCTCTAGTAATGGAGGATTTAGCATTAGATTCCCACTTACTGTCATTCCTCAACACAGTCCCTCTGTTCCAACTACTTGGTTTCTGTCTGTCAGTGGCAGTAGGTCAGTGGTTCTTAACCATGACTATCTAAAAGAATCAGCTGTGGAGATTTTTGTTTTTTATTTTGACTTAAAATTTTTAAGTTATAAGGATAAAGCAATGAACACCTATATACTCACCATCTATTTGCAACAGTTTGCTTCATTATACATATATTTTTGGCTTAATTTTTGACAAGTAAATCACAGACACCTGATACTCCAGCATGAATCTCCTTAAATAAAAAAGGACATTTTTTTTGGCATAACTACTTGTTACACCTAACAAAATTAACACTAATTCCTTACTATTATTTGATACCCATTCTAGTAGAGGTTTAAGAAGTACAGATGCCAGAGGCTCATTCAGAAGCTCTGAGGGTGGAAAGTAGACATCTGTATTTTTTGAAAGCTTCACAGGATTGGAGCACAGCCAGAACTGAGAACCACAGTTTAATATTAGAAGTTCTTTTAATGAAAGAGAGGATGTCCCATACCTATTCCTTAGTGCTCAGAATAAGGAACCTAACAGGAACTTGGTAGTTTTCAATGTCCCTCCTCCTTCCTGTGATCACACATCTTCATAATACTAGGCTTACATTTATCCTCAACATTGTGATTAAAACCCTAAATGCTTCCCAGTTGTGCATTTACCTTTTGGTGCTTGAATTTTGTTAAAGACTAGTATTTCTGGGCATTTTATGATATTTATTAATTTTAAAAAAATGCTTCTGGCCTGACTGGTATTGCTCAGTGGTTGAGCATTGACCCACGAACCAGGAGGTAACCGGTCAATTACCGGTCACGGCACATGCCAGGTTGCAGGCTTGATCCCCAGAGAGGGGCATACAGGAGGCAGCCATTCAATTATTCCCTCTCATCATTGATGTTTCTCTCTTTCCCTCTCCCTTCCTCTCTGAAATCAATTAAAAAATATTTTTAAAAAATGCTTCTGGCTAACAGTCTTTTTTGCCACAGTTTCTTAGAGCTTTTGGTTTAAAGAATGCAGGCAAAGAGTAAATGTTCCTTTTTCCTTATAGTTATCCATCTTGGTGCATCCTGACAAAAATCAAGATGATGCTGACAGAGCACAAAAGGCTTTTGAAGGTATTTGTAAGTTTACCTGCTTCTGAATAATATAGTCAATGTTAGGGACGAACTGTTCCTTGTCCTGGATCAAGAAAAGAATTTAATAGTTTTGTCTTCTGGTCATGAAGAAGCTGGTTTTCAGTAGAAGAACAGTTGTCATTCCAAAGCAAAATGTCGCTGTTTAAGAAATAGACCTTAAGTTTGCTTTGTTAAAGCTTCTATGTGCCAACAAAGACTGTTACTGCATAGGATCCTTTTTTTCTCTGAACATAAAAAATAACTGGCAATGTTTTATCACTGGATTAAACCTGGATGTGGTGTATTTAGCCTTGAGTGTATATTTAATTTTTTCCAAGGCTCTCAAGGAAAGTCATTGCTATAGTTATATGTTTTTAAAATTAGTTTAACAACAGTAAATAATTTAACAAAGTAGGGAATGCTTTTAGATGGCACAAGTCCGTTTACACTGCCTGAGTATAGTTCAGACTTGCAGAGGGTGTTTGCAGAAACAGTTAATTTCAATGTTTTGCATTAGCTGTGGACAAAGCTTACAAGTTGCTACTGGATCAGGAACAAAAGAAGAGGGCCCTGGATGTAATTCAGGCAGGAAAAGAATACGTGGAACACACTGTAAGTATTTATAGAGCTGCTGTGTTTACAGGAAGTATTAGCAAGCCGTGGGCAACTTGTAGAAGGGTAAATGTTAACATAGCAATGCCTACTGTTGAAATTGTGATTGCATATGTGGTCTCCACCACTTTGCTGTGGTGGTCGTGAATAGTGTGTGCCTAAAACTATTAATTCACCCCTACACCTCAGGATGAAGAGTGGTTAGGACACTGCTCCGACCTCTTTCCTTACCAGTCCTGTGTTGTGGAGAGATGGCCTTTTTGTCCTCTCTTTACAGGTCACATTACTCCATTTGAGAGTGGAGAAGTGGAGCAGCCATGGTCACACTTGACCCTTGATTTTTATGCTTGTCCCTGTGAAGGGGTTGGAACATGGGCTTGAAGTAGGCTGGCAAGAGGATATGAGTAAATTTTTTAAAAAGGAGGAGCTACCTGTTTGTATTAACAACAGGGAAGGACTCAATTGAAATAAATTTAGTTAGAGCTGGTGTTATTTTTTCATTACTGAAATCTGAGTGGCGGGAAATGTTAAGGTGGCTTGCTTGAGGTAAGAAAGGTTTTTGTTTAATTTTTTACTTGCGGGGCAAGAATCTTGAGACCATTTATAAGGGCTATTTCAGTCAGAAGTGAATATGGATGTTTTTGAAGAGCTTTGGAATCTAAAACAGAACTTCATAACCAATAATAATAATGACTCCAAGTTTAATGAGGAAAAGGAGTAAAAAGAGGACATGGACGACCATAATTATATCCTACTGGTCTTGTGTTGGAAATGGCACGTGTAGGCCCAATTCTGAAAAAATCAGAAAAGTACCTGAAAATTCGTACTTGAATCATTGTAGTAGTTTCCTTTCATCTGAATTTTGCTTGTAAAGGAGCCACCCTCAGTCTTTCTGACCACAAGGTGGCAGTGGGGCCTTTCTGAGCTTGGAAAGCACTGCTTTTTGCTGGTGTACAACCCTGAGTGATTGCTTAATGGAGTGATGTCATTCTTGTGTGGATGAGTATATTTGACTTTTTTGGGATCTCAATAGTTGCCAAAGTGGTAAAAACACCAATTAACATGATGTGAAAATTATTGGTGCAGAGGGGTTTCACAGTGAAAATAAAAGAATGCAGTTGTAGAAATGCCAAAAAACAACACGCCAATATTTATTCTGTAGCTGCTTCTAAAACTTGACACACAATGTTTTCTTTACTAAACACATAACCACAAGCTGTGCAAGATAAGTGGGTGTGTTGAATTCATTGGATCTGGCCTAGGATTTGATGAGTGGGGACAGCTCCCTCACGGTCCCATCATCCTGCCAGTCGATGGATTTAGATGAGGCGGGAGAAAGAACCCCTTGCTCCTAGTTCTTGCTGATTGCATTGCTGTTTTGGAGGGGAGGCTCTTCTTTTCGCAATGGAAACTTCTTGTTGTGCGTATAGAAAAGTACACATACGTGTGTGTGCAGGCTCGTGGGTATTCTTAAATTATGAGCGCTCATTTTTTGATGAAAACAATTTTTTTTTAGGTGAAAGAGCGAAAAAAGCAATTAAAGAAGGAAGGAAAACCTACAAATGTGGAGGAGGATGATCCAGAGCTGGTGAGTTAAATGAGGGAAAAGCCACCTTACCTGGTGTGTGTGGGTTCACTGGTGAGTTAAAGAGAGAGAAGTCTAAAGAATGCTGCACACATGCTATAAACATTTATTGAGTATGTATTGGAGTTTGTAGTTGACTTTATTTTATGAAACACACAAATGAAGCATTATCTATAGTTTTTAGTACTTTTAATTTCTTTTGAAGTACTTTAAAAATGTCGGTACTTGTGAAATATAGAGCAAAGTCCTAGATATTTATGATTTTATTCCTAATCTTTTCCAGATATCTCACCTGTACTTCATTCAATAGCAGTTATTTTTAAATGGGACTTATGTTTATTGAATTTTTGTAAAGCATTGTACTTAGTTTTAAAAGAAACAGTAGTCATTTTTATAACCATATTTATGAATTTCTGTGATATTTAAATCACACAAGTATAGTATTGCAACTGGTACAGACAGCTTTGAGAAAAATCACAGATGACTCTTATTTTTATTTATTTATGTGTTGATTGACTTTACAGAGAGGAAGGGGGGGGAGAGAGAGAGAGAGAGACAGAAACATCGAAGTGAGAGAAAAACATCTATCAGTTGCCTCCTGCATGTACCCCGGCCGGGGATCCAACTCGAAACCTGGATATGTGCCCTGACTGGGAATCGAACCTGCCACCTTTTGGTGTACAGGATGACCCTCCAATCAACTGAGCCATGTCAGCCAGGCCACAAGTGACTCTTTTTTTTTTTTTTTTTAATATATTTTATTGATTTTTTACAGAGAAGAAGGGAGAGGGATAGAGAGTTAGAAACATTGATGAGAGAGATGGATCAGCTGCCTCCTGCATGCCCCCCGCTGGGGATGTGCCCGCAACCAGGGTACATGCCCTTGACCGGAATCGAACCTGGGACCCTTGAGTCTGCAGGCCGACGCTCTATCCACTGAGCCAAACCGGTTCGGCCACAAGTGACTCTTAAACAGCTGTCTATGAGCCATGAGTTCATTGTGCTCTCTAGGTAATAATTTACAGTTATGGAGAGCATTGGATAATCCAGTGGGTTATTTATTGGAGATTGGTTAAGCGAGAGATTCTACTTAAATATTTCTGTGTTTTTGCCTCTTTAGCCTGAAAAATTTAAAGTCATCTTAATCTTGTCTCAACTTAGGTCAGCATGTAAGTTATCCATATACCTATCTTGGTTTTAAAGATTTATAGAGAAGAGGCTGTCTTGCTAGGGAAACTTCTTTGCAACTTCTCTTGCTTCATTGATTTTGCTAACAGTGACTGGTCCCATCATCATGACAGTAATGTTGCTTGAGAACTACTAGGCTATATTTTCCAGTGGTCACCTATTTTGGGTTAACTCTCTTCCAGTATTTTAGTTTTTTTCTCCTCAGTCTTATTTTCTCTTCCTTTTAATTACCCTCTGTAGTCTTTTCTGAAGGCCCTCTTACAAATATTCCTTGGTTCTTCTAAGTTGTTAAAACCCTATTTTTTTAAAAAAATAAGTTTTTATTGATTTTTAGAAAGAGGAAGGGAGAGGAATAGAGAGATAGAAATATCGTTGAGAGAGAAACATCATTGATCGAAGCTGTGTCCTGCATGCCCCCTACTGGGGATCGAGCACGCATGTGCCCTGACGGGATCGAACTGGTGACCTCTTGGTTCCTGGGTCAGTGCTCAACTACTGAGCCACACCAGCCAGGCAAGCACCCTAACTTTATGTTAGTTGTCTTTTTTTCTGATTATAAAGGAACATATGCTAATGATAGAAAATTTGGAAAAAGCAGAAAAATATAAAATATTGACAATCACCAGTAACTGTTCACCCAGGAGAGTTTAGAGCTTTTAAAGATATTAAAATATTCATGACAGACTCTTTTACTCCTTTGATGTTTGTCTTTATTAGAGATTGGAGTTGGTCAGCACTGCTTTCATTGTGGACAGTAACAATATAACAAGCGAGAAATTTTGGGGCTCTTTTACTTACTTTTCTCTTCATATATTACTCTTTTCTCCAGTGCCTCTGATTTTAGGATGTAGGTTCTATGAAATCTGCATGATGAGTTATTTTCTAACTTTCTTTGTATATTTATTTATTTATTTATTTATATTTTTAATTTTTTAAAATATATTTTATTGATTTTTTTACAGAGAGGAAGGGAGAGAGAGAGAGAGTTAGAAACATCGATGAGAGAGAAACATCGACCAGTTGCCTCCTGCACACTCCCCACTGGGGATGTGCCCGAAACCCAGGTACATGCCCTTGACCAGAATCGAACCTGGGACCTTTCAGTCCGCAGGCCAACAGTCTATCCACTGAGCCAAACCGGTTTCGGCTCTTTGTATATTTAAAATACTTTATATTTGGGGGGGAAGTTTTAGAGATAGAGTTCTGTTTTCTTTCCTTTTTTTTTTTTTCTTTTTTTTTTTTTTTTAAATTAAATCTTTATTGTTCAGATTATTACATTTGTTCCTCTTTTTTCCCCCCATAACTCCCCTCCTTCCAGCTCCCACCCCACCCTCCACCCTCACTCCCCACCCACTGTGTTCATCCATAGGTGCATGATTTTTGTCCAGTCACTTCCCGCATCTCCCACACCCCTTTTTCCCCCAAGAATAGTCAGTCTATTCCCTTTCTATGTCCCTGATTCTATTATAATCACCAGTTCATTCTGTACATCAGGTTATTTATTCACTTGATTCTTAGATTCATTTGTTGATAGATGCATGTTTGTTGTTCATAATTTGTATCTTTACCTTTTTCTTCTTCTTCCTCTTCTTAAAGGATACCTTTCAGCATTTCATATAATACTGGTTTGGCGGTGATGAACTCCTTTAGCTTTTCCTTATCTGTGAAGCTCTTTATCTGACCTTCAATTCTGAATGATAGCTTTGCTGGATAAAGTAATCTTGGTTGTAGGTTCTTGGTATTCAGCACTTTGAATATTTCTTGCCATTCCCTTCTGGCCTGCAAAGTTTCTGTTGAGAAATCAGCTGACAGTCGTATGGGTATTCCCTTGTAGGTAATTGAGCCTCTTTCTCTTGCTGCTTTTAAGATTTTCTCTTTGTCTTTTGCTCTTGGCATTTTAATGATGATGTGTCTTGGTGTGGTCCTCTTTGGATTCCTTTTGTTTGGGGTTCTCTGCGCTTCCTGGACTTGGAAGTCTATTTCTTTCACCAGGTGGGGGAAGTTTTCTGCCATTATTTCTTGAAATAGGTTTTCAATATCTTGCTGTCTCTCATCTTCTGGCACTCCAATGACTCTGATATTAGACCGCTTAAAGCTGTCCCAGAGGCTCCTTACACTATCTTCACACTTTCGGATTCTTTTTTCATTTTGCTTTTCCAATTGGGTGTTTTTTGTCGAATCTTTGGTTTGATTATTGTACTCCTCTGGTCTGCTATTGGGTATAATATTCTTTATTTCAGTCCGTGTATGCTTACTTTCTAATTTCTTTATCGTAGCATCGAGGGTCTCATTAGTTTTCGTGAGGCTCTGCACAAATTTATGGCAAGCCCTCAAAATTGCGATTCTTAGCTCCATATCCTCCATTTCTGTCATGTTTTTTTGTCTCCGCATCTTTTATGCTTTCTTGGTGCACCCCCTTGTGGTCTCTGTGCGCAGTCTTGTCCTAGCCAAGCCTTAATTGTTGTAGTTAACACTAGAGGGATTTGACCCCCAGGCCAACTGGCTATAGGAATCAGCTGTATGGAAAACGTCTGCCTTCTGGGGAGGCGCTAATCCAGCCTTTGCCTGAGGCGATCGATCGGCAAATGGCTGTGCGCAGGGCCTGGGCGGGGCGGGATCAACAGGGCGGGCGGAGGGAGCAGTTATGGCCACGCTCAGTCCCGTTCCCAGAGGCTCTGCTTCTCAGAACCCCGGCAGCCGCTGCAAACCTCGGAGAGAAAGCTGCCCTCAGGTCCCAACTGATGCCGGATAATCCCGCTTCTCCCGTTTGAGTCTGGGTCCCTAGAGACTCGCCCGGATCTGGAGCCCAGAGTCTGAGACTCACTCCCGACAGAAAACGACAACCGCGCCCTCAGCCACCAGCCCGCTTTGCGCGCGCACCTCGGTACCTTTGTATTTTCCACACTGCGCCGCCTCTGAGCCTCGATTTGCTGTTCTCTTTCCTTCTAGTTGTAGAGTCTCTCTTCAGCCAGCCTTCCTGTGGTTCTGGGTGATGTCCGTTCAGTCTTTTAGTTGTATTTTTGAAATGGTTGTTTGCGGCAGCGGTCTCCGGTGTTTACCTACGCCGCCATCTTGGTCTCCAACATTTTTTTTCTTCTGTTTTCTTTCCTTTTTTAAAAAAATATATTTTTATTGACTTCAGAGAGGAAGGGAGAGGGAGATCGAAACATCAATAATGAAAGAGTGTCATTGATTGGCTGCCTTCACGCCCCCCGACTGGGGACCAAGCCCTCAATCTGGGCATGTGTCCTGACCACCCCCATGACGTCCTGGTTCCTAGGTTGATGCTCAGCCACTGAGCTACGTCCGGCCAGTCAGAGTTCTGTTTTCTATCTAATATGCTAACTCTTTCTGACTCTTCCAACAAGGATGTTGCCCCATCCTCAGAGTTCAGAGTAGAGGGAAGGAGCAAGAAGGGATAAACCTGCTCTTTCTGAGAACATCCAGGAAGTTGCTACATCACTTTTCCTATTATCCTATGGGCTGAAACTTAAGTTACGTGGACCTCACTCTGCTACAAGGAAGCCTAGGAACACAGGCTTTTATGTTAGGTGACAATGTGCCTTAAGGTAAGGGATTTTAGATGGAGGGAGAGGAGATGATGGGATGGGTGGGGTGGCAATTACAGCCCTGCCACAGTTAATAGACCCCTAAGACTGGTCTTCTTGATAACAACTTCATATCTCTAGTATCTAGTCTGGTGCCTAGCACAGAGTAATCATAAAATTTTTGTGAAAAGAAAAAGAAAAGGAAGTTAATTTTGGAAGGTTTTTGGCACAAAGGATCCTCCAAAATCTCAAATGGTTGTGATGAGTAGGTAGTGCTTTTTACAAGACGTAGTTTCCTATGTATCATCTGATGGTGAAAGTGGTGGAAATATCTCAGAGGTAGATGTGTTATTTATCTCTCGAGACCATAATTAAGTGGTTCTCTTTGAAGATCCTTTTCTTTGCCGAGTTCTAGTCTGCTTTTGTCTTGGGCTCCATCTGAAAGTACTTGATTCAAGTAGTTGGTAAAATAATTTAATTTTATTTTCTTTGGTTCTTAACTTTCTTGTAGTTCAAACAAGCGGTATACAAACAGACCATGAAACTCTTTGCTGAGCTGGAAATTAAAAGGAAGGAGAGAGAAGCCAAAGAGATGCATGAAAGGTATATATCAATATATTCACTTAAACCATATTTAAATACCTAGATTAACTAACATTGCTCTTTGGGGATTTTTCCAAAGAAGGAATAATGTAGTAGGTCATTTAAACAATTATCTAAAATAGTTATCTGAAACAGCCAACGTTTTGAATCACAAAGGTAAGAAATTCTGACTTTGGGAAATGCTGAATAGACTTGTCCACAGGGAGTTTATAATCAAGGGTGCTGTGTACTTTCTTCCTGATTTCCTGGAGTGAAATAGGCAGTTATTGAGGCCATTGTTACTGAGGCCAGAACTTGTTGTGTCTGGTGGCTGCAGCTTTGGTGAGTTGTAGTATCACACACACACACACACACACACACACACACACACACGTATGTATAATCACATATGCAATGTCTATTGTCCTAAAGTATGTTTTCCCTGGCTCATCAGAAATCTTGAGTTTACTGGTAACTTAGTTTATGTATTTTGTGGATTGGTGTTAAGCAATAATTAGGTTTTGCTAGTTGAGGTTTATGAAATGTTCTTCTTTTGGGATAGGATTTTGTGCAGAGATCCTTTTGAGTAAGGACCTCTGTAATTGTAATGGTCATTCTACCGAAGTAGGTGGCCTGGGTTCTCGAGATAGTTTGTCAGTGGCTGAGCGCAGAACCTCCAATTAGGGTTGGCTGGGTTTTGATGATCTTGTCTATCTGTGTAATGAAAATTTATGTCTTCCCCATAGTCTTATCTGCATGTTTTAAAATGAGACATTTATGAAACAACTTAAATTTATTTTATTTCATTGTTGACAATATTACAGATGCCCCCCAATTTTCCCCCTTTTACTTCCTCTATCCCTCTTCTCCCAGCCCCACCCCAGGCCTTAACCACACTATTGTACTTTGGGCCCTTCTCAGATAGCTATCTTTGGTTGTGTTTCTTTGTGGTTTTTAATCCTCACCCAAGGATATTTTTTCATTGATTTTTAGAGAGAGTGGAGAGGGAGAGTCAGAGAGAGAGAGAAATATTGATGTGAGAGGGACACATCTATTGGTTGCCTCTCAGAGATAGACAAACATTGATGTGAAAGAGACATATCTATTGGCTGCCTCTTGCATGGGGATTGAGCCTGCAACTGAGGTATATGCCCTTAACCTGAATTGAACATGGGACCCTTCAGTCCGCGGGCTGACCTTCTATCCACTGAGCCAAACTGGCTAGGGTAAGTCAGCTGCTATCTTTGTAAAATCCTAGGAAATCGATTTACTTTATATGTTTGCTTCTGTGGGGAGATGCTTTAACTTGTATAGTTAGCACACACTCTTAAGTATTGTATAAGTACTACAGTCTGGCTTTCCTCATAGGAAGCGACAAAGGGAAGAAGAAATTGAAGCTCAAGAAAAAGCCAAACGCGAAAGGGAGTGGCAGAAAAACTTTGAGGTAAATTTCCAAGGTGGTCAGGGAGGGATTCTTATTCCAGAATAAGAAAACTTCCCAGCAAAGAAACTTGGTTTCCGGAGCATTCCCAGGATTGACTGGGGCTGACAGGGAAATGGGATATGGGGGAAGAGTGAGTTGCCCTGCCTCAGCCTCCTGTGAGCTCTGTAGCCTTGGCAAGGGCAGTGAGGGTCCCGGAATGGTGTCTTAGAGATTGTGGTAGGCACACGCTGCTAAGTAGGCTCAAGAAAAATGGCCTGCCTGTTTAATTTAGGGGCAGACATGGAGAGGTCTTTTAGTAGAAACCGAGGTTCTTATGGACCTGATGTCCTGCCTACAGAGAGACTTCTGGCTTCTGAACCCGACTCCTCTTTGACACTCTAGTTACATCCTTCAGGTGCACAGCTAGTTATCTGAATTGAGCAACACTTGGTCTCAGGGTAGGGATTGGCTAACCAGAGTTGATGACTTTGTACCACTGCATGCATGAATAAAGAGAAGATGAGTAGGCCCCTTGATAAGGAGGAAGAAGTCCCTAGTGGCCCTCTCAGTACAGCTGGTGCTGGCTTTGAGCCTCCATCCAAGTGTTGGTGGGGAGTAGGACAGATGCAGGGAAAGAGTGGCTGTATTATACTGGCTGGCCATATGGCTTTGAGAAAATGATTTGACTTCTCTGAGCCTTGGTGTTGTCATTTGTGAAATGCGAGTGGCACTGTACACAGATCAGTCAGCTTTTTGTGAGGATTAGAAGTAGCATGTGCTAACTGTCCAGCCCAGAGGTCCCCAACAAAGGGTGGCCTCATTGTTGATATGAATATTACTCATTGTGTTTTCCACTTCTGACCTGCGGCTGCCTTATCCTGCCTTCTAGGGGTGGTACGACTTTCCTGGGCAAAGGCTTGTTCCAGATGCTGAGCTAGGTTACAGGCAGTGGCAGAGCAGGTCAGGCCCTTCCCCTTATTGACTAGTTTCCTTCCCTCCAACCACGTTTGTGTTTAGGAAAGTCGAGATGGTCGTGTGGACAGCTGGCGAAACTTCCAAGCAAATACAAAGGGGAAGAAAGAGAAGAAAAATCGGACCTTCCTGAGACCACCGAAAGTCAAAATGGAGCAGCGAGAGTGACGCCTGGGCCAGAGCCACGGACCTTCCCCCACCGTCTCCCACCTGCTCTGAAGGACTCATTCTCTCCTCCCGTTTCCCCCAACATAGAATAGTATTTGCTTTTTAGGCCATTTTGTTTTCAATACAATTTAATATCAATCAGAGTAATTCTTTTGTACATTGAAATGAGGGGCTTGGTTTAAAAAGGAACCTTCCTCCAGCCCTTACCCCCAGGCCAACCACGATCGGAAGGTGCCACCGCTGGTGCTGCCTTCTCCACCCCGTAACTTAATGTTTTGTACTTCACTGAATTGTCATGGTTAGAGACTTCGTGTATAGTTTGTGGAAATCATCCAATTAAACATTGCTTAAAATGGTGTTGCTGTGACTTCAGATCCAAGCCCGGGCCACCCGGGGAAGCCCCTTTGCCTCCCTGTCTCGCTTCTGGGTGTGCATCCTTCAGAGCCACAGGTCAGATAGGGAAGGCAGTGGGCACACAGAGCAGTCGCTTGACACCCTGACGTCCTGGGTGTTAGGCATGTGTTTTCCCGTCTGACTGACCAATCTGTGTGGCATGAAGCTCTGCGCCATCCAAACCTGCTCACTTTCCAAAGAGCTGGCTGTCCTCCATCTAACACCATTTTGTCCTAGCCTGTCTGCATTCATTAGTGGTCGTATTCTGTATGTGTAATAAATTTTTATACCCTAACCATTACTGTAGTCTTCAGGTGTTATTCCAAGGTGGGTCCCTTGTCTGGCTTGGTCCAACCCTGATATCCTTTGGAGTTCTGGCTCCCTTATTTGCTAAACCTTATTTGCTAAACCTTAGTTTCTTCATCTGCCAAATGGGAATATAGACTACTGTGGCAGTTTTTAGGGAGGAGTAGCCATCTATACTAGTATACATAAAAGGCTAAGCGGCCCTGACCGGTTTGGCTCAGTGGATAGAGCGTCGGCCTTCAGACTCAAGGGTCGCAGGTTCGATTCTGGTCAAGGGCATGTACCTTGGTTGCGGGCACATACCCAGTAGGGGGTGTGCAGGAAGCAGCTGATCGATGTTTCTCTCTCATCGATGTTTCTAACTCTCTATCCCTCTTCCTTTCTCTCTGTAAAAAATCAATAAAGAAATATATTTTTTAAAAAAAGGCTAAGCGACTGGCCGGCTACTCGACTGGCCAATAGGTATGATGTGCACTGACCACCAGGGGGCAGACGCTCAATGCAGGAGCTGCTGAGGGACAGCAACTTTGCAGAGTGCCCTCTTGCACTCTGGGACCCCTCAGGGGATGTCAGACTGCTGGTTTGGGCCCGATCCCTGCAGGCCAAGGGACCCCCACCTGCTGGAGGGACCCTGCTTGTTCCACAGACACCCTTTGAGCCCTGGCACCGCCCCAGGTGCAGCCTGGTGGCCAAGGAGGGACTGCGGGAGATTGGCTCCAGGGTGGGTCTGGCCCATCTTGCCCAGTCCTCCCCTGCTGGTCACCTAATTAATTTCCTTTCAATGTGCATGAATCCATGCACTGGGCCTCTAGTGGCATATATAAGGTAGCTGCACAGTGCCCAATGGGTGTTGCCAATATTCTTTCTGTGTTAAATGAAGGTCCTGATTACTTTGAGAATTAATGTGTGAAAGTACGTGGCTCAACGTACATACTCAAATGTCCTGCTGGCTATGAGAGACAGCCTTTGGGAGGGACATAAGGTGAGCTACAGAGAAATGACGAAGATATGAGACACTGGGTGATTGAAATTAGACTTGCTACAGTATTTTGTAGATGAGTAAAGAGGAATAATGATCACAAGGCACAATCTCGTGTACTGCAACTTTGATTTGCTTCCTTTGGAGGGGTCAGAAACTTGGGTGTCTTACTGTCCTCCAAGTGCAGCTGAGCACATCCCAACTACCGCCAAGTTCGAGCATGAGGGCGGGTGGGGTGGTTAACACTGGACCAAGGCAGAGGGGGCGGTGCACGTCATGAGGTAATCAGACTGTCCTGTGCTGGAGCAGCCGCTCTCTTCTAGCCAGGCGAGCGACACCCACCTCATGCAGCAGGTGTGCACACACCGCCTTCCTTACAGGGTGTGTGGAGGTCACGGTTCAACTGTCTACAAGCTCGTGCGCGCCGGGCCCAGGCTTTGCTCTCAGGAGGTTGTGCCAGCAATCAGCTCTGGGTATGCTGATTCCTTCAGCGATTCTGCTGGTTTAGAAGTGAAATGGTGAACACGATGGGGCCCTGGCTGCCTACCTCAGCCCACTGGGGACATGGGTGCACGGACAGGTACAGAGATCATGAAAGGCACAACGTGCCCACTGCTCTGAGGAGAGGGCCCTCGATCCCGTTCTCAGCAGTTGGGGAATGTTTCCTGGAGGAAGTGAAATTTTTAAAAACATCCTCACCCAAAGATATGTTGTACTGATTTTAGAGAGGAAGGGAGGGAGGAATAAAGGGGGAGGGGGGAGAAAGAGACATCAATGTATGAGAGAAACATTGATTGGTTCCTCCCACAGGTGCCCCTAAATGGGGTTGGAACCCGAAACCCAGGTATGTGCCCTGACCGGAATCAGAACTGAACCGGCAAACTTTCAGTGCATGGGATGACACTCCAACCACTGAGCCACACCAGCCAGGGCAGGGAGTGACCTTTGTAAAGATGGTACCCAGAGGCTGATGCATCAGTTGGGAATGTTTTCAGGTGCGAGGAATGCCTCGCATAAACAGACCGGGAATATCTGCTTGCAGAGAAGCCTGGTGGCAGGCACTTTCAGGTATGTTTCATGGGCTCAACAGTATCCCCAGGGAACTGGGTTGTTACTGAGCCTCCTCTCCATCCTCTCTGGAGGGCTTGTCATCCCATAGTCACATAGTTCCATGGGAGGCGGTGACAGTGCCACGGGGCACACCAATTACCAAGCAGAAATAACTCATCTGGGAGGCCACGCTTCCCCTGAAGGACATCACTGGCCAATAATGGTCACATGTCCACCTCTAACTATAAACCTGGGAAATCTGCAAAGGAGAACGGGCCGGTCACAGACCAGGACTTGTCCCTGTGGCTGAGTACCTACCGTGCCCACTTCACTTTTGTTGGCAAGAAAGGAAGACAGGCAGGTTGCCTGCTGGGGATGATTGACTGTCTGGCACAGGTGGGCTAGAACTTGAGGGAAAGATGTTTCAGTCGGAGGGAACAGCATGTGCAAAGACCCGGAGTAAGAGCATAGCCAATTCGTGGAACCGAACATCCTTTGTTTTGCCTGGAGCAGAAAAACGGCTTGAGATGATGGAAATCTGAGATTCAGATTAAGAAATTTGGCTTTCAGCCGTGACCTCCTATTTCCCCAGATGGATCAAAGTCTTCCCAATTCCTTCCCGGCACATTTTAGCCACAGACCCACTCGGAAGATGAGCAGCAGACCCCGCCCATTCTCAACTCTGCTCGAAGCAATTTCTTCAGTGATGAGCTGGCCGGGGAGAAGGGTGTGCATTGGGGTTGGAGCATTAGTCAAGATGCCTAATTATCTGTGAGTAGGTCCAGGGGTTCTTTGGGCAGGAAAGGCTTGCTGGAGGCGTGCCAGGGCCCAGGGATGAGCCACTCCACTCCTCTTCCTGTGAATAACGAAGCAGATTGCCAGCACCCATCCCCACTTCCCGCTGGGCACGTACCACAGGCAGAGATGAAGTGGAAGGAGCCAGACAGGGAGGTTAGAATCCTAGCATTTGGGCGGGAGACTTCAATGCTGAGCCCTGCTTCCTTATGTGTACAGTGGGAATTAACCACCTAAGGCATCCGTTACGGCCTTTGGCAGTCCAGTCGCCCTCCATCTCCCATCCCCGCAGCTGTGGTCTCTCAGCGGCTGCCTGGGCAAGCCACAGCCAGGCCCCACCTTCTGTTTCCTTGAAGCCCCAGTGGAAGTGGGAGTAAGTGCGTGAGAGGCTGCGGACGAGCCTGGGCCTGCCGTGAGGGCGGAACCTCAGTGAAGCAGGATTAGCCCCTCTCCCCCTCTCCACCCCCCATAGCCATCCTGGGACCTCTGGTTCATCTGCCCCCTGGCTGGGGGTTGCCAAGCGCTTCTCACCATCGAAACTGCGGATTGGGATGTGTGACCGGAGTGTTGTGGAAGGGCTTGGGGACACCTTACTGAGAATGGGCTCTGCCCATTGTAATCCTGGCAAGTCATCTCCCCGCTCGGGGCTTTAGCTTCCTCTTCTTGGGTAAAATGAGGGTAAAAATACCTCCTCCGTCCTCCTTCCGTGAACTCTGGTGAGGTTCTGTGGATCGTGGAAAGCACAAACCTTGCAAATGGAGGCAACAGGCCTGCGTTTGAGGTCAGACGACGGAAGTCTTGAAACTTCTCTGAGCCTCAGCTTCCTCATCTCTCAGGTTTTCGCCTTGCGTGTAAAGAACATCAGGAAGCCAGGTGCCTGGCACCTCGGGGTGCACAGTGAGTACTCCCTGCCCCCCCTCTCCCGGCCTGGTGGTCCCAGTTCCAAAAACAGAGTGAAAGAACAGAGGATTGAGGACACCTGGGAAACTTGTTAAAGAGACAATCCCTGAAGATTCGGATTCAGAGTTCAAGGTGGGGAGTGTGTGGTGGGGAGACGGCTGGAACTTGAACACGCCCCCAGGATAGCTCAGCCAGCGCTGGAACATCAGGCAGGAGAGCCAGTCCTCCACGAGGTGGGGTGAGAGTGGGGTGGGGTGGGTGGAGCTCGGGGTTCTGTCAGAGATTCCAGTATCCGTACCCCACACCTGTGCTCAGCGGGCAGCCCTTGTTTGAGGTGGGGGGTAGGTGAGCACAGCTGGAAAGAGCCCTTGGGTGACTGAACTCTCCTTGCCAGGCCCTGGTTTCCCCTGGGCTCCCTCTGCTCCATGGGCCACCTGCCTTGGTGCTTGTTAAACATCTATTTCACTGGTGGCCCACCACCAGCACTGCTATCTCAGAATCTCCTCTCTCTCTCTCTCTTTTTTTTTTTTACATTTTTTTCTTTATTGATTAAGGTATTACATATGTGCCCTTTTCCCCCCAATGCTTCCTCACCCACCCACCCCCGCCCCGCTCATGCCCTCACCCCCTGGTGTCTGTGTCCATTGGTTAGGCTTATATGCATGCATACAAGTCCTTTGGTTGATCTCTCCTTCTTACCTCCACCCTCCCCTACCTTTCCTCTGAGTTTTGATGGTCTGTTCGACGCTTCTCTGTCTCTGGACCTGTTTTTGTTTATCAGTTTATGTTGTTCATTATATTCCACAAATGAGTGAGATCATGTGATATTTATCTTGCTCTGACTGGCTTATTTCGCTTAGCATAAAGCTCTCCAGTTCCATCCATGCTGTTGCAAATGGTAAGAATTCCTTTTTTACAGCAGCGTAGTATTCCATTGTGTAGATGTACCACAGTTTTCTAATTCACTCATCTGCTGATGGGCACTTATGCTGTTTCCAAATCTTAGCTATGGTGAATTGTGCTGCTATGAACATAGGGGTGTATATATCCTTTCTGATTGGTATTTCTAGTTTCTTGGGGTATATTCCTAGAAGTGGGATTACCGGGTCAAATGGAAGTTTCATTTTTAGTTTTTTTGAGGAAACTCCATACTGTTCTCCACAGTGGCTGCACCAGTCTGCATTTCCACCAGCAGTGCACGAGTGTTCCTTTTTCTCCGCATCCTCGCCAGCACTTGTCGTTTGTTGATTTGTTAATGATAGCCATTCTGACAGGTGTGAGGTGGTACCTCATTGTTGTTTTGATTTGCACCTCTCGGATGATTAGTGACTTGGAGCATGTTTTCATATGGCTCTTGGCCTTCCTTATGTCCTCTTTCGAAAAGTATCTATTTAGGTCTGTTGCCCATTTTTTGATTGGGTTGTTTATCTTCCTTTTGTTAAGTTGTTCAGAATCTCTTGAAGTGGAATCTGAAGAACTGGTTTGTTAAACCTTCATTCTAAAGAAGTTGTCACCCAGCCGAGGTGGCTCAGTGGTTGAGCTTCGACCTATGAACCAGGAGGTCATGGTTGGATTCCTGGTCAGGGCACATGCCCGGGTTGCAGGCTGGATTCCTGATCGTGCAGAAGGCAACCAATCAATGATTCTCTCTCATCATTAATGTTTCTATCTCTCTCTCCCACTCTGTTCCTCTCCAAAATCAATACAAATATATTTTAAAAAAGAAAAAGAAGTTGTCCAACTGATGTGGAGAAAGGATTTGATCCCCAGTTCTGGGACATTAGGAGGAGCCTGGGTGAATAAAATGATTTTCATTTACTGAGTTTCTATGATGTACCAGAAATCATACTAGGTATAATGCAGGGAGAATGTGTTGCTGTGACTGACCCAGGCTCAGAGATGCTCAATGGAGGGTTCAGGCTGAATTCCAGAGGTGGCAGTCAAACCCTGGTCCAGTGGATTCTTAGACTTGCTATTTGAGGATGTCCACTTATCCTGTGGCCTAGTTCGCTTTCCTCTGTGGCCTAAACACCTTTGCTTCCTGCTAAGCCCAATCAGGTGTGGGTGTGGGTGGAGGAGGAGGTGGAGATAAGGAGTAATTTTCAGGCAGAGCACCCGAAGTTGGAGCTCCAGGTGCAGTCCTAGGCTTTGGTCAGACAGTGGGCCTCCTCAGAGCAAGGATTTTTTTCTCACTCCGACTGGGGGTTCAGGGCGGGGATGGTGGCGTCTCCCCGTCAGATGGGGGTGGCTTCAGAGGCAGGATTTTCTCTTTCCCAGCAGACTGGGCATCCCTAGGAAGGCAAGGCTGTCTCTTCCTTTTCTGGGGGCACCTGTGGGCAGGTTATGTCAGACACATTGGAAGACGGCCTCCTATGGACAATACCCAATGTGTCGCCGCCGACAGGGGTATCTTCTGAAAGCAGCTTTGGGTCTTTTCCACCAGCTTGGCGCTCACTATAGATGGGACTGTGCCCATTGAAACTTGGGCTCCTAAGGACAGGGCTGGGGGCTTCCTTAGGTCAGAGCCCATCTCCCCTTCAGACAAGGGACCCAGTCTTTCCCTCCTTTGCCTGCCCAGGCCCAGCCCTTCTTCCGAGAGAGGCTACGCATTGAATGGGACCAGCCCTGTGCTGTTGGCTCAGCTGGTATGCAGGGAGAGATTCCTTGGCCGAATGTGCATATTCCTGGTGACCTTGGGGTTGGGGCCCCACCCAAGCAGCTGGCTTCTTGGATTTATGCCTTGATCACCCAGCAGAGCCAGCAGGCAGGCCTCCCCTAATTCTTCATCCTGCTGCTGAACTGGGATTGGAGCATAGAGGAAAGTGAGTCACGCACCTAGGCCTGGGCCTGCCTCCTGCCTCCTGCCTCCTGCCTCCTCCTCATTCCCTGCCCAGCTTCCTGAGTTCCCTGAGAAGCCTTCCAGGAAACATGCTCTCAGCGGCCCCCACCACCCCTCAGCTTCTTTGTCACCTCCTAGACCACTGTTCCTGCTGTTGCACAGGTAAGAGGCTGGTGGCCGGGGTGAGAGGGTGAGGTTTGGCTGCTTTGTCTAGCTGTCCCTCGGTATCCTTGAGGCTAGACAGGCTCTGGAGGGGTCTGAAGAGCTGGGTTATGTCTGACTTTCCTGCCATCAGCAGCCGCTCATGGACACACAGTCCCCCTTCGTCACTCACAGACACAGTCTTTCGCCCTCAGAGACATGTAGCACACACAACCACCCACAGATACAGCATCCAGCACATCACACAAAACATCCTCATCACCCACAGACACAATTCATGGCCCTTCACAGCCACGCAACACACACAGACTCTTGGCATCCACTGATACAACCCATGACCCTTCACTGCACATAATACGCAAACCGTCACAACTGACACAGTCCTCTCAAGGGGTGCATATCATATCCACGGGAGGAAACACTTATCTTTATAGACGCACAGCATGTGTGCTGATAGACACAATGAGCCATGGAAGACCCTCCACTTACTTACTGCAAGCAAATCTATTCCATGTACACACACACACACACACACACACACACACACACACCCATGCAATCATCTGTACATATCACAGAAGCTCCCCTTACCCCCTCATCCCCAAGATCCTGGGGGGGTGCTGCTGCTCAGCTGGGGTAGGGGCAGGGGCTGAGCCTAGTTAGCAACACCATCCCCACTTCTCACACTGCCCCCACCCGCCCCAGCCCTGCTTGTGCATTGGGGGGCAGCCAGGGGCACAGCCAGGGGTCCTGGCCACATCACGGAGCATCATAGGAAGAACTCTACGCTGCTTCCGATGCCCTGGGACTAAGCACAAGCTGTTAATAGAAAAAGCTTGCTAGCAAGCTTGCAAGAGGCCTTCCTAAGGATAGCCTGCTATGGTAATGCTTTTCTGCTCAAGTGGCAAGTAGCATGATTGATCGGGAAACTCTGACATGAAGATAAGCTCATTATAAATGATCGAGCAATGGGATTTCTGAGGTTTAGCTTGAGGCTAAGAAGGGACAGACTTCAAGTCAAAGTGGCCCTTGATGTCGTGTGATTAAATGGGCGGTGGGATCAGACTGTCCCATCTTCCTGAGGAGTTCAGATTGATGGTCACTTCCCCACTCTCCCACCCCCATCTTTGCCCTGAGCACGACTGGGCCAATCAATGGAACATAAACTATTGTATTTTAAAATAACATGAGGTGTTCTCTTCTGGGATAACATTTGCAAATTCTTTTGCTTATTGGCTTGAAAGATTTACAGATAGAGTTCTTACTAGACTCTCAGAACACGTAGGCATTTCAAAGCCGCTCCACAAGTGTCCATATAGGGGTTTTCTTCCTAGGAAGTGTTAGTTGTTAATGTTACACATTCTGACATCGTGACTAAGTTTGTTTCTATGGAGACTCTGAATGTGGTGTGTCATTAAACCTGAACTTCTCTATAAAAAAAAAAGCTTTTATCATATGCTTACTGTGTGTCAGACATCATGCTCAATGCTTCTGCAAGTATTATCTTACTTAATTTTACAATTCCTTTATGAAGTAGACTACGGGCCCAGTGCACAAATTCGTGCACCTTAAAGGAACTGTGGGCCGAGAGACTGCGGTGAGCACAGGGGCGGGTCTCGGCCCATCCTCCACGCCCCCGTCTGGCCCCTCCCACTATGGCCCCCAATCCCCTGTCTGCCGGCAACCCCACTCCCGCCGCCGCCACTCCCACGCGCTGATGGCACCAGCCCCGCTCACACCCACTGACAGCGTGGAGTGATTGAGACTGGCACCAGCAGTGGGTGCGAGTGGTGCCAGTGCTGTCAGCGGCTGTGAGTGGCAGCTGCTGCCCTGATCGCCCCTCAGGAGCAGGGGGAGATGGAGAAGCCCTCAGGGGCAATCAGGGCCGAGTGATTGGGACCGGCACCGGGCACCAACAGCATGTGCGAGTGGCGGCTCTGGTGCCGGCTACGGGTGCAAGTGGGGCCAGTGCTGGCAGCAGGTGTGAGCACTGGGTGGGACTGTGGTATGTGGGAGCAAAGAATTTTTAGTAACCACCAGAGGCTCACCCCGATGACAGCGACTGGTGCCCTGCCTTGGTCTGGCGCCCCCGCTCACCTGCTCCACCATCCTGCTGCGGTCAACTAGCGCCCGCCATGTTCCGCACACGCCCCCTGGTGGTCAGCGCATGTCATAGCGACCAGTTGTTCAGTTGTTCTGCTGTTTGGTCTATTTGCATATTAGCCTTTTATTATATAGGAAGAATACCCGGCCTCATTTCATAGCTATGTTTCCATGTAGGCTCAGAGTGGTTCGGAAACCTGCCCAATATGCCATGGCTAGGAAGCAGCAATGGGGCTTAGATGTAGAGAAGTCTGACATCAGAGTCCACCTCTTTCTTATTTATTTACTAGAAGCCTGTTGCACGAAGATTTGCACAACAGGCCTTCCTTCCCCGGCTGTTGGCACCGGTTTTCCTCTGGCACCCGGGACCCAGGCCTTTGGTCCGGCCGCAGCGGAGAAGCCAAGCCTCTTCAATCTTCAGTCTTTAGTCTTTACTCTGGCTGGAGCCTTCAGTCTTCGCTCCGGGCCTGCATATGCAAATTAACTGCCATCTTTTTTTTAAAAAATATATTTTATTGATTTTTTACAGAGAGGAAGGGAGAGGGATAGAGTTAGAAACACTGATGAGAGAGAAACATCGATCAGCTGCCTCCTGCATGCACCCCACTGGGGATGTGCCCACAACCAAGGCACATGCCCTTGACTGGAATCGAACCTGGGACCCTTCAGTCCACAGGCCAATGCTCTATCCACTGAGCCAAACCGGTTAGGGCAACTGCCATCTTTGTTGGATTAATTTGCATATTCATCCTGATTAGCTAATGGGCATAGTGGAGTGACACCATTTGCATATTTCTCTTTTATTAGTGTAGATTATTACTAGAGGCCTGATGCACGATATTCATAAAAGGGGCTCAGCCCTTGCAGCCCCGGCTTCGTCTGGAAGGTCGTTCGGCTGTCCGGTCTAATTAGCATATTACCCTTTTATTATTATAGATAGATTTTTTTACCTTTTAGAGGTAACAAATGTGAACACTGACAGTTCAATAGGTATGAAAGAATACATAGTGAAAGATGCCCTCCAATCCTGTTCTCCAGCCACTTGACTTACCTCTTGGAGACCTCTCTGTGAGAGGGGGTTCCAGCCCAAAGGGTTCCCAGAACAGTGTCCAGACTCTGGGGCTTTCCCATGCCCTCCCCCTGCCCAGGCACACAGGCAGCTGCCTCTGTTTGCTCCTGGGGCTCCTTCCAACCTAAGTCCTAAGTTCTCGTTTGTCCGAAGTCCTCAGGGACCCCCCTATTTGAGGCCCCTGGACCTGGATCTTCTCCCCCTTATCTCACTGCTGAGGGCCCTGCCACACCCCTGAGCCTTTCTTTCAGGATCCAGCACACGATGATGTGACCCTTCTTACAAGCTGGGGCTTTTCCCCTGAGCAGTGCTCACTTTGCTGTAGAAAGTGCCCAGGCTGGGGAGGGAGAGCAGATGAGACTCAGCCCTAGCCAAGGATGAGGGAAAAGAGGAAGAGGAGAGAGGAGGCTGAGGACTAGCTGCCCGACACTGTGCTTCATAGACCTAACCCCACTGGGAGGTGGGGCTGCCACCCCCACTTTACAGATAAAGAGTCCGAGGCTTCAGGCCCGGCCGGTGTAGCTTAGTGGTTGAGCGTTCACCTATGGAACCAGGAGGTCACAGTTTAATTCCTGGTCAGGGCACATGCCTGGGTTGTGGGTTCAATCCCCAGTGTGGGGTGTGCAGGAGGCAGCCAATCATGATTCTCTCTCATCATTGATATTTTATCTCCTTCCCCCTTCCTGTTTGAAATGAATAAAAATTTATATTAAAAGAAAAGAATCTGAGCTCTGCTGGTGCAGTTGTTAAGTGGCAGAGTTGGGATTTAAAACCCCAAAGTTTGAGGAGGACGAGTAAATCAGAAAGAGAGGGAAAGAGAGAGCGAGAGAGGGCCAGAGAGAGAAACTGAGGTTAGGATGGTGAGAACGAAGAGAGGATTCAGAGCTGTCAAGCATCGGCTGGCCATCCAAGAAAGGGGCCTCAGGCTTTGTAGTAAACCCCCCCGCCCGAGTGACTCTTTCTTTATTCTGTTTATTTGCATCATTTGTCCATCCGTGCGCTTAAATCATCCTGTCTTAATTACTGAAATTTATAAAATCTTGATATATGATGCTGCATGTTTTTTGACTTCTCATTCTCCAAATTGTCTTGGCTAATTCCATGTTTACACACACACACGCACACACACCCACACACACACACACCAAATACTTGTGTACCCATTAAGTTAAATAGAATATTATAGGTATAATAGAAGCCTCCTATGTACTTCGCACATCTTGCCTCTTCCCTCTCTCCCCAGAGATAGTCACATCCTGAACTTTCTATATGGAGGAATACGTATTCATGTCCATGACTTAGAGTTTTAAGAACAGTAGGGAACTATGTTTGTCTTTCTGCAACTTGTGTTTTTAGTTTAGCTCCGTGTTTACTGCCCATGTTATTGCATGTAGCTCTGTTCATTTCAAGGTATTTGCAGAGCCGAAACCGGTTTGGTTCAGTGGATTGAGCGTCGGCCTGCGGACTGAAAGGTCCCAGGTTCGATTCCGGTGAAGGGCATGTACCTGGGTTGCGGGCACATCCCCAGTAGGAGATGTGCAGGAGGCAGCTGATCGATGTTTCTCTCTCATCGATGTTTCTGACTCTCTATCTCTCTCCCTTCCTCTCTGTAAAAAATCAATAAAATATATTAAAAAAAAAAAAGGTATTTGCAGAATGACACTGTAGAGACATACAAATATATATCAACCTTGCCAGTGTACCTAGGAAGGATGTGCATATTTTCAACTTTATTTTGAAGTTAATTTTCAAAATGATGGTGCCATTTTTAATCTCCCCTTAGCAGCGTTATGAGAGTCTCCATTGTTCTACATCCTCCCAATAATTGAACTTGGCAGACTTTAATTTTTTCCATTCCGGTGGTTGTGCTTTTTTTTTTTTTTTCTTCTTCTTTAAGATTTTTAAAATTGATTTTTAGAGAGAGGAAGGGTGAGGGGGTGAGAAACATGGACGTGGGTGTGAACCATCCCACCTGGAACTGAGCCCACAACCCAGGCATGTGCTTTGACCAGAAATTAAACCAGCGACCTTCCGGTGCATGGGACGATGCCCAACCAACGGAGCTACCCTGGCCGGGGCTGGGGTTGCTTGTTTTAATATGAACTCCTGGTTTCCTGAAACGTTGACCATATTTTTAATCTTTCTTAGCCTTCAGGCTTTTGATTCTGTGAATTGCTTACTCCTTCCTTGACCCATTTTTTAAAAATCCTCACCTGAGGGTATTTTTCCATTGGTATTTGGAGAGAGTAGAAGGGAGGGAGGAGAGGGGGAGAGAGAGAGATTGGATCCAGCCTGCAACTGAAGTACGTGCCCTTGACCAGGAATCGAACCTACGACCCTTCAGTCCGTGGGCTGACGCTCTAACCACTGAGCAAACCTGGCTAGGGCATTCCTTGACTTATTTTTATTGGGCTTGTCTTTAAGTTATTAATTTGTAGAAATTGATACCATATTGTGTCTGAAAATTCTTTGATACATCTGTTGCAAATATCTTCTCCTGGTCTGTGACTTGCCTTTTTACTATTTTTGTAGTATCTTTTGAAATACACAGTTAATAATTTTTTTTTTTTTGCTTATAATAAAAATAGTATTTTTTATTTATTTATTTACTTTGGTATTCATCACATTAACATAGCTTTATCATTTCAGGTTCCTGTTGATTTCTTTTCCCCCCCAGTATTTTATTTAATTAATTAATTTTTTATGTATTTATTTTTAAAATATATTTTATTGATTTTATACAGAGAGGAAGGGTGAGAGATAGAGTTAGAAACATCAATGGAGAGAAACATAGATCAGCTGCCTCCTGCACACCTCCTACTGGGGATGTGCCTGCAATCAAGGTACATGCCCTTGACTGGAATCGAAGCTGGGACCTTTCAGTCCGCAGGCCGACGGTCTATCCACAGAGCCAAACCGGTTACGGCTATTTATTTATTTTTAATTCTTTATTGATTAAAGTATTACATATATCTCCCTTTTCCCCCATTGACCTCTCCCCGGCCACACCCTCTCCGCCCTCCCCACCAAGTTCTAAATTTTATGTGGTCGGATTTATCCAACTTTTCTTTGTTTCTTTTTTTTTTAAATTTCTATATCTTTTTTTTTTTTTTAATATATTTTATTGATTTTTTACAGAGAGGAAGGGAGAGAGATAGATAGTTAGAAACATCGATGAGAGAGAAACACCGATCAGCTGCCTCCTACACATCTCCCACTGTGGGTGTGCCCGCAACCCAGGTACATGCCCTTGACCGGAATCGAACCTGGGACCTTTCAGTCCGCAGGCCGATGCTCTATCCACTGAGCCAAACCGGTCTCGGCTAAATTTCTATATCTTAATTTAAGAAAAATTTCCCTTCCCTTATATCACGAATATATTTTCCCCTCATTTTCTTCCAAAACTTTTAATATTTTGCTTTTCATGGTTAGGTCTTTATGCCAGTTGGAGTTGAAATCTGGATATGGTGTGAGGATGTGATCTCGTTTTGTTATTGTTTTTCCCTAATAAATAGCCAGGGATTTGCACCAATATCTCTTCTTTTATTGATCTGTAATGACAGTTCTATCATATCTCCTAAGTTTCCATATGTGTGCTCTCTACTTCTGGGACTGCTGTTCTGTTTCTGTGGACTATTTGCTATCCTTTTGTTAATACTGCCCTGTCTTAACACTGCAACTTTATAATAAGACCTGATATATGATAAGGAAAATCTGATGATATGTCCTTATTGCTGTTCTTAAAATAATGTGTTGGCTGGTTTTGGATCTTTGGTTTTTCATTTGGAATTTTAGAATCAGCTCATAAAGTTTCTTGAAGAGCCTATTGAGATTTTTTTCAAGTGCTTTATTATGTGATTTTTATTCCCCCACCTTTATTAACATCTATTGGGATTTTGATTGGATTGGCACTGAATTTATAGGTTAAACTTGGAAAAATATATCTTTATGATACTGATAGTCTCATGCATAGATATATTATATTATTTATTCATATAGTTCTTTTTTTGCAAGAACTTGATCTTTTAAAAAATGTATATATATATTTATTGATTTCAGAGAGGAAGGGAGAGGAACAGAGATAGAAACATCAATGATGAGAGAGAATCATTGATTGGCTGCCTCCTGCACACCCCCCACTGGGGATTGAGCCTGCAACCCAGGCATGTGCCCTTGGCCGGAATAGAACCCAGGACCCTTCAGTCCACAGGCCAACACTCTATCCACTGAGTCAAAGCAGCTAGGACCATATAGTTCTTATTTAATTATTTTTCAATGATTTTTATAATTTCCAGTATCGAGATAAAATTGCACATCTTGGCTTCCACAAAAATTATTTGCCCAGATAGTTTCCTTGCTATTATCAACTTTATCTTTTAAAAATTGACATTTCTGTTTATTGCTTATTTATAGGAACACCATTGATTTTTTTAATAAAATATTTTATTGATTTTTTACAGAGAGGAAGGGAGAGGGATAGTTAGAAACATCGATGAGAGAGAAGCATCGATTAGCTGCCTTCTGCACACCCACTACTGGGGATGTGCCTGCAACCAAGGTACATGCCCTTGACCGGAATCAAACCTGGGACCCTTCAGTCCCCGGGCTGACGCTCTATCCAGTTAGCCAAACCAGCTAGGGCACCATTGATTTTTATATAGTGAATTTATATCCAGAAATCTTGTTCAAGTTTTTGTTGGTTCTAATAACTTGTCCATGACATTACCTTACGTTTTCTATGTAAACAATCATATTGCCTGTGAAAATGACAGTTTTGCTAGTCTTTTCCAATCTTCATAACCATTCTTTTGTTCTCATATTCTTCACAACAGAGTGAGGTACTTATGATTATTCCCAGTTTACAGGTTGAAAAACTGAGGCTCAAAGAAGTAAATTACCTTTTCCAAGTTCACACAGAGAGTTGGTGACGGTCAAAATTTGAATTCAAGTCTCTGGGTCTGAAACCCATGCTCTTTTCCTTGTGGTGTTCTTCCTCCCACATTATCTCCGCCTTAGAAGAGCAAAGCGATGCTCACAGAAATGAAGTGTCCACATCACTCCGAGTGAGGGACGGACTGAGGGCAGAAAGAAGCGAACAAGGCTTTGATAGTGTGCAAGAGTGAACTGGGTTGAGGGTATTGGGGTCCTAATTTCAGTTCTGCCACCTATCAGCTGTGTTACCTTGGATACGTCATTTGCTCTCCTCTAACCTCATTCACTCATGCAATAAGCATTATGCACCTGCAATGTGCCAGGCGGTGTTCTAGATAATAGGTGTAGTAATCAATAAGCTAACTGAAACACAGGGGATTGTTCCTGCTCTCAAGGAACTTAACAATTTGCCTGGGGAGCCAGATAATGAACAAAGTAAAGCAGCAAAATATACGGTATGTTAGATGTGGTAAGTGTGATAAGTGAGAAAAGTGTGATAAGTGAGAAAAAGAAAGCAGTGTAGGGGCCCAGGTCATGTCGGAGACGGTTGTAGTTTGTTGGGGTTATTAAGAAGTCCTCACTGACAAGGTGGCATTGGAACAAAGACATGGGGAAAGCTTGAGGCAGGAGTGTACCTGGTTATTTGAGGAAAACGAAGCCAGTGCAACTATGGGGGAGGGGAGGCCCTAGAGGTAGGAGATGAGGTCAGGTTTTGCAGGCATTCTAAAGGACTTTGGATTTTTTGTTAAGTGAGCTAGAAGCCACCAGAGACTTTTGAGCAGAAGAATGATGTGATTTCCTGTTTAAGAGGCTCAACCACTGCTGTGCTGAGAACAAATGAAAAGGGGGTGAAAGGGTGGAAGCAAGGAGACCAATGAGGGAGCCACATCCAGGTGAGAGATGATGGTGGCTGGAACCAGGGCCATAGCAGTGGAGATTTTGAAAGTGTCTGTCTGTCTGTCTATCTGTCTATCTATCTATCTATCTATCTATCTATCTATCATCTATCATTTTAAGTTGAAAGTAAATTTATATACTTAGTTTAAAATTAAAAATAAGTTGGCCTGCCCTACCTGGTTTGGCTCAGTGGATAGAGCAGGGGTGGGCAAACTTTTTGACTCGAGGGCCACAATGGATTCTTAAATTGGACCGGAGGGCTGGAACAAAAGCATGGATGGAGTTTTTGTGTGAACTAATAAAAATTCAAAGTAAACATCATTACATAAAAGGGTATGGTCTTTTTTTTTTTTTTTTTTTTTAGTTTTATTCATTTCAAATGGGCTGGATCCGGCCCGCGGGCCGTAGTTTGCCCATGGCTGGGATAGAGCGTTGGCTTGCAGACTGAAAGGTCTCAGGTTCGATTCTGGTCAAGGGCATGTACCTTGGTTGCAGGCACATCCCCAGTGGGGGGTGTGCAGGAGGCAGCTGATCGATGTTTCTCTCTCATCGATGCTTCTGGCTCTCTATCCCTCTCCCTTCCTCTCTGTAAAATATCAATAAAGTATATTTTTTAAAAAAAGAAAAAAAATAAGTTGGCCTGATAAAACCGTGAGTGGACTGCCAGCTCAGTGTGCGCGTGCTCCAGACCATGTGCGTGTGCACCCTCCTGCAGGAGTAAAGATATTTGTCTGCAAAAAAAGAGTTGGCCTGGCTGGTGTGGCTCAGTTGGTTGGGTGTCATCCTGTGCACCGAAAGGTTGTAGGTTTAATTCCCAGTCAAGGAACCTTCCCCAGGTTGCAGGTTTAATCCCCAATGGAGGGCAGCCGATCATTGGTCGATGTTTGCATCTCTCTGCCTCTGCTTTCCTCTCTCTCAAAACCAATTAAAAATATTTAAAATTAAAAATAAGTTTATTGGGTGAAGGAATCTTTAAAATATCTTATAAATACAAACATAAGGCAACTTCTTAGATAAGCAATCCTCTATTTTTCTGATGATGAGATCCCCAAAAGGATTTTAGACCAACTTGAATGTATAATCTCTTAGGAATGTGGATTATATAAATAGTCCAGAGTTCCTTAACCTCAGCTGTATTAACATTGAGAGCCAAATACATTTTTGTTGTAGGGACTGTTGTGTGCATTGTAGGATGTTTAGCAGCATTGCTGGCCCCTACCCACCACGTGTCAGCTGCCCCCAATCCTCTTCCTCTCCCCTGCCAGTGTGACAACCAAAAATGACTTGAGACATTGACAAATGTCCCTGGAAGGCAAAATAGCCGCTGTTGAAAATCACCGATATAGTCAAATGCCAACGTATAATAATTAATTTCTTCATTTAGTCACTCACATACTTAAATATCCTATATAATAAAGAGGAAATATGCAAATTGACCCTCACTCCATCACACTGCCACAAGATGGCTGCGCCCACAGAGGAGGCAGGGTTCCCGTAATGAGCTGTAATGAGCGATCAGCAGGGACCTGAGGCTGCATGGTGCTGGGCTGGGGAAGGGGACCTGAGGCTGTACCCCCCCCCCACCCCCGCCTGGTGGGGCTTGACAGGGGACCTCAGGCTGCTCCCCAACACCTGGCGGGGCTTGATGGGGGAACCTCAGGCCGCACCCTCCACCCCAGAGCCGGGCTGGGGGACCTCAGGCCATGCCCCCTGCCCTGGTGCCGGGCTGGGGGACCTGAGGTGCTCCGGGGGACCTGAGGCTGTGCCCCCTGCCCAACGGGGCTTAATGGGGGTGGGGCCGGCCGGGTCTGGGTCTCACGTGATTTTGAGGCGCACATGGGTGGGCGGGGACTTGACTCTGGGTCCCACGGTGTGCCCCAGACTCTGACAGGAGAAAGATTTTCATATACATTTTACTCATTTTCTTTCATCTCTGACACTTCTATTATAGAGAAAGGGCAAATAGCAATATTAAAATATTTCCTCTAATTAATTCCCTTTAATGTGCATGAATTTCATGCACCAAGCCACTAGTTTCAGGCAATAATTTATTATTTTATATATAATGCTTTTTTCCAATCTCAAATTTCATGAAACCAACGTATGTCAACCCTTTATGTTCATCGTTGATGTTGGCATCTTCGTTGTTATTGCTCTTTTCTGTCATCTGATAGAGTTTTCCAGGCTACATCATTTTCACTTCTTTCTGCTTGTAGGAGATGCAGCACCTAACATCATATATGCTGTTTTATAATGAGAGGCTATCACAGGAACATGACATCCCAAGACATAACTATCCATCACATAACATCAGGACAGTTCCCTTTTTCATCGTCGTTCTGATCTGAAATCTAAACAAGTGCTGAATTACTTTAGATAACAAACAACAACAAAAAACCTTTCTTATAAAAACTTGAAAACTCGTACAAAAGTGCACTGGCCATCAGCCAGCTTCAACAATTATCAACCCATTTTTAAAAATTGAGGTATTGCCAAAACCGGTTTGGCTCAGTGGATGGAGCGTTGGCCTGCGGACTGAAGGGTCCCAGGTTCGATTCCGGTCAGGGGCATGTACCTGGGTTGTGGGCACATCCCCAGTGGGAGATGTGCAGGAGGCGGCTGATCGATGTATCTATCTCTCTCATCGATGTTTCTGGCTTTCTATCTCTCTCCCTTCCTCTCTGTAATAAATCAATAAAATATATTTAAAAAAAAAATTGAGGTATGTCCCATATTATTTTGAAGCAAATCCCAAATATATAATTTTAAAAATATATATTTTTATTGATTTCAGAGAGGAAGGGACAGGGAGAGATAGAAACATCAATTCAGCTGCCTCCCCCATGTGCCCTTACTGGGGATTGAGCCTGCAACCTGGGCATGTGCCCTGACCAGGAATTGAACCAGGAACCTCTTGGTTCTGGGACTACGCTCAATCCACTAAGCCACACCTGCCAAACTGCATTTGATTTTATGTTTCTTATGTCTTTCAATCTTGAACAGTCTATTCCCCACCCCCACCCCCCCGCCCTGCCTCCCATGTGGTTGGTCTGTTGAAGGGACCGGATCAATTGTCCTTGTCCCTCATTCTGGGTTTGACTGATTGCTTCCTTGTGAGGTCCTTTAATTTGTTCCTCTGTCTCCTGTGTTTCCTACACACTGAAGCTTAGGTCTAGAGGCTTGATTAGATACAGAGCTGAATATATTTTAAAGTAGAACTGACAGAGTTTGCTAATGGAATGGGTGTGGGTATGAGAGAAGAAAAGAGTCCGCTTGCTCACTTGCTGATGATGTTGATTATAATCTCTGCCTACCCACCCTGCTTATTGATAATCTCAAAAGAGGTACCGCTCCACAACTGCTACATAACGTACACGAGGGACTATTGAAAAACAGGCTGAGCCAACAGTCCTGGATTTGAGCCAGGCGTCCTGGAGACTCTGGTCACGTGGGGGCTGGCTGATCCTGGAGGTCCCTCCTTGGTCTCAGGTCGCTCTGGAGTGTGGTGGCTGGAGGACGGCTGAGAAGGTGAAGCCAATTTTGGGAAAAAGGATCTGGGCTGGGGAGCAGAGCGAGGGCCTGGGATTTCAGGAGGAATTTTGCGTGAAGGTTGAACTCCATGACCAGACCATGTCCTCTGTGTTTCATGGTACCCAAGGCTCAACAGAGATATGAGGAGGCGACCAAACGACCTTTTCAAAGTCCCTAGCGGAGACCTAGGGAGGTTTGAGGCGAGTGTGGGTGGTGGGGGTGTGGAGCAGTTGTGGGCGAAGGAGGTGGCTCTGCGCAGGTGTGAGGGGTGATGGGTGTGGGCACCTAATGTGCACGTGGGTGGAGGGACGTCATAGTGAGAGAGCCTTTGCATGACACTGTGTATTGTGAGTACGCGAGTGTGCAAGCATTCGAGTGTGCAAGCGTCCTGTGCGTAGGTTGTTGGAGCGGGTCTGCCTGTGGGTGAAGGGGGCAGAGCTGGGGGAGTGGGGCAGACCTTTGGCTCCCGTTCTTAGGGCCGTGGCGCGTGGAAAGGTGTTTTGTTCTTTGGGGTTGGTTTTTGGCTCTGACAAGGAGAAGCAGTGCGTTCCAGCCAGCGGAGGGGGCTGGCCCAGACCCCCCGGGGGGCTAAGGCTGGGCCCTGCCAGATGGAGGAGGCTGGCCAGACCCCCCTGGGGGCTGAGGCTGGACCCTGCCAGATGGAGGAGGCTGGCCCAGACCCCCCTGGGGGCTGAGGCTGGGCCCTGCCAGATGGAGGAGGCTGTCCCAGACCCCCCGGGGGGTTAAGGCTGGGCCCTGCCAGATGGAGGAGGCTGGCCTAGTAGACATCCTGGGGAGCTGAGGCTGGGCCCTGCCAGATGGAGGAGGCTGGCCAGACCCCCCTGGGGGCTGAGGCTGGGCCCTGCCAGATGGAGGAGGCTGGCCCAGACCCCCCGGGGGGCTAAGGCTGGGCCCTGCCAGATGGAGGAGGCTAGCCAGACCCCCCTGGGGGCTGAGGCTGGACCCTGCCAGATGGAGGAGGCTGGCCCAGACCCCCCTGGGGGCTGAGGCTGGGCCCTGCCAGATGGAGGAGGCTGGCCCAGACCCCCCGGGGGGCTAAGGCTGGGCCCTGCCAGATGGAGGAGGCTGGCCCAGACCCCCCGGGGGGTTAAGGCTGGGCCCTGCCAGATGGAGGAGGCTGGCCTAGTAGACATCCTGGGGAGCTGAGGCTGGGCCCTGCCAGATGGAGGAGGCTGGCCCAGACCCCCCAGGGGAGCTGTGGCTGGACCCTGCATGGGGAGCAGGAGCCGGCATCCTGGCTCTGCTTGCACCTGCCTCTGCATAGGAGGGCATGGAGGGACTGACAGCGGAGGGAGTTGCTTCCTTAGACAGTGTCCACTACAGCGCCAGTGCCTGGGGGAGCTCAGTACGTGGTGGTTGGATAAAACAGTGGGCAGATGGGCTCAATACGAGGCAGGGAGCTCCGGCCCATCCTTTCCTGATGTGCACGCGGAGCCTCCACCCAGCTGACTTTGCCACTCACTCACCCTTACTCCCATGGACACTCCCAGACTCACATCAGCTGCCCATCCCTGTTCACCCTCACTGTCTCCCACAGACTCCCACGCTGCCCCCGCCCCCCCCCATCTGCCACAGGAGTCCCTTGGGCTCAGTCCTCTTGGTCACCAGGGATGCCCAGCCCACTCATGCCTCTGGCACAGCGGCTCCTCTGAGCTCCTCCCTTCTCATCCATTTTATGTCTTGGCTGTCTCTCCCTTTGCTCCTCGCCCTCTCTTCCATTCTGTCTCTCACGCCCATACACAGACACACACGCATGCACACACATTTGCACACGCAGGAACCCACTCAGCCTGTCGCATCTTTTCCTTGTTGAACCCCCTGCATCTCCTCATTCTTCTCAGGCGGCTCTCTGTTTACGTCTCCCTGTCTTTCTCCCTCCATCTCTCATTTCATCCTGACTCCCACTCCTACTGTTTTCTTGGTCACTCAGTTAGTTGTGCCTCCTCCGCTTCCTCTCTCTCTCTCTCTCTCTCTCTCTCTCTCTCTCTCTCTCTCTCTCTCTCGTGCCTGCTTGCTCATTTCTTGCTTTCTCTCTCTCACCCCAGCTCCCTGGCACAGTGGCTGCTGCCCGCACCCCACGCCGCCCTCTGCTCTGTGAGACTCCTCCGAGCAGCGTCCAGGGCCTGGGTGCCCCAACTTGGAGGTTCCTGTGGCATCTGTTGGAGGGGCCCGAGGGTCACGGCACTTCCTCCCCAGGGTGACTGGGCAGTGGCTTGCTGTTTCCTCATTTCTGCCACTTCCAGAAAGCACAGAGACCGGGTCTGCCGACAAGACGCTCAGACCCCGCAGCCGCAGCCACTGCCCCTGGAGCAGGTAAGCGGGTCCCCGCCCTGGCTGGCAAGGGGGAGGCATATGAAAGTGTCCTCAGGAGGCCAAGGCCATGCTCCTAGACTGCACCAAAGCAACTGGTGGTTCTGTTTTTCAGGAACCACTGGGCATCTTCCTCGGGCTCAGAGTCTCATGTTTACAAATAACTTTCCGAGGAAGCCCAGCTCCCCTCTTTGGTTCTCTGAGGCCAAGGCAGCACTGAGCGACCCCTGAGGCTTCACTGGGAGGCGATGGGCGGTGAGAGCGGCTGCCTAGGTCGCAGGGAGCAGAATGTCATGTGCTTCACTAGCTGTGTGACCTTGGCCACTTCGCACCCTCTCGCTGTCAAATGGGGCGAATCCCGCCTCCCCGGCAGGGTGTGGGAGAGGTGAAGGGCCTGATGGCTCAGGGCTGGGTACTTAGGAACTCACTGGATGTTCTTCCCGGGGTCGGGGTCGGGGTGATGAAGATAACCAGGTGCTTCAAAGGGCCGGGCCCACCACCAGTTTCCCCCATTGGGTCCCAGGATGCTAGGGACAGGGCACAAGCTGGTGACCCTCCCCGCCCCCCTGCCCCCCACTTTTCTCGGACAGGAGGTGAACCAGGGCTGCTACCTAGACACTCGGTCACCTGGAAAGAATGAGAGAACCTGCAGAGTCTCTCTAGAGCAGGGGTCCTCAAACTTTTTGAACAGGGGGCCAGTTCACTGTCCCTCAGACCGTTGGAGGGCCGGACTATAGTTTAAAAAAAACTATGAACAAATTCCTATGCACACTGCACATATCTTATTTTGAAGTAAAAAAGCAAAACGGGAACAAATACAATATTTGTATTTGCATGTGTCCCGCGGGCCGTAGTTTGAGGACCCCTGCTCTAGAGAGACAGAGGGGCAGAGGGAGGGGCAGAGGGACGGAGAGAGAATGTGGGTGGGGGAGACCACACTCAGCAGCCCTCCCCACCCCCTTAGTTCCGCAGGAGGGGGGCCCTCAGGGCCGGGTTTGGCGTTGAGCTCAGCTGGCTGCGGGAGAAGCGTGTCAAAGGGGTGTGCAGGTCACTTCACAGTGTATGAAGTCCCTTCCACTTACCAGTGTTTTTCAGTTTGCCAAACGCTTTATCACGCCCCCAATCGTACTTCCTTTTCACCACAATGCTTGAGGTGGGAGCGGCACCCATTTTGCAGATAAGATCCCAAGGCTCCGCGCGTGGCGTGCTGGTTGGTGGCACCGCTGAGGCCGCAGCCCGCACCCCCTGATCCCAATTCCTGCCATTTCTCTCAGCCGCCCCTGGCGGCTGCTTCCAAAGGGGGAGGTGTGGCCGGTTTGGTGCCTGGCTGGGTTGTTTTTGTTTGGTTACTTACTCACTCCTTCATTCAGCAAACATTTTCTTGAGGTGGGAGGAGGGGAGAGGAACTCACAGCTGTTGAGCAGTAAGCATGGGCATGCGTTGCTTCATTCCCTCTTCCGACTACTTGGCAAAGAAGGTTTTATGATCAACATTTTGCAAATTAAGAAAGAGGCTTTGAGAGCCAAACATCAGCTGGGACAGAGCAGAGCCTGGAGCAGATCTGGGTCTGTGAGATCCCCCGGGGGCCAGGCCCTCTGTACCCAGAGGGTGCCAGCAGGACCCCGGATGGGGAAGATGGCAGTGTGATTCCTGGTATCAGAGAGGGGTGTGCCCTGCGCTGGGGAAGCCCCGGAAGAGGTAGAGCCTCCCCACTTCCTCCTGCCTGTCCTGCCTGCCTTCCAGGAAGCAAGGAGAGGCAAGGCTGACGTAGACAGATACCATCTGAGTATCTGGGAGCCAGGAGGAGAGGCCTCGGCCAGGCTCAGGGCCCCCCAACACCACAAGAACGTCCTAGTCCAGCTGAGTGAAGACTGAGTCTCAACAATGTAATTCACATACCTGGCGTCAGGGTGGGCCCCAGGGAAAAGGGAAACTGGGAGATTCTGGCACCCAGGCCACCCCCATCCCTGGGGCCCCAGATCCTGACCTCTCTCCAGACAAGGAGCTCCATTCATCCACCAATAAATACACCCGGCCTGGCCCTAACCTCCTTGTACTGGAAACGAGGGAGACCAGTGCAGAGTTCCCCAGAGGCCAGTACATTTGCTCCCCTAACTTTCCCCTCAAAGCCCTCTGCTTCTTGGAGAAATTGAAATGAGACCGCTCCACGAGGGGAATCTTTAGATGGTGTGGTCATCAGGGCCAGGCCAGGGCACAAATGTCAAGCATCAGGAGAGATCAGAATGGGAGGTAACTTACTGAGCACCTACTGTATGCCAAGTACTTTAGGTTTATCTGCCTTTAACCTCAGGGCTATCTTGCGAGGTTAATGCTGATATTATTCCCATTTTACAGATGAGAAAACTTGGACTCATAGAAGGGAAATGATTAAACTGTGGTGTTTTAGTGGCCCCAGGGAATCTAAGAACTGGGAGTAGCTGAGGCCGGTGTGTAAGGTTTAGAAGTGAAAGATGAGGGACAATGTGACTCTGTGTGTGTGTGAGTGTGTGTGTGTGTGTGTGTATTTAGTAACTATTTCTTGAGTGTTTGTTGTGTAAGAGCCCTATACTGTTGAAACACCAGAAGCCTTGCATCCAGGGAAGTCCCAACCCAGAAAAAGAGAAATCAACAGCCATGTATATTTTGTGTTATGGGGACCAGAGGTGGCACCTTGAACTCTGGCTGGGGTAGAGAAATAAGACTAACAGTAGCCAGCATTCACTGAGCTCTGAGTATGGATCAGGCATTTTCTATTTAATCCTTACAACAACCCTAGGAGGTAGGTAATGTTGTTATTGTTACTATTGTTATTGTTATTATTATTATTTTACAGATGAGTAAACAGAGAGGCTCATGGAGGTTGAATTAATTGTCTTGGACAAGAATTGGCTGATAGCATTTTGCCAACTGTCCCAGCTGCCATAAAAAGACATGACTGGTTCCCAGAGCCTTTAGGGTTAATGTTACAGCTGGAAGCCTGATACAGGAGGCCTCAAGCTGGCATGAACTTGGTGTGAGCAGTCACAATGACAGTGGCATGCTATTTTGAGAAACATTTGTTCTGGTCTAATCAGAAGGTTGTCTGGATTTCCTGTAGATACAGCTTTTCAGAGCTGTTGATTGTGAATTCCTTCAATCGTGCCAAGCACTTTACATACATTGCTTATGGAATCTACATACCACTCTGGGGAGATACGTGCGTGTAATATTACCAGCTCCATTTACGCGGAAAGGACCTGAGGCTCAGAGAGTGATGTGCTTGACCATGGTCATTAAGCTAGAAACGGACAGAGACAGGATTTGAACCCAGGTTTGTCTGACTCCAGAGTCTATGGTCTTAACCACTGTCCTTTCCAAATACATATATCTTCCTGGGTACTCACAAAAGCTCTATAAGGTAGATGTGCTATTAAAAAGAGATATATCTATATATCTATAGATATATAGATATATAGATATATTTCAGAGAGGAAAGAGAACAAGAGATAGAAACATAAATGATGAGAGAAAATCATTGATTGGTTGCCTGATTGAGCCCACAACCTGGGCATGTGCCCTGACTGGGAATTGAACAGTGACCTCCTGGTTCATAGGTGGACGCTCAATCACTGAGCCACACCAGCCGAGTGAGGTAGATGTGCTATTATCCCCATTTTACAGATGAAGCTCAGAGAGGGGTAGCAGTTTTACCAAAGGTTGCACAGCTATGAAGTCATAAAAAACTGAGACATATAGCCCTAACCGGTTTGGCTCAGTGGATAGAGCACTGGCCTGCGGACTGGGGGGTTCCCAGGTTCGATTCCAGTCAAGGGCATGTACCTTGGTTGCGGGCACATCCCCAGTGGGAGGTGTGCAGGAGGCAGCTAATCGATGTTTCTCTCTCATCGATGTTTCTAACTCTGTATCCCTCTCCCTTCCTCTCTGTAAAAAATCAATAAAATATATTAAAAAAAAAAAAAGAAAACTGAGATGTATAATTCCAAGTTACAAGCATACAAGATAACTTGCAAATCTGCCATCTCTTGGGCCTGCTTTTCAAACATATTTATTTTATGGTAGTAAAAAACACATAAGATAATGGATTATCTTAACAATCTGCAATGTGCATTGGAGTATTACTAGCTATATGCACACTGTTGCACATCTGGTCTCTAAAACATTTTCACCTTGCGTGCCTGGAACTCTATACCCATTGAACAACAGCTCCCTGTTTCTCCCTTTCCCAGCACCCGGCAACCACCATTTCACTTTCTGTTTCTGTAAGTTTGATTACTTTAGATACCTCATCTAAGTATGATCATTCAGGATTTGTCTTTTTGTAATTGGCTTATTTTACTTCATAATATCTTCAAGTTTTATCCATGTTGTAACATGCCACGGGATTTCCTTCCTTTTAAAGGCTGCGAAATGTTCCATCATACATATATGCCATATCTGTTTACCCATTCATCTGCTGATGGACATCTGGGTTGCTTGCACCTCTTGGCTATTGTGAATATGCTGCTATGAACACGTGTGTGCAAATATATCTCCAAGATCCCGTTTTCTTTTCTTTTGGATATACACCCCGAAGTGAGATTTCTGGATCATCTGATAGTTCCTTTTTCAATTTTTTGAGGAACCTCTATACTGTTTTCCATCGTCACTGCATTTTTTGTCTTTCCACCAACAGTGCACAAATGTTCCAGTTCATCCACATCCTCACCGATACCTGTCATTCTCTGCCTTTGTTGATAGTGGTCATCCTACTGGGCGTGAGGTGATAGATATGTCATTGTGGCTTTGACTTGCATTTCCCAGTTGATTAGTGATGGTTGAGCATCTTTTTATATACCTGTTGGCCATTTGTATGTCTTTGGAGTAATGTCTATTCCCATTCTTTGGCTATTTTTAAATTATGTATTTATTGTTATCAAGTTGTAAGAGTTTTTTTTTATATATTCTGGATATTAACTTCTTCTCCAACATATGGCTTGCAAATATTTTCTTCCATTATGTAGTTTTAGTTTGCCTTTTTTACTCTGTTGATTGTTTCCTTAAGTTTGGTGTAGTCCCTATTTTTGCTTTTATTTCTTGTACTTTTTATGTCATATCTAAGTAATCATTGCCCATTCCAATGTCATTAAGATTTACCCATTTCCTTCTATGAGTTTTATAGTTTCAGGTCTTACGTTTAGGTCTTTAATCCATTTTGAGTTCATTTTTGTATACAGTGTATGGTAAGGGTTTATCTTCCCTTTTTGGCATGTGAATATCCACTTTCCCCATCACCATTTGTTGAATAGACTATCTTTCCCCCGTTGTGTAGTCTTGGCAACCTTATCAAAGATCATTCGACTATATATGTGAGGGTTTTTTTTTCTATATGTCTATCTAGAAATTGATCTGTATGTCTGTCTTTATGTCATTACCATACTGTTTCGATTATTGCACTTTGTAGTATATTTTGAAATCAGGAAATGTGAGACCCCCCCAGCTTTTCTTTCTTAAGATTGTTTTGGCTATTCAGGGCTTTTGAGATAAGATTTCACATGAATTTTGTAATGTTTTTTTTTCTATTTATGCAAAAAATGCTATTGGTATTTTTATAGGGCATTGAATCTGTAAATAGCTTTTGGTAGTGTGGACATTTTAATAATATTAAGTCTCCCAATCCATGAACACTGCATGTCTTTCCATTTATTTGTGTCTTCTTTAATTCCTTCCATCAATGTACTGTAATTTCCTATGTGCAAGTCTTTTGCCTCCTTGGTTATGTTTATTCCTGAGTGTTTTATTCTTTTTGATGCTATTGTAAATGGGATTGTTTTCATAATTTCCTTTTAGACCCATTTAAAAATCTTCATTTTACTAATGAGAAAACAGAGACTCGGAGTCATGGGGTGAGTTTAGTGTTTGAACCAGGATTTGATTCCAACGCCAGCAATTCCCAGCAGCAGTGAGATGGATACAGCACTCCCTCCCCTCCCTTTGCCCCATTCAAGTTCTGAATTTGGGGAGCAAAGGTAAAAGCAAGGCCCCAGGTCAAAGACATCTCTTTCTGGGGCCGCACGGCATCCAACATTCCTGTCCTCAGGCCTGTGAGAGGCCGAGTTGGCCAAGGAGCGGTTTGCTACAGCTTGGCCTAGGAGAGAGAGGATGGGCCTTGGGCTTCAAAATCCCACCTGGTACCGCCCAGCTGTCTGACCGTGGACAAGTGTGTTACCCGCTCTGACTTCACTTTCTTCCCCGGAAACGTGGGCATTTTGTAATGCTTACCTCCCAAGGCTGATTTAAAAAAAAAAAAAAATTTTATTGATTTTTTACAGAGAGGAAGGGAGAGGGATAGAGAGTTAGAAACATCGATGAGAGAGAAACATCGATTAGCTGCCTCCTGCACACCCCCCACTGGGGACATGCCCGCAACCAAGGTACGTGCCCTTGACTGGAATTGAACCTGGGACCCTTGAGTCCGCAGGCCAACGCTCTATCCACTGAGCCAAACCGGTCAGGGCCCCAAGGCTCATTGGAGGAGGAAATGTGATCATGGGTAAGAGCATCTATCCATTTAATTGGAAAATCATGCCCAGTGCCCTGAGTTTAGGTGGGTTGGCTCTGGCTCCCCTACAGTCAAGCCCTCCCTACAGAGCAAGGAGTCCTTAGATCCACGTGGGAGTGACCACTTGAGCCTGTGTCCTGCCCGCACCCCTTCTCGCCCACACTCTTACTGGCGCACGCACCCACAAGCTTGCTGGATTGCCAGGAGCTGCTGGTGCATGGGATGTGCATGAAATTGGACGTGACTGATTTACAGCTTGTAAATACTTATTTATTTTTAAGTGTGTTTTTTTTTTAGACCTAATCAATTTTGTAGGTATGCAAGAAAAAATATATATTTGTGAGAGGGAAAGAGCGAGAGGGAGATATATTCACGTGAGAGAGAAACATTGATCGGTTGCCTCCCGCAGTGCCCTGACCAGAGATTGAACCGGCAACAGTGGGTATGAGCCCTGACCGGGAATGGAACCTGCCATCTTTTGGTGCACAGGACAATGCTCCAACCAACTGAGCCACACCGGCCAGTGTGATAGCTTGTAAATATTTAAACATGTGTACTCTTGACCACATCTGACACCACAAATGTCAGGGGCCAGACTGACTGGTAAACCCAACTTCCCAACCCACAGTCCGCACTGGGGAAGTAACCAGCGTGTAGCTTCTGCTCCGATCCTGGTAGTTCCTCCTCTCTGATTGTCCAGCTTTCTCAGGTCCCAGGGCCTGGGAATAGTAGGCAGGATGGGAGTGGTAGGCAGAGTGTGGTTGGGGCTAAATGTTCTGCAGGGCAGAGGGTGGGACATCCAGATGGCAGGATTCTTATCTCTGAGAATTTTTATGGCCCTCTTAGCCCACTCACAGCTGAGTGCTGGGCCTGGGCCTGCTGCCCAGCCTTGATCCTCAGGGGACTGTGCCTGCATGTTAAGTTGAACTGTTGATAGCTTTGTTGGCGTTAGTCTAAAGCCTTGCTGGAGCTGGCAGGAAAGTCAGTGGTGAGTTAGAGCTCCGGAAGTCAGTGGTACCCACAGTCCCCTCCCCGGGCTCCAATGGGGAGCTGGGCCAATGGGGAGTGGAGGACAGCCTGGCCATTTGTGGCCACGTTACATGCTTATTTTCGGAACTACTGTTAGGATTGCGAGCTTTTGCAAACGAAGGAACTGAGGCTTAGAGAAGTGAATACGCTTGTCCACAGTCACACAGCAAGGAAATGGCAGAGCCAGGGATGAACCCAGGCCTTTCTAACCCCAGAGGCCTTGTTCTCCCTACCCTGCTATGCCTTCCCGAGAGGCTGGGTACCTTTCCTTCGTGCCAGTTTCCTCTGAAGAGTCACCTGGGGCTTGGCTATTTATTCAGTCATTCAGGCCCCATTGTCTGACACTGGGGACAAAGAGATGAAAATCTAATCTCTGCTCTCAAGAAGTTCCCAGCGTGGTGAGTAAAAGGGCCACAGAGATCAATACTTACAACCACCTGGTGTGTGTCAGGTTCTATACTGAAGAATGTGCCAGTATCATGGTGACTCAGAGAGAAGAAGGCAACTCCTTCCACCTGGGGCAGACGGGAAGGCGTCCCGGAGAAAGCATTCTTTAGCTTAGGTCTTCCTGAGTAAGATTTTGCAAGGTAGAATAATAGGCAAAAGGCATGCTCAGTAGGACCCACAGCATGTGCAAAGACAGAGGTTTGAAGAGAAATGGAGTTTTCAGAGCAGCAGCAGGTGTTCCGTGTGGCTGGAGTGGAGGGCGAGTAGCAGTAGAGGCTGGTGGGAGATGAGTTTGGACAGGAGCGTGGCCTTGATCCTGGACAGAGGGGCGCCATGGAAGGTGTTAGGTCAGACAGGTATGTGGCTGGCAGTGTGTTGGGCACAGCATTTCTCGAACTCCAGGTGCTCATGAATCAAGATTGCATGAATCTTGTTAAAAGACAGCTTGAAACAGCAGGTCTCCGGTGGAGCTGGGCTTCTGCGTGCCTAACAAACTCACAGCTGATGCTGGCGCTCTGGCCCCAGGGCCACAGTCTGAGTAGGGAGGTGGTGGAGGGCACCCTCTGCCTTGTGGGGAGGCTGCCACTGGTGCTCTATGCCCCCGGGTAGGTGAGGCCTCTACTACCTTCTCGGATGACCCCTCTCACCGTCCTCACAAAGAGGTCAGTCTTGTCAGTTGTTAGAGATTTGTTCACTTGACAAATGTGTACCAAGCTCCTGCTCTGGCTAAGCTTGTGCTGGATGCTGGGGATACAGAGAAAACTTGGAAACGCCACTTTCTGGTCCCTGTCACCACCATCTCCAAAATGGTCGCTTTGCTTCCATTCTTGCTCCTTACCATCTATTCTCTGCCCAACGTCCAGAGCGAGTCCGGTCGTGCTTCTCACCTGCTTGACATGCTCCAGTGTCTCTGCGATGCTAAAGGAATAAAGTCTGAGCTCCTCATCCCAGGGATGTAGGGCTGTTCCTCTCTGATCGCATCCCACGCTTCCCAGTTCTCACACCTGCAGCCGCACTGACCTTTCAGTTCCTTGAACATGACAAATTTATTCCCATCTCAGAATATGATGGATTAAATAATTTCTCTTGACTAGTTTCTTTTCACTTTTTAGAGTTCAGCCAGAGGAAGATACAGGTTTTGCAGGACCATAAACTTTATATACCTTTGGGGCCCTTCTTTGAAGGAACGACATCAAATTACAAATACACAATTAGGTACAAGGCCGAGGAGGGGGCCCTGAAGGTCACGCTTCATTGGCTTCATGGCTAATAGGCCTCTGGTTTTGTTTATTGCCACCTCCTCGGAGAAGCCTTCCCTGGTCACTTTAGTTAAAGCAGCCCTCTAATCTGGCTCCATCATGTTACTACTTTTATTTCTTTTATTGAGTTCCTCACAATTTGACATTGTATTTATTTATCTTTCTACTTCTTTCTCTCTACTTCTTTCAACTTATTAAGCGTCTTGAATGAGAATTTGACGTTCCACTTCCTTGCTTCTCATTCACTCTTCAACGCATCTTAGGAAACTGCTCTCCCTCCAATCACGCGAGACAGATTTCCGTGTTGCCATATCCAATATTTGCTTTTCTGCCTGCATTGTACTTGACTGCCCTGTGACTTTTCACGCCGCTGGCCACCGGCTCTCCCGTTCTTGAAACCTCCTTCATTAGGTCTCCAGCAAGGCACTCCCCTGGTTCTCTTCCCACCTCTCTGGCCATCCTGTCCTTGCTCCCCTCCGAAGTTCCTCCTCCTCCTCTGGCGTATCCTTCAATGCTGTTCTCTTCGGGGCTCAACCTTGGATCCGCCTGGCTGTTTTGCAGGCGCTGCAAATGTGCTATGTCCTCAACCGAGCTCACCCTCCCCACCCACACGCTGTTCCTCCTCGGTCTCGTGTCCATGAAGATGGACAACACCCCACCTCCAATCTCTGGGCCAGAAACCTGGCAGTCCTTCACTCCTCCCTTTCTATCAGCCAGTATCTCACCTCACCGAGTTCTGTCCTTTCAATCTCCCAGGTACCTCTCACAACCATCACTTTCCCTCCATCCGCTCTGCCATGGTCCTCTGGCCGGAGAGGGACAGTTTCTGGAGGAGAGTGGCCTCCACCCCATTGAGCTGGAGCCTAAACCCATGACAGGAAGGAACTAACTTAGGGGTGGAGCTGGGTGTGGGTGTGAGGGGTAGGTAGGGATGTGACTTCCTCAAAGACCCAGAGTGAGGAGCAGCACGCACCCCCAGCTATGGGCTGCCTCCTCACCTCTCTCAGACCCCAGCAACACGGTCCCCCAAGGCATGGGGGCCCAACAGGAGAAAGAGACAAGGCCAGTCGCAGATGAACGGGCATCTTGGGCCCACGGGAGAGAGTGGAGGACCTGAGGTTATGGAGCAACAATTTTCAAATCTTCTGGTCTCAGGATCTTTTTATATCGTGAAAATGTTTTGAGGGCCCCAGAGTGCTTTTGTTTGCATGGATTGTATCTATCATTGTTTACCATTTTTAAGATTAAAACTAAGACATTATAAATAAAAATTGTTGCTTTTAAATATAAAAACCAATAACAAACTCATTGCATGTTAACACAAATAACGTTTTTAGTAAAAAATAATTAAAATTTCAAAACAAACATTTTAGGAAGAAGAGTGGCATTTATTTATATTTTTTGCAAATCACTTTGATCTTGGGTTTGGTAGAAGACAGCTGGACTCTCATAACTGCTTCTGCATTCAATCTGAGGTGATATGTCATTTTGAAAATCTGGCCTCACACAAATAGGTATCTGTAAAAGGAGGGATATTTTAATGTCATTTTCAGATAATTGGTGACACTATTTTTTTCAACAAATGGTAGTTTCTTAAAGATTAGCTGCACTGTGGAACCTGGATCAGATCAACGAACTTTTTGTAATTTGTTACCCTGTGAGGTATTGGTTTATCTTATTCTTTGAATTTTCTGCGTAGGCATAATTTTGAAATATCATGTCTTCCTTATTTGGAAAATATCTGTTCAATGAGTTATGCAGCTCTCCCAACTATTGCTCTTTCATTATAAGATATTTTAAAAGTTGCATTCATTAATATCACCACCAATCTCATCAGAAAATTCTTTAAGTATTGGAAAGCTGGAGATACAATTTTCCCCCCAAATTCTTATTTCCTTTGAAAGTTTGAATTTTATCATTGTCCATAAGTACTGTTTGTTTCCCTTGAGGTGACAGGTTTACTTATTCATATCTGAGAAAACGTCTGCCTGATTCTCAAGTCTGAAAAACTTAATTTGAAAATAAAATAATTTTTAAAATATGTTTTTATTAAGCTTTAGAGAGAGAGGAAGGGTGAGGGAGAGAGATAGAAACATCAATGATGAGAGAGAACCATCGATCGGCTGGCTCCTGCACGCCCCCTACTGGGGATCGAGCCCAAAACCTAGCCATGTGCTCTAATGGGGAATTGAACCAGGGACCTCGTGGTTCATGGGTTGACACTCAACCACTGAGCCACACCAGCCAGGCCATAGTTTGCCATTTTTTCAAGTGACAATAATGATGATCCTCAGAAAAGTTCAGCTCACAACTCCAACAATCACATAAATGCTTTCCCTGAAGACAACCAATTTATTTCAGTTTGCAGCAGAAGTGTTTCATGTGGATTTCCCACTTTGACATGGAATATTAAAAAAGATGTATACTCAAGATTTAATATAGTTAATCATATCCTTTCCTTGCTTTACCAAGCGAATTTTAAAGTGACTTAAAATGAAATTGGCTTTCTTTTTCTTTTCTTTTTTAACTCTTGAGTACATGGCTGTAAAGAATTTGGCTGCTACTACAGTTTGGTGCTGCTGCCTTGATTTATTCTAAGGAGCCAGCAGTTTTGCAACATCAACGCAAATGTCAACACAGTGCAAAAGGCAAATACTGTCTTGGTATTTTGTAAAATATATTTTTATTAATTTCAGAGAGGAAGGGAAAGGGAGAGATAGAAACATCAATGATGAGACAGAATCATTAATCAGCCGCCTCCTGCATGCCCCTCACTGGGGACTAAGCCCGCAACCCGGACGGTGCCCTTTACCAGAATCGAACCCACGACCCTTCAGTCTGCAGGCTGACGCTCTAGCCAGTGAGCCAAATCAGCCAGGGCGTCTTGGTATTAGTATGACAATAGTTTTGACCTCATGGATCCCCTAAAAGGTCTCAGAGATGTTCCTCTCTCCTCCTCATCCCTGTGGAGCCATTATCCTAGAGCTTAGGGATCACATGGCAGAGCTCCATCTAGCTGTGGGAAAGGTCCAATAGCATAAAACTATGTAATTCAAATCAACTATGTAACTCACAGTATGACTCGAGGGTGAGTGTTTTTTTTTTTAAAGGAACCACAATGATTTATTGGTATAATGGAAGCTACATTTATTTAACTTAACATAGATAAACCACCACCACAGTAAATAGAGCAAAACATAAAATTCTTTTCTCAATCAACAAAATTCCAGTTAGAACCAGTTGTTTCTTAAAACTCACCTGTTTAACTATCTATAGCAGCGGTTCTCAACCTGTGGGTTGAGACCCCTTTGGGGGTCGAACGACCCTTTCACAGGGGTCGCCTAAGACCATCGGAAAACACATATATAATTACATATTGTTTTTGTGATTAATCACTATGCTTTAATTATGTTCAATTTGTAACAACGAAAATACATCCTGCATGTCAGATATTTACATGACGATTCATAACAGTAACAAAATTACAGTTATGAGGTAGCCATGAAAATAATTTTATGGTTGGGGGTCACCACAACATGAGGAACTGTATGAAAGGGTCGCGGCATTAGGAAGGTTGAGGGCCACTGATCTATAGGCTTCTTCAAGTGTTTCCACTGCTGAAACAGCTGCTGTTGATTTCAAGGAATCTCAGATGTAGTCCCTTGGAAAATTATCTTACGTAGAAAGAAAATAAATGTTGCCTATTAATTGGAAGATGCCACTGATTTTTTTTAAGTGTGCAAAATGGGAGTCTTAGAATAGATGAAATAAGATAGTCCCCTGTTGGCCCTTCATTAACCAGAATCTCTGTGTGGTCTTCCAGGCACAAGCAGGACACGGTGACCAGCTGCCTTTTCTAGCCCCGAGCAATGGAGACGAATGATTCTCGCGTGGACTCCGAGTTCCGATACACCCTCTTCCCGATTTTTTACAGTGTCATCTTTGTGGTGGGGGTCATCGCCAATAGCTACGTGCTGTGGGTCTTTGCCCGCCTGTACCCTTCCAAGAAACTCAACGAGATCAAGATCTTCATGGTGAACCTCACCATGGCCGACCTGCTCTTCTTGGTCACCCTGCCCCTGTGGATCACCTACTACTACCACCAGGGCAACTGGATTCTCCCTGCGTTCCTGTGCAACGTGGCCGGCTGCTTCTTCTTCATCAACACCTACTGCTCGGTGGCTTTCCTGGCTGTCATCACGTACAACCGCTTCCAGGCCGTGACGCGGCCCATCAAGACCGCTCAGGCTACTACCCGAACGCGCGGCATCTTGCTGTCCCTGATCATCTGGGTGTCTATTGTGGCCGCCGCATCCTACTTCTTTGTCCTGGACTCCACCAACGTAGTGCCCAACAAGACCGGCTCCGGCAATGTCACTCGCTGCTTTGAACATTACGAGAAAGGCAGCAAACCGGTCCTCATCATTCACATCTTTCTCGTGTTTGCCTTCTTCCTTGTCTTCCTCATCATCTTCTTCTGCAACCTGATCATCATCCGCACGCTGCTCCTGCAACCCGTGCAGCTGCAGCGCAACGTGGAAGTCAAGCGCCGGGCGCTGTGGATGGTCTGCACGGTCCTGGCTGTGTTCATCATCTGCTTTGTGCCTCACCATGTTGTGCAGCTGCCCTGGACCCTGGCCGAGCTGGGCTTCCAGAACAGCGACTTCCACCAGGCTATTAACGATGCACATCAGGTCACCCTCTGCCTCCTTAGCACCAACTGCGTCTTAGACCCCATCATCTACTGTTTCCTCACCAAGAAGTTCCGCAAGCACCTTACCGAGAAGTTCCAGAGCATGCGCAGCAGTCGGAAATGCCCCCTGACCACCATGGACACGGGCACCGAAGTGGTCTTGCCGCTCAACCACGTGCCTGCCAATTCCCTCAAAAATTAGCCTCTGACTGATGGGGCCAGGCCCAGAGGCATGGACATCAAGACTGACTTGGGGGAAGAAGAGGTATTTGCTGTGGTCTGGGCACATCTTTCCTGGGTGCTCGGGGCCCATGAGATATGGAGGCTACCTCCGTAAGGTGGGGATGATGGAAGAGCCAGACTGCTAGAAATCCCAAACCTGGACGAGCCCCTGGAGCCCCCTTTGGACATCTGCCATAGGAAACTTGGCTGGTGGCTTTAGCCAGAGGCAGACCTTGGGGACAGGCTCTGAGCCACCCAGTGCACCCTGCTAGGGCAGCATCCCAAGTGCATATGACTTAAACTTTGGATCAACCACTCCCTTCATCACTGTAAAGGCAGAGAAGGGGGTTTGGGGAAAGGGACACTCCCCTGGCCACGTGGCCGTACCTTTGGGGCAGACTTTTGAGCTAGGATGATGCCACCCTGTCTCCACCCACAGGCACAAGGCCTTTGTGACACTTCTTAGGGTGGCTCAGTGGAAACTTCTCCCAACTCACCCAACACCTGAACAGCGACCAGAGAAGATAACACATGCATAGACCAAACGTTAGGATGGGGAGCTTGTGTCCTGAGGCAGAAGTGTCTCCCTGCATGGACCTCGCTTCAGGCCTGGCTCAGCTCTGGGGGCGAGATGCAATCGCTGCATCCATCTGTCTGTGCAGAGACCTTGATAAAGTACCTCCTGTTGGGCAGCAAAGGCCCCTCAGGGCGAAACTCTGATCATCCAGGGCACCACGATGCCCAGGGGATTCCACGGGAGTGGGAGCCTAGGCTGGTCTCCCCCCTGCCTCTTTTTCTAGGGAACCCCCTCCTAATTTAGCTTCTAGGAGGTGGGAGGAGCAGGTATGGTTTCTAGGGCCAGCAGGCACTGTGAATTCTGGGTGCAGAAGAGAAGTGTCCACTTCTCGACTATCTCTAGATGCCTGCTTGTGATTTTCAGCAAATATATTCAAATGAGCCTCCTCTTGCACCCTGAGCTGAGTACCATACCACAGTCTGAATCTGGCAGCCTCAGACCCAAGGCTTGGAGGAGCCCTCTCTGGTTTCCAGGGCCTTATGGGCCTTTAAAGAAATCTTCTTCCCTCCCAGACAGTGTCCCCATAAAGTTGGGGTCCTTGATTTTTGCCTACTGGGCAAGCACTGGATGGATGATTTTTATAACTGCCTCCCAATGGGCCAGTAACCCGCTTGGGTCCGCAACCGTAGCTGTGGGCTGGCCTTACCTGATGGTGACCAGGTAGTGCAGCTTACTAGAGCTTTGGTGTCACAGAGACCCAGTTTCCACTCTTGGTTTTGCCACTTCCTGCTGAGGAACTTTGAGCTGAATTTCCTACCTCATAGGGTTGTTCTGAGCAGCGAAGTAAGTTGCTGAGTCAGAGACCTCTCGGTCAGGGTGCCTTCTCATCCAAGTTTCTCTCTTTTTCTGAGAATTTGTTCCCCTCCGTCCTCCTATAGGAGTTGAATGGATGAGAGGTGAACATCTGGCTCTAGCTGGGCCAGTCAGGAATTCAAATGAGCCTCCTCTTGCACCCTGAGCTGAGTACCACAGCTCTCTCAGGAATAAGTAGCAAGAGTCAGGGATGCTATTTCAGGCTCTGCAAGTCACTCACCTGAAGATATAGAAACCCTGGAGCTGTGAGTGTGTGCGCGTCTACATGTGTGTCTGTCAGTGAGTATATGCTGGGGTTGCGAGGGTGGCGGAGGCGGCCACCTACATGTGTGTACTAGAGAAAATGGCTCTGTGTAGAGGGAAGCTGGAGATGTGCAGAGCAAAGCAGAGACAGAGGCCCCGGAACCTGGAGAGAGGAGGGGGTGGTGCTTCCAGGGGCTGCCACTCTCCTCCTCCAGGCCACGCCCTTCTTGAGGCACAACTGCACTTTTTCCTTTGGGGCCTGTGAGAGTTCCTTGTAGGAAATCTTCCCTTATCTTGCTTGAGCTGATTTGAGTCCTCAATTACTTGCAACTAAATGAGCTCTGAACGAGATAAATGCTTACATGCTAAAACAGTGTTTCTTGAATTTCAGTGATTTATGTACCCACCCCCCCTTGAAGTTTTTACAGTGTCTTTGTACCAGCTATATATTTACTCAATAAATATTTTTCTTTAAATTGGGTCACTTTTTAAAAACTTAAATTGTAAAAAAGTATGTTTTATAACTAAACTAGAGGCCCGGTGCATGAATTTTGTGCACCGGAGGTGTGTGTGTGTGTGTGTGTGTGTGTGTGTGTGTGTCCCTCAGCCAAGCCTGCATCCTCTCACAATCCGGTACCCCTTGGGTAGGGTCCCTAGGCCTGGCTGGAAACAGAGCCTATCAGGGCTTTCCTTCCCCTGGCTGCCTGCAGCTGGCCCTGCCCCTGCCCCTGTCACAGCTTGCCATCTGTGTGGTGCTGCCCTCCCCTCCCCCCCCACCGGTCGCCTCCCTCTGCGGGTGACAGGTGTGGGGTGTGATCACTTGGCTGGCCTGGGCCTCCCTCTGCAGGGCGATTGCTGGCTGGCCCTGCACACCCGCCACAGCATTGCTGGCCATTGGCCTGGGCCTCCCTCTTTGGGGCAGTTAATCGTGGAGCCCCCTCCCCATTGATCTGTGGGGCGATTGTGGGGCAAGGGTGGGGCCCTCTGACCAATCACATCGCACCTGCCTTGGCTGGCCTGGGGCCAGTGTGTGTCATAGCATGGTCGTCCGGAAGGTCGTCCGGACGGTCATTCTGCTGTTCGGTCAACTTGCATATTACACTTTTACTATTATAGATTGTGAACAAAAAACTAATGCCGCCTGCCATACATAGAAGATAAATATAAACTGAAAGCATAACTCTAAAAATAAAAATGTTCTTGGTATCGTGTCTAAAGTCACCTCATACTCCCCAGGGACTTGCATAATACACATTGGGAAACACTGCCGTGATGCGTACAAAGTGCATGGTGTCGGCACTCACTAAGTGCTCAGTAACGAGTAAGCCTGAGCTCTTTTCCGGTTTTCGCGGTGTGAGGAATCACAAACAGCAAAGTTTCCTGAGACACCCTGTACAAGGCGGTGTGGGAAGTTCTGCACGGGAACCAGCGCAAGCAATGGAAGTTTTTGGAGACAGTGGAGCTGCAGATCGTCTTGAAGAACTGTGAGCCTCAGGAGGACAAACTTGGGCATTGCCAGGCTGAAGTCCACTCCCTGCCCCAAGTTCTCCACATGTTCCTTGGAGGACCAGCAGCACTGCAATGAGGTCAAGGCCGTGGCTATCCCCCGTATGAACAGCGAGGCACTGAAGAAACTCAACAACAGTGAGAAACTAGTCAAGGAGCTGGCCAAGAAGTATGATGCCTTTTTGGCTTCAGAGTCTCCTCTGATCAAGCAGATCTACGAATCCTGGGCCCAGGCCTGCGTAAGGCCAGCAAGTTCTCTTCCTCTTGACCCACAATGAGAACGTGGTGGTCAAAGTTGATGAAGTGAAAGCCACAATCAAGTTTCAGATGACGAAGGTGTTGTGTCTGGCGGTGGCTGTTGGCCATGTGAAGATGACAGATGATGAGTTTGTGTACAACATCCATTTAGCTGTCAATTTCTTGGTGTCATTGCTGAAATAGAACTGGTAGAAAGTCCGGGCTTTGTACATCAACAGCACCATGGGCAAGCCCCAGAGCCAGTACTAAGGCACAGCTTAAAAAACCATGCTGCTACCATTAAAAAAAAAAAAAGAGTAAGTCTCACAGTCCTGAGATGTCAACTTCTCATCACCCCCTTGCTTCTCCCAGAATGTTGCCTGGACAGATCCCACTCATACCCAGGGCCCATGGAGGAATATTTTAGTTGTAGCCCATGCTACAGCCCTGCTGATCTCCTCACCACTCTGCATATAGCCATGTTTACTTCCCCTGTGACTTCTGCTTGCTTGTGACCTCATATGCTCTCTCTTCTTTTTGACCAAGCCCAGAACACTTCTGATAGGCAACCTTCCCTGAGGCCTCTAGGCAGGGTCATTGGCTTTCTTCTAACAGCACTTTAGGGCTGAAGGGTCTAACTTTTTTATGCCTTAATTCCTATGAAGTTTATCCATTTGAATGTCCACCTTCCCCTTCCTGGGGCAGGAACTGAATCTTGTTCATCAGTGTATCTACAGTTTCTCACAGAAGGCCTGGGATTGAGATCGGTCTGTCTCCAAAGCTTACTGCTTTTCCAGAGTATAGCATAAACAGACATATTGCGTTTACATGCACTTAGTTTGAAAGGGTTTAACAGACTCTTTAAGGAGAGGTGAAGAAGGAATTTAATAATACATATCCTTCCAAAGTTCTAGGTTCATATTTAAGGGACGATGTCATTGATTTTCAGAGGATCAGAACATTTTGGAACAGGGTGGGTCCAATCAATCCCTTGACCTTACTAGGGGAATAGGGGACTCAGAGGGACCAAGTGATTGCAGAAATTACACAGCATGGAACTGCAGGGAATATAGAATTGGCTGCTAATTTGTGTCTCTCACTTCTTGCAATGGTGACAGGGATTATAGGAAAAGTTGATTTGTAATTCTTTCGAAGAAGCATCACCAGTCAGGAATTCCAAGCCATCTTATACGTTAAGAAGGCTTTATCCTGTATCTCCCCCTGATTTCAACTTTCACCTCCGGGAACTCCCAGTGATCTCAGTTAGAGAATGCTGTGCAGGCAAGACCTGGTCCCTTAAGATGAGTCATAGACTATAGAGTGATAAGTGTAGGTCACAGTTGACTAGAACTGGGCATGTTTATGCCAGTTTTTACTCATCTATGTTATATCTGTGCTTGAGACCTAAGGCTAAAAAAAGGTATAATAAAACCCTCTTATAAAATAGCTGTTTTTTTGTGTGTGCAGACTTGTATTTCTGTAATACAAATTATGCTTCCCCTGACATTCTGCCAGGAAGCCATCCTCCCACCTACCCAGTCATCCATCTATCAGTCTGTGTATCTATCTACCCATCCATCTATCCATGCATGCATGCATGCATCCATCCAGGTATCCAACAAACATCTATGGAGTACCATTTTGGTCCAGTAACTATGCTAAGCACAGTTTTTATTTGCTGTCTCAGATTCTACATGAAAGGTAGGTGATTCCATCCCCGTAGAAAAAGATAAAATAAATAAGGACCCGAGCTGACTGAATCTGACAGTGGCTGCCTCCCAGGTATGTGGTACAGAGGAAAGGGAACTACTTTTTGTTGAGCCCCAGATAGTTGCTTGCCACTTTCACAAATCTTATCTCATGAGTCCTCACAACCACTGTACAGAACTGAACTTTTCATACCATTTTACAGATGGGGAAATTGAGGCTCTGACATCTTCTGTGACTTGTAAAGATAAAAGAGCTGGAAAGTGGCAGAATAAAAAAACACACACAAAAACAACACACACCACAGGGTAGGTCCAATCCCTTTATCTTACTAAGGGGAATATGGGAATCAGATCTGCCTGAGTAAATATGGGTCCCTTCCCTTCGCTCCTCTCCCCAGGTGATTGCTCTCTTGCTCAAGCCCCTCTAGGCCCTGTCCTAGTGTTGGTGTGTGCTGGGATAGGAGTCTCTCAAGGACAATAGCAGCTGGCGAGGGGCCCTGCCTGCCTCACTGTTTCCAGCTTCCTGCTTGAGTTGGGGGCTCTTGTGCTCCCCATGCAGGCTGAAGTCCCAGCAGCAATGACTTCTTTCCAGGGTGAGGCTTCTGTGGTCACTCAGGGAGGGCACTCCTACAGGTGGGTAGAGTATGTAGATGCAGTGTTTCGAAACCTTTTGAGGCTAGAATGTCATTGTCGCTGAAGCCAGGGGGGGAATTAAGTAGCCACGCTGGTCCTGTCATCTCTGTAAGAGGAGGGAAAGGGGTGAACACCGACTGCTTATTGTGTCCCAGGCACCGTGAGGGGAACTTCACGTCATTACCTGTGGACAGAACTGACTCTTCCCTCGGCCTGAACTACTCCCCCCCACCCCGCCCCTCCCCACCATATCTGTATGGCTTATTTCCTTGACTCCTTCAAGGCTTTATTCAAATGTCCCCTTCTCAGTGAGGTCTTGACCACCTCATTAAAAACAGAAGCTTAGAAAGTGAAGTGACTCCTCAAGGCCAGACAGTGCACAGCTGGGTCTGTCTGGCTCCTTGCACTTCCTATGCTACACTGACTTCCTCTGTAGGGGTCTCCTTCATGATACAGGTTGTGAAGGTCCATGTCCTTCATCGTCCAGACAAGAAAAGCAAGTATCAAAAAGGCGAAATGACTTACTCAACGTCACACAGGCAATAACTTGATAGAATTAGGATGCATAGATCTTTTATTACCTGCATTTTGCAAGACACTTCTCTTATATACTTTTTTGTCTGAATGCATGTTTTTTTTTCTCTTTAATCACCATTCTCCAGTCTCATCCCCCAACTGTTCTAGAGTGTTCGATGTCCTTGACTTTTTTGTATCCTTTTCTGTGTGTATTCATTTCACATTTACATAAAAGACATGATTTACATATATTGGGTGATGGACCTCATTCCGTGTCTTATTCCTCCACCCCCTCCCCCTCATTCACCATTGTTTTTACAATTTAACTATGTTGAAGTGCGTACATCTGCGTCATGGATGCCAACCTCTGCTCCATCACCCCCCACCGTGTGCATCTACATTTTGCTTACCTATTCCTCTGCAATGGGCAGTTAGATTGCCTTCAACTCCCTTTTTTATACACGATGCTGTGACGAGCTGCTTTCTCATGTTTCCCTAAGGAAAAATGTAAGACTATCTCTGGTATATATACCTAGGAGTGACATTCCTAGGTCATAGCTTACACCTATACTTGATTAGAAGAAGAACTGACAAATAAATCACTTCTGAAATGGCTGCACTAGTCCACACTCACTCCCATCCATAGTTACATGAGAGTTTCTACTTCCTCAATTCTCAACCCACCTTTGGCCTTGTTCAACTTTCAAATTGCTGGTGGGTGTGAGGTAAAATCTTGTTTTTAGTTTGAATCTCTCTTGGGTTACTAACGGATTTGTAATCTGTACTCATTAGTCATTTGAGTTTGAATTCTGACTCCAAAACCTGCACAGTGTCACGTAGTGATCAATAGAGTGGCCTCTAGGGCCATGTTACCAGGTTCAGTTTCTGTCTTGACCTAGTCTGTGACTCGAGGCAGACTATTTAGCCTCTCTGAGCTTCTGTTTCTTCATCTCTAAAATGTGAATAGTTTTGCCTGGCCCGCATGGCTCAGTGGTTGAGCATCAGCCTATGAATGAGGAAGTCAAGGTTCGATTCCCAGTTGGGGTACATGCCTGGGTTGTGGTCTCAATTCCCAGTGTGGGGCGTGCTGGAGGCAGCCGATCAATGATTCTCTCTCATTGATGTGTCTATCTCTCTCTCCCTCTCCCTTCCTCTCTGAAATAAATAAAAATATTAAAATAAAATGAGAATAGTTTTACTGTTCACATTATAGCATAATTTTCAGGATTTAAAACTGCTTAGTGTCTGGCAAGGACTATGTACATAGTAAATGATATGTTTCATCCTAATAGGTTGTGTCATTCTCCCTGCAGCCTCCCTTTTCACTCAAGTACACAACCCCATTTCCCCTGCCCTGTTTCAAACAGTTCATATTATGTATACTCCTTAGAAATGTGAAACTATAGCCCTGACTGGTTTGGCTCAGTGGATAGAGCGTCGACCTGCAGACTGAAGGGTCCCAGGTTCTATTCCAGTCAAGGGCATGTTTCTTGGTTGCGGGCACACCCCCAGGAGGGGGTGTGCAGGAGGCAGCTGATAGATGTTTCTCTCTCATCGATGTTTCTAACTCTCTATCCCTCTCCCTTCTTCTCTGTAAAAAATCAAAAAAAAAAAAATATATATATATATATATATATATGTATATATGAAAAAAAAAAGAAATGTGAAACTATAAAAGAGAGGAACAGAGTATGACTAGTCTGGCTCCTTTTTTATTTATCTTCCTAGGTTATTCTAAAATACATGCTGAGAATGTTTTAAGAATGGCCACATTGCCCTGACCGGTTTGGCTCAGTGGCTAGAGCGTCGGCCTGCGGACTGAAGGGTCCCAGGTTCGATTCTGGTCAAGGGCACCAAAAAAAAAAAAAAAAAAAGAAAAAAGAAAAAAAGAATAGCCACATGCATGAGTCGGGATTTTGACTTTTGGAAGGAAATAATGAATCAGTTCCTTAAAAGAAAGGATGGGACATCAAAGGACACTATCCACAGGGTGAAAAGGCAACCAACTGAATGGGAGACATTTTTTGCAAATCATAGATTGATAAGGGATTGATATGCAGAATATATAAAGAATTCCCACAAATCCACAGTGAAAAAATGATCAATTAAAAAATGGTTAAAGGATTTGAATAAATATTTATCCAAAGAAGATATACAAATGGCCAATAAACACATAAAAAGATACTCAACATCACTAATCATTAGGGAAATACAAATCAAAACCACAATGAGATAAAATCAGAAAATAAGTGTTGACAAGGATGTGGAGAAATTGAAACACTGTGCATTGCTGGTGGGAATGTAAAATGGTGTAGCTGCTGTGGAAAACAGTATGTGGTTCCTCAGAAACTTAAACATAGAGTTACCATATGACCCAGTAATTCCACTTGTGGGTATACATGAGAAGAATTGAAAGCAGGGACTCGAACACCAACATTCATAGAAGCAATGTTCACAATAGTCAAAGATGGAAGAACCCAAGTCCATCAAGGAATGAATGGATAAACAAAATGTGGTAGATACATACAATGGAATACTATGAATCTTAAAAAGGAAGGAAATTCTGACACATGCTACAACATAGATAAACCTTGAAGATATTGTCTACACTAATAAAAGAGAAACATGGTAATTGGCGTACGACCGCTACCCTTCCCATTGGCTAATCAGCGTATCCTTATGCAAATTAACCGTCAGCCAAGATGGCGGCCGGCAGCCAGGCAGCTGGAAGCGAACTTGAGGCTTGCTTGCTCCAGGGACTGCAGACTCCAACTCTCAGCCGACAGTTTGAAACTTTGTAACAAATATAGCCAGCCGGGATCTCAGAGCTGAAGTTATACATTGTTTCGATTATAGAACGCAAACAAACCAGCAGCGGAGGCCTCAGAGCTAGAGCCAGAGCTAAAGCTGGCCCAGAATAAAAAAAAGAAAAAAAGGAGTGGTTGGGAGATTCGGTCAATCGCCAGCCTGAAGGCAGCCCTCAGCCCCTCACCCAGGCTGGCCAGGCACCCCAGTGGGGACCCCCACCCTGATCCAGGACACCCTTCAGGGCAAACCAGCTGGCCCCGACCCGTGCACCAGGCCTCTATTCTATATAGTAAAAGGGTAATATGCCTCCCAGCACCGGGATCAGCGGAGCCGCGAGGCCTCCTGGCACCAGATCAGCATGACAGGGGGCAGTGCCCAAACCCCCTGATCGCCCTGTGGCTCTGTGTGTGACAGGGTGCGGCATCCCAAAGCCCCCCCCCCCCCCCCCACAGGCCCTGCTCTGTGTGTGACAGTGGCGGCGCCCCAACCCCCTGATCCGCCCTGCTCTGTGTGTGACAGGGGGCAGTGCCCTAACTCCCCTATCGGCCCTACTCTGTGCGTGACAGGGGGGAGCTCCCCAACCTCCTAATGGGCCCTGCTCTGTGCATGACAGGGGGGAGCTCCCCAACCCCCTGATGGGCCCTGCTCTGTGCGTGACAGGGTATGGAGCCCCAACCCCCCTGATGGGCCCTGCTCTGTGCATGACAGTGGGTGGCACCGCAACCTCCCCATCAACCCTGCCTTGAGTGTGACAGGGGGCGGTGCCCCAACTCCCAATCGGCCCTACCCTGATCGTGACCGGGGCTGCACCTAGGGATTGGGCCTGTCCTCTGCCACCCGGGAGCAGGCCTAAGCCAGCAGGTCGTTATCTCCCGAGGGGTCCCAGACTGTGAGAGGGCACAGGCCGGGCTGAGGGACCCCCCCCTGCCCCCCCGAGTGCACAAATTTTTGTGCACCGGGCCTCTAGTCTATATTAATAATAGAGAAATATGCAAATTGTCTGGGACACTGTCACAGTAACAATAATGACCAAACAGCAGGCTGGCAGGCTGCTTGGGGTAATGTGGCTGGCAGGGGGGTTAGTGAGGGACAACCAAACGAATGAATAGCAGGCTGTGTGGGGCAACCAGGCTGGCAGGGGGAACAGTTGGGGGTGACAAGGCTGGCGGGGGTGGGGGCAGTTTGGGGCAACCAGGCTGGCAGGGGGGGCAGTGAGGGGTGACTAGGCTGGTAGGGGGGGCAGTTCAGGGCAACCAGGCTGGCAGAGGGGGGCAGTTGGAGGTGACCAGGCCAGCGGGGGTGGGCTGTGAGGGGCAATCAGGATGGCAGAGAGGAGCAGTTTGGGGCAACCAGGCCGTCAGGGGGGGAAGTTAGGGGTGATCAGGCAGGCAGGCAGGTGAACAGTTAAGAGCCAGAGGTCCTAGATTGTGAGGGATGTCCGACTGACAGATTAGGCCCAATCCCTGGAATCAGGCCTAAACCGGCAGTCAGACATCCCCCGAGGGGTCCCGGATTGGAGAGGGTGCAGTCTGGGCTGAAGGGATCTCTCCCCCTACACACAAATTTTGTGCACCAGGCCTCTAGTGCTAAATAAAATAAGCCAGACACAAAGGATTCCATTTATATAAGGTGCCTGGAGTAGTCAAATTCGTAGAGACAGACAGTAGAATGGTGGTTTCCAGGGGTTAGAGGAGAAGGGAAACCGGGAGTTGTAATTTAATGGGTATGGAGTTTCAATTAGGGAAGATGCAAAAGTTCAAGAGATGGATGGTGGTGATGGTTGTACAACAATGTGAACATATTTAATGTTGATAAACTTCACATTTAAAAATGATAAAAATTATAATTTTATGTTAACACACACAAACTTTTTTTTTTAATCCTCACCCGAGGATTTTTCCATTGATTTTTAGAGAGAGTAAAAGAGAGAGGGAGAAAGACAGAGAGAGAAACATTGATATGAGAGAGACACATCAATCAGTTGCCTCCTGCACGGCCCAGTGGGCTGGGGATCAAGGTACGTACCCTTGACAGGAATCAAACCTGGGACCCTTCTGCCTGCAGGCCAACACTCTATCCACTGAGCCATACCGGCTAGGGCCACACACAAACTTTAAAAAGAGGGAGGATGGGGTAGGAAGAAGTGAGGTGAGAAGAAATTCAGGCTCTCAAAGGACCCTTTTTCACAGTGTGTCCATCATGTTCAAGGTGGTGTTGCCTGGAATTGATTCAACAAACTCTACTTGAGTTACTGGGTGTGAAAGAGCTTAGTCAATAAAATCTATACGTGTGATATTTTTTGGTATGTGTGGCTGTCTGAGGAAGCATGGCCCTGTGAAAAGAGAGTGGGTGTCCTTCCTTCATTCCACCAACATGTCATGCTTGCCCGTCGTAGGTAGCACTCTGCCATGTGCTGTGGGAACATGTCAGGAAAGGTGAAGTCTCTGCCCTCCCAGTCTAGCAAATTGGCAAATGTGTTAAAAATGCGATAGAGTGTTGTATTTGCTATACAATGATCTATTTGTGAGAGTCCATTGTGAACATCTCTGCCCAGCTCTGTGTTTAGAGATGTCATGTTAGTTAGTTTGAAATCAGCCATGTTGGAAATGTATGTGCACCACAGAAATTAGTGAACGCTGCAAATCTTTTGAATCTCAGGTCTGTCACTGGCTGTATGATCATGGGCAAATCACTTCAGCTCCCCCCTTTCAGTTTCCTTATTTTAAAAAATATCTTTTTATTGATTTTAGAGAGGAAGGGAGAGTGAGAGAGAGATAGAAACATCAATGATGAGAGAGAATCATTGATCAGCTGCCTCCTGCATGCCGCCTACTGGGGATCTAGCCCACAATCCAGGCATGTGCCCTTGATCGGAATCAAATCTGGGACCCTTCAGTCCTCAAGCTCACACTCTATCCCCTGAGCCAAACCAGCTATTGCTATTTATAAAATAGATATAATAAATGTCAGTTCCATTCACTTCCTTCTCCTAGGGAGAGGATGATTTGACACTTGGATGACCATATTGATTATGGCTTTCCACAGTTCATTGTTTATACTTGATCTTATGGCCTGATAATGGCTCCTAACTTTTTGGATGTTTCGAGACAAATGAATTTTAACTATAGCAGCAGCTCAAATTAGTTCAGTAAGGCAAGACAGGAAATGAGGAAGAACTTGGGCCTTGGAGGTAGATCTAGATTTGTCTGCCAGTCCTGTCATCACAAGTTATTTGGCCTCAGGCAACTGCCTGTTTCTGAGCCTCAGTTTCCTTAACTGCAAAAATGGACATAATGACAATTAGCACCCAGATGTATTGGAAGGTGCAAGGGAGGTAATGAAGAGGAAATCATTCTGTAATTTGTCAAGGACTATTACATGCACTATGTGAGCAGCTAACGTAGCAATATTGCCGGTTGCCTAATATCTATCCTCTCCCTCTTCCAAAATAGAAGAACCCCTATTTTATTTGGAATAACAATATGTTTTTGTTTTGTTTTGGGGAGGCAGCAATATTATACTCAGCTAGAGCATGTTGCTGGGGAATGGAGGGGACACTGGTGTTAACAGGCAGGCTGACTTCCCTAGTGGGGGCCCCGTACGGCTCTTTGACACTGCTAACAGAGTAGCCCTTACCACGGCAGGTGCTAATGCCCCAAGGGTCTTTGGGGAGTTTTTAGGTTAGTGAAGAGCCACCTTGGCCAAACTGTAACTCTCAAACAGTCCTTACAAAACTCTTTTTAAAAAAATATATATTTTATTGATTTTTTTACAGAGATAGAGAGTTAGAAATATCGATGAGAGAGAAACATCGATTAGCTGCCTCCTGCACATCTCCTACTGGGGATGTGCCCACAACCCAGGTACATGCCCTTGACTGGAATCGAACCCGGGACCCCTCAGTCCGAAGGCCGACGCTCTATCCACTGAGCCAAACCGGTTTCGGCAAAACTCTTAGTATTTATAGTCTAAATGTTCCCTGGCCATTGTTGCTTCTCCACATGTTCTTAGAGATAAGCCCCTAGAGGAGTCCCTCTGCTTATCAATGACAACACAGGAGGAATGGTGACATCCCGGCACAACTTCATACGTATATAAAAAAAACTTTCTCTTCTTTTTTTGGTCTTTGTCATAAACAGGTGGATTAAAACTACTTAAGTCATAAACAGAGCTTCTGGGCAGCATTTGCTTACCAACAGAAATATTTCAACAACCATGAGCCATGCGGTGGGTGCCAGATGAGTCAGAGCCTTGTGTTAGGTTGTGATTACTCCTTTTTCCCCATCTCTCAGCTGTCCTCTATGTTGACTTCGTTCTCAGAAGGCCTCTTTCCCAAGGTTGCAAGATGGCTGCCAGGGACTTCCAGGGCTGCATTCTTCCTCGTTCTCATCTAGCAAAGAGAACCGAAGCTCTTTTCCCCAGCAACTCTCACACACTTATTAATCCTGAGATTTGCTTTGATTGGGCTGGCTAAGATTATATGCCCAATCCTGATTGGTCAACGTGGCTGGGAGGGTGGAATGGGGAGACTGGCTTAAGCTGGGCCACTTACTCCATCACTGGAGCCCAGGTCAGAGCTGGCTTCATCTGAGTATATAGGCTTAGAGTGGGGCTGATTTCCCCAAAGCAAGATTGGGGTGCTATTGTCAAAAGAAGAGGGAGCATGTATTAGTTTCCTATTGATGCCCCCTCTCCCCAAATTACCACAAACATAGGGTTTCACACAACACATTTTATTCTCTGACAGTTCTGGAGGCCGGAAGTCTAAAATGGGTCTTACGGGGCTAAAATCCAGGTGTTGGCAGGGATGTGTTCCTTCAGGAGATTATAAGGGAGAATCCATTCCCTTGCCTTTTCCAGCTTCTAAAGGCTACCTACATTCCTTGGTTCATGGCCACCTCACTTCAACATCTGATTCGGTTGTTACATTTTGTCTCTGACTCTGACCCTTCTACTTGCCTTTTATAAAGACCCTTGTGATTACATCGGGCCTACCAGCATAATACAGGGCAATCTCCCCATTTTAAGACACTTGCTTTAATCATATCTGCAAAGTTACTTTCACCATGTAAGGTAACAACATATTCAGGGATTAGGACATGGGCATCTTTGGGAGGGGGAGGCATTATTCTGCCTACCCCAGAGCAGATGCTGGATGGCCAAAGCAAAAATGTTAATCATCTCTGCTTTGACTCCTACGCCTCTGGCTACTCTTTTGTATCTTTTGCAGACTTATCCTCCTTTACTTGACTTTAACTATTTGCTTTCTCAAGTTTCAGCTCTAGACTTCTTCTATCCTCACTCTATACTCTTTGCCCAGGCAAGCTCACTGAGTCCAAAGCACAATTACCAACTATGATTACATATCCACATCTCCAGTCTAGACATCTCTGAGTCAAAACAAGGTTATTTAAATGACAACTTGACATTTCCACTTAGCTATCTCAATGGCTTTCCAAATTCAAGATGTCCCAAACCTTCTCTCCCAACCCAGCCCTAACTCAGTAAATGGCACCACCATCCCTCCAGTTATGGGAGCTAGAAAACCAGACAATCATCCTTAATGTCTATTTTCTCCCTGCCCCCAATCCAATTCTTGACCCAGTCATTTCAATTTTACCTCCTTGATCTTAAATCTATCCACCCCTCTTCATCTATTCACCCTCCACTCCAAGCTACCACTTTGGTCTAAACTGTTAACTTTTCTTGCCTGGATTTATGCATTGGCTATCTAAACTGGTCTTTTAGGTCCATTCTAACCTACCTCCATTTTGTTCTTCATACCAGTTCCAGGTTATTTTTCCAAAACGAAAACCTGATCATGTAACTCACCCACTCATAACTCTTCACTGGCTTCTTGTTTTTCTTAAGAGAAATATCAAAATTCTTCCTGTGTGTGGTGTGTCTAAGACAGCGGTTCTCAACCTCTGGGTCGCTACCCCTTTGGGGGTTGAACGACCCTTTCACAGGGGTCGCCTAAGACCATCGGAAAACACATATATAATTACATATTATTTTTGTGATTAATCACTATGCTTTAATTATGTTCAATTTGTAATAATGAAAATACATCCTGCATATCAGATATGTACATTATGATTCATAACAGTAGCAAAATTACAGTTATGATGTAGCAACGAAAATAATTTTATGGTTGGGGGTCACCACAACATGAGGAGCTGTATTAAAGGGTCGCGGCATTAGGAAGGTTGAGAACCACTGGTCTAAGGCTTTATGGGGTCTGCTCCCTGTCTATTTCTCTTGTTTTGCCTTCCATTAAGTTTCAGTTGGTCTTCTACCATTTTCTTTTCCTCAGGCTTGCCATTTTCTCTGTCATCATTTAGCCATGGCATATTCTATGCAGTCTGCCAGATTACCTCTAACTCATCCCTCATACCCCCCCAGGCACCCTTCCTCAAGCTCCTGGACTAAATAAAATTCTCCCATTATGAGCTCTGATGGTATCCCACTGTAGGTATTATGGAATGTGTATTTAACCTAGGTAGTGCTAACACAATTCTAATGTTCTGTTTACTAGTGTGCTCATTTGATTAATACTTTTCCCCCCAACACAACCACTACTAGCCTGCAAGCTCTGGTACCTTGTTCTGCTGGCACTATATGTCTCTTAAAAACACATGCTCATTTTCAGATCAGGACACTGAGGCTCGTTCCAAGGTCATACAGCCACATGGCTCAATGGTTGAGCGTCAACCTATGAGCCAGGAGGTCGAAGTCCAGTTATGGTCAGGCCATATGCCATGGTTGTGGGTTCAATCCCCAGTGTGGGGCATGCAGGGGGCAGCTGATCAATGATTCTCTCTCATCATTGATGCTTTTGTCTCTTTCTCCCTTGTCCCCTCTGAAATCAATAAAAACAAATTAAACAACAACAACCCCAAATCTGATGCCAAAACCTGCCCTTTCTTCTTTTCACTTTGCTGTCTTCTGAGATGGGGAATGGTTAGATTGTGCCATTTCTGGGTGTGCAACTCTAGAAACTTCATCTGCTTCCTGGATGAAGTCTTTGGAAATGGGTCTGAAAAGGATGACGGTTTGCCCACTGGCACTGCCAGTGTCCTCACTACTCAAGGTGTCCGTCGTTTTCAAGACTGTCCCTTAAGGTTCGAAGACCAGGTGGGAGTCAGTATCCTATGAGCCAAGCCTGGGTCACCTGGCCAGACTCCAGCTGCCTAGATGCAGGGAGAGGAGATAACTGCCCCCTTTCAGGGCAAAATGGGAGCTGGCATTCAAAACCCGACACTGTTGCCCTCATTTCCTTGTGTTTCTTGAGTGGCACCGGGGCCAAAGAACCTCTGGGTAGGTTATCTATCCATCAGGGTTCCTGGAGAATGATCAGCTGCTGAGTGACTAGGCTGGAACTTGAATTTGGGTCTACATGGTGCAGTAGCAGTTAGGGTTCTTGATATTGAGCAACGGACACCACCTCTGCCAATTTTCACTCAGCAAAAGAGAAGTTATTGGAAGGATGAGGGTGGGGCTCAAAGAATTAACGGGTAGCTGGAGAAGCAAGTTTGGAAACAGACAAGGACCAAGGAGAGATGGAGGGCTTAGCATCAGGTCGTAGGCACATTTTTGCCTGAATGCTGCCACCTTCTCAAAATTCAAATTCTCAGGAGAAGGTTTAGCTTTGATGAGATTAGCTTTCATGATAGCCCTGTCCTCCAGGGTAAGAAGGATGTGACCCTTTAGTGGGATTGGACGAGGGGTATGGATCTGACCCAAAATGGGCCAATAACAGTCTATTCTCCAGGAATTTGGAGTTCCAGTCTTAGTCCGGTTGACCTTTTAAATGGAGGAGATAGGAACTCAGGAGCTGGTCTGCAGCAGAAGAGAAGAATAAGCTCTCATTCAAGATTATTAGGCCTATCTACCTGTCAAAGAGCCAGGTAGGTAGCTAGACAACCATCGGTGCAATGAGTAAGGTCAGAGTCTCTGATTCCAAACCACCTTGGTGACGCAGCCAGGGTCACACTTACTAGCTGTGTGACCTTGGCCACATCATTTAACTTCCTGTGCCCTAGTTCTCATCTGTAAAGTGGGAATGATATTAATACTTACTTCATGAGGTTGCCATAATGATAAATAAAAGTGCATAGAACAATATCTACCACATGGTGAGTCCTAAGTAAACACTACCAGTTATTATTTTCCGTTCCATGGGTTCCAGAACACACCCTTTGCTCCCTAAAATGAATACCCCTTCCCCGCCACACTCCCTTCAGTGGATGGTTTATTCCAATGCAAAGAATCTGAACGAATACCTTTCTTCGCCTGTGAAGTAGGGAAAGTTAAAAATCATGAGGTCTTAGAGGGGTAGTGAGGATTAAATGAGATAAGCAAAGCTCCTGACACACTGTGAGTACTCAGCGTTTGCCTGCTTCCCATCCTTCCTACCCTGCCTTCCTGAGACTCCAACTATGTTCACTCATCTTGGCCAGGATGGGACCAAATGAAAACACGGTGCTTCCGGTGGGGACGGTCTTGCCCGTAGCTTGGTTTGGCCCCTTTCTAAGACAGGTCTGATCTTTTCTGATAAGGTTGTTAGAACCACACACTTCGATACACCATTCTGCAGTCAGAGGAGTGAATCATAGATCCTGAGGTGCCTTCCCCAAGGAAGACTTCATATCTGGATGCACTCTAGGTTCTCTCATTGCTGGGGACATAACTCAGGGCGCAGCAGCCCTGGAGGGACTGGAGTGGGGCAAGAAGTGGTGGCAAAGAGCTAAATCCAATTTCCCTCATTTGTCCTCGGCTTGCACAATCCTTTCCCTGGTCCTTGGGAGCTACATAGAAAGGAAGTAAGGTGTATCGCTGGCTTAAGGGGACTGCAAATTCCTAACTGGGCAGGTCAAAGTGGGTAGTCACGTCCCAGGCCTATAGCTTCCTTAGCAAAGGTCACTCTTTACCTTAAGTGAGCTCTGTCCTTATGCATCTAGGATAACATATTTTTGAAATGTCAGAGTAATTTGCTTGTCCTACTCCTCGAAGGCACAAAACCTAAGGCACCAGAGCACAAGACCCCTCGTTGTTCTCTTATTCCCTAACACCATCTCTACGTGCTGTAAATTATAATTAACTATCCTGTACCCACCAATGTAAAAAGAAAGTAAGTTTTCCTCCATATTGCCTTTCAGCTAGTCCTAGATATTTCCCAGCTTTGCTTTCTCCTGCTTCCTTAAGCTACCACCAATGGATTGATTTCATGTACCTTCCTGAGGTCTTCTCCTTTGATCCTATTGTATAATTATAATAAGCCACAAAACTGCCATTGTCCTGAGTATCTGAGATCTTGCTCCCTGGCCTATGTCACCAGTTTGGCTCAAACAGACTCATACAAATTCTCTACAGGTTTGGGCATTTCTTTTTTTTTTTTTTTTTTTTTTTTTTAATATATTTTATTGATTTTTTACAGAGAGGAAGGGAGAGAGATAGATAGTTAGAAACATCGATGGGAGAGAAACATCGATCAGCTGCCTCCTGCACATCTCCCACGGGGGATGTGCCCGCAACCCAGGTACATGCCCTTGACCGGAATCGAACCTGGGACCTTTCAGTCCGCAGGCCGACGCTCTATCCACTGAGCCAAACCGGTTTTGGCTGTTTGGGCATTTCTTATGTCGACACTTTCCTCTTAGTTGCACTAGTCAAGCATCTGCCAAGGCCACACCAAGTCCCCCCCCCCCCCCCCCCCGCCCCTTGGGTCCCAAACCTGGACCGCCTGACTTCCTGCACAGGATGTGCCACTAGAGCTATCCACCAAACATCCTCCCTGCCCAGCCCATCACTCCCTGTGCCTGAGTCAAGTACAGTCATTATATTTGGAGTCTTTGTCAAAGAGCCAGCCTGGGGAAGGGGCACGAGGTTTAGAATCAGACACTCTGGGCTAGAATTCTGAAACCATTATCACTTACTTGTGTGACCCTGAGCTGGTCACCTCCCCACTCAGAGTCTCAGTTTCCACACCTTTCAAAGAGGCTAGTAGTGATGGCGAACCTGTTGAGCTCGGCGTGTCAGCATTTTGAAAAACCCTAACTTAACTCTGGTGCCGTGTCACATATAGAAATTTTTTGATACTTGCAACCGTAGTAAAACAAAGATGTATATTTTTGATATTTATTTTATATATTTAAATGCCATTTAACAAAGAAAAATCAACCAATAGGTTTGTCATCACTGGCTACGGTAATAATCCCCTTCCTTGGAGTTGGGAAGAGTTAATGAGATGGCCTATCTATAGTCCCTCCCACATTGCTCCCTCTCCATACACCACTGTAGTTCTCTATCATCATTACTCCTAAACTATTTAAATAACCTCTTGCCCAGAAGCTTGTCATGAGCCCATTATCAGATCAAGATCTCAGCTTAGTGCTGGGGGGCGGGTCTGGGAGCAGGAAACGGCACTGGAGCAGCCAGTCACACCCAACGGTGGAGTGTGTGACCCTGGAGGCAGACTGCTTGGGTTCAAATCCCAACTTTAACTCTATTGAGTTATGAACACACTACAGTGTTTCCTGTAACCTCAGTTTCCCCATTTGGCTTATGAGAGGTAAAATAGCAGCCTATGCCGCATAGAATTGTCTTGAGGATTAAAAAAAAAAAAAAATAAACTGTTGGGTGTATAACATGGGATCTGCTACAGAGTACGCACTCAAAACACCTTTGCTATTTAGGCCATTTCCAAGTTTTTGCTACTTTATTTTTTTTTTTTTGTCTTTGTGTAATTTAATTAGGGTAATGCTCCAGGAGAGGAATTACTGCCCCCTAAAATATGTCACCAAATTGCTTTTAAAACAATTGTGCCAGTTGCCATGTCAACGAGCAAATTGTGTAAGTACTGGTTTTGTCATAGCTTTGCTAGTACTGACCATTATAACTATTTTAAGTTCTTGTCTCTTTAACAGCAAAGGTAAACAGGGTATGCCAATAAGATTATTAGAACTGGGGAGGTATACTTTCTTTGAAGAGGGAACTCAGAAAGAAAAAAACATACACACACTTGGTAAATATCTTGAAAATTGAGGATGTTGTTCTTCCTCTCAACTGCGGCTACTTCTCTTTTCTGAGACGCCCTTTTCTATAGATCTCGTTTAGATCCGTTGGCTTTGACACTTGTAGATCTGGAATGTGGAAGTGTCCCAAAGCGATGACAATTTAACAGCTTGAGAGAAACTTTTGATGAAACTTCAGACAGATTTCTACCGTCCTTTGAACATGGATTTTATCACGACAACTTTATTTCTTATTATTTAAAATATGTTTTTAGCCGAAACCGGTTTGGCTCAGTGGATAGAGTGTCGGCCTGTGGACTGAAAGGTCCCAGGTTCGATTCCGGTCAAGGGCATGTACCTGGGTTGCGGGCACATCCCTGGTAGGGGATGTGCAGGAGGCAGCTGATCGATGTTTCTCTCTCATCGATGTTTCTAACTCTCTATCCCTCTCCCTTTCTCTCGGTAAAAAATCAATAAAATATATTTTAAAAAAATAAATAAAATATGTTTTTATTGATTTCAGAGGGGAAGGAGAGGGAGAAAGAGATAGAAACATCAATGATGAGAGAGAATCATTGATTGGCTGCCTCTTGCATGCCCCACACTGAAGATGGAGCCCGAAACCCAGGCATGTGCCCCAATAGGGAATCGAACTGTGACCTCTTGGTTCACAGGTCAAAGCTCAACCACTGAGCCATGCTGGCTGGGCTACCACGACAGAGAGAAACATAAATTTCTCTGGAAAATAATTAAAGGAGACTACACTCAGTTTCTCTGTCTGTAAAATGGGAAAGGTGGATTGGGATGAGGAAATCTCCAAAGGGCTCTGCATTCAAAAAGGACCAGCTTCATGGGCCCATAAAGACCTACAAGGACTTGATTGGCAAGACATTTCTTAGGAAGCCAAAACCAAACCCTGTGATTCTCAATGCCCTGTTTGTTCATCCCAGGAACCTACAGGATGACAGAGAGTTAAGAATTCAGGAAAAGTGAACTGGAGCCCGAGTAGACCAGTAGCCATAGAGTCACGGTCCCCCACCCTCAATCATAACCTTAGAGACACTGGGAGGGACTCTGGGTTTCCCACGCCCCAAGATCTGGGGGTTCAAGAGAGTTTTATTAAACTTTCTCCATCTCAACAGCCCCTTGCTTTTCCCCCTTGGTTGAAATTATATTTGCATTATTTATATTCTTCTTTGGCGTTTTTACTTGATTTTTAATATTTTTTTTTATTTTGATGGACTTTGGAGAGAGAGATGTTGTGGACCAACATTCGCGAGAGTAAGACCACCAACTCCAATTAGGTCTTAAGGCTCAGTAAGTGAGGATTTATTGAAAGCTGGCCAGCGACTGCCGTAGGCATTTTCCCCTACGACAGCGTCGAACCTGGTTCTAGGCCAGCCTTTTATACACAGAAACTACAAAACGGTTGGCTAAACACACACAAAGTTACCTGGGATACAGACACAAAGTTACCAGGACTACATTAATGAATACTGCCCCGTTACCAAGGTATTCTTAATCAAGTTTGCCCTGTTGCTCCAGCTACTAATATAAACTTGCTCCGTACCCTAGACTACCCTCGACTACAGTTGGTTCCATTTCCCCAGTAACTGCCAACATACCTGAGAGGGACATTCAGAGGTTAAGAGATTTTACACGGGGGGCTTAACTGTAACAGAGAGAGAAAGAGAGAAAGAGAGAGAGAGAGAGAGAGAGAGAGAGAAACATCGATTTGTTGTTCCACTTATTTTTGCACTCCTTGGTTGATTCTTGTATGTGCCTGACTGGGGATCGACCCTGCAACCTTGACGAATCAGGTTGATGCTCTAATCCACTGAGCTGCCCGGCCAGGGCTCATATTTTCACTTGTTACTGTCTGTCTCCTTCACTAGAATATAAACTCTGTGAAGGCAGGGCATACATCTGTCTCATTCATTGTTGTATCACCAGTTTCTGGAAGATGCTAAATGTTCAAGAAATATTACTGGGTTAAAGGTGACCCCAGTGGGCTAGAGATGTGAGGATCACCCAGGCTGCCAATCCTTTGGTTACATACATTCGTTCTTCTTTATAAAAACGGTCCTGTAAAATACAAAATTGGTAGAGATGGGATTTGAAAAAGGCAGACTGACTCCAGAATCCGTGTGCTTAACCAGGAGGCTTTGCAGCGGTGCAAAGGCAGACTGTGCAACCATTAAATCCATGTGGCAGAAGAATATTTATTGATGTGGGTTGAGTCCATCAGGCTTCAACAGGCAGCATTTAGCGCCCAGGGTTATTGGAAGAATTAAATGACTCAATGTGTGAAAAGTACATAGAGTCCAGCCCATGCAAAGTTCTTGGTATGTGTTGCCAAAACAGTTGCTGAGCCATATCTCATCGTCAGGATTTCTTAGGGACGAATCAGCCCCTGGGCCATCGTGTGGGAAGACACCCTGTCATTGAAGCGCTGCCTCCGCGGGCTTGAAATAATGTAGGGTACACCTCTCCACCTCTCTCCTTTCCCATCCTGGGGGATGGGAACACGGTACAGACAACAGCTCTCTCCAAAGATATCTCTTCATCAAATCCTCTTCTCTTTCCATATTTGATCTGGTCCAGAGGTCCAAGAGTGGTGAAACCGGTTCTACACTTTTCCTTTGTAACTTCTGCATAGGAGAAGACCTCCTAGTCACTTTGGGACAAGATATCCCTAAGTTGACATTCTTTAGAAACAGAAGCAGGGAAAGGCCCCATTGCAACCTCCTGTTACGCAACTGAGCTTACTGCAAACAAGCGATTGCTGACCAAGGCACAAGTCCTAATAACTTGTGCTTGGATGGGGTGTTCCTCCTGAAGTGGGTAGGAGTAAGAGGAACCAGAGCGGAGAGTCTAAGTCAAAATCCCCCAAGTTCAAAGGCCTGAAACGGGGTAGAAAAAGGAAGACAGAGTTAAAGGCCAGGGCCAGAGCCCCAGAGCTGCACTTCAGTTGAAGAGAAAGTTGAATTCGGAGTGAGGTGATGCCCTGGGCAATGGCCCACTCCTGCTTTTCACAATTGGTTTTCGAACTCCACAGCCTATGATGAGCAGTTGGCTTAAAGGTGTAAGGCCAGGCATGGCGTTCCTGGGCTTTGGTGGAATCATTTTTGGAGTGGGATTATGGAGCCAGAAGACTTGACTCTTGGTATCAGCTACCAATGTCATTGTCCAAAATGGTACCAATTAGCCCTGCCGTTAGCCATGTGTGAACATAGCTGAGAGTATGAAGGTGCAGAGTTACAGGCAAAGGAGTGCCCAGGATGTCCCAGGCAGCTTTACGACTTTAAGGGGAGGAAGGGTTGCAGGGGGAGAGCAGACAAGGCACTCATCCAGCAGGCCTGTGTTCCAGACAGTCCTTTGGCTTCGCTGTAGTTGGATTTCTTATTTTTTTAAATATTTTGTATTGACTTTAGAGAGAGGAAGGGAGAGAGATAGAAAGGTAGAAACATCGGCGAGAAAGAAACTTGATTGGCTGCCTCCTGCACGTCCCTTACTGGGGATCGAGCCTGCCACCCGGGCATGTGCCCTGACCAGGAATTTAACTGTGACCTCCGAGCCACACTGGCTGGGCTGATTCCCACATCTTGATTATCCTTAGTTCCTGGGCTGTGTCCTTTACAGGTTAGACTTTTCCTAATCCCCGCCCCCCCCCTCTTGCCCCATTACCTGGTGGTCAGTTCTGCATAAGGAAAGGGTCACTGGTCCCTGCCTGTCTTTGCCTTTTCACCCTGGACTGGCTCCCCTGAGCTCTTGAGCCCATTCTGAAAGGCTTGCTGGACTCTACTTAAAGGTGCTGTCTGGCCAGGGCATTCCTGCCTTCATCTATTCTCTTACCTCTTGGTGAGATAGGATAGCAGAATGGTTAAAAGGACAGGACCTGGAGTGAGAGTGCTTGCGTTCAAATGCTGACTCCCCCTGCTATGAGCTGAGTAATTCAGGGCAAGCTGCTTAACCTCCCTGGGTCTCAGTTTTCTCTTGTGTAAAATGGGAATGAGAGTGATAATGCCTAACTCACAGGGCTGTGGAGAGGATTAAACTGAGTTCATGCATGTAGAGGCATGGATATTAAATTCATTGCAATGAATGAAAGGGACAGTCCTGTACAACAAAGAGCCATCCTCTCACCCCAGATCACTAGTGCTCCTAGTTAAGAAACACTAGCAAAGAGTATGGAGCCTGAATGTGTGGGAGGAGTCACAGATCTACCACATACTAGTTTTGTGACTTTAGACTCACCCTTTCTGTGCCTCAGTTTTCTCATCTGTAAAATAGGAGCAGTGATATGAACTGTAAAATAAGAACAATGATAGCCTACCTCATAGGATTGCCCTGAGGTTTATTTTTTTTTTTATTTTTATTTTTTTTTTTAGTTTTTTTTTTTTTTTTTATTTAGAGAATACTTTATTAGTTTCTGTAATCAAACCCATGTAGATTAAGACCTTACATATTTAATACAGTGAGTTACCCTTGTACAAATGGTTACAAAGAGTATTACATATGTCTCCTTTTTCCCCCCCATGACATTCCCCCAGCCCCTACCCCCCGCCCCCCCCCCCCGCCCCGTGTCTTGTGTCCATTGGTTAATCTTATATGCATGCATATAAGTCCTTCAGTTGGTCTCTTAATCCCCCCCCCAACCCTCCCCAGGCTCCCCATTGTAGTTTAACATTCTGTTCAATGTTGCTCTGCTTCTGTATCTACACCTGTTCGTCAGTCCATACTGGTCCCCTTTATTTGTCCCAACCTCACTGGAGTAGTCTCAACCTCACCAGGGCCGTCTGAGCCTCACCAGGGCCATTTCAACCTCACCGGGGTCGTCCCTACCTCACGGGGGCCGTTTCAACCTCACCGGGGTCGTCCCTACCACGCCGGGGCCGTTTCGACCTGACGAGTCGTCCCTACCTCACGGGGGCCGTTTCAACCTGACCGGGGTTGTCCCTACCACGCCGGGGCCGTTTCGACCTGACTGGGGTCGTCCCTACCTCACGGGGGCTGTTTCAACCTCACCGGGGTCGTCCCTACCTCACGGGGGCCGTTTCAACCTGACCGGGGTTGTCCCTACCACGCCGGGGCCGTTTCGACCTGACTGGGGTCGTCCCTACCTCACGGGGGCCGATTCAACCTCACCGGGGTTGTCCCTACCACACCGGGGCTGTTTCAACCTGACCGGAGTTGTCCCTACCACACCGGGGCCGTTTCGACCTGACTGGGGTCGTCCCTACCTCACGGGGGCCGTTTCAACCTGACCGGGGTTGTCCCTACCACGCCGGGGCAGTTTCGACCTCACCGGGGTCGTCCCTACTTCACGGGGGCCGTTTCAACCTGACCGGGGTTGTCCCTACCACGCCGGGGCCGTTTCGACCTGACTGGGGTCGTCCCTACCTCACGGGGGCTGTTTCAACCTCACCGGGGTCGTCCCTACCTCACGGGGGCCGTTTCAACCTGACCGGGGTTGTCCCTACCACGCCGGGGCCGTTTCGACCTGACTGGGGTCGTCCCTACCTCACGGGGGCCGATTCAACCTCACCGGGGTTGTCCCTACCACACCGGGGCTGTTTCAACCTGACCGGAGTTGTCCCTACCACACCGGGGCCGTTTCGACCTGACTGGGGTCGTCCCTACCTCACGGGGGCCGTTTCAACCTGACCGGGGTTGTCCCTACCACGCCGGGGCCGTTTCGACCTCACCGGGGTCGTCCCTACCTCACGGGGGCCGTTTCAACCTGACCGGGGTTGTCCCTACCACGCCGGGGCCGTTTCGACCTGACTGGGGTCGTCCCTACCTCACGGGGGCTGTTTCAACCTCACCGGGGTCGTCCCTACCTCACGGGGGCCGTTTCAACCTGACCGGGGTTGTCCCTACCACGCCGGGGCCGTTTCGACCTGACTGGGGTCGTCCCTACCTCACGGGGGCCGTTTCAACCTGACCGGGGTTGTCCCTACCACGCCGGGGCCGTTTCGACCTGACTGGGGTCGTCCCTACCTCACGGGGGCTGTTTCAACCTCACCGGGGTCGTCCCTACCTCACGGGGGCCGTTTCAACCTGACCGGGGTCGTCCCTACCTCACGGGGGCCGTTTCAACCTGACCGGGGTTGTCCCTACCACGCCGGGGCCGTTTCGACCTCACCGGGGTCGTCCCTACCTCACGGGGGCCGTTTCAACCTGACCGGAGTTGTCCCTACCACACCGGGGCCGTTTCGACCTGACTGGGGTCGTCCCTACCTCACGGGGGCCGTTTCAACCTGACCGGGGTTGTCCCTACCACGCCGGGGCCGTTTCGACCTGACTGGGGTCGTCCCTACCTCACGGGGGCTGTTTCAACCTCACCGGGGTCGTCCCTACCACACCGGGGCCGTTTCGACCTGACTGGGGTCGTCCCTACCTCACGGGGGCTGTTTCAACCTCACCGGGGTCGTCCCTACCACACCGGGGCCGTTTCGACCTGACTGGGGTCGTCCCTACCTCACGGGGGCTGTTTCAACCTCACCGGGGTCGTCCCTACCTCACGGGGGCCGTTTCAACCTGACCGGGGTTGTCCCTACCTCACGGGGGCCGTTTCAACCTGACCGGGGTTGTCCCTACCACGCCGGGGCCGTTTCGACCTGACTGGGGTCGTCCCTACCTCACGGGGGCTGTTTCAACCTCACCGGGGTCGTCCCTACCACACTGGGGCCGTTTCGACCTGACTGGGGTCGTCCCTACCTCACGGGGGCTGTTTCAACCTCACCGGGGTCGTCCCTACCACACCGGGGCCGTTTCGACCTGACTGGGGTCGTCCCTACCTCACGGGGGCCGTTTCAACCTCACCGGGGTCGTCCCTACCTCACGGGGGCCGTTTCAACCTCACCGGGGTTGTCCCTACCACACCGGGGCTGTTTCAACCTGACCGGGGCCATCCCAGCCTTACCGGGGAAACAGGATGTTTGGCCCTCTGTCCCCTGCCGGCGGCTCCCCACTAGACAAAATCTCCAGGCATTCCTGGTGGTTGCACATCCAGCACTCCTGCCCTCCACCAAGTGCACAGACTGCCTGTCTGCTGTCCCGCAGTGCCCCACCAGAGACTGGGACCAGTGGGCATGTCTGTGCGCTTGCTGGTACAGCAGTTCCACAGTGCCGGCCGAGTCAGGCCCAGCCCTGGCCGGCCCCGGACCCGACTCTGCCCCCCGATTGCGTCCCTCCCAGATGCAAGGAGCTGAAATCTGCAGCCTGCTGGGATGGGCTCTGTACTTGGTGCTTCAGCACATCCTACTCAGTCTCTATGCGCTTCTTTCTATGTGAGGAGTTGAAATCTGCAGTTTGTTGGGTTGGGCTCTGTACTTGGTGTCACATCCTACTCAGTCTCAATGTTCTTTCTCTCCTTCCAGTTGTAGAGCTTCCACTGGGCCAACTTTCCCATGGTTCTGTATGATAGGTGTTTGTCTGATATTTGGTAGTTTCGATGTTGTTGTGTGAGGTAGCACGCACAGGTCTCTTCCTTATGCCGCCATCCTGGTTCTCCTGGGTCTGCTTCTTGAGTGTGTCTCTCATGGCTGTGAGCAGTTGAAGTCTGCAATTTGTTGGGATAGGCTGCAAAAGCGCAGGTGGGTCTTTTTGTGCACCTGGCACAGCTTGGATGGGGATGTAAATTGATTAAGGCTGAGACTCAGGGAGTCGCCATGGCGGAGCAAATAGCACTGGCTGAGTCTCCGCGGCCCCTTGACTCTCTGCCAGGGCTTTGTGTCCCCCAGTGCCGGCGAGCAGCTGTGCAACAGAGTCTCCCTCACTTTCTGATGGCTGCAAGGCCGTGCTGCCTCTCCCCGTAGGGTCTGGTGCTTCATGATCCCGCCTGAACCAGCTCAGTGGATTTGAAAGTTTGCAGAAGAAAAGGCGCTTCTACTTGTGGGTCTGGCACAGCCCAGATGGGAATGTAAATTGCGTAGGGCGGGGTCACAGGGAGTCGCCGGGGCGGAGACTCAGCGGCCCCTTGCCTATCCAGGACTCCAGGACTTTGTGTCCCCCAGTGCCAGCGAGCAGCCGAGCGCCAGAGCCTCCCTCGCTTCCTGACCGCTGGAAGGCCGTGCCGTCTCTCGCCTTGGGGCCTGGGGCCTCAGAGACCCGCCCGAACCAGCTCAGTGGATTTGAGAGTTTGTAAAAGCACAGTCATTCCCTCTTGTGCCTCTGGCACAGCCCTGAGGGTAGGGCGGGGTCACAGGGAGTCGCCAGCGTGGAGGAAATAGCGATGGCGGCGTCTCCGCGCCCCTTGCCTCCCCGGGACACCAGGACTTCTTGTCCCTCGGTGCCGGTGCCGGCGAGCAGCCGCGTATCAGAGCTTCCCTCGCTCTCCGACCACTGCAAGGCCGTGGCCGCCTCTCCCTGTGGGATCTGGGGCCTCAGAGACCCGCCCCGAGCAAGCCCAGAGGATTCGAGGGTTCGTAAAAAACCGAGAATCCATTTGCAGCCCGCGTGGCGTGTGACTGCGTACCTCTGGTTTTGGTGCCTCCGTAGCTCCCACTCAGTCTCACTGCGCTTCTTTCTTTTCCTCCAGTTGTAGATCTCCCACTGGGCCAACTTCCCCATGGTTCTGAGTGGCGGTTGTTTACTTCATAGTTGATAGTTTCAATGATGCTGTGAGAGAGCAGCACACACAGGTCCGCTCCCTACGCCGCCATCTTGGTTCTCCTGGATTGCCCTGAGGTTTAAATGAGTTAATATATACATTTCACTTTATAAAATATTTTTTATTTACTTATGTTAAATGTTTTAACTATTTTAAATATATCTTAGGACCAGGCCTGGCACATAATAAGCTACAGGCATTACTGGAGGTGGTACCTGGTGTATCGTAAGCCTTTCCCCCCACATCACAAAATCAACCCTCTTTGACGCCTTCCTTTTAAAGTTTTCCAGAGAAAACTTTCCCTCAGGAGGTTGACGTTTCCTATATGTGTTACTCATAAGAGTAATTAGAGAAAACATTTCCCATGACATAGGGAAAATGAAAGTGGTCACGTAGAGAGTGGGGAATGAGACCAGCCTGAAGAGCTAAGGTTCTGGGTCAGTGCAAATAAATTCTTTCTCACACACTAGCCTAAGCAATACATACATTTTGGGGGAGGGATCAGGGGGAAGTCTGGATGAACTCAGGGGCAGAAAATAGGTTTCAGGAGGAACTAGAACCAGGAACTGGAAACTTCAAAACAGATCCAAATTTCCACTCATCCTCCCCACTCCCTTCTTAGTCCTAGTTGCCACCCTAATCCTGGCCATCATCACCTCTTGCCTGGACTGTTGTGATATTCTCCTCTTCTCTCCTTGTCCCATCACAACCCATTCGTCACAGTCAGGGTGACCTTTTAAAAATGTGGTACGATTGTGTTGTTTTCCGGCACAAAACCTTTTAGTGGTTTCCCATTATACCCGAGAGCAGGAATGTGTCCCTCTTGTTCACTGCTGTATCTCTGGGCATGACGCATAGTAGGTGCACAATAGCTTTGGTGAATGACTGAATGGATCTGCACCAGGATTCAAAGCAGAACCCCTCTCTCCTTCTCTCTCTGAGGCTACGGGCTTCCTTGCCATTCTCTGTGAGTCTGTCCCACGGCTCCTCTCTGGCTTCTCGGCACCTCCATTCATTCACATGGTGCAAATGGCTGCCCAGGCCCGAGCTGTCACCTCCAGCTCCAGCGCCACCTGCTAACGAAGCTCAGATCCCTAATTCCAAATTTCTAGGAAAAAGAAGTTGACTGGTTCAGCTTGGGTGAGGGGTCCACCCGGGTCCATTCAGTTATGGCTGGGGACTGTTGAAGCCCATTCCTGTGGGAAAGGAATTTTCAGAGAAGAGGAGCATGGCTGGCAGGACAACCTCAAGTTGTGTACTCCCTCGAGGGCAGGGCTCAGTGTGGGAATCCTCAGTTCTCGGGAGCCCGGTAGTAGGCTGGGGTGGGCACTTACACTTTGTCAAGAAGATCCCAAATAGAATCTAAGACATGAAATAGATGTAATAAATGAGCCGCTCTTTCCTCTTATACTGAGGAAAATGAGGTTCAGAGAGATAAAGTGAAAATGGACAAGTACCAAGGGCACCTGGCGACAAAGTAGCAAAGCTGTGAGTGCAACTGCTCTACACCCTTTAGGCCAAACTTCCTCACCACTTAACCCACTAGAACTTAAAAAAACCAACAGCAGCCTTATTTGGGATATAATTCACATGCCATATGATTTACCTATTTAAAGTTTTCTAGTACAGTCACAGATATGTACAACCACCCGTCAATTTGGCCACTCTAATTTTACGGATAACTCCATCCCAAAGAGGGAAAGTGATTAGCCAATGGTCACACAGAGAGTAGATGGCAGAACGCAGGCCACTGTCCCAGCCACGGTGAGAATGCTTCTGGAAACCCCCGAGTGAATAACGATCAGAAACGTGATGGCTTGTCATGGTGCAATAGCATGGAACAGAGCTGGAAGGAAACAGGACAAGAAAGTCCCCACCGCATGGTGACTGTCCAAAGCAAAACTCTGTTTTCTGTGGCCTTTCCTGCCCACACAGACAACTAACTGCTTTTCTTGCTTCTATACTCCTTTGACAATTACAATCCTGTAAGCCCCAGTTCAAATATATCCTCCTCCAGAAAGCCTTCCCTGATTCATACTGTCAGGTTGGCTAAGTGCTCTGCTGTAGTGCCTGCTGGACATCTGTGTCTATCACAATAGCATAGCTCCTCTCTGCCTTGGCCCCTCTGCCTGTTCTCAGTCCCCCCAGTGAGAAGTGCATGGATTTTGGAACTACAAAGGCTTGGATTTAAATCCAGGCTCTGTCGTGTCTTAGCTCTGTGGCTTTGGCAAAGCACAAATTAGGCCTTCCAAAATTCCTAGTTCCTGTCCCTCCTTCCTCTGGCATGGTTCTAAGAACGTGCCAATTAAGCCTCAGTTTGCATTAGAATCCTGGTGTCCTAGTGTCCTATAGCCTTCTGGGATGCAGCAGACACATTTTAGTTACCCAGTGTGTTTTCTTATGGAAAATAATTCCTCCTCTTCCCAATTCAATTCAGTCTTTATGATTTGGGTGGTTCTGACCCAAGTCCCAAGGGTGGGCAGAAGACCCAAGGTTGGCCAATCCAAGGTCTTTGTTCCCAGTGATTAATTCAGGGATGGGCCTGTGATTTAATCAGAATCCCTTCATGAAATTTGTTATATGGACATTAGAAGGAAATCTCTCTCTCTCTCTTTCTCTCCCTCCTACCCCACCCCCATCATGATTTACATGGCATTGAAGGCTTGGCACTGCCAGCAGGCATCTTGCTGCCTGTCTGAGAGTAAAGCAGAATCAAATAAACCTAAAAGATGGAGAATTCTGATGCCCTCTGGATCCAGACATGCCTGAGGTCCCTGTGGACTCTCATTTGCCTTAAGCCAGTCTTGGTTGGATCTCTGACATTCGCAACCAAAAGAATTCTGACCAGTGTATGGGTTCACTTTAATATGCAAACAGGGTGGCTGGATTGATGGTGACCTGAAGACAAACTAGCAAACTGTGGATAGCAGATTAAGCTGCTGAATTAACAGATCCTAGAACCCATCTAATTTAGGACTTCTTGTTATGAGAAATAATAAAATTTCCTTATTGGTTAAGTAATTTCGAATTTGAAATGACATGTAATCAAAAACCATCCTTAACTTGGTCTCAAGCCTTCTCCTCCCAATTCCTGCGATTCTGGCAAGGGATAGCTTAAAGGTGGGTGACACCCCCCTTGCTAGGCCAAGGGACAGTTTATTTCTCAGTTACTCTGGCTCTTTTGATGTCATATTTTTCTTGCAGGCCTTCTGAGCCCATTCTGGATGTATTCCTGATTCATTCTCCCAAGTGTCCCTTCAGTAGGTTCTATTGAAGTTTTGGGGAAATGGAGGGAGTTCAGCACAGTATAGGAACCAACTTAAAATTATATATAAGACATCACTAAAACTTCACAGACCATTATTGCCAAAAGGAACATCTTTTTAAATTTTTAAAAAAATTTTTATGTAAGAAAGAGAGAGAGAGAGAGAGAGAGAGAGAGATGGATTTGTTGTTTCACTTATTTATGCATTCATTGGTTGATTCTTGTCTGTGCCCTGACTGGGGATCAAACCCACAATCTTTGTGTTTTGGGACAACGCTCTAACTAACTGAGCTAACTGGCCAGGACCAGGAATTCCTTTCGATCTACATCTCTCCTTGGGAATCAGCTTGTACCATCTCCTGCAGCTTCTCTCTGGCCTCATTTTAGCTTCCAGCAGTCTACTCCAAAGCTTCTCTTACTCTAATGCAAAATATTTTCCTCTCTGCACTAGACAGCCAGACTTCAGGCTGAAGTTGACCTACTGGATGCTCATTAAAGTGTCCTTCTAACTAAAGGGCCAAGTACACTTGAAAATTACAGGGGAATTTTCTTTAACAAAATTAAATTCTTAGGCTGAGCTCCCTTTAACACCAGTTTTTGGGAAGCTAAAGGGAACAGTATATAACAAATAATTTTCCTTCTGTACCAAGCAAGTGTCTACATAGTTTTTTTTTCTTTTCTTTTTGCCCTTCTAGCTACAAAGAATCACAAGTTGCCCCTGTGTAAATATTTATTTTTTAAATAAATTTTATTTGACATATAGTTCATATCCCACAAAACTCACCATTTTAAAGTGTACAGTTCAGTGGTTTTCAGTATATTCATTCACAAGGTTGTGCAACCACGGTTATTACCTAATTTCAGAACATTTTCATCATCCCAAAAGGAAACTCTGAACCTTTCACAGTTGCTTCCTTTTTCTCCTCCCCCAGCCCCTAGCAACCACTGATGGCAACAACTGATCTCAGGGAAAACAGTTAGTTTTTCACTGTCAAGTATGATGTTAGCTGTGGAGTTTTTGCAGATGTCCTCTTTCAGGCTGAGAAAGTTTCCTTTATTCCTAGTTTGTTGAGTATTTCTTTTTTTTTTTTTTTTATCATGAAAGGGTGCTGGATTTTGTCAGATGTTTCTCATGTACCTATTGAAATAATCATGTGTGGTTGCTGTCCTTTTTCCTGTTAATATGGTGTATTATATTGATTGCTGTGTAGATAGTAACATGATGTTTTTAACATATCCATGTTGCTATGTTATAGCATCATACAGGTTTATAAGCTCAGATGGGCCTCATTTGAAGAAAGTTTGATAAATGACAATCCAGACTTACGCACCTACAGTTTTGGTTGCTCAGGCTGACAAACAAACAAAAAAAAAATGTTTTCTTCTTTACAAAGTTTTTTCTGAAGGAGAAAATTCATTGTGAGCATATAAAATGGGATGCAAAAAAAAAAGAGGAAATTTTTGGCTTTTTAGGAACGATCTGATCTGTTAGCGTTTGTCTCTCTGAGGCTGAGAAAAGTTACGGCATGCACGATGACACGCTGGCCTGGGCAGTGGCCTAACTGCCCAGTGCGGTCTATTGCCTCCTCAGGCTTCTGTAGTCAGGAGGCAGCTGTGAAATGATTGCCAGCCTCCAGGTGGGAGGAATCTCCTCTCTTGAGCAGGAAAATAGAAGGGGGTTTAAATAGAGATGAATGGTTCATAGGCTTCTACCTACTCCCTCCTTCCTCACCCCCCGCCCCTTTGTACTTTAAATTTCCTCTTCTGAAACTTTCTGTCTTGAGAGAAGTTGCTGCTGCAGATCTTGCTTCAGATGGAGGAGAGTTGTGAATTCAGCTTGGCCAATTACCACTTCGAGGACATCTATTTTTGTGTGTCCAGGGTTCCTTTTTTGGGGGAACTTTCCTCCCACAGCCACCCCTTGTGATACTCACAGGGCTGTCAATCACAGGAGTCTGCCTCTCTGACCAGAGCAGTGACTCAGCTCTGAGCCCACTGGGCTTTCTCAGGACTTTGGAACTGTGAGAGGGGACATGCAGGGTAACAGGTAGCTGGAGCTGAGTCCTTTGATGGGTTCACTACAGAACAGTGGTTCTCATATGTGGTCCCTGGGCCAGCAGCATCAGCATGTGGAAACTTGTTAGAAATACAGATTCCAAGGCCCCACCCTCTACCTGCTAAATCGGAAATTCTCGGGGTTGGCCCCAGCAATCTCTCTGTGTGTGTTTAAATATATTTTTATTGATTTCAGAGAGGAAGAGAGAGGGGGAAAGAGATATAAAAATCAATGATGAGACAGAATCATTGATTGGCTGCCTCATGCACGCCCCCCACTGTGGATCGAGCCCGCAACCTGGGCATGTGCCCTTGACCAGAACCGAACCTGGGACCCTTCAGTCCACAGGCCAATTGCTCTATCCACTGAGCCAAACTGGCGAGGGCTGTGTTTTTTGTTTTTAATTTTGAATATTCATTCAACTTTTGCACTGTTACATGATTTGTTATGTATTTACACCTTAGATCCCAAAGCAAACTATGTGGACTTTATGTTAGAGACTGTATCTTATGTATCTTTGGTCCCCCTCACTCCCCTGTATGCCGTATGCCTTGAATATTTAAGGGTCTTAAAACACTAACTTATTAATTCATAAAATTAATGAATTGACCTTATGTCAAGGTCTGATTTCGTGTGAAATTCTGATACCAGTGAAGTTTGTCTTGAGTGTTCTTTGCTCTTGCTCTCAAGGGCCGATATTTCCTCACAATTCTTTCAACACAGTCCTGAGCAATCTGTGTTTTAACAAATCCTCCAGGTGAATCTTCCCGAGAGAAACTAGATGTTTCTGTGAGTGGGATTCCCAGAGGTTACCTAACTCCTGTCCTTTCTGGGAACTTGGCTGTTGATCAAAGAATCAAAGAAGGTTGTTGTTCTGTGTTTCCTAGGACTTTGTCGAAGCAAGCTCTCCACCTCTACAGCTAAATTCCTAGCCTGTGGGAACGGAGAAAAAGAGGAGGCAGATGGCCAAAAACTTTCTTTTTTAAAGCAATGATGTAGGAGAGGTGATGCTTATATCAATTCTATTCACTTTCCAATGGTGAGTACTTGTATGGTCACACCCAGCTTGCTGCAAGGGAGGCTGGGAAATAGGATTTTGAGCTGGGCAGCCATACACCCTGCTACATCTTGAGGTGAAGGTTTCTTTGTTACTAGAAGGAAGAAGGAAATAATGGATAATGAGGAAAATTAGCAATTTTTTTCACACTTTCTAGTCCTGAGCCTTATATTCATGTGTTGAAAGCTCAAAGGACTTGAAGGGCTAGCAGGTGATTGAATAAAGCAACCTGGGTATCATCTTAGAAGGAATGAGGTGACTGTGACAAAGTGGGCAGCACCATGTCCTGTCTAACAGGGGCAGCAGCTGGTTGCCCACCCAATGTTCCTTCTCCTTTTCTTTGCCGACAGACCTCCGAGTTTGTTTGGGTGTAACCCCGGTATAAATCATGATTCTCTGAGCCAATTATGAAATTTCTGTTTCTTGTGTCCCCAGCCTTCCTTTTAGCTGGGAGTGTCCACGTGACATCACGGGGTACTTCTGGGAAAGCTTTTGCTTTTCTGGTGAAGAGTCATCCATGACTGGAGCTTCCCCTTACTTGTTCTTTTTGCTTTGAATGTGGGTGTAAAATGCCCCGAGCGGGGGCAGCCAACTTAGGACAGTGGGGTGACAAGAATGAGTGGAAGGCCAAAAGAATTGTGGTGAGATTGAGCCAGAGAGAGCCACGGCCAGAGGATATCTATCTCCAGACTTCTTGTTACAAACATAAAAGGAAAGAAAAGAAAAAAAGAAAAGAACCTCATCTCCTCCTCTCTCCATTCTCTCTCTACTCAAGGCATATTGGTCTGTTTGCTGTTCCTCAAACCTGCACGGAAACCCAGGGCCTTTGTGTTTGCTGTTCCCTCTGCTTGGAATGCGTTTCCTCCTGATCATAGCATCATTCACCCTGTCCCCTCCTTTACAGCTGTGTTCATAGGTCACCCTCTCAATGAGACTCCCTGACACTGTTTTTCGCCCCTCACACTGTATTTAAAACTGAAGCACCACCATCCTCCCTGAATTTCCTAACCCAGTTCCCCTCTTAATTTTTCTCTCATCACATTTACCCATCCAACAATTTGCTAGTGCATTTGGCTTAATGTCTTTCTCCCCACACTCACACATACCAGAATGTAAGTCCCATGAGGGCACACGTGTTTGTTTTGTTCATAGATATACTTCAGCACTGGAACAGAGCCTGACACATTGCAGGCACCCAATAAGTATTTGTTGAATGAAAGAATAAATTGCTCATCAACATGGCTGTTGCTGATCTGAAACCATGCAAGCTGAGCCACCAGCTCCACCAGGGGGTGCAAACGACTAACCAATGTTGCATCCCCAGAAGTTACTCCTAAAGCATATACATGCTCATTAATCCTAAAACAGAGCTACAGAAAGGCATACAAATTCCTCCCCAGAGCAAAGAGTACTGTACCTACTAGCATTAAAAACCCTCCAATGTCTTCACAGTCCCTTGAGAATAAAATCCAAGCTTTGTTTTTTTTTTCTTTTTAATATATTTTATTGATTTTTTACAGAGAGGAAGGGAGAGAGAGTTAGAAACATCGATGAGAGAGAAACATCAATCAGCTGTCTCCTGCACACCCCCTACTGGGGATGTGCCTGCAACCAAGGTACATGTCCTTGACCGGAATCAAACCTGGGACCCTTCAGTCCGCAGGCCAGTGCTCTATCCACTGAGCCCAACCATCTAGGGCTGCATTCTACCTGGAAATGCCCTCTCTTGCTTCTTCCCCTAACTGATGCCTCTCTAGCCTCTGAAATGCAATGCAAACCTGACCTCCTCTCAGAAGTCTCAAAGGATGCAGCCTCTCCGTGCCTCAGTAGTTTGCTGTCTCACTTCCCATGTGCACCCATCACACACTGTGCTTATTTGTACCACTCCACTTGTGTATTAGTTATCTACTGCTGCGTAACAAATGTGCCCAAAATGCAGCAGCTTAAAATAACACACATTCATTATCTCACAGTTTCTGTGGATCAGGCATAAGAAGCATGGTTTAGCTAAGGCCTTGGTCATCTTAAAGCTCAACTGGAAAAGATCTGTTTCCTAGCTCACATGACAATGGGCAGGATTCAGTTCCTCACAGGCCGTTGGACTGAGGCCTCAGTTCCTCAAGAGCTGCTGGCCAGAGTCCCAAACCTGTTTCCAGCTAACTCATTAAACCCTGATTAGAGGCGAATTTATTGTGAAACCAACAGAGCTTAAGCTTCAGGGCCCCTGACCCTTCCAAAGGCCAGGAAGGGCCCAGGAGTTTTGTGTTGATAATTTTGCGTTCTTTTTCTTGAAGAGGTCACCTTACTTCAGGCCCTGGTCGCAATGGACCTGCCAGGATCCTTCCACTGCCCTGCCATTCACCCCTCCTAACCTACAGCATAGACTTACCAGTATCTTTTTTTTTTTGTATTTTATTTGGCTCTGACTCTTTCAAAACTGTTTCTCAGCAGCCCAGCCTTGCCCCTTCTGCCTTCACTTCCTTAACATAAACAACCTAGGTTCTGTAGTCTTGTCTCACAGGCCCTATTTTCTAACTCTTTAATCATCTTGACTGCTATTTTTGAAGCCTTTCATAGTTTTCCCTTAGGTAGTGGTGCTCAGAACGGATGTGTTTTTCTAAACAGCAAGTCTGGCCTCCGACCAAATGGCATCTGGTCAGGGCTACTTTGGGGCTGGCTGAGTCTCAGGGACAGCTGCTTTGCCCTGTGTTGCCCCACTACCAACCTCAGAATGACTAAGGTTCAGAGAAATAAAAGAAGGAGTGACCAGGGAAAGGTAGAAGGGTGTGTGTCAGAAACAGCAAGAGCAGAGCGGGAGCACTGCTGCTCCGAGTCCATATAGCTTCTGAATTCTGCTCAACTATGCCAACTGTCAGGGCAGGTTCCTTCTCAAACCCTGCCCATTGCACTAACTGTTGGGTCCGAGTCCCTCTGCCTAGGGACTGGACCTTCTTGGATGCCAGATCTTAGATGGAGAAGCCATGAGAAGTTGTGGGTGTATAAGAATGAGTCTTTTTTTTTTTTTTTTTTTTTAATTTCAGGGAGGAAGGGAGAGGGAGAGAAAGATAGAAAGATCAATGATGAGAGAGAGAATCATTGATTGGCTGCCTCCTGCACACCTCCCACTGGGGGTTGAGCCTGCAACCCGGACATGTGCCCTGACTGGGAATGGAATCATGACCTCCTGGTTCATAGGTCCACACTCAACCACTGGGTCTTCCCCCCTCACCCCAAACTCCTGCCCCCAGGGCAGTGTTTTTGTGGTTTTTTTTGAGGAATTGCCATACTGGTTTCCAAAGTAGTTGAACCATTTTACAATCCTACCAACTATAAATTGCTTTTAGAGGTTCAACTGTCATGTCTTTATATAATAAGATTCTTAGGTACCATAGAGAACATCAACAAGAATAAAGCCCAGACCAATGTACTTCAGATATGTTAATCAGGAGAGTTTAAATGGATAACTGTTACAAAACACTAATCATGTGGTTTTTTTTAAAATGGAAACATAAAATCAGAGGCCTTATTTTTAGACACTTTTAGTGTAACTAGACTTGTGTTTTGATTTACATATTAGTTTTTGTTTAGAAAGATTTGGCTATAATATTTTGGACTATTTTTATAGCAGTTCCTTTGTGTTAAATTTTGAATTAAATATTTCAGATCTACAGAAAATAATATAACAAATATCTAAGTACTTATAACCCAGCTTAAACAAAACCATATTTCTTTAGATCTGTCACCAAGAGTAGAGTAGGGAAAAAAACCCAATAAACATTTCCACTCCTGCTGACCTTGACAATAAGCATACCTGCATGACATCAGAGAAAAAAATAGTAAGTAAATGAACTCATACTTGGCTACATATTGCTCTTTCTGTAATTTGAGAGGAGCATGGTCCAGCAGTTAAAATCATGGGCTCTGAAGGTATACGGACTAGATTCAAGTCCTAGGTTTGCTTTTGCTGGTTTTGTGGCCTCAAGCAAGTTGCTTAATTTATTCCTGCCTCAGTTTCCTCATCTGTAAAATGGAGATAATCAAAATACTTCCCACGGTGTTTGAAGGATTAAATGAAAAAGATGAGCTCTTATGTATTTACAGCCAGTGACACATAGCAAAGCTTCAATAAATATTAGTAATTATTTATTCTGTTTACTGAGCACCTACTACATGCCACTTACTATATGCCAACCATAGTATTGGCTGATAATTTAGCCGTGAATAAGAAAGATAAAGCCCCCATGAAGCTTATTTTCTAGTGACAGATAAACAAAACAATTTCAGATGGTGGTAGGGACTATGAAGAAAAGATAAGGTGTGGAAAGGTGGAGAGCTCCTTTAGACAGAGGACAGGAGGTCATGGGAGGCTGTATGAAGCCTTCAGAGGGGACGTTTAACTGGGAGTAGCAGAAGGAATTAGTCATTTGGAAGTTTGGGGAAGAGTGAGAGAGGGAATGGTATGTGCTTAAGTCCTGAGGCAAGAAAGCTTGGTTTGTACAAGAAGAAAAAAACAGAATGGCTAGAGCTCAGTACATGAGAGGAAGGGAGGTTGGGCATGACATCAGAGTTAAGAAGGGCAAGCCAATAAGGGTCTTGTGGACCATAGTAAAACGCTTGGATTTTGCCTAATCGGTTTGTCTCAGTGGATAGAGTGTCAGCCTGCAGACTGAAGGGTCCCAGGTTTGATTCCGGTCAAGGGCATGTTACCTTGGTTGTGGGCACATCCCCTGTAGAAGGTGTGCAGGAGGCAGCTGGTTGATGTTTCTCTCTCATCGATGTTTCTAACTCTCTATCCTTTTCCCTTCCTCTCTGTAAAAAATCAATAAAATATATTAAAAAGAAAAAAAGCAAAGCTTGGATTTTATTCTCAAGGGACTGTGAAGACATTGGAGGGTTTTTAATGCTAGTAGGTACAGTACTCTTTGCTCTGGGGAGGAATTTGTATGCCTTTCTGTAGCTCTGTTTTAGGATTAATGAGCATGTATATGCTTTAGGAGTAACTTCTGGGGATGCAACATTGGTTAGTCGTTTGCACCCCCTGGTGGAGCTGGTGGCTCAGCTTGCATGGTTTCAGATCAGCAACAGCCATGTTGATGAGCAATTTATTCTTTCATTCAACAAATACTTATTGGGTGCCTGCAATGTGTCAGGCTCTGTTCCAGTGCTGAAGTATATCCATGAACAAAACAAACACGTGTGCCCTCATGGGACTTACATTCTGGCATGTGTGAGTGTGGGGAGAAAGACATTAAGCCAAATGCACTAGCAAATTGTTGGATGGGGTAAATGTGATGAGAGAAAAATTAAGAGGGGAACTGGGTTAGGAAATTCAGGGAGGATGGTAGTGCTTCAATTTTAAATACAGTGTGAGGGGAAAAAACAGTGTCAGGGAGTCTCATTGAGAGGGTGACCTATGAACACAGCTGTAAAGGAGGGGACAGAGTGAATGATGCTATGATCAGGGGGAAGCGCATTCTAAGCAGAGGGACCAGCAAACACAAAGGCCCTGAGTTTATGTGCAGGTTTGAGGAACAGCCAACAGACCAATATGCCTTGAGTAGAAAGAGAATGGAGAGGGTAGGAGATGAGGTTGTGGGGACGAGGGTGTATGTGTCAAATCTTGAGGGTCCTTAGGCCAATGTAAGAAATTTGGTTTTCACTTTAAAATAGAAATTAATTGGAGGAGCAACATGATCTGGTTAAGGTTTTAACTGAAGCCCACGGCTGCTGTGTTAATAGACTGTGGGAAGGCAAGGGTATAAAAGGGTGGGCACACAGTCACACATTTACTGAGACGTGAAATGGCCCGATTCTGGACAGATTTCAAAGACAGGTCGTGGAGAGCTTGCTGATGAACGTGGGGTGAGAGAGAGGAGTCAGAGATCTTAGTACATAAGTAATATTACTTAGTAAATTGTTATATAGGAAGAGGTGATCAAGACTACAGCCATAAAATTTACCGAGAGAGAGAGGCATAGCAAGCAGTTAATTAGTAGTATTTTCTGGATTTTGTGTTAATGAGCATTTTTAAAACCTGTAATGAATTTTCTCAAAGAGGGCCCCCAAATTGAATAAATTGCAGGCTGCCACAAACCTGAATGCAACCCATATTTGGGTAAGTAATTTAAAGTTAACGAAGACTTTAAAATTTTTGTGTCTGACAAAATAATTACATAAAATAATGTGCACAAAATAGAAGTTAATTGTAAGCGCAATGCAATATTATTATAAACTAATACTGGGAATAAACACATCACCTTGGGTTAGCCTCCCCACCAGTGTCCAAAAACTCCCCACCTTCCTTCCACGGTTTTTCCAAATCTACCAAATGCATTTCTCCTTATGTTCGCTTTAGGGAGGCAGGGATTACACGCATTTTAAGAGACCTTCTAGAAAACTGAGTGCTGAAGTGTTTTTCACCCGGGCACCGGAGCCTTTGCACCGCAAAAACTAGCCTACCAGCACTAGGCATCTGGGAGGCACGGAGAGAGGCGTGACCAGGGGCGGGGCTCGCCGGGGCGGGGCGGTTTGAGGTGGGTGGGAGGGTGGGCGGGGCCTAGCCGCTTCTCAGCCCCGCCCCGTGAGGCCTGACACATGCGCCCAAAGGCTTCTGGTGGAACGAGGTGTGGATTGTGAGGTGACCCTGGACGGTGACTTCCGTTTTCTAGGGATGCGCTTCCGGGTCACGCTAACGCCGCGGTTTCCTCCACTCGCTTGGTTCTACTGTGGGTCTGGACCGGTCCCCATGTCCTGCAGCGGAGCCCCTGCAGCCTTTGGGTGAGTCTGCGCTGTCGACAGGGTCTGAGAGCGGCCGGACGAGGACTGCCTGTAGCGGGGGACGGGTTGAGAGTTCTGGTCCCTGCGGGCGGGGGTTCTCTTTGCCTGTCCCTTGTCCCTGCTGTGCTTCCTTCACCTCAGCCCTTTGCCTCTCGCTGGCCTCGCCTCTTTCACCTCAGCTTCGCCTTTCTCGCAACATTCGCTTCGCTGTTTTTCCTCAGCCTCACCCGCCCCTTACAAGCACCGGCTTCTTGCCTTTTGCTTCAGCGCTTCCTTCCGCCACTGCCTCTCGTCCCCGCCTCCCCCCCCACCCCCCATAGTCTCAGTTTAGCACCTCTCTCCCCAGACCCCTGACTCCGAGATCTCGCTGTGCTTTCACCCAGCGGGACGGCCCGCGACCTCATGGTGGGCGTCCTCCTCCACTGCGAAACAGGGTGCTAGGGACTTGTCCTCCAACTTTCCTCACTTGTGACCCCTCCCGGAACTAGGAGGTGACATTTGTGCGTTGCCGGGGGTTCTCCCGCCTTTTCTTAGCTCGCCGAGGGCTGTGCTGTAAACCCCCAGCCTGGGCAGAGGTACGGGGGGCCTGGGGCAGCTTTGCCTTGGGGCGCTGGGTTCGACTGCACTCTGGTAGCTTCCGTCCTTTGGGAACAACAAAGGCGTTCCCAGCGCCGGGCTGGAGCGCAGCTTCGGGGCTCTCTCCGGAACCGGCTAACAGGTAGCAGGCACACGTAGCTGCCAGCGATTGGGCTCCGCGGGTCTTGTTAATGGACAGATCGTGAGGGCGGCCTGTCATCCTGGTGTTCTCTGTTCCCTGAGGATGGAGGCGCGCGCTCCTGAGGCCGAAAATGCCATGTTCTGGGCGGATCAGCCCTGCCTGCTTTCTGCACGGGCTTCACTTACAGGACAGTTGCTGTGACAGAGGACAGAGTTTCTGGGGACATTATTAGCCCCCAGATTTATAAGTTTATTGCCAAGAATTTTAGTAACTTGTTACTAAAACGTTTTCTGCTAAAGAGGTCATTATGGTAATTTCAGAGTACCTTTTCTTTCGTTGAACTCAGTGTGCCTATGTCTTTCTTCTTGCCTGCTACACACTAGAGGCCCAGTGCATGAATTCGTGCACGTTGGGGTCCTGCCAGCCAGGAACACCCGGTTGAGGGGACAATTTGCATATTAGCCTTTTATTATATAGGATTGTTTCTTCATTTTAACTGTATTGACAGTTTTGTTTTTCTTCCTGTTTCGTCATAAGCCAGACATTACAGTACTTTGTTTCTTAGAATGTTCTTTTATTTTTTCCTTTACTTTCCCCATCTCAGTCTTAAAACTATCTTTTTCTCATTTGAGACTCAGGTTTCTCTTAAATCTCTTAAAATTTCTGGAGGTTTTTAGTCATCTCTAAAATGAAAGGATTGGATTTAATAATGGTTAGTGTCCTGTTTCCCAAATTTTGTGATTAGGTATATTTTTTACAGGATTGGATAATTTTTATACTTGTTTTTCCAATCTTTATGGTATGTGTCTAACATTTGCTTGCAAACGTTTTTGTGTGATCAGTTTCTGTAATCATATAAATTGTGTTATAAAATTTAGTACTACAGTGAACAGAACAACTTTTAGCATCTGCTTCTCTTTTGACTAATAAGTTATAGAAAAGTCTCCCTCACTATATGATACATACACATCTGTGAACATAGCGTAGATCTTGGCTTATTCCAAAATTGGGCTGCTCCCTTCATCTATTTTTAGCAAAGGACTTTGGAGCTTGGCCATATTAGTCCTAGAAGCCACAGGGAAGGACCCTTCTGGTTGGCTTTCAGGACTTACCTAACTGCTGAGAGAAGGCCCTTTACAATTAAAGAAGTCCTGTACATGCTCACAGAGAAATGGGTTTTAGTTCCATCAAAACTGTAGCCTGGAGAGCACAATGTAGTACGTAATTTTTTATTTCAATAAATTTATGTCCTAGAAATGAAAGTTTTAGGGTAATAAATCTATAACAGATTTTTAAATTTAAAGCTGAAGTCATTTTGCCTTCAAATAAGGACTCTATAAAGAAACTGTTGTGCAGAACTAGAAGTTGAAAGTCTTAGCAAGCGTCTTTCTCTTTTATTCTAAAACCACTTCTGCCTACTATGATGCAGATTGTGCATAAAAGCCCCTACATGAAATGAGCAGCTATTGTCACATTGGAGCAGTTGTGTTCACATTCTTGGTCTTTGTACTTTCTAGTTACTGAAAAGCCTGCATCTCTTACCTAACTGCCAAACAACAACAAAAATTACTAGAGACAGTTTGGTGTGCACAGTAAGTCCTGACTTACCATCATTGATAGGTTCTGTGACTTCAAGCCACAGAATGGAACCAGTGTTACTACAGACTAATTGTTATAAAGAGTTAAGTTCCTGTGCATCTCATCAATGTTAGAACAAAGCGACGTTATTTGAGGACCAGGTGCATGTGTTTTTAAAGCTCAGGAGAGGCCTCACTGTCAGTTTTCTATAGAAATTTCTACTTTAGTTTTGCAGTCTTAGTTTATAACCCTGAGAGTTCGGTTTAAAATATGTTTTTGCATATTAGTTTTATACCTGCCAGTTTTGTTTTTTTTTGATTATTTTTTATTGTTATTTTTTGTCATTTTACTTTCTTCTGTATTTTGTTTTACATGTTTTTATTTTTTTCCTTCAGCCTAGGGTATGTTTTAAGAAAAATGCAGTTTTAAAAATTTAAGAAACAAATTACACCTCTACCACATTCTTACCATTTGTACCTTGTGGTATGAGTTTCTGTGATCTGTCTAAGCCATTTCATAGCTCCATTCTCTTGTTTTTCTTATATACAAATGGCTCATATAACTTCTTTTTTGGTAGAATGTCTAAAAGATTTTTGTGTTCTGCATATGAAAACAGGATATTTTAATTTATGTGTGATTTAAATGAATGAAGTATTGTTCAAATTAGTTCAACATAGAATAATTCAATGTAGAGATACTTTATTGATTTTATATATATTTTTATTGACTTCAGAGAGGAAGGGAGAGGGAGAGAAATATCAATGATGAGAGAGAATCATTTATCGGCTGCCTCCTGCATGCCCCCTACTGGGGATTGAGTCCACAATCCAGGCATATGCCTTTGACCAGAATCGAACCTGGTACCCTTCAGTCCGCAGGCCAACGCTCCATCCACTGAGCCAGGCCAGCTAGGGCAGTGGTCGGCAAACCGCGGCTCACAAGCCACATGTGGCTTTTTTAGCTCCCCTGGCTGTGCACTGTGGGACTTTGGAAGGTCACTTCATCATATCCCCTATACCAGTGGTTGCCAAACTGCAGCTCGCGAGCCACATGCGGCTCTTTGGCCCCTTGAGTGTGGCTCTTCCACAAAATACCACGTGCAGGCCCATGCACAGAAGTCGGTTTTCGGCCTGGGTGAGTCTATTTTGAAGAAGTGGCGTTAGAAGAAGTGGGGGGTGTCAGTCCATCGGGCGATGGGAGACGCGGAGGCGCCAAATATCAATGGTACTTAAACTATATACGTAGGTTAATAACAATGTACTTATCTATATAGTTTAAGTTTAAAAAATTTGGCTCTCAAAAGAAATTTCAATCGTTGTACTGTTGATATTTGGCTCTGTTGACTAATGAGTTTGCCGACCACTGAGCTAGGGCAATGTAGAGATACTTTAAAATATATTTCAGAATATTAGGAATAGTTTATTCTTTCCATATATTCACTTAATTGGTTTATACCAAGGAGTTGAATTGTTATATTCATAGTAAAGTAGAAATTAGGTAGGCTTTCTATCTCCTGATTAACTTAAAAATACAAGTGGATGTTCTTGTACAAAATGTATGGCTTAAGCTATAAACTGACTTATTGATATGTTATTGTCAGAGAACATATAGCAAACAGCAGCCACATCATGATGTTGATATTTTTATTCGGTCCCATAAACTGAAGTCCTGGAGTATCTAATTATTAAATGTAGAAATAATTAGGGTATTTTCTCTGTCGCTTATAGTATATCAAAAAACAGATGTTTGAAATATGGGCTTCATAAAATTTATCTCTACTGTTTTCCCTTTTAAATATGTAGTAGTATTTTAAAACAGAAAAGGAAATGTGTAAATCGTGTTGACTTATTGTAAGTCAGCATATCAAACCAAGGCAGTCAGTACTTAATATTATAAAGATCTTAGTACAGATTGTGATGGATGATGCACTTTAACTTTTTAGCTTGGTTAATATTTGTACTAGTTAGATTTTCTTTTTATTCACTTTAGAACAGCGATGGCGAACCTTTTGAGCTCGGCGTGTCAGCATTTTGAAAAACCCTGACTTAACTCTGGTGCCATGTCACATATAGAAATTTTTTGATATTTGCAACCATAGTAAAACAAAGACTTATATTTTTGATATTTATTTTATATATTTAAATGCCATTTAACAAAGAAAAATCAACCAAAAAAAATGAGTTCGCGTGTCACCTCTGACACACATATCATAGGTTCGCCATCACTGTCCTAGAAAATAGTAATTTTTGTAATACATTTCCATGTATTTCTTTTAGATACCTATTTTTTAAAAAATATATTTTATTGATTTTTTACAGAGAGGAAGGAAGAGGGATAGAGAGCCAGAAACATCAATGAGAGAGAAACATTGATCAGTTGCCTCCTGCACGCCCCCCACTGGGGATGTGCCCACAACCAAGGTACGTGCCCTTGACCGGAATCGAACCCGGGACCCTTGAGTCCACAGGCTGACGCTCTATCCACTGAGCCAAACCGGTTCTGGCTAGATACCTATTATGTACAATTATAATAATACATAAATAGACTATTCATGTGAAGTAGGTGACATTATATAGGACTGACATTTCTACTTAAATACAGAATTTGGTTTTATTTGTATACTAGAGGCCTGGTGCACAAAATTTGTGCATAGGTAGGGTCCTGAGGCCTGGCTGGCAATCAGGGCCTTCCAGCTGCCAGCCAGAGCCTTCCTTTTGGCTGCTGGCTGGGACCTTCCTTCGTTCCTCATTGCCCCCTGGTGGTCAGCACACGTCAAAGCGAGCAATCGAACTCCCCCATCTTCCAGTCGAACTCCTGAGGGGGGCACTTTGCATATTAGCCTTTTATATGTATAGACTAGAGGCCCGGTGCACAAAAATTTGTGCACTCGGCGGGGACGGGGGGTCCCTCAGCCCATCCTCTGCCCTCTCGCAGTCTGGGACCCCTCAGGAGATAATGACCTGCTGGCTTAGGCCTGCTCCCGGGTGGCAGAGGGCAGGCCCAATCCCTAGGTTGAAGCCCCTGGTCGGGCTCAGAGCAGGGCCAATTGGGGAGTTGGGGCGCCGCTCCCTGTCATGCACAGAGCAGGGCGGATCGGGAGGTTGCGATGCCACCCCTAGTCACACTCAGGGCACAGCTTATTGGGGGGTTGGGGCAACGCCCCCTGTCACACTCAAGGCAGGGTTGATAGGGAAGTTGCGGCGTCACTCCCTGTCACGTACAGAGCAGGGCCGATCAGGGGTTTGGGGCTCCATACCCTGTCATACACAGAGCAGGGCCAATCAGGGGGTTGAGGAGCTTCCCCCTGTCACTCACAGAGTAGGGCAGATAGGGGAGTTGGGGCACCGCCCCCTGTCACACACAGAGCAGAGCGGATCAGGGGGTTGGGGCGCTTCTCCCTGTCATGCACAGAGCAGGGCCGATCAGGGGGTTGAGGAGCTCCCTCCTGTCACTCACAGAGTAGGGCTGATAGGGGAGTTGGGGCACTGACCCCTGTCACACACAGAGCAGGGCGGATCAGGGGGTTGGGGCACCGCCACTGTCACACTCAGGGCAGGGCTGATGGGGAGGTTATGGCTCTACAACGTCATACACAGAACAGGGCCCATGGGGGGGTGGAGTTGGGGTGCTGCCCTCTATCACCCACAGAGCAGGGCCGATCAGGGGTTTGGGGCGCTGCACCCTGTCACACACAGAGCAGGGCCAATCGGGGTTAGGGCGCTGCACCCTGTCACACACAGAGCAGGGATGATCAGGGGGTTGGGGAGCTCCCCCCTATCAGGCACAGAGCAGGGCTGATCAGGGGGTTGGGGCACCTTCCTCTGTCACGAACAGAGCAGGGTGGATAGGGAGGCTGTGGTCCCGCCCCGTGTCACACACAGAGCCGCAGGGCCATCAGGGGATTTGGGCACTGCCCCCTGTCACGCTGATCCCGGTGCCGGGAGACCTTGTGGCTCTGCTGATCCCGGTGCTTGGAGGCATATTACCCTTTTACTATATAGAATAGAGGCCTTGGTGCACGGTTGGGGGCCAGCTGGTTTGCCCTGAAGGATGTCCTGGATCAGGGTGGGGGTCCCCACTGGGGTGCCTGGCCAGTCTGGGTGAGGGGCTGAGGGCCATTTTCAGGCTGGCGGGTGACTGAAGCTCCCAACTGCTCCTTTTTTTCTTTCTTTTTTTTTTTTTTATTCTGGGCCAGCTTTAGCTCTGAGGTGTCGGCTGCTGAAAGCAGGTTTCTGGCCTTTGTTTACCTTCTGTATTTGATACAATGTTGCGGTCCAGCTGGCGAAGCCCGGCTGACTAACGCAGGTTTCTGGGGTTTTGTTTAGTTTCTATATTTGCAACATAGGTCCTTAGAGTTGCAGCTGAGAGGCCAGCAAGTCAGGCGGGGAATGTTGGAGTCCGCTGTCAATGGAGCAAGCAAGCCTCCCTGTTCGCTTCAGTCCATGGCTGCTGGCTGCCATCTTGGCTCGCAGTTAATTTCCATATCACCCTGATTAGCCAATGGGTAGGGTAGCGGATGTATGGCTAATTACCATGTTTCTCTTTTATTAGATAGGATAACTGAATTAAATAATAAGACTTAGAATTCCTGCATCTCCAGGGTGTAGCAAAAAAAAAAAAAAAGAGACAACATAATTAGAAAAGTGTTGCTTCTTTTTAGTGACAATGGTATATGACTTTTTGAAGCTAGATTTTATGGTTTTCTATTGTTTTCAAAGCAGTGATTTCTCATGATTATTTGAGTTAAAGGTTTCTGCATTACTCTGCATCACAGCTTAATTAATATAAAATCATGTTCTTTATAGGTGCAATTAAATTTTCATTTAGGAAACTTTTTCACAGCTGAACTATAAAAATCTGTAATGATAAACAGTAAAAATAAAAGTCAACTTTACATAGCACTTACTATGTGCCAGAAACTATTCTAAGTGGTTTACATATATTAACTTTTTAATCCTTATTTTCATTTTAAAAAAGAGAAAATGAAGGCACAGAAGTTACATAACTTGCCCAAAATAAAAAGCAAGTTAGCAGGGGAGCTGGATTTTAAACTTAGTCTTTCTGGCTCCAGAGTTCATGACCTTTTTGTACAACGTTCTACTAATTTAGTGATTTCTTCCTTTATAGGTTAAGGGAAAAAAAACAGTTTCTCTGAAACACAAAAAATACTGCTTTCTGCTTGGGAGTCTTGGGGCAGGGATTAGGGGTTACCTGTTTGTTTTGTGTGTTTTTTATTAATGCTGGCCTAGGGCAAATTGCAAACCCTTCACTACCTATGTTTATTAGATGGCAAAAATCATGTACTAAGAAAGCAAGACAGGAGCAGATCCTTCTCTTTTTAAAAATTATCTTATGGAAGAAGAATGGACAGTGTGAGTAAAATGTATTCTATATTACTAAAATGTCTTACCCCTTGACGTTAATTTTTTTCCTTTCCTTTGATCTGTAGAATATTAAATTTATGTAATAGTTTTAAACTCTGGTGCTCGTTTCAGCAGCACATATACTAAAAATAGCTTTAAACTCTGAAATTTTAGTGTTTTCAATGTGAATTTAACAACTTTGAAATATTAAAAAAACAAGACTAAAACTGAAATTTCTAACTTTTCTCCATTCTCATTTCCAAATTTGAAAATTTGTGCAAAATTCAATACATTAATATCTTTAGGACTACCATATCTAGAATAATATATTTAAACTAGTGTGTGTTTTTTTACTTTAGAAAAGAGATGGGGAACTTTCACAAGCCAATTCTTTTTTAAATTAAAAAATGCTGCCCTTGCTGGTTTGGCTCAGTGGATAGAGCGTCGGCCTGCGGACTGAAGGGTCCTAGGTTCGATTCCAGTCAAGGGCATATACCTTGGTTGCAGGTACATCCCCAGTAGGGGGTGTGTAGGAGGCAGCTGACCAATGTTTCTCTCTCATCGATGTTTCTAACTCTCTCTCCCTCTCCCTTCCTCTCTGTAAAAAAATCAATAAAATATTAAAATAAAAAATGCAAATAATCATTTAGGATATTATTCATCATATTAATATTTTTTATACTTTTATTATTTCCAAATTTTAAAAAATTGGTCCACTTCTAAAGGAAGGAGGTGGTTTTATATTAATTGAGGTTCATCTTTTTTTTTTTTTTTTTTTTTAATATATATATTTTATTGATTTTTTACAGAGAGGAAGGGAGAGAGATAGAGAGTTAGAAACATCGATGAGAGAGAAACATCGACCAGCTGCCTCCTGCACATCTCCCACTGGAGATGTGCCCGCAACCCAGGTACATGCCCTTGACCGGAATCGAACCTGGGACCCTTCAGTCCGCAGGCCGACGCTCCATCCACTGAGCCAAACCGGTTTTGGCAAATTGAGGTTCATCTTAATGCAAGAGTCTGGGACTCAGATGTGATGAGAAATTATTTTTCTAAATATTTTGAAAATAATTGAGAATTATGGAATCTGGTTAACAGAAAAACTATAATTATTTCTGGTAAGAAGTGACACTTGGTTAGGGATACTACTTATTTTAATTATTATACATTAACTCCGCTATTCATTCATACATTAAGTAACCTGTTTTGTTTTGTTTTTAATAGTAGTTTTTGTTTGTCTTGTTTTTTTCTTTGGTGGGAAAAGTATGGTGCTGAAAAGTATAAGCTTTGCTATGATGATTTACTTGTTGGTTTTTACAATGTTCTTTGCTTTGATTTAAATATTTCATTTTTGTTTCAAAAGCAACTCTTTTTCTTTCTTTTTTTTTTTTTAATATATTTTATTGATTTTCCACAGAGAGGAAGGGAGAGAGATAGAGAGTTAGAAACATCGATGAGAGAGAAACACCGACCAGCTGCCTCCTGCACATCTCCCACTGGAGATGTGCCCGCAACCCAGGTACATGCCCTTGACCGGAATCGAACCTGGGACCCTTCAGTCCGCAGGCCGACGCTCTATCCACTGAGCCAAACCGGTTTCAGCAGCAACTCTTTTTCTATGTGGATTTGATAACCTGTTTATCTTCTAAGATTTCAATAGTTTCTTTCACCTAAACTTTAATAATGTGGCAAATACTGAATTTTGGAAAAATTGGTAGTTTGTTGCTGTTAGCACTGTTGCTATGGGAATAAATGAGAATGATTAGCTCTTAGAATTAGATGGAATTGAACTTTATTGTTTCCATACTAGTTGAAAAAGATTTAGTTCAGGTTCATCTGTTGTTCCTCCTTTTTTCAAAATAAGAGGGAATTTTAATTTAGCACAATGATGTTAATTTTTTTTGAGAGATTTTCTTTTTACAGACACATAATCCAAAATGTGTGTATGATCTTTTTCTTAGACTATTTCAGAATTTAGAGAGCATTGATTTAAAAAATAGTACAGCCCTGACCAATTTGGCTCGTGGATAGAGAGCGTCATCCTGCGGACTGAAGGGTCCCAGGTTCGATTCTGGTCAAGGGCATGTACCTTGGTTGCGGGCATATCCCCAGTAGGGGGTGTGCAGGCGGCAGCTGATAGATGTTTCTCTCTCATTGATGTTTCTAACTATCCTTCTCCTTTCCTCTCTGTAAAAAATCAATAAAATATATTTAAAAAAAATAAAAAATAGTACATACCTGTTATATAGAAAATACCCTAGTAATCAGTGTGTTATTACTTCACTGAATTTTCCAAATGTATTTTTTCTGTTCACCAGGTCTTTACTATAGATTAGGAAGCAATGATGAGATAACACTAATGAATATGTGTTCTTGAGGGTGAGAATCAGAGCTTTTGCAAAGAGACTAGTTCGTCTCTCATATTGATGTGGCATTTAATAGCTGAGTGAACTGAAAAGCTTATCTTTATCTCATTTCTGTGTATCTCTTGTTAGTATAGATTTTATTTAGTTTTGGTACCTTGCATTCTGTGAAGTTGTTTTATTGGATAACTCTGTTAGACTATTGATTTTTACCCAAATGGTTCCCTTTTTTTGTTGTTCTTTTTCAAAGGCTTGCTTTAAAAAACTGTAATTTAGAGAACCACCAAAACAGAAAATGTTATTTCCTATGTAGTTTGAAGTACATATTTTCCTTCTTTTCGACTGGCCAGTTTATTATCCTCTGGCAAAGTGGCTTTCAAACTTTTTTCATCACAACCCAGTATAAGATGCATTTTCGTTGTTGCCCAGTATTTATACACACATATGTACATATTAATATTTAAAATTGAAACAAGTTTCATTAAATAATATTTATCTTTACTATTGGTGATACATACATTTTCTATTTTATTTTGTTTTCTTGTATTTCATTCAAAACAAATTTTTGGTCTCCATTAAGTTGGTACAACCTATTAATGTGTTGTACCTACAATTTGAAATATTCTAGTGACTGCTAAATTTTTTTCCAATATTGTCTTTTTAGAATTGAAAATGTTTGGGTTTGCTAGTTTCTTCCTCTGAAATGTATCTTGATTCTGTTAAGCTTTATAATTGTGCAGAACAATTGAGAGAGGGAGACACTGTTTGTTGCTGTCATTTCTGTTCTTTACTGTGTCTAGGCACATCATTTTTAAGACTGCAATAATACAGAATCATGAGGTTGAAAATGCTTGGTCATATACAGAGCTTCTCTCATAAGAATTCTTTGCTAGTTTCCATCTAACAATCTTAATCAACTAAGTTTTGGTTGATTAAGTTGTTTTTCACAAACTTTGCTTATGCTTTTGGCAACTAGTCAAAAGGTTACAAAGCTGCTTTATTCTACTTTCTTCTGGCCCCAATCCAGTCTTTGTAAATCAAGAAAAGAGAAGTGGGGAGTAGAGTAGTTTGCTTCTGCATATGTGATCAGGTAAAAGTAACAGATTGAAGAGTAATTTGGTTTGTTACAATGGACTGCATTTATTGATTGTCCTGATTCATTTCCTGTACTGACAAAGGGGGAAAGATGGTAAAGCTATCAACAGAGTGAGGCAGGGTCAGTAGGCATTCTCTACTATTTTTACCATTACTCTCTCTTAACACAACGAGCACTTAACTATTTGTCAGGCACTGCATAAAGCATTTCACTTGTACTAACACATATTCACTTGGAAAACTTAGGAGAAGAATGAGAAAGGATAGAGAAGAAAACTTGCCTCCTTAGTATCTTCTCATTACTCTGCTTGTGAATTCTGGCTGTTGGTTACTGTATTATGGCATGGCATACATTTTTAGGCTTGGTCAGCTTTTTAAAATCATCAGTCCTGTCTGTAGTTTGAGACCTCAGGCCTTGAAGCTAGGCTTGCCTGGGCTTAGGTTCTAGGTTGGTGACTTACTAGTTGTATAACCTTGGGCAAGTTACTCTCTGTACTTTAGTTTTCTCATCAGTGAAAAATGGTGATAATATTGAAGTGTACCTATCTTATAAACTTATTGAGAGGAATAAATTATTTGATATATGCACTCAGAACAGTGCCTGATCCATAAAAAATCCTATATAATAAAAACCCTGGGTGTAACATCACATCCAGAAGCGTGACCAAGCATAAGCAAGTCAGTCCTGCAGGGGTCGTCTTGGAAACAGCTGCGCCCTCCCCCAGCTGTTTCCCGGAGGGCGAGGTTTCAGGCAGGAACCTGCCCTCGGAGCAGAGCGTGGAAGTATTGAGTCTGGCCTTCAAACCAGACCCTGACAGGAGGGAGGAGGGAGCCCCATTCCTCATGGAATCCACAGGTGGTCAGCCTGCTGTCGGGCCTGCCAGCTAGGAATCCTATTCACCTGCATATCTGTATAAAGTTTTAATACATTATATTAGAGGTCATGGTGGTACTGTTTTACCCACAGCGTCTACAGGAATTGCTGCAAATTTACTTCTCGGTGGAAGCACCTTTCATTCCCAATATAAATTACCGATTTCATTACATGAAACTTCAATTTCTAGACTCAATATAAAGAGTGAAGTTGCTAAAACTATTAAAAAGGCCCAACTTCTCATTATTGATGAATGCACCATGGCATCCAGTCATGCTATAAAGGCCATAGACAGATTACTAAGAGAAATTTGAATGTTGTATTTGGTGGGAAAGTTCTTCTTGGAGAAGATTTTCGACAATGTCTCAGTATTGTACCGCATACTATATGATCGGCCATAGTACAAACGAGTTTAAAGTACTGCAATGTTTGGGGATGTTTCAGAAAGTTGTCTCTTACAACAAATATGAGATCAGAGGATTCTGCTTAGAGTGGATGGTTAGTAAAACTTGGAAATGGCAAACTTGATAGCAATTTTCATTTAGGAATGGATATATATTATTGAAATCCCCTGTGAAATGATTTGTAATGGATCTATTATTGAAGCTACCTTGGAAATACTATATCTATAGATAATATTAAAAACATATCTAAATGTGCAATTCTTGGTCCAAAAAATGAGCATGTTCAAAAACTAAATGAAGAAAATTTGGATATACTCGATGGAGATTTTCACACATATTTGAGTGATGATTCCATTGATTCCACAGATGATGCTGAAAAGGAAAATTTTCCCATCAAATTTCTTTTTTTTTTTTTTTTTTTTAATATATTTTATTGATTTTTACAGAGAGGAAGGGAGAGAGAGATAGAGAGTTAGAAACATCGATGAGAGAGAAACATCAACTAGCTGCCTCCTGCACATCTCCCACTGGGGATGTGCCCGCATCCCAGGTACATGCCCTTGACCGGAATCGAACCTGGGACCTTTCAGTCTGCAGGCCGACGCTCTATCCACTGAGCCAAACCGGTTTTGGCTCCCATCAAATTTCTTAATAGTATTACTCCTTCGGGAATGCCGTGTCATAAATTAAAATTGAATGTGGGTGCAATCATCATGCTATTGAGAAATCTCAATAGTAAATGGGGTCTTTGGAATGGTACCAGATTTATTATCAAAAGATTACGACCTAACATTATCAAAGCTGAAGAATTAACAGGATCTGCAGAGGGAGAGGTTGTTCTGATTTCCAGAATTAATTTGCCCCATCTGCCACTCGCCTCCCATTTAAATTGATTTGATGATGGTTTCCGGTGATGCCAGCATTTGTGATGACTATTAATAAATCACAAGGACAAACTCTAGACAGAGTAGGCATATTCCTACCTGAACCCGTTTTCCCACATGGTCAGTTATATGTTGCTTTCTCTCGAGTTTGAAGAGCATGTGACATTACAGTTAAAGTTCTAAATACTTTATCACAAGGGAAATTAGTCAAGCACTCTGATAGTGTTTTCACTCTTAATGTGGTGTACAGGGAGATATTAGAATAAGTTTAATCACTTTGTCAGTCATTGCATCACTGTTGTTTTTATATCATGTTTTTGTTGTTTTCATATCATGTTTTTGTCATTTTTATATCATGCCTCTGTTGTTATATCCTTTTGTTACTGTTTATTTATTAATTTATATATTATTTTCATATACATTTTACTAATTTCCTTTCATCTCTCACACTACTATTATAGAGAAAGGGCAAATAGCAATATTAAACTATCTCCGCTAATTAATTCCCTTTTATTGTGCATGAATTTCGTGCACTGGGCTACTAGTATTCCATAAATGTTAACTATTAATAGCTCATACAGTTGGATCTCCAAAAAAAGTATTTACACTCTCTGTTGAAATGACAGCACTGAAATTATGGGTGGTGGATTTTTGAAGGAGTAAATAATTTCGGAGAAATAAAAGATTTAATGAATTGAACCTATTTTTTCTTTATCCTCACCTGAGGATATGTTTATTGATTTGAGAGAGAGAGAGAAACATCCATGTGAGAGAAACATGGATCTGTTGCCTCCTGTACACAGCCCGACCAGGAATCGAACCCACAACTTTTTTGGTGTATAGGGCAATGCTCCAAGTAATTGAGCCACCTGGCCAGGGCAAACCTAGATTTTATAGTTTTTCTCACATCTAAAGACATTTCAAAAGACTTATTTCTATTAGTATAGTATATAGTAAATTTTATCCAGATTACTCTGGAGAGCTCATTGATGTATAGATATATAGAATTTTGACTTTAAAAATGGATGAAATAGAGTACAAATCTTTCTATATTACTAGAAGCAAAGTATTTCTAGAATATTCATATTGAAGTATACCATATGTCAGGAAATAGTGTTATTGCAGAAATGCATGGATGGCCTTTCTCTGTTGCTAATGAGAGTGGGGTTCTTGGGGTATTGGTGGAATAAGAATTTCCGGAGGCCCCCACAGGAGGATGAGACGTGTTAGAAAGCTTTGTGTGGAATTATATCCTTCAGTTTGAAAAGTTACATTTCCCTTAAACCAGTCCTGAAAGAGGTGCAGCTGAGGATTCAGCAGAGCTAGAAGCAAAGCCAGTGTCCAGAGTTTCTGTTCCATGGTGGAGCTGGGTTTGGTGTAGCATAAGATTAGTCACAGTTCATCAGTCCATTGTGTGGGTGAATGTATGGGAGTGTGCCACCTGCAATAAGAGAGCCAGGAGCCCAATGCAAAAGAGTGCAAGAGAGAGGGAACTTCTTCGTTTAGGAGATTAAGTATCACAAATATTCTCGCCCTTGCAGTGGCCACGCCTACTCTGGCCAATGTCCTGTTCTTGTGTGACTGACAGACAAGTACCTTCCCTATTTCACCCAGACTTTAATAGGCATGCGTCTATTTGGTTTTCCCTTTGCTCCTATCCAGTTAATTCATGACTGGGTTTATTACAGTGGTATCAATAGCACCTACAGAAAATATTGTGCTTCTTGTAGAAATGTTCACTTCACAGATTAAAGGAAAATGAAGATAAAGTTTTGGAGGCTGTGAGTTCTATGGAGTCTGGATCTTCAAACATTAGAGAAATTCTTATGTTTTGTAACTGACAAGTTAAAAACAAAAGAGAGGTTCATCCAAGGAGGGTTGGAAGGAATGTAGTAGAACTGTTGGATTATTATATTAAGCTTACTTTGACACATTTAATTCAGGTTAACTCCTTCTCAATACTTTTTACTGTGGTTTTAGAATTTTTCCTGTGGAACACATCTTCCTATTTTAAAGAAAGTTTGTGGGGAAAAGTTTGTGTTAATTTTTTATTAAAGATTTAATAGACAACTTGAAAGGGTGATTTTTCAAGAAGTAATATTAGAAACTGTAAAAACAATTCTTTAGAGAATCTGTTCTGGATAAAATATTTTTCCTATTAAAAATTTGGTACAGCCTAAGTGTATTTTCAAATATTTTTTCTCAGTAAATTCTATAGTGTTCTGTTAACACATTGGGGACGGATCATGAGAATTCTCGCTTTTACAAAGTATCATACTCTAAAAAGATATTAGCTTGTAAGAATATGTAATAAATAACTTCAAAATGCAATGGGTATTTAATTTTAAAGTGTGCATTTAACATTTATGTAAAACATTTTTTGTACTCGTTCAATAGAAACTTATCTGCCCACTGGGTAAAACTAGCAATAAAACTACTGGTCCGCAGTGTGTTAAGTGTAAAGTTACTATAAATATTCCTACAGCTGACAGTACCGTGATATGTTATCAGTCATGCCTCCCAAATAAAGAAGCTAGAAGAATTCATCAACTTTACCAGAGTCAGTTGGCCAAGCTGTTTATTTATATGGAAGGAGTTGTCCAGCATGGTGATGGGTTTTGCCTCTCTGCAAAAAGTCCATCAGGGAAGGTACAGTTGGTTGCAATATTTTTTGGCCACAGAAATGTGATTTGTGCTGTTGCCTGAATTATGAGAGCTAAAAGGTCCTCTTAAAGTCACTCTAAAAAAGCCTTAAGGGATATCTGCTGAATGTAGAGCTACTGGATATTTGTGTTTATTTTAGCAGGACTCTAAGTAAATATGTTAGTAGATATGTTAGGTGTTTTTTAAAAGGTGGCAAATAAAAAATGGTTGCCATCAGCTGATGAGATTTTGGTGAATTTCTGAAAGATAAGAAACAAATTGCATCAGTAGAGAAACTAGGAGTAGAAATCACAGCTGAAAGTATGTGTAGAAGTTTCAGAAATGTACTAATCTCTAAGTAAACAAAAATGAAGAATGGAAGGGTGCCTATTCATCAAATTTCCTGGCCCTTGCTCTCAATTTTCATCATCTGGTGTGTGTCCCCTGGATAAAGCCCAGAGAGAAGTTTTCCAAACATTGAACCATCTGCCTGGAGAGGGCATAGATTTCCTTATAGTAGTGGTTCTCAACCTTCCTAATGCCACGACCCTTTAATACAGTTCCTCATGTTGTGGTGACCCCCAACCATAAAATTATTTTCGTTGCTACTTCATAACTGTAATTTTGCTACTGTTATGAATCGTAATGTAAATATCTGATATGCAGGATGTATTTTCATTGTTATAAATGGAACATAATTAAAACATAGTGACTAATCACAAAAACAATATGTAATTATATATGTGTTTTCCGGTGGTCTTAGGCGACCCCTTGAAAGGGTCGTTCAACCCCCAAAAGGGTTTCCACCCACAGGTTGAGAACCGCTGCCTTATAGTCTATTCTCCCCATAGTATTTAATGTATGTAAATCAAATCATGTCATTCTTTTGCCTGAAGCACCCATTGCCTTCCTAAACTCTATTGTATTTTACAAGGTTGTGTGATCTGGCCCTTTGCCTACTTCTCAGGCCTCATTTCCAACCCCTCATTCACTTGCTAACATTGGCCTTTTTGCTATTTTCAGACATGCCTAGATGTTATCCTTTCAGTTTCTTCACACTTATTACAGTGGGGCCTTGACTTACGAGTGTCCCGACTAACGAGTTTTTCGAGATACGAGCCGTCTCTCGGCCGATTTTTTGCTTTGAGTTGCGAGCTAAAATTCGGGTTATGAGTCAGCTTCAGATACCCCACCGCTAGTTGGCGCAGCGAACGTCACAGTGAACGCCACAACATCAGCCCAGCATTCAATTAATTGTAATGGTAAAAAAAAAAAAAATTCATTGTAATGCTGAAAATTGATTTGACATACAAGTAATTTGAGTTACGAGCTTGGTCACAGAACGAATTAAACTCGTAAGTCAAGGCCCCACTGTAGTTCCTTCTGAAAGCCCTCCTTCACATCTTCTCTTTTTAAAAAATATAGTTTTATTGATTTCAGAGAGGAAGGAAGAGGGAGAGAAAGATAGGAACATCAATGATGAGAGAGACTCATTGATCGGCTGTCTCCTGCAAGCCCCATACTGGGGCTCAAGCCCACAACCCAGGCATGTGCCCTGACCGGAATCGAACTGTGACCTCCTGGTTCATAGGTCCACGCTCAACCACTGAGACACGCTGGCTGGAGATAGATTTTTATAGCTCTTTCTTTTTCATTATTCAGATCTCTGATGAAATGTTACCACATCAGGGAAAAATCACCTTATCTAAAATAGCTTCCCTGGTTTGGCCAGTGTGACTCAGTGGTTGAACATCCACCTATGAATCAGGAGGTCGCAGTTGGATTCCTGGTCAGGGCACATGCCCAGGTTGCAGGCTTGATCCTCATTAGGGGGTGTGTAGGAGTCAGTGAGTATCATCATTGATGTTTCTATCCATCTCTCCCTCTCCCTTCTTCTCTGAAATCAATAAAAATAAAATTTTAAAAATCAAATAAAATAGCCCTAGCTGGTTTGGCTCAGTGGATAGAGTGTCGGTCTGAGGACGAAGGGTCCCAGGTTTGATTCCTGTCAAGGGCATGTTACTTCGGTCGCAGGCTCCCCCCACACCCTTAGGGCAAGTGCAGGAGGCAACCAATCGATGTGTTTCTCTTACATTTATCTTTCTCTCTGTCTTCCTCTCTCTTCCACTCTCCCTAAAAATCAATGGAAAAATATCCTCGGGTGAGGATTAACACCCCCCCCCCCCCCAAAAAAAAGAAAGAAAATAGCCTCCCTGTAGTCCAGAGGTGTGGAAAGGCTGGCCCGGGCCATATAAGGTGGCCCACAAAATCATTTGGTCTAGCCCTGCCAAGGCATTGGGGGTGAGTTAATTAAATGTTTGACTAAATATAGCAGGCTAATTTTTAAGTTGATAATTTTGTATGGCTCACGAATGATGTTATAAATATCCAAATGGCCCTTGGCAGAAGAAAGGTTCCCTACTCATGCTGTAGTTACTCTCTATTCTTCTTTTTAAAAAAAATCTATTTCTTTATTGATTTCAGAGAGGAAGGGAGAAGGAGAGAGAGGTAGAAACATCAATGATGAGAGAGACTCATTGATTGGCTGCCTCCTGCACACCCCACACTGGGGATGGAGCCCACAACCCAGGCATGTGCCCTTAGCCGGAATCGAACCCAGGACCCCTCAGTCCGCAGGCTGACGCTCTATCCACTGAGCCAAGCCAGCCAGTGCTACTCTCTATTCTTTACTTTGTTTTATTTTTCATAGTACTGGTTATCTTGTGGAATTATTACCTTACGTATCTGTTTATCTTTCTATTAGAATATAAGTTTCCTTGAGTCTGGGGACTTTGCTCATTACTAAATTCCCAGTATCTAAACTAGTGCCTGGCATATAGTAGACACTCAATAAATATTTTATAAATGAATGAGTGAATTTTGACGTTAGAGAAAGAAGCAATAGACTGAAGCAATTATAGACTGGTATTACAAAAGCAGAGGAAGCAAAAAGCAAAGTGAGTTTCTAACTCCAGTGTTTCTTTCTAGGGTAAAACTCTGGTAGCTACTCTCTCTGAAGTCAGAAGTCTGGCATAGAGACCAGATATATCACTAATAATTTATATGATGTTCAGAATAGATAAGAATTCATATCCAGAAAGCCAGTTAACTGCAGATACTGCCTAACAGCATAATTCACTCCTCTTCTATAGGCACTGGAAGTGGGTATATACACTGAGTGGCCAGATTATTATGACCACCCCATCAGTACAATGAAGTGAATTAGTTATGCAAGTAATAATAATAATAAAACCTTGAGAGTATTTGCTTAGGAAGTTTTCAATATTCAGTATTTTTGGAAGTGTCAATGAAGTACTGATGGGGTGGTCATAATAATCTGGCTGGTTATAATAATCTGGCCACTCAGCGTATAACTAGAACCTGCATATAACAACAGATGAACAAAGATTCTCATCCACTCTGAGAAAAAACTGTTCAGTTGAAACTTCCAAAATGCAAATATGAACTAATAACCTAGATTAGTCATTTGAGAAAAATTAATACTATGAGAGATACCAAATTCCGAAACTAAGGAAATAGTGAATAGTATAAACTGAAGGAAAATTTAAAGATAAGCATTATCAGTAATTTCAGAAGAAATAAGAAATGTAAATATTGAAATTTTATTTTTTTATTTTATTTTATTTTATTTTTTTAAAATATATTTTATTGATTTTTTACAGAGAGGAAGGGAGAGAGACAGAGAGCTAGAAACATCGATGAGAGAGAAACATCAATCAGCTGCCTCCTGCACATCTCCTACTGGGGATATGCCCGCAACCCAGGTACATGCCCTTGACCGGAATCGAACCCGGGACCCTTCAGTCCGCAGGCCGACGCTCTATCCACTGAGCCAAACCGGTTTCGGCTAAATATTGAAATTTTAAAAATAAAAAAGAGACTGAATTAATAAGTATGAAGATTGAGCTGAAGGAGTTTCTCAAATCGAATGCAGAGGATGTCAACAATAATGGCAGAGAAAGAACCTCTGAAAACTTTCTCCTAAGAGCAATGAGAACACTGACAGAAATAGAACAACTTTTTCCAGAACTATGAGAATTAACCAAAGGCTTGCAGCAACCTGGGAACATTTATTCAAGAAAAATGGCTGAATTTCAGCAAAAACAGTATACTTTGTAGAGTTTTAACTTGCTTTGTTTCTATTCCCCTCTCTCCAGCTCCACAGTAGCCTTGAAAACCAACTGCCCCAATCATGGTGAAAACTAGCAGCCTCCAGAAGCCACTGGAAGGGGCAGAACAAGATTGGAACTCCTTCAAAGCCCCATTCCCAGGGAATTGTCATTACTTGACCTGTTTGGTGGTTCCTTGAAAGACATTCACAAGACTGTCTGTATTTGACCTGATGTGGAGCTCATCCTGTACAAATAGCCTTTTGCCCATCAGGGTTTTCATTGGAAACAGAGGCAGTTGTTGAACATCTTGGCTGCCTGTGATAGTGAATAACAGTTGGGACAAACAACAGGCTAACCAAAAAGCTTAAAAGGAAAAGCTGAGCAATGAGATAGCCATTAGGGGATTTGAGAAGCTCTGATATATTTCTGGGAAATCTGAAAGGTTGTGGATATGGGTGGGGTTGTGTGCATGTTTAGGAAAGACCTGAGAAGGCCTAAGTTGTCAGTTTTTTAAATCTGGTTCATCTTTAAGTTCTGTGCAAGCAGGTAGTGAAGACTAAGGCAGATTTGTAAATTGACTGGCTGAGTGTTAAATATGTGCCCTGATATACATACAGAGCCCAGCAGTCTAGACTGGAAGATTTTCTAAGGAAATCTGTCTAATCAGTAGCTCATCATTAATACTAATAGCAGAGACTTCAGTGGCCACATGTGACAAAGAATCCAGACTGCAGAATTAGATTCTTTATTTCCCTATCCTATTTCATTTTTCTTACCACTGCTTTAATAATAAGTTACTGGTTATCTGTCTCTTCCCTCTGATTAGAATATCCACGCAGTGAGAGCAGGGACTTTGTCTTTTTGCACAGGGCTTTATCTCCAGTGCTTAGAACAATGCCTAGTACATAAAATATTTTTTGAGATAATGAATAAATGAATGGCTCAGATATCAATCCTCTATTCACTTTCTGTCTTCTAAAAATCTGTTGTCTTTTGCCCCCTGAAAACACTGTTTTTATTTTTGTTGTAATTGTGTATTTTATCTATTCTATTCCTTTACTATTAATTTTATAGAGTGGATTTCTGTGCATTGTCAGCTCTCTTGAACCCAATGTTCTGATTCCTGATTTTGATCAATGGGAAGGTGGTTGAGAGTAAACTTGATTGGGATGGAGTTTGGGAAGTTATGTGGTAGAATCCAGCATTCAAAAGAAGAGAATGAAATAACCATACACTATACAAATAATTTTGACAATCTGGATGAAGTGGCTATTTTATTTTATTTATTTGTTTTTATTTTGTTTTATTTTTTAGATTTTCAGGTTCTATTCATTACTATCTCTTATTCCCATGACACTATTTTATTAAAGTTAAGTCACACATTTAAAAAATACTTAGGCCCAGTCATAAGATGGAGAAATTATTTGCTAAAATTTTATTTGGGGAGGTGTGGTGAATAATTCTTTGAAGTTTTAAAATATGCATTGGTTGATCTAATGAGTTGGTGTTTATTTCTACAGGCACATGTGGTCATACTAAAAATGTGATTTGTAATTGCAATGACTTGGTTATCCCCTTTAATAATGGTTATTTTCTCAAGCATGAAGTGGCTATTTTAGAAAAACATTAACAGATTTGATGCCAGAAGAAAGAAATTTAATAGATTGATAACATTGAAGAAATTAAAGTTGTCTTAAGGCCTGGTCCACAAAAACCTTGAGACCCAGATATTTTCATAGGTATGCTATTTCAAATACCCAAGGAAGAGATACTTATGGCTCTTCTAGAGCAGTGATTTTTCAGCCTTTTTCATCTCATGGCAATAATTACTAAAATTCTCCGGCATACCAAAAATGTATTATATTTTTTGCCAATCTGACAAAAATAATTTATTTTGCTAAATTAATTTTTTGAGAGAGAGAGAAAGAAATATCGACTTGTTGTTCCATTTATTTATGCATTCATTGGTTGATTCTTGTATGTGCGCTAACCAGCGATCAAACCCACGACCTTGGCGTATCAGGATGATAACCAACTGAGCTACCAAGCCAGAGCAAAAATAGGTGTAATTTTGATTCATTCACATTGTATGGCTATTATTGTATTGGCTGTTTTCATTTTTTAATTTTACAATTTAAGGGAAAAGAGGTCAATGCCCTTTACTAGTCAGGTATTACATGTTTTAAAAATTCTTGCAGCACACTGGTTGAGCATAGATAAAGAAAAAAAGTTTACAATTCTTTTAAGAAAGCTAATGAAATATTGATTGTAAACTTTCTAGGCAGCATGAAACAGGAAAATATGAAAAAATTTTACAAATGTTAATGTAGCTTCAATTCAGTACTAGCAAATGGAATTCAACAGTACATGAAAATTATCTTCAGCCCCAGGTTTCAGCTCTGAAATGCATATGTGGTTCAATATTAGGAAATCTATATACATGTTCTATTAATAGGTGAGAGAAAACCACATGATCATTTTTTTGATGCCAAAAAAGCATTTGACCTAATTAATATCAATTCCTGATAAGCATTCTCTGTATAATTAAAATTGATGAATTCTTATTTCACATGATTAAGAAAAATTTTATTTCAAACCAAAACCATTGTCATGCTTAGTGAGTGGTATGCTAGAAGTATTTTTATTAATGTAAGGAACAAGAAAAGGATGCCCAACAATTAGCACTGTTACATAATATTATAGTGGAGGTGTAAGTCAATATCCAAGATTAATATTGGGGAGAGAGAAAGCAAAATTTTTGTGCAGCAGGGGACAATATATACATGAAACTCAAGAATCAACCATTTTACTGTTCTTGTTGTTAGAAACAACGAGAATTGGTAACGTGGCTCTTTACAAAATTAATGTACCAGTATCAACAGCTTTCCTATATATAAAAAGCAGCTTATTTAGAAAATATAATGAAAAATATAAGAAACAAAAACATAAGATACCAACATAAGTAAATGGAGAGGCTCTACTAAGAGACATTTTAAAAAGATTAACTGGATATACTGTGCTCTTAGGAGAGCTCAATATTGTAAACTTACTGGTTTTCCCTAAATTATTTTATGTACTTAATGCAATTTAAATTAAAATATCGTTAGTTTTTTAAAACTTGACAACATTACTGTGAAAGCATAAAATGTGAGAAAGAAGAAGGAAGAAGAGAAGCTAGCCTTTCAAGTATTAAAACACATGAAAAAAAACACCTCTACGGTATGTTAGGAAATTATATTTCAAATTGGTTTCCGAGGAAGTACCAAATAGACTCTGAAACAAATAGACTAGTAACAAAATCTAGAAATTGCTTATATATATATATATATATATATATATATATATGGATTTATGCATTATAAAATTGGCATTTCAAGTCATTGGAGAAAATGGCAAGATTTAGTAAATGGAATTAGGACAAGTGGTTAAGTATTTGGTGGATCAGTCAAATAACACCTAACACCTATTATGTATCAGGGTAGCTATCATAAACTCTATATTTATTAATATATTTATTTCTCCCAACAGCTTTGTGAGATAGATACTGTTTTACCCCCATTTTATAGATGGGGAGATTGATGCAGAGTCACACAGCAATTAAGTGGCAGAAAGTGGGATTCAAGTATAGGCATTCTGGTTCCATGGTATGTTCTCTTAATCACTATGCTATTATTGCCTCTCTAAGCATATATGTAAATGTAAATAATGGAGCCATCAAAGTTATAGAAAGAAGGGTAATCATTATTTATAAGTTGGTCTTGTGAAAGCCTAAAAAATGGCACAAAACCTAAAAACTACAAAGGAAAAAATTTGGCAAATTTTATTTCCTAAAAAATCATAACTTCTATTTGGCAACATATGCCATAAACAAAGACAAATGACAAGGAGAGAGAAAATGTATAAGTGAAAAGGCTAATTTCCATAATTTACAGTGAATTGATACCAAATATTAAGAAAATGATCAGCAACCCTATAGTAATTGGCAAAAGATGACTAGGCAGTTTACCAGAAATAAAAGCCAAACAACTGAAAACACATTTTTATTTATAATTAGTGATACAAAGCATGCAATTTGGAATCATCTTTTACTTATTGCATTAGGCAAAACTTAAAAGATTGATGGTACTTGATACTAGTTGAGGCACAAGGAAGTGAGTGTGCACTAATTGTTGCAGTCTTTTCTATAGGTTTTCAGGGTTCCTTCAGTCTGACAGATCTATCAGGGTTTGGTAGAATTACTTAGGAAGAAGAAAAAATACACATATATACATGTACTTTTATATATAAGGATTAAAGGGCTTACCCTGTGGGTGAAGAAAACAATTTTCAGGTACCCCAAAAGGAATGTAGTACAGATGGGACATTCAGTCAGCATCATCTAATCTAGCAGAAAATGCAAATAAGGTGTGGACTGAGGAAAGACCATTGTGAAAAATCAATTATGACTTCATAGACAAATTTTGAAGATTTAAATTTTAATAAAGTCAAATTTATTCCTTTTTCTCTTTTATGGATTTGCTGTGGCATCATACCTAAGAAATCCACTGAACTGTGAATGCCTTATGGAAATGGTCCTGATTTATTCTTCCACTCCCAGTGCTTAGTAAGACACTTATGAATGCAAAGGGGACTACTATTTTTAGGGTACCTCTACTATGTGTTAGGCACTGGGCATGGTACTAGACTCTTTTCCTAAGTATTCGTTAATTGAATTAAAATAAAATAAAATGAATCTAGCCCTACCTGGTTTGGCTCAGTGGATAGAGTGTTGGCCTGGATTCAGTTCTAGTCAAGGGCACATGCCTGGGTTGCGGGCTTGAATCCCCAGTAGGGGACATGCAGGAGGTAGCCAATCAGTGATTCTCATATCTCTCCCTCCCTCTCCTTTCCTCTCTGAAATCAATAAAAATATATTTAAAAAATAAATAAAATGAATCTATATTTACAAGAGAATCTAAAACTGACTTGCCCAAGGTTTTATAGGTAGTAGGTAATAGAGCTAAATGCTTTTGACTCTGAATCCCATCTCTTTTCCTTATACTGATTTGCCTCATTACATAGTAAGCTCCTATTTAGTGCATTTGGAATGATTGACTATAAAAATGTGATCACAAACTTAGAAACGTTTCATAAAACAAGTTTGATTAACACATTTTTGCACCCTTTTGGTATTATGCCTATAAGCCATTTAAATATTTTTTAAAGAAAACAGTGCTGCTCTTATAATATTATTCTGAAATAGATTTTCAGAAGTGTTTCAGAGATAGTACAGAGAGTTTCCATGTACTCCTTACTCAGTTTCCCCTCTTGTTAATTTTTTTGTGTGTGTTTTTAAATCCTCACCCCAGGATATATATTTAGAGGAAGGGAGAGAGAGAGAGACAGCAATGTGAGAGAGAAACATCGATAGGTTGCCTCCTGTACTCACCCCGACTGGGAATCAAACCCACAACCTTCTAGTGTACAGAATGACATTCCAACCAACTGAGCCACCCAGGTAGGGCTTACATAACTATGGTACATTTGTCAAAACTAAGAAACCAATATTGGGACATTACTATTAACTAAATCCAGGCTTCACAAACTTTAGCTTTCACTATTTTTTTCACTAATGTTCTTTTTCTCTTCCAGGATCCAACTCAGGATACCACATTGCACTCTATAGCTATAAAAAATGACTTTGTGAAAGAAATAAAAAATAAATACTTCACTCAAAATAGAAAATATGAATTTCAGTCTTGAGGCATAGTTTGCCTAAGATTATTAGTTAAGATCAACTGGAAAAGAGGACTTGTGTATCTTTCAGGTTTAACTCCATTAAGCAGTCTTCTTTTTTTTTCCCCCTAAGCAAAACAACAAATAGTATAGTGGTTGTATTCTGATTTTTAAGTGCTATTTTATAAATAGTAGTACAGATGCTCCTCAACTTGTGATGCAGCCGCAATAAACCCATCATAAGTTGAAACCCATCATAAGTTGAAAATATCATAAATATTTTTCTAGTAATATAAGTAAAAAATGTACTTAATATACCTAACCTATAACATCATAGTTAAGTCTTGCCTACCTTAAACGTGTTGAGAACACAATATCTCAAAAACACTGGCAACACACTATACTGTAGAGTATTGGTTCTTTACCCTCATGATTGTGTACCTGACTGGGAGCTACTGCTGCCCAGCATCACAAGAGAGTTTTGTACCACATGTTACTAGCCTGGAAGAAGATCAAAATTCAAAGTACGGTTTCTACTGAATGTGTATTGCTTTTGCACCATCATAAAGTTGAAAAAGCGTAAGTCAAACAGTCATAAGTCAGGGACTGTACTTGAGTTTGTTCTCAAGGCATTATTAGATCAGTAAGGCTTCTCGCGATCCATGAAATACCTGGGACTGCCAGTGTTATTACTGTTTGCTGGGAATTTCTTCCACTATACATTTAGGGTTCGGCTCAGAGCAAAAGCATGAGAATGCTAACCTTGTAGTTATGTGACAGTTCTGTTAGGCAAACTGTCCAATTATTTGGAAAGTTTTTGAGTGTTTTATTTTTACCCTATTAATGTGTGGAAGCATTTTTGCAGCTGTATGTATAATCGTGTTTTGTCTTACGTATTTTTCTTCATTTCCCACCTTTGTTTTCAGCTTGTGTATTTCTTCAGTGGCCAGATGGCCAACAAACCAAAGCAGAGAGGTAATAGCAAAACGAATAAAAAACTCAATAAACCTCTCTACTATTTGTATTAATTTTCTGTGACTGCCATAATAAATTACCACAAATTTGGAGATTTGAAACATCAGAAATTTATTATTCTCTTGCAATTCTGGAGGCAGAAGTCTGAAATCAAGGCGTTGGCAAAGCTGCACTTTCTTCATAGCCTTTAAGGGGAGAATCTATTCCTTGCTTCTTCCAGCTTCTGGTGATTGCTGGAAGTCTGGCCATATCCTCCCAACCTCTGCCTCCACCTTTGTATCACCTTCTCTCTCTATGTGTTAGCTAATTTCCCCTCCACCTTACTCTTATAAGGACATGAGGTGGCACTTATGACCTACCTAGGTAATCAAGGATAATCTCATCTCAAAATCCTTAATTTAATCCTGCAAAGACTCTTTTCTAAATAAAGTAACAATCATCAGTTCTGGGAATTAGGATGTAAATCAATCATTCCTTCCTTCCTTCCTTCCTTCCTTCCTTCCTTCCTTCCTTCCTTCCTTCCCTTCCTTCTCTTCCTTCTCTTCCTTCCCTTCTTTCCCTTTGTTTTTAATTTAAAATTTTACCCTACCAAAATAGTTATGGCAGTGTAAAGTACAGCATAAAAAACATGTAGTCAATAATATTGTAATAACTATGTATGGTGCCAGTTGAATACTGGAAATATCAGAGGGAACAGTTTGTAAAGTATATGATTGTCTAACCACTATGCTGCACATCTAAAACTAATACAAAATAATATTGAATGTAAATTGTAACTGAAAAATTTTAAAAATAAACAAAAACCTTTAACCTACTAATAAGTGAGGGAAAATAAAGACTTCTAACCTCGAAGTAAGTAGTATCAGTGCTATGATCTCTTATTATAAATATAATATTAAAATTTGAAATAAAGTTTATCATTTCTTGCTTTTTTTTGGATAACACAAACTTCAAAATGATGATTTTCAAATCAGTTAACAAAACCTTGTAAAGAATTAAATTTGTGACTTAAGGCATCCCTGGTGAGAAATGAGAAAAGTGAAGATTTTAATTTTTTGTGCCTCTAAATATATCAAAGGTTCTTAAAGAACTAGTTTAAGTAAATATTTAGAGGAATCAAGAGCCTGGAAATTGTGTTTGATTGAATGAATGTTTATTGAATGGCCACCATGTGCTATCAGATACTAAAAAGAAGAAGGTGGGCTCTGCCATTGTCAGTTTAGGATCAAGATTCCACAGAATCTTAGAAACAAGGGAAAATTAATTTTAGCAGAATTAACTGCCAGTTATAGAGACCACACAGTAAAGGTCAGAGGAGTAAGTAGTTTTGAAAAATTCTTAATTAACTAATAATGAAGCAGGAAAATCTTTCTCTAATAACTTTGAGGTTTTAGTGGGTTTGGAGATACTTTGTTTTTCTAAAATATGCTTTTATCTCTGACTAGAAATGGTAAAAATTTATTTTCATATATTTTGTGATTAAAATTACCTGTTTCATTAACAGATCAAAGCCTGTAGATTAGAAATTAAAGATTCATGGTTGTAAAGAGAAAGCAAATTGTTATTTTTGCTAGACTGTACAGGAAGTTAAAAAGTAGCATAAAAAATAATCTTATTTTAGGATTTTCAGTAAGTCTTAAAGTGCCAGATAACACATTTAAAAAGAAGTTTTAAGTTTAAGAACATGTTACTATACCACGAAGTCAAAGTAATATAACAGAATAGTTGGAGAATTAATGAAGGAAGGGGAATAAATAGCCTAAGGTAATATTAGGAAGGCATTTTTTTTTAGGTAAACTAGGATGTTTAATTTTAAGAGAATCCTCTTTCAACAGGATCATTCAATTCTCCTAAAAATGGTGGCATTCTTTTAAACTTTTCTTTTTTCAGAAGCAGCAGTTATATTGAGTTAATCTAAAATGTGAACCCCCTACTTAACTTTCACTTTTCTGTATAGGACCATGAGAATGGATTAGGTTATCTTTCACATTTCCAAGCAAAATTCAAACTCCAAAAAACAGCCCTTTGAGAGTAAACAAACAATCAGAGAGCATTGCATTATTACCCTAATAAAGCTGTAGGTTTCATCACATGCACCAACAAATCTACTGGCTAGTTTTGCACTCTTTCACAGAATTTTACACCTATGATACCAAACACTGACATAGAAAACTCCCTAATGAGAAAAAGGAGCGATTTCCAATCAGTATACTGTTGCACACTGTTGGGACGCAATTTTTTAAAACATGCAATACCTGACTAGTCAGGGGCACTCACCTCTAGCCCCCTTAGATTGTCAAATTAAAAAAGAATGGATCAAAATACCTATTTTTTGGTCAGATTGGCAAAACAGTACTTTTTGGTGTGCTGCAGAATTTTAGTAATGAGTTTATGTGTGCCATGAGATGAAAAAGGTTGAAAATCGCTGACATAAAGCCAAGACAAAAGCGTCTATCTTATGAGTAATGAGACACACCATCACTTTATAGTCTTCTAACGTTATTGCACTTTAACTTTTATAATGTGACAATGCATTCATGAGACAATCAGCAGACTAGTTTTAACAAATTAAAGAACACTTTTATGCAGACATGACTGTCCTAAATTGTTTATTAGGTAAGAATTTTACAAACGTGTATTAGCGGTAACGGTGGCGCTGGAGAGTATTGCGCCTTCTCCAGGCTGCACGCGAGAACCACCATTAGTGCGGTGGGACTTGTGGCCCTTCCCAAGGCCATGGCTCTTGCGCCCGCAGATGTCAGCCCTCGCATCTCCCTGTGCTTGTGGGCTGTTTTGGTGGTCCACTGGGTGTCAGGATTTCTTCTGATAGGTTTATGGGATGGATCAATGAGGATAACCTCAAAGAATTTGTACGTGGAATCTTCAATCCAGTAATAATTCAGGACTCTCAGAGCCCCACAGTGGCGTCCAGCTTGCTCCTCTGCAACAGACTGAAGACTTCGAGCAAACTTTAGCTGGTTAACACTGTTGAACAGGCTTGCCATAGGTTGCGGCCACCATGGTGCACACGAATCCGTTATATGACATAGCCTTGCTTGGCCTTGTAGCCCAGCCTGCGCGCTTTGTCGGGTGGGGAGGCGGGAGGGGCCTGTGGAGCGCAGAGAGCTGGCGGTACTGCCAGCAGCGCAGCCTGAGAAGGAAGCGCATGGCATCGGACTGCTGCTTCCTCCCTAGCTCCTCGATGTACTTGTTAGCGCCCATTTTGGTTTACCTGATGGCTTCAGCCAGACGGAAAGGAAGAGCCTCTCTCCAACAGTCCTCTTTGGACTCCTCCAGGGAATGCAGTTTTAAAAGGGAAGGTTTTATGCTCAATTCTACATGAAGGGAAATAAGACAAGGGAGTTCAGAATCTTGGGTTCCACTACTGGTTCTGCTACTTACAGAGATCATGAAGCAATGCCTTCACATCTTCGGTTTTAGTTTACTCAACCCTAAAATAAGGATTACCTCTAAGAATTTAATAATCTATATTCCTTGTAGCATCATTTGTTATAAATTTTCTTCCATTCACAGAGTGACTATTTTTCTGTCCAAAAGAATAAAATCAAATGCGAAGTGTCTTCTGATACCAAATTCTTTTAACTGTTGAGAGTTGAAAGCTTTTACTCAGGACCATGAAATGAAGCAACCCTGGGTTTGTGTGTAGTGTCTGTCTAACTTGACTTATGAAAGAGATGACAGAGCAAGAAAATTAAATGAGTCTTTCTGTCTGTAGTGTCGTCATGGGCTTCTTTTAAGATTTGGGGGTAAGGGAGGATCATTGCTACTTAAATTGCTTTTCCCTCAAAGTTGAAGTTTTTTCCTGAGGAAAATGGATGAGCCAGAATGTAGAATTTATGTCTAATTTTAGCTTAATACTTGAACATTTTTATAAAAGCATTTTAAAAGTGATGTACCTAAACATTTTACTATACAAACCTTAAGCATCCAGCATTGTATTTCTTTGTCTATGCTTTTGATTCTTACCAAGTTATACTTAAGCCATTATTCTATAGTTATTGTGAAATCTTAGGTTTTTTCACATTTTAAATGAGCTTGTATTGAAATAGGTTATAGTTTTCATTTTAATATAGAATGTTCAATTGTATAATTACAGCATAAGTAAACCATTCTCCATGTGTTGGTTGTTTCTAATTTTTCATTTCTGTGAAAACAAACTTTCTCTTTTTAAAATAGAGTTAGCTTCTTTTTAGGGAAAAAAGAACAAGAAAAATTATTCAGATCATGGGCAATTTTATGACCTCTTTTATACTCTTTAACTGGAGAACAGTCTGATTTTAAAGCTGTGCCTGAATATTTCTTATCTTCTTGGAGTCCAGATAACTCTAGGTTTTGTTGTTTTAGATTTATTTTTTGGTAGTTGAATAGGTATGAAGTGGTATCTTAAAAATATTAAAATTTACTTAGTAGGGAGGATCTTTTTCCCCAAATGCTGATTTGATCTTAAAAACTATTTGTATCTTTTGATGGATATATATGTTAGTCATTGTTTGCCACATAATAGATGATCGGTAAATGTTGAATTGGTTGGATTTATATTGTAGACATTAAGCTTTATCTATTGTGATTATTGCAGGTGTTGCTTACATTTACTCTACTGTTTTAATTTTAGGCTTATTATTTTTTCATTGCATGAAAGTATATCTTACATCACCGGATCTGTTGATTAGTTGCTTATGCTTCTATTGCTCAAAAATTTATCTCTCTACAGATGAGATAAGTATACTATTCTGTTTTTTCCATTTTTTAAATGCTACTTGTTCTTCATATGTTTAGAATTAATCATAGTGTATGATGTGGATATGTTTTTCTTCACATTGATACTCAGTTTTTATGACAACATTTTTTAAAAATAGATTTTTTTCCACTTATAAGCACTTTTTAGATTTGATTATTGCTTTGGTATTTCTAGTCTCATGTTTTGCTTTGATTTTTTTTACAAAAATATGCTTAACCAAAACTATTTTAACGTATACCATTCAGTGGCATTACGTTCACTCACAATGTCAGCTATCACCACTATCCTCTAGTCTCTTTACTTGATATATTTCTACTTAAACCTGAAACATGATTGCTATTATTCTCAGGCAAATTGTTTAAATCTCTGAATCCCAGTTGACCGGTCCATGGAATAAGACTGATGTTCATAGGTCCCTTTTAGAATAGATCAGTTATTGTTAAATAACAATACTTGAAGCAATCATCTTAAAGCCATTAGAAGAGGGTATTTTGCTTTTTGTTTTCTTTCTTCAAGGCATACACATAATTATATTTGAGGGAATCATGGCAAACATTTGCTAATTATTTCTTATAAATTCTGAAGCAATCCACATATTAATAAAAATTTTAAGTGGTTATAGACCATTTTTTGTATACTTCTTAAGACTACTGTTTATAACTATTATTGCTGAGATATATTTAATTTTGGGAGGGGTACTATTGATTTTTTCCAGGGAAACTTCTGTAGCCTTTGGTGTATTCTGAAAATATATATAAGGTTCTGAAAGGGGTAGTAAATAGACTTCTAAAATACCCTGTAGATATGATCAAATTTATGAGCTACCTGTTCTATTTAAAACTGTATCAAAGCTATTCAGTTAACTCTTGAAAATCTCTATGCACACTTAGCTGTATGCAAGTTTCCCTTCTAGGGCGTATAATCAGACTGTTTGTTCTATTTAGACACTTCTCTTGGTGTTACAATTAAAATTGATATATACTGTGTTTTCACTGAAAAAAAAAATTGACCTTTATATTGCGTTTTAAAATATTTATATACCTAATTTTAAATTTCCCTTTCTGTGTTTAAGAGCTTCAATAGCACATTTGAAGTAACCCAAGTTCTTGCCTGTGGCCATTTATAACTACAGGGTAATTTTAGCTTAATACTTGAATATTTTTATGGTGAACTTGGTACAAAGCAGAAATTATGTGGTTAGAATCTTATTAGAATTTTGAAATAAAATATTTGTTACTAATTATTTCCCTTCTAATTTCTAAGGATTAAAAATTATGGCTGCCATATTACAAAATGATCCTGCTTTTATTTATGAGCTTGTGAAGTCACAATATTTAAAATTATGTGACCTTTTTGAATCAAACGAAAGTTCCTATTTTTTTCATTGTCAGCATTGGCAGGTAGGGAAATATTATTTCTGTTCTCAAGTGCAGATTTTCCCAGATTTTTAACGATGAAGGCATACAGATACTAACAAGCTCCAAAAAAAAAGTGAAAAAATAATTGTATGTAGAAACAGTTCTAAAAATTGAAACTAGAAAATTATGAAAAGACATTACTATCCAAATGCCTTATAAAGATGCTTAAAACAAAAAATGAACTCGGAGTGTGTTTTGTAATTTCATTGGCTGTTTGGCTAAGTTGTAATTACATTAATTTACATTACATTAAGAATCCACTTTCCCGTTCTATGTCAAGCCATCATATTAAACTCTAAAACTACTACAAGGAAATGAGAATACTAAGATTTGTATTGTAATTCCGTAGTTTTTGTTATTGTCAAATACTGGATCACTGTGTCTGTGTTATATAACACTTTCATCTGGTTGCTAGTAAACTCGGCTTTTGATTATAAGCATGTGCCACTGTAGAAAGTGGTGTGAGATGTTAATATTAAAAGTTTTAGCACATTGGTTAATGCTAGGAACGTGGTAAATACTTGCATTCTTTATTCAGTATGTTTCTATATTTCAGGTCTTATAAATTACAAATTTTTGGAAGGAAGGAAGAATACTGTATTGATGGAAAATAGTATCTTAGATACATGTTGTGATGGAATTATGTGGAAGGTAATTTTTAGGGATGGCAACAACAAAGGATCCTTCTTTTCATAGAAGAAATAGGAGAGGTAGAAAGGAATATCTTCCAATTGTTCCCTTAAAGAAGGTTTTCTTACAATTTACCGTAGAATTTATCTCAAGAAAAAAAATTAGTCCATTTTCATGATAAAATCACAGTAATATTAGCATATATCTAGGAAGCAAAATTTAAGATTTTAACATTTAGTTTTGTATGGCTTGAAAATTTATTTCCGCACTATTAAGAGTAATAGTTCTTGCCATTTAAAATCCATAATCCATTTTGATCAGTAAAAATCTATGTTCTTTAATGTTGTTCATATTTTTAAAATAAATTAGTTTTTTGTGTTTAAAAACAAAATTAAAGTACATGCTTTTTGGTATCCTTTTTAAAACAAAACAAAACAATTTTCCTTACCTTCTTACCGAGAGGTAGGTTTTAAAACACTTCCCCTATGAGAAAGAGTATCCCCTCCCTCTTGCCGAGAATCTACTAATTAGAGATTGCAGTTATTACAGTTAAGCAAAACATGGAATACTATCACTTTTAAGGTGAGAGCTGGTCACACAACAAATAAGGTATTAAAGAAAGGCATTACATTTTCCTAATGATTTGGTCCTATTTTGCTCTTAAGGGGTCATTCACAGATGTACATTATGTTCATTGAGGCAGTATTAAAATCCCATAAAGACATTTCAATTTAAAACTAAGATATAAGTTGCCGAAACATAAAAATGTTTCATCTTTCATAATTATGAGTCAGTTTCACGTCACATTGATTATGCTGTTCTGGATAGAGCAAAACAAGTGCAGGGAAGATAGCACCTGTGAGCTTTAGTTACTGTGCACCGTAATTCTGCAGCAGTGGCTACCTACGTCAGGTAGTATGAGAACTCAGCTTTTGAGGCTTTGTGCATGAGCACGTGAGTGCATTGAGCATCCTCTGCTTCTGACCTTTACACTTTTTTCTCTTTTGACATTCTAGATCAGGGTAGGGAGTAAAGCTCTGTCAGAGTTAGACATTTTTTTTAATCTGTCTAGCTTACACGTGTTTTCTCTTCTTTTCCCATTCCGGAGTGTGGCTCTGAAAGTGTTTTGTATAGAGCAATAGAAGTGGAATGCTGGTATATTGGCATAACTGAAGTTTTTCATTTCCCTTTTCATGTTATTTATCTATTTTCATTACTTCTGCAGTAAGATTCTATACTTGCTTTAGCTTTCTTTATATATTAAGTTGGTTACAGTGGTTGCTAGAAGTGAAAAGAGGTTTGACCTTAATTAAAAGCATAAGCAATCACATCTGTTTCAGAGCAGTGCTAGTTTCATTTTTGTTAAATTGTAATGGAGTTTTTCTTTTTTATAATGTATTTAAGTTTTCTAATGTCTATCTGTCTCTCTTGCCAGAAGGCATAATAAAGTGTTTTTACCAGTAAATGTGGGATTTGTTAGTTTGAAAATCAAACCAGGAAAAAAAAGGGGGGAGGAGGGAGAAAGAAAGAAAAACAATGGGTATTCTTATAGTTTTAAAAATAAAAGAGGATAGTCTATTTTTCTTTGTTGGTTTGAAAATCAGGACAAGAAGAGCAGGATCTTAGAAGATAAAGATTTTCCTTAAATGATTGACTAGACAGTATATTTAGTAGAGCTCATTATTTCAGACTAAAATTGGGTCCCAGCCCCGGTCAGGTCACAGTTGGTTGGAACGTCATCTCTTACACCAAAAAGGTGGCAGATTCAATTCTAGGTTACAGGTTCCATCTCTGGTTAGGGTGCATATGGGAGTCAACTGATTGATGTTTTTCTCTCACATCCCTGTTTCTCTCTTTCTCCCTTCCTCTCTAAAATCAATAAAAACATATCCTCGGGTGAGGACTAAAAATATAAATAAAATTTACATGATTATTTTTCCTTAATTCTAAAATTCAAAGTTTTACTTATTTGCATTATTAAAGTAGATCCAGAGAATTCCATTTTCCTTTATATTAATTATATATACAGATGGTTGTGAATGTATTTAATTTATATTTTAATTTGTTATATTTGAAGTGTTTCGGTGTGTCTGTGTTAACATTATATAAATGTTCCACATGACAGCAGGTTAGATGTTATCCTAACTTACTGATTTGCTAGGCTAGTTTTTATCATTAAAATATGTAACTCTAATCCTAAAAAAAAACTGTCCTAGTTATCAGCACATTGTAAAATGTTTAATACATTAGGCACTATAGTAACCATGTTTTAAGTACAGCAGAAGTGGTTCCACGTGTTGGTTTTTGCAAGATATTAAAAAATCATTGCGTATACCTATCTTGACTTGGTGTAGCATGTCAGTTTTGAAAAGCCATGTGCAAGTTTGAGATTTTGAGATTAGAACTCACGTGGAAAGCTTGGGGTAGCAAAATATTTTTAAAAAATTATTCTCTGATGGCCTGAATGATAATGCCTTAAGAGTACATAAAGCTTTGAATTCCTCCTCTTTTTTACACAGACTGTGAAGACTGCTGAGAGACACTTGCGATCCAGTCACATAAGTGGAATAAAGAAATATTGGTCCTCATGAAAGAAGAACAAGATTTACCAGAGCAACCAGTAAGTATTTCCTTTAACAATTTAAAATTCATTGTAGAAAAGCTAATCATAAGAGATTTTAAATATTAATCAAATTCAAAATAAAAATAAGAAAAAAACTTCTTAATACTTCTAAATAAAAAATTTTATATGATCTCAAATGTATATTTTGTTAACAATGCTAACGAGTGTGCTTAGAAAAATCAGCATTACAAAGTTAGTATTGTATTTGGGATTGTAATTTAAAAAAAAAAAATCAGTGGATATTTCCTTTTGTAGAACACTTTTGCTTGGTCTGATCTGTAGCCCGGGGAGCTGTCAGGGAAGGGCAGAGCAATTAGACATCATGGTAGGTGAGATGGCAACAGGATGTGCTATAGGTCTCAATCAGTTGTGGTACAAACCAGAAAAAAAAAAAAGAAAAGAAAGAAAAAACAATGGATATTCTTACAATTTTTAAAATAAAAGAGAACATCTATTTACCAAACAGTATACACCACTTCTGATGGAAAATTTAGTTTTATCTTTACCTAAGTTTTCCTAACTGACTTAATTTTTTAAGAAGTTGTAGTAGTTGAAGAAAATGTAATCTGACCACTAGCTAATTCTTAAAAAAATAAGATTCTAGAGACTAGGTTGAATTCTTAATTTCTTTTAAATATTTAATACAAATAAATAAAATCATTTTAAATGTCCACAAGTGAAACGGATTTATTGCCTTGCCATGGCTTCTTTTTGTTTGTTTGTTTTTGTCTGGTTTTGATCCTTCTCACTTAAAAAAGGAGAGCAATAATCAGTCTCTTAAGATACTTTTATGTTGAAGAATCTTTTCCTTTTGTCTTGAGTTTCTTTTTCTGAAGTTAAATACTGATTCAATTTGCTATCCTGAGAGAGCCTCTTGCATTTAATATTAAAAGAGAATATAGAGTGGTACATGCTTACCTTTCTTTATGAAATCCAACGTAGAAAAATTTGAATGTTGAAAGCAGGTAATAAGATATGTTTTTCATGTACTAGATGTATTCTTTACATTACAGAAGGATAGACACCAGCTTCCATTTAATTAATAAAGTCCTTTAATATGTTTTTAATATTTTTCTTTAGGTCGAGACATGTATACTGATGATTACTTTGCTATTATATTTTTAGCCCTCTCACTTACAGTAAGCATAAAATTAGGATGTCATAAGCAATTGTTAAAAAAAACCTTTTGAAAACTTTTGGAATGTCATTCCTTTCCCTGGTGGACATTAATAATCAGGGAAATGGTAGGGTTAAAAATCATCCTCAGCAGTGTATCTAGGATACACTGTATTTGTATAAGAACAAATAGCTGAATTAGAGACATTAAATGTACCAACGAAAATGATGTCATTGAGTTTTTAATTTAGTAAAAGGTCTAGTCATAATTTCAAAGACTTATATAAGTTGTTGAAATAGGTATTGTTGGTTACTCCTTATCTGTTTAAGGTAATGAGAATTGTGAGACTGACCTGCTAGTAGGTCATCTTTTTTTCTACTCTGCTTTATTTCCTTGCCGTTCTTATTCCGTTTCTATAACGTAACATATTAACCTGATTGTTATTTCAGAGGAAGGTAAGAAATTAAACCACTTTAAAAACTAATTTTCTGTTGACTGTAAATGGTGATTGCCTTAGGGCATCATTTTCCTATTGATTTGTGCCTGGGTTTAATTTGTAAAGGTGACTGAGTACCACACTGAGAGGTCAGTGCCATTTGAAAGAAAAGTTTAATGTTACAATTCCCTTAGAAATTAGAGGCATGGCATGCCAGGGTAAATAGTTTAGGATTGTTAACGCGAATAATTCCAGGAGGTTTGGGGTATAGGGCTGTCACTAGGTATCCATCTGGCTCTGAGTTGATTTAGAACAGGGGAATATTGACTTGGTGTGTATGATAAAGGAGGTAGTTCAGAGTGTGGGCTCTGGATCGTAGGGGAGATATACTGGTAAACAATTTTGGCTCCATGATTAATGGATATCAAATAAATATGGAATCTAAGAAAACACAGAACACTTATTGACTGTTAAGAATAATTAGGATAGGAGAGTAAATGCCAGACTTTGAGGAGAAAAGTTTTCATAGGCTGTAGTGGAGATAGGAAATTTGAATGGAGAGAATAGTCCTATCCCAGGTTGATGATAAAACTAAGATTTTTAACCCTACTGTTTATCTCTATATAGAGGGAGATGTTACTGATGGGCATTATTATTGGAGTTATTTTTATCCTATCGTCTCTTGTCTTGTCCTCTCTCATTTCTCTACTTCTTACTTGCTCTGTTTTAAGATTTAAGATTTGTTGGGGTCATTGTTAACAAGGCAACATAAATCCTAGCCACAGGATTTTCTTTCACTTTCCCTATTGCCAGTCAATCCTCTGCAATGAGAAATGGTTTTCTCTGTAGTCACCATTTAGGTATTTGACTCAGTCTTCTTCCAGTCTTCATCTTTTTCAACTACTTTGAAGCAGCTCATATTATTGTCCAACCTGGAACTCTTTTTAAAAAGAGTGAAAGGGAGCATTAACCAGACTCAGTTTGGAATAAGAGGTATAATCCAAGATTATTTCTGGTGAACTGGAAGCACTTAACTCCTCTATAGATATCAGGAGTGGTCTCTGAACTCAAATTTTGAAAGGGCATTATACACATAGGAAAGAATTTTAAAATGTACATATCAAACTCAATACTCATTGTTTTATTTATTTATCATTATTTTATTTTTTAATACTCACTCGAGGAGAATTTTCCAGAGAGAGTGGAAGAGAGAGTGGAAGAGAGGGGGAAAGACAGAGAGTAATACTGATGTGAGAGAAACACATCGATTGGTTGCCTCCTGCACATGCCTAGACCAGGGCCCAGGCCAGGGAGGAGCTGCAACTGAGGTACGTGCCCTTGACTGGAATTAAACCCCGGACCCTTTGGCCAGCACTCTATCCACTAAGCCAAACCAGCAAGGGCTATTTATCATTATTTTATTTATCCATTCATCTGTTCATAGATTCTGGGATTGTTTTCACTTTTTTTGTATGGACCTGTTTTCTTTTCTCTTGGTTATATAGCTAGGAGTGGAATTACGGAATTATATGGTAACTCTGTTTAACCTTTTGAGGAAGCAGTATAAAGTAGTTGTACTATTTGCATTCTGTCAGTTTCTGGATTATATTGTTTGAACCCATGCTTTAGTAACTCAGTGAAATATGTCTGTATTCTTTGAGTTAGTTTAACTGCCTCTGGTGCCAGGGTAGTACAACCTTCCTATCCCTGACTTACAGGGGGACATAATTGCCCAAATTAAGGTGAACAGTATCTGAAATGTTAAATCTAATCATATTAAATAGCTGTATTCCCACCTGTTATATTTGTTTAAAATTATTTAGCAGAATTTTTGCCTTTTGTTAGCTTGAAATACTTTTAAGTATTCATAATTTGTATGGCTAAGTATACTTAGCATGTTTCTACTATAACTAGTTATTCTAATCAGAGAGCTCTAAAATCAGATTCTTTTGTAATATGAAAGCAGGGAACATGCACAGTGTTAAACATTATTTTTCATTTCTGGACTAAATTGCTTCAGTGTAAATGCTTTTACCTCAGAAGGAATTAAGAAAAGATGAAAATCTGGAGGGAAAATCAGAATGGTGTGAATAATATTTTTTAGATTACTAGTAGCATGATGAGAAATTGTCTTTATTTTTGGCATGTAGGTAATTTAAGTATAAAGACATTTCTGTTAGTCCTGGATGTTGTGGTACAGTTGTCAGAGTGTTGGCCTGCATTGCCTGCGCCCACCAACATATCTCAGGTTCGATTCCTGGTCGAGAGCAAGTACCTGGATTGTAGGTTAGATCCTGGCCCCAGTGGGGGGCTGTGCAGGAGGCAACCAGTCCATGTCTCTCTCATATCAATGCTTCTCTCTTTCTCTCTCTCTCTTTTTCTCTCTCCCCCCCTTCCTCCCACTCTCTCTAGAAATAATGTAAAAAAATATGAGGATTAACAAAAAAGAAAAAGACATTTCTGTTAAAGAAATTTTGAGTAGATGATATCAAGAGTTCCATATTTATTGTTTAATGATATAATTATGCATCTGTTAAAATTTAAAACCAACAAGTTTGTATCCAAGTTTAGATATTTCATCCTGGTAAACATTTTATCTTGAGTAAAAATCTTGATAAAGATTTTTTACATTTTACCTTGATTCTGATAAACACTATTTTCATTGGGAAAAAAAAAATGGGGGGAAAAGGAGACATCTGTAATACTTTCAACAATAAAGATAAATTTTAAAAATAGAAAAGAAAAAAAGATCTCCATGTGAAAAACAAAGAAGTTCATCTCTAACTAAAAAATATAAGGTTTAATTAAATAAAACTAAGCAAGACAAGACAATTACCCTGAAATTTATTAGTTAATGTTAGTCTGACATTTGAATAGCCAGATTATTTCAAAAATAGATCATTACATTATTCCTTTGTTTATTTATTTTTACAGGTTAAAAAAGCCAAGATGCAGGAATCGGGAGAGCAAACTTTAAGGTATATTAAAGTTGAATTTCTTTTTAATAATCTACCTACAATTTTTTTCACATGCTGATGATGGACATGACTTAGGTTGACTGCCTTCTTTTTGTTTATTAAAGTCAGTCTTTACATTTTGAAATTACTTGGTTTAAAATGAAAATACCCTCCAAAAGTTTGTTTTTGAAACTCATAAGTGCTAATTTATTTATTTTATTCATTAATTATTTATTCAACAATATATACCGAACTCATGTTATCTATCAGAGCGTATGATATATGGAGGAGACACATTGGTCAGTATTCTTTAGCTAGATGTACAGAATACGAAATAGGAAGAATAAGCAGAAGTAAGGGAAATGCAAGTTATTTGGCATTCATTACCAAATGGATATGGGATGCCTCAGTCATTAGCTTCCCTCCCGTTGTAGAAGAGAGGCAACTTCTATGCACCTCATGCTTTATTTTTCCACGGTTCTTATCTCCCGTCGTTTGTCCACCAGCCATATGAACCAGTAACTTCATCACCTCTAACATCTTAATTTCCAGAATCCTCCTCTTTTGCTACCACACATTTCACTCCAGATCATTTATTTTACTGCCACACTAATCCATATGTCTTATTATATACATTATGCTTACTGGTCTCAATTTTCATTCATGATTACATCTCAAACAGGCACTTAAACACTCTTGGTGGTCCAACTATCTTTCCTGATGTGTTTTATTTCCCAGTCTATAAAATTATCTTTCTTCCCTTTTTTCCTTTCTCTCATCTAAGGAAAAATTGTTTGAACATTTAAAATATAACAGGTATGGGGGCATGAAACTTTATTGATATTATGCTTAAATACAAGAGGTTTGTTTAGAAAATATATGAGAGCTCTAAGAATTTTGGTGCAGTATATATATTTTTAAATATATTTTATTGATTTTTTTACAGAGAGGAAGGGAGAGGGATAGAGAGTTAGAAACTCTCTATAGAGAGTTGATGAAAGAGAAACATTGGTCAGCTGCCTCCTGCACACTCCCCACTGGGTATGTGCTCGCAACCAAGGTACATGCCCTTGACTGGAATTGAACCTGGGACCCTTGTGTCCACAGGCCGACGCTCTATCCACTGAGCCAAACGGTTAGGGTGGTGCAGTATATTTTTTAATAGAAGTAGCATTTAAAAAAAAAAAATTTGTCCCTAGCCAGTTTTGCTCAGTGGATAGAGCTTCAGCCTACGGACCAGAGTCCCAGGTTCGATTCCAGTCAAGGGCATGTACCTTGGTTGCAGGCTCCTCCCTGACCCAGGCCTTGGTCCGGGGCTTGTGCAGGAGGCAACCAATCGATGTGTTTCTCTCACATCAATGTTTCTCTCTGTCTTTCCCTCTCCTCCACTCTGTAAAAATCAATGGAAAAATATCCTCAGGTGAGGATTAACCCCCCCAAAATTTTTCTTTTCCTGTGTAGAAACTACTCTGTCAGTGTACCTCTTTCCAGATATATGGATCCTCCGGTACAGTGTCCTCCATTTCTCCTAGAGTGTAGACCAGCAAAGCAGATTTCTTTCTTTTTTTTTTTAAGTGCAGATTATAGTCTTTACTCTCAGTTTTTAAAATATTTATAACTTAGAGTAGAAAACATTTGGAAAAGTATTTCAAAATATCTTTACTTTTTTTGGTAATACTGATTATCCATATACATATTTCTGTACTAATTCCTTTTATGAGCATTCAACTTAGGTAGAGGTAGAAATGTATACATAGAGACCATATATTCAAGTAAACTCAGTAAACTGTGTTAGTTTAAAGCCATTTGCCTCAAATATTAGCCTGACTAGATTGGGGCTGTCATGGCTCCTCCAAATGTAAAATTCTGCAGATCTGAATAGCTATGCAGACATAGACTGAAAACTGTTGTGTCTACCTTGCCACTAATAAGTGGTGGGAAAAGTAAATAAAGTGATAGTTTTCCTCCAGAATTTAAGGGAGTTGAAAATGCCAGTAATTATAATAAACAGTATATGTATACAATAACACAATAACACATACCTGGTTTATGTCTCTAAAGTAAGTTACTAGCACTTGGAATAAAAAGTAGTTAACTCTACTAAAGGTAGTAAAATCCATCTTGGTCTTTTAATCCTCTTTATTGCTTAAATATTAGCATTATCCGTACTCCTCTATTAATTTAGGGTTATGTAGTGAGATAAGACAGAAGGTGTATTAAAAATAAATTAAAGAATGTATGGTAGAATGGGAGGCATAGTAAGTGGAAAATTTAAGAGTAAGGATATTTATTTCATAAGGGAACTTGATAATAATAGAAAATGCATTTTAAATAAATAAAAAGTAGATATCTTTGATTTGGTCAAGATACCTACGATTTAGGTAAACAATTTCTATAATTTCATTCTGTTACAGGTAATTCTTACAGAACTTTACTGTGATTTCACTGCATAGATATTCTCTCGTTGTTTTAAGTGATACCTCTGTAGTCTGAAAAAAAAAAAAGTTTCCTGTTTATAGACGATTGCTCATTCACTCATGAATTCATGTAACACCCAAAAGGTGTTGAGTGAGGAATATTTCTTTTTTGAGATGAAGCAATTAAGGTCCAGAATGTTTTTTATATTATCTTACTATACACAGTTACTCATAGAATTCCATGTTATTCAATATATTCTCTTGCTTTTCACAATATACAATACCTGAAGCCTTACTTTTGGAAACTGACTCATAGCAAATGTCTAGCAGAGCCTTAGTAAAGGAAGTCCACACAGCAAGTACTGTGCATCCCAGTGTTAGTTAGCTAGGTTACTCTTGAATCCTTCCATGCCTTACAGAAAAAGCAGTGAGTCTCCTGTAAACCACTCCCAGGAGTATGATGGTGAGCACAGCTATTCCACAACAAGGCTGAATGCCCATTGTGGGCCCAGGAAGTATACACTTGACTGATGAACACAGGTCCAAGAATACGTGCTGCACTTCCAGAAGCTGTTAACCAGCCCATGTGCACACCCTGAGGTTTCGGTCCCAGAAGTTTTCAATATAATGTATATGACATAACATTGCAGGATGGATAGCCTATTCCAATTAACACAGCTGATGTGAGGAACTGGGCCAGATGGATAATGGGGGGTAGAGGCACCAGGCCTGTTCAGTTGGGCAACCGGTTGGTCCTTCTCTCTGATCTTCTCTTGGAGACCACCAAAGAATAATAATAATTTCCCCAAATGTGGTATTAGAAATTGAATGATTATGTAAATCTTCCCGCTGTATCTTGGGAAATTGATTTCCCCAAGGTAACAAGATAAAGAAGCCAACCCATATGATAAGGAGTCCTCCCAGCAGAATAGCACGCTCGCCAATCTTTTTGGCAAGTGATTTAATCCCCATGAAAATAATAACGGCCTCAATTCCAAGAGCAGCAAGTATTATTTCATCACATAATACAGCTTGTTCTCTAGTCCAGGGATACATATCCATTGTTAATAGAGTAAGGATGGTTTCAAAAAGGGCTAAGATAAATAGGACCATGAAAAACAGGACATTGGTAGTCACAACAGCCACTTGATCAATACTTCCCTGGGGAACCTGAATTTCATCTGTACTTGCTTCTTCAAAATTAATACTTCTACACTGTCGTCCTGAGTCATCCACATGTTGCTCTCTTAATATAATAAGGATCAGAATAATATTTAAAACTCTGAGGAAGGCGCCAAGTAAAACTGGTGCTGTATACATGTTTATCTGAAGCTGTATAGTCTCCCACGTCACGCCTCTTTCTCCAATGAGTGCAAAACAGGTCTGAAAAACTGGACCTAGAATAAAACCTAATGCTTGACATTACACTTGTGTTTGCCATGGAACTTGTTCTTCCCTGAAGGGAAGTAGCACCAGCAATATATGATCTAATAACTGCCACATTTCCTGCTCCAAATCCCACCAGTCCACGAGCAGCTAACAAGTAGTATTTATTATGAGAAGCTGGGACGTGCATATATCCATAGAGGCAGTTGGCTGCCACCGAAATGAAGATGGAGACAATGAGAGGTTCATTTCTTGGTCTATAATTAGATCACAAACCAAATATAGGTGAAGCTACCATTTGGCCAAGACTAAATGAAGCAATAACCCAGCCCCAAAAATTGGATCAGCTGCCTGGTCATTCTTTTGGAGATAGGACCATATTGACACTATCACAGTAGAAAATCTTACACTGCTGAGAAACATAGTAAGATACAGAATCCTAATAGACCTCCATCGGCTCTCATAAGGCACCTCAGTTTCTATAATATCCCATTCTCTGCTTCCGGGTGTGCGGTCGTCTAAGAACGGCTCCTGCTCAGCCTGAACCCCCAGGCCCACCATAGTTACCCTGAGATTTTGGTCCCAGAATTTTTGAATATAATGTATATGACATAACATTATAAGCAAGGAGGTGAGAGGCTAACTCTCGCGACACCTCTGGCACCTTCACATCCTACACAGTTGCTGTCAGACCAATCCAGCTGCAAAGCAGATTTTCTAGGAACATGAATGTGGGAAAGATGCCTGGACTGGGGAGAAGTTATAATATAAGTAATACTAGCTATAGTTATATTGTATTTACTCTGTTCTAGTCTCTGCACTGCGTACTTCTAAAAATATGTATATTTTATTGACTTTTTTACAGAGAGGAAGGGAGAGGGATAGAGAGTTAGAAACATCGATGAGAGAGAAACATCGATCAGCTGCCTCCTGCACACCCTCTACTGGGGATGTGCCCGCAACCAAGGTACATGCCCTTGACCGGAATCGAACCCGGGACCCTTCAGTCCGGGAGCCGATGCTCTATCCACTGAGCCAAACTGGTTAGGGCTCTAAGTACTTTTATATGTTAACTCATTAATCTCTATAACAACTCTATGAGGTAGGTTCTATTACTACTCTTCATTGACAGTTGAAGAACCAGGGCACTAAAGAAGTTCAGTGACTTGCCTAAAGTCATAAAGCTAGCTTTGGCAGAATGGAATATGAACTCAAGCAGTCTGGCTTGAGAATCTGTACTCCTAAGGATTATGCTGTACGGGTAGTTGAGGTAAGATTGGAGAGTGGAAAGTCCGGTAGAAGGAAGAGGAAGGACATTGTGATGTATCATCTCCATTTAGTATAATCTCCATTTCAGAATTCCAGTGAGAATCTTCCCAACACTAAAGTGTCTAACATAATGACTTGTCCTCCCAGTTTATATGATTTACCTTTCGTAATTTCTCTTAATTTTCTTTTAAGTTAAACAAGAAAAAGAAAAAGATGTTGCTCATTCTTGGGTATAATAACAAATTAAAAATTGTCTCTTTTTTTAATTGGGGGAGAAGAGGAATACCATGGAATGAGCCATTTTAAGGTTCAGAACACCTTCTTGGAAGCAAGCATGTATAACTTGAAAAACGTCTCAAGTTATTATGAGAACCATTGTCTTAAAGCATTTTTAGGTGTTGTGGAGTTTTTCTTTTACCACATTGTCTTCAGAGAAAATCTGAGTTGCTTGTGACTTAGCTGGAATTTCTGAGTGATATAAAAACTGAAGGGGTCTACAGATATGAGAAAGAACTGTAGAATGCTGTGGGTACTAACCCTGGCCATTGCTCTTCAGGTAGCTGCTAAAAACCTAGAATAAGGATATCATGAAGATGACTTACTTTGCCTCTTTCTTGTATAGCCTCAGAAGAAATGGGTTTGATTTAATAACTTTTAGCAATGGAATATGTCAATCAGGGGCTAATATATTCATTTTGGTTCTCACAGTCAAGTAAGCAACCCCGAAGTCAGTGATCAGAAACCTGAAACTTCAAGCCTTGCTTCAAACCTTACCATGTCAGAGGAAAGTAAGTACCAAATTCTCTGCATGGCATAAGTGGCATTCCTATAAACCAGGTGATGCTGTTCTTTTATAATTGGTCTCCACTGATTGCCTTGTTTGTCCTGGATGTCCAGAAGACTTTCCTTCGTGTGTGTGTGTGTGTGTGTGTGTGTGTGTGTGTGTGTGTGTGTGTTATATCCCCCATGAGTTGTAGATCTCCTCTTTGTTCCTTGACTCATTGGAACCTCTGAAAAGAATTGCCCTTCTTTGGTTTCTCACCTCCCATTCACTCTTCAACCCTCTCAAATTTAGTTTCTATTACCACTCTTCCAATGAAATTGCTCTTGTCAAGGCCATCAGTAACTTTCAATAACTGCAAATTACCTTTCGTAATTTCTCTTAATTTTCTTTTAAGTGGACATTTCTCTGTTCATACCCTGCTTCTCACTACTATTCTCCCACCTTTCTCCTTTGCTGACCCTTCGTTCGCTGTCTGAACTCTGAATGTTGGTGGGCCCTCGGGATTTGTTTCTAGTCTTTTCTCTTTCCGCATCCTCTCATGCATTAGTATATTTCCAGTCAACTTCTCCCCTGATTTCATTTGTGTATTCAACTACCTGTTTGACATCTCCACTTTGCTCCAAAAGGGAAGCCATACTTAAAATGTGTGGAAGCTTTTTATTCCCTTAGCCTCCATCAAATCTGTTCTTTTCCCAGGTTTTTCCATCTTGGGAAGTGGTTTCATTATCCCTCCAGTTGCTCAAGCTGAAAAACCTAGAAATTGTCTCTTTTTCCCTGTTTTCTTCATTCCTTACACACTAATCCATCAGAATGTTCTGCTAGTTTTACCTTCAGAATATACTTCAAGGTTTTAACTTGTCTCCATTGTTGTTCCTCTACAGCAGAGTATGCCTTGACTCTTTATAATCCTTTTATATTTCCCAAATACTGTGAAGAGCAAGGCTTATTCTTTCTCTAGAAAAATAAAAATTGGCCTAAATCTCCTAGGACTGTGGTCGGCAAACTGCGGCTCGAGAGCCACATGCTGCTCTTTGGCCCCTTCAGTGTGGTCACGAAGTTTTAATCGTACTGTACGTGCGCTCCCACGTGGTATTTTGTGGAAGAGCTACACTCAAGGTGCCGCTGTTTGCCGCACTGTCCTAGGATATTTTGTCAGTCTCTTCTAGAATTAACTTAACCCCTAGAGTGCCGGGGAGTGAGATCACGCTCCTCCTGTCTTTCGCCAAAAGTGCCGGGAGCGCTACCGCGCTCCTCCTGCAGTGTCCAGTTCTAAGTCTACTTTTATCAGTGATGATGATATTGCTAAATATGTCAATTCTTGCTGTGAAGATGACGATTTTGTGGAAGATATTGAATATGTAACTTCATTTACTTGCGATTCATAATTTTTTTCCTAAACTGCTGTAAAATCAGCAAAAATGCCTTGGCAATTTTACCATAGTTCCTGGGATATTGGTTGGCACTCACAGGGTTAAATCAAAGGAAGAGAAATGTTTGGGTTTTTGAAAGTATTTGCCAGCACAGAAGGAACTATCATGTAGAATTCAAATGAACCTACATTCTTTGTGATAGATAGTAAGAACTTTAGATCTAATTGAGATTTCTGTCAAAATGATTATGAATGAATATAATCTATAAGTTTCTAGTCATTATTGTTAAAGACCTTGAACAGTGGCAATGGGCAAGATCTACTATGATAAACTCACAGATGTTGACTTGTCATTACTATTGGGCATGAACATTTTCCTCATCTGCTCTTGACCAAAGTTCCCTTTTTGGTTCAGACACTCAGGGATCCCAGCTTGACATAAATTTAGTTGCTTCACTCTTAGTCCCTATTTATAGTAAAGCAACCTCATTTATAGATGTTGAAAGAAGTTCTTGAACAGTTCAGGAGCCTGGTACAAGCTCTATGATGTTTCATTCTACAGCTGAAGTAGTGCCTAATGAATAGGATTTTGCTATCTGTCAACTTGAGTTGAATATTTATAGCATTTATCCAAGATGAAATCATGAGGGCCAAGCCTTTACAGCAGCTATTCTAGATAAAGTCATGAGGATTAAGAGGATACTAGCTATGAAAGTGTATTTACTTGCTAGGTTATCAGAGCATCACATGAGTTCCTCAGGTCTGTCTCTGATTTTCCAAAGTTAAAACCTTAAAACCACAAAGCTGAAAAAATAGTAATATAGAAGCATATTTGCATCCTCCCTGCTGCTGACTATACATGGTGATAGCAACAATTTTCTAATAAAATTGGGTATTTCCCCCTAAATCTGTCTTCCTGCAAGTCAGTCATATGGCCAAAATAGAGAATCAGCACCCAGAGAATGAATAAGCTGAAGAAGTATAATGTGGTTTTTTAGATACGGAGCTTACTTTTTAAGTTTGCCTATAGGCACAGCTAAGAGCTTAGGGTGCTCCATCTGTGGTTTTAAATCAGGAAGGGTGAAGGTAAAGATCAATTGATAATAACCTTCAACTCTTTTCCATACCTCTCACATTCTAGCTTCTTTTATTGTCTAAACGTCTCTAAATCTGTTATTTGGAGAGTGAGGTATTTGCTACTAGTCTTTCTAAATTTCTGATGTCCAGTCTGTATTCTGTAATTTAGTTTGAAACATTATACAGTGAGATATAATTTTCCCATCTCATTTTTGAAGTGTTCTAACTTTTTACCTGGTCTTTCTTTCAGTAATGACATGTACCGATTACATCCCTCGCTCATCCAATGATTATACCTCACAAATGTATTCTGCAAAGTAAGTTGAATATAATTATTTAAAAATATGTATGCTTTTTCTCTAGGTTAATTGCAAAATTTAACTTGATATTTAACTCGGTAAGTTGACATTTAATTTATTTTCACCTCTCTCATTCTCAATCCTTACTCCAATTTGTTGTTGTTCTTGTTAATTCGAGGATATTTTTCCATTGATTTTTTTTTTTTTTTTTTTAGAGAGAGTGGAAGGGAAAGGGAGAGACAGGGAGAGAGAACCATTGATGTGTCATTGATTGGTTGCCTCCTGCACTTGCCCTGACTAGGGCCGGGAATTGAACCTGCAACCAAGGTGTGTGGCCTTAACCGGAATTGAACCCAGGACCCTTTAGTTGGAGGGCTGACACTCTATCCATTGAGCCAAACCAGCTAGGGCCTTACTCCAATTTTTTTATTTCCTCCAAATATGGAGTCTGTGTAATATCTTTTCATTCATTCATTCATTCATTCATTCCTTACCCAAGGTTATGCTTTTTATAGATTTTAGGGGGGGCGGCGGTGGAGAGAAAGATTGATCAGCTGCTTCCCATATGCGCCCCAACTGAGGATTGAACCTGCAACCCTGGTATGTGCCCTAACCAGGAATCAAACCTGCCACCTTTTGATGTATGGGATGATGCTCCAACCAACTGAGCCACACCAGCCAGGGCTATAATATCCTTTTAAAAAGTAGATGGTTGCCTGAAACAGATCACTGTTACTCAGGAGCTCACTCTAAATCAGGGGTGGGGGACATCTGGCCCGAAAGCTGTATAAGGCCTTCAAAATCGTTTAGTCTGACCCTGCCAAGGCAGGGGTGAGTTAATTATATTTTTGACTAAATATAGCAGGCTAATTTTTTAAAAAACATTTTTTTATTGATTTCAGAGAGGGAGAGTGAGAGATAGAAACATCAATGATGAGAGAGAACCATTGACCGGCTGCCTCCTGCACGCCCACCACTGGGGATCGAGCCCACAACCCACACATGTGCCCTTGGCCAGAATTGAACCTGGAACCCGTCAGTCTGTAGGCTGACGCTCTATCCACTGAGCCAAACTGGCTAGGGCTAGCAGGCTAATTTTTAAGGTGATATTTTTGTATGGCCTGTGAATGATGATATAAATATCCAAATAGCTGTTGGCATAAGAAAGATTCCCCACTCCCGCTCTAAATAAATAGGCACTGAAAATGAAAAATACTGTTAGTGATCAAAGCATATTACTGATTAACCTCTGATCATTTTCTGTTTCCTTTACCTTGATAGACAGATCAATAAAAATAGCTCAAGCCAGCCTCATACTGGGACTTCTCAACCTATTTATGTTCAGTTTCTTGTCTTAGGACTATCCTCAGAGTAGAAGTGAACTTGAAGTTAGACAGGTTTAGTGGATTGAAGTCACTATGAAGCAGCCTGTGAGGGGTTAAGATCAGCATTTAAAATCCACCAAGTTAATCATCTCCTGACTAATTAGGTGCAGAACATTGTGTATGCCAAGCTGCCAGTTGTGCATTGATATTGAGCCTATTCTATCTAATAATAGACAAACATGGTAATTGACCATACCTTCACTACGCCTCCCATTGGCTAATTAGCACAATATGCAAATGAACCGCCAACAAAGATGGCTAATTTGCATGCTGCAGGCAGGGTGGGGACAGAGCCATCCCGCCTGCCCCGCTGCCATTCGGGCCTGCTATCTGCGACCCAGGGTAGTGGGCGTCCCGTGTGCGACCCAACCCGGGGCGGCCGGGCGGGGTAGCAAAGGTTTGAAGGGAAGGCCTGGGTCCTGGGTGCCGGAGGAAAACCGGTGCTGGCAGCCAGGGGAAGGGAAAGCCTATTGCACGAATCTTTTCTTGCAACAGGCCTCTAGTGTATACATAAATACATACAGCTGTGCTTATTAAATGAGGATATATTCCTATGTGCTTACATAATGCAGGATTCATAGAAATTTGTAGCAGATCAATGATGCCTGTGGGACTGTTGTAAAAAGAAAACTGGCATTTCCCTCCTTTTTTGTGCCCCTTTGTACCTTGATTTTGCAACAGTTAAAAATAACACTAATTAAAAAGTTAACTCAATGAGTTTTCCAAATTCTAATCTGGTATTAACACTAATAGCATACTTGGGCCAGTCATTTTCATGTGGTTTTCTTCTGTGAAATAACTAAACCTGTTCTCTGAGATATTATGGAGTTAACAAAATACTTTGAGCTGTAAAGACACTATATTAAATAGGGTATATCTGGAGATTAATCACTAAGATTTTAAATAATTCCCCATGCAATTTGATTAATAGCTACAACCTGAATTATTTGTTGGTCTCAGATCTGGCTAAAAAGAATAGAAATTTTCATATTTAGTCTCTTAGAATCCACTGAGATGGGAATATATTGCATATTCCAAATTCATTTACTTATTCAAAAAAGATTTAGTATACCTTATTAACTATGCCTCTATCTTTTTTTTTAATGTTTTTATTGATTTTGAAGGAGAGGAAGGGAGAGGGATAGAGAGATAAAAACATCGATGAGAGTCATTGATTGGCTGCCTCTTGCATGCCCCCAACTGGCGATCGAACCCGGAAACCCAGCCATGTGCCCTGACCGGGAATCAAACTGGTGACCTCGTGGTTCAGGGTTGATGTTCAACCACTGAGCAACACAGGCCTGACATATGCCTTCTATCTTAATTCAGAGCTCCTATATAACTTTTTAAACTGGACCTCTATTTCGTTTTTCTCTCTTCTAATCCATTTACAGAGCAATGCCAAACTAATCTTTATTAAGGAGCAACTCTGATCTTGTCACTCTGCTCAACAATTTCAGTGACTCCCACTTGTTTCAGATTTGTCTGAACTCTTTTAGCCTGGTATTCAAGGTCTTGGCTATCTGTCTTTTTCTCTCTCTCACTACTTCCCTTCCCGATATATACCTCCCTTAATATAATCTATGCTTCCTGCAGGCTGAAGCCCTTGCTTTCCTTCCTGTGTACCTCTTCCAGAGTTTTTCTATTTCCCTAGAACACACTTCTTTACCTCTCCTGCACATTCTATATATGCTCAGTTCACATACCACTTCTTTATAGCCTTCCTTCGTTTTCTTCTCCTCCAAACCTGAAAAGAATCTTTTTGCCTTCTGAAACAACGCTTCCCTCCAGTATTTTATCATTATTACTCATATGGTACAGGAAATACTTTTTCTTGTAAGTGTAGCATAACTCACCATATAATATAACTGTTACTTAAAAGTTCAGTGCATAAAATGTGGGATCATCTTATTGCATGAATGAAATGTGAGGTCAGCCCTACCCAGTTTGGCTCAGTGGACAGAGCGTCGGCCTGTGGCTTGAAGGGCCCCAGGTTCGATTCTGGTAAAGGGCATGTTCCTCGGTTGCAGGCTCCTCCCTGGCCCAGGCCCTGGTTGGGGCTTGTGCAGGAGGCAACTAGTTGATGTTTTTCTCTCACATCAATATATCTCTCTGTCTTTCCCTCTCTCTTCCACTCTCTCTAAAAATCAATGGAAAAATATCCTCGGGTGAGGATTAAAAAAAAACACAAAAGATGAAAAAGGAATGTGAGGTCATCTAGCTAGTATATATTACCGGAAGTTTCACTGCTGCATTCAAATCCCTAGTTAAACCTGATGTGGTTGGCACCATTTAGTAGCAGTATACTCTGGCTTAAATATCAGTGGGAAAATTCCAAGTCCTATCTGGGACTTCCCATATTTTATTATCTAGGTCCTGTTTTATGGGCTTGATCTGACAATATTGGAGCCCATTCCTATTCCCTTGCCTTGTCTCTACCAGCCTCACCTTCTTTTCTAAGCCCCACTTTTCCTCTTAGAACTTTAGTTTGGCCCTAGCCAGTTTGGCTCAGTGGATAGAACGTTGACCTGTGGACGGAAGGGTCCTGGGTTCAATTCCAGTCAAGGGTACATGCCCGAGTTGCAGGATCAATCCCCAGTAGGGGGTGTGCAGGAGGCAGCCAGTCAATGATTCTCTCATCATTGATGTTTCTATCTCTCTCACCCTCTCCCTTCCTCTCTGAAATCAATAAAAATATTTTTAAAAGAACATTAGCTTGGCCCAGAAGGCTGGGTGAAGAACGAGAGCCAGTTGTGAAGCCTGTTCTATCCAATTTTCTATTAGTTTAGTTTTGTTCTATATGTAGACATAAGGGCATAAACAAGTTTAACCCATCCTTTTTAAAAATATATATATTTTTGGAGGATATTTGAAAATTATAAATTTTTCATAAAATTGTTTCTTAGGTAGGTTGTAGTAGAACCTGGAAAGGAAATATTAGCTCTACTTTTTGACCACAGTCAGAGACATTTTGTGGAAGGTTAGTCTCCTCATTACTGATTCTTGGCATTTAGTGGTATTAGCTATTTCTCCTATTTTTCATTACTAAAATAAATCACACATGCAAGTTTTTGTTTTCTTGAACCTTTCTAGACCTTATGCACATATCCTCTCAGTTCCTGTTTCGGAAACTGCTTATCCTGGGCAGACTCAGTACCAGACACTACAGCAATCTCAACCGTATGCTGTCTACCCTCAGGCAACCCAAACGTATGGACTACCTCCTTTTGGTAAGGCATCTTATTATAAGCAGTTTCTAAGAAAATTGATTTTTATCCCCCAGAAACTGATTTTTTCCCAAAAAGCAAGCATGGTTGATCAGGAAGCGGAGAGATGAGTTGTTCTTTGTAGAGTATCTACTCAATTACAGGTGTAATAGAAGTTGGGTTTGCAACTTCCCAACAGCATATGTGATGCATGTAATATAAAATCATGATTTTTCAGTACTCATTTGTTTATCTATCAAAGTTAGCTACCAAATTTCCAAGGTACTAAGTCTTCACTATAAAACCTGGATTCTTAAAGTATTTGTGGAAAATCTTTGAGACATTACTATTGATGTTACTTTATATAAAACATGGTACCTTGGTTAAGTAAGCATAATAAATGTATTTTGAGGTGACTGGTTTGCTAAAGCCAGGCAATCTGAATATGTCTTATATTTGGGGAAATCCCCAATTTTATACAACCTTATATGCATAGAAAATTTTGTTCTTCGGTTATAGGCATCTTGGACATGAACTATAAATTAGAATGATTTACAAGAAGACAGTTTGAGATTCTTTGTACACTTGATATCTGCACTGGTTTTTTTCTGTGTATGTAAATTGATAGGTATATTAGGGTTGTTTATTACCTATTCCCTGCTTTCCTTGAACTGGTATGAAAAAAAAAAATGAGAGACTATTGTATTATTTTAAAATATGCAATATGTTAATAAAATTCTATCTCTGTAGCCTCTACTGAAACTAGCTGGGAATTAGAAAATCTTTCAACAGATCACCACAGATTATGGATGTATTCGTGTTGCCTGCTTCTGGTTTCTACATTGCTACGTTTCCTGGCCCATTTGGCTAATCTTTATGATAGTGACCTCCTTCTTTTAGGCATTCCTTGGCTCTTAATAACTACTAGAAAAAAATTGAGGGTTATGTTTCATGATAGTCCTTGTTGGTAACTTCACAAGAAGAGAGAAACAGAAATGCTCTTATTTCTGAGTTTGTAATCCATGCCTACATGCCTGTCAGTTTCAGCCAGTATACTAAAATCTTACATTTGTGTGTTACTATAAACTGAACTGCTCAGGTTAGTTCGGTTATTGACTAACCCATAGTGACACATATTTGTGCTCAGAGACTTGGGTAAAGTTTATGGTAAGACCCCAGTGTGGGGCAGCAGGAGGATGGCACTCAGAGAAAGACTTCCTTTCCCATTGTTAGACCTGGCTGTTGCTCCACATCAGGCTTTTTGTGCTTAAAATGACTTAAGAAGCTTTGTAGTTGTAGGCATACAACTGTGGACTAGTGGTCAGGAAATGAAGATTTTGTTTCATCATTTGCTATGGGCAGTAATGCTCTATGATCAAATCATACTACTGTTATTTGGAATTCTTGGAAGGGTGCCTTTGAAGGAAGATGCTTATATGCTTAAACACAGGGTTACAGTAATCCTGGCGGCAGTATCCATATTGTCTTTTATTACTCTTGTCTTCATAAAATAATTATGTATTAAGTACTTCGTGTTTCTGGTCAAAAACATTAGAAACTAACTATTCCTGTCTTTTAATTTTTTTTCTCCAATTGCTGTTCAGTTTGGGTGTGTTTTGTTTCCCTGTCTTCTAATTTGCTAATTCGGTCCTCCGTTTCTCCTAGTCTACTGTTGAAACTTTCAATGGTGTTTTTTATTGCAGCTATATCACTCTTCATTTCTTCTTGGTTCTTACATAATTTGATTTTTTTCATCTGTTTCTTCTTGCTTCTTGCATAAGTTGTTGATTTTTTCCTCCATCTGGTTTATGCACCCTTAATCTGAATTCTTTTTCTGTCATGTTGCATGCCTCTGTATCACTTAGCTGCTTTTCTCTCTCTCATGATAGGTATATTAGGGTTGTTTATTACCTATTCCCAGGAGTTTTCTTTCCTTTGGGGGTTTCTTTGTCTACCCATGTTTGATCATACCGCCATATCTAGATGTTTAGTCGTTCAGTGGCTGCTCCTTGGGTGGCAGTGGCTCCTCGGGCTGCGGTTGCTCCTCGGGCGGTTGTGCTAGCAGCTGCTCCTCAGTTGGTAGCAGCTCCTCTGGTGAGTGCTGTTCACAGTTGTGTTGGCTCCTCTGGCTGGTGAGGGGAGGCTTCACACACAGCTGCTGTTCCTCAGACAGAGGGTGTGGTGATCAGGAGGCTGCTATTCCTTGGATAGGGCCGGGGTACACTAGCAGCTGCTACTCCTTCGAATTGTTACTTTCAATCTCTTAAGCGGCCTCAGGGCAAGGTGTTTTCCAATAGGGTGTGTCAACTGTCTTCCCCCCAGGCAAGGCAGATGTCTATCCCCCCCAGGCAAGGCAGATGTCTATGTGGCTGTGTGAGGGAATGACTGAGCCGAGGAGACTTGGGGTGTCTGCCTTCTGAGCTCTGTCCCCCGAGTCCCCAGTGCTGGCTTCTGCTCTCACAGCTCCAGTCCACTTAACCCTCCCTCTGCCAGAGTACAAGGTGGGTGGCTCCACAGGGAATGTTTGTGCCTTGGCCCTTTAAGAGGGTGCCTGAACTTTCAGCTGCCACTCCCTGGCAGACAGCACCCCACTGCTTTTCACAGCTTGATGTTATGTGGATACCTTCCTCAGTTTGGTGCTCTCTGCTGGGGAGCCCAGCTCCGGTATTAGATCCCAGAATTCTCAGTGGCACCTCCTCCCCCTCCACCACCAGCTGAGATATCTCTCTGGGACTTCAGTTCCCCTCTGTGGGTCACGTCTCTGCCCCTCCTACCAGTCTCTATGCTGGCTCCACCTTCGGTCCTTGGGTATCAGGGTTCTCTCCTGTGAGTTTTCCGTTGATTATTCAGGAAGCCTTCTTGTATTTCAGTTGTAATTCCAGCTTGTTCCTGGGAGCATGACCATGCAGCATCCTCCTACTCTGCCGCCATTTTTAATCTCCAACTAACTATTCCTTTATCTTGGACATTTTGCCCTAATTTTTAACCTTATAAAAAGAAACAGTTTATAGGCATTTTACATTTTAAAACTTAAAAAAAATGAAATAATGAGGCTAGCAAAAGATTCTCAGTTAATATTATTTTTACTAATAAGATAGGATTTTAGTACAGTATAATTATAAACATGTTCACAAATCCAACACCTTTGGTTCAGAACCCATTTAGAAAAAAACATTGATTACAATAAATCTGAAAGTTATTATGACATTGAAATAGCAATATGTTTACTAGAAATTGTGAATCATGGTACTAATATCCAAATTTCATATAATAAATGTTTTAAAAATAATATTCTCAAATTTTTTTTTATTGAAAATTAGATATAGCAAGAACTTTAGCTGTGGCTAACCTGGACAAGAGTTTTTTAATGATCTTGAACTGGAGGCTGCGGGGGCAGTTCTAATTCGTGCTAGAGATGTAGATATTCTTCTATTTCCTCAAATAAGTCATTTCATGTGTTTAATAGGAAAGAAAATAATATGGCTTTTTGTTTTTTTAATGCTTCAAGGCAATTACCATGTCCGTCAACCTTTTAAGATTTTTACTTCTCTCTGTACTATCCTTATATTTACTTTTCAACAAATTTTACAGATCCGAGTTGCACTAAAATATCTCAGTGCCCTGGTGAAGCAGAGGTTCTTACTATATTTCTATAAATTCTTTATCAGATTATGAGTAAATGAAATGAGTTAATGTTGAATTTGAAACTGTGGCTGATTTTGGTATTGACTTCTTACCTGAATGTATTTGATTGATGAGCCTTCTTAAACCAAATTCTCAGCTTCAACTACACTGATCCAGCCACTGTAGCTATTCAGAACGCAGTGAATAACCAGACAGTAAGTTTTTTTATAAATAGCCTTTTGCATAGCCAAAATTATCACAAAAACAACTCACTCATAAAGGACATCCTTGGGCTCTCATGTAAGAAGCAAAGCTCTGTTTATGGTTTCCTAGGTTACTGCAAATGAAAAGGAGATTGATACAATCAGAGATAAGAGATTGTGAAGAAGTGAAAGATCACAGAGAAAAAACAGTGATACAAGTATCTAAAAATCATAGAACCATAATTGAGTTCTATTTAGTATTAAGCAAATGTCTTCATATGTCACAATAACCTGTTTCTGTAATATATATAACTTTGTAGAAATAACTCTGATAAAAATCTAAAGGAATGTTCACTATTTCCTCCCTGCCAAGAAGGCAGGAAGAGATCCTATATAATAAAAGCCTAATATGCTAAGTGTCTGGTGTTCCAGTCAGCCATTCAACCAATCAAAGCATAATATGCTAATTATATGCTAAGGCTGCTCAACCGCTCGCTATAACGTGCACTGACCACCAGGGAGCAGACACTCCGACCAGTAGGTTAGCTTGCTGCTGGGGTCCAGCCGATTGGGACTGAGAGAGACGGGCTGGACACGCCCTGGAGCCCTCCCACTGTCCCTCCCCCGCTGGCCAACCTCCCGTAGCCCCAGTCATGCACCAGTCATGCACCAGTCATGCACCAGTAGGGTCCCTCAGCCTGGCCTACGCCCTCTTGCAATCCAGGACCCCTCAGGGGATGTTGGAGAGCCGGTTTCATCCTGATCCTGCTCCATGCAGGAGCTGCCCCCAGTGGTCAGTGCGCTCCCACAGGGGGAGTGCCACTCAGCCAGAAGCCGGGCTCATGGCTGGCGAGCACAGCAGCGGTGGCAGGAGCCTCTCGCACCTCCATGGCAGTCTGTCATCCCCTGGGAGCTCCCAGACTGAGAGGGCACAGGCTGGGCTGAGGACCTCCTCCCCCCTCTCCCACTGCACAGATTTCGTGCACCAGTCCTCTAGGATAAATATATTAGAAAGATTGCCACTCAGGAGCATTGTGATAAAAATGAATAGCTATGATGTTTATTAGTATGAGATAGATTTATATGTTCTGACATGGAATGATGTCTCTTAAAGGTATGTGGAAAAGCAAATTATGAACAGTATGTATAACATCTTTTAAATTTTTATTAAAAATAAGAAAAAAGATTAGTAAGTACATAGGAGAAACCTGAGTGACTTTTCTGCAAACTTAATAGTGGTTAAATCTGGATGATGGGATTACATATGACTGTTTTTTCTAAGTTACATATTTCTGTAATGTTTTTAATTTATAAAAATAAGCAGATGTGTCTTTCTTAATCAGAAGAAACAAAGGTAACAAAATAACCAGCTTAAGAAGGCAGAGAAGTATTTAATACATTTTAGAAAAATTTGGTGCTTTTTTTAATGGGTAAGTGAATTTTAAACTTATGTGAAATGTCTCCCACTTTGACAATGCAGATAAATGATTTATTGCTGTACATGGACATCACACACTCTACATCAAATACTCTGGTTGGGTGTCAGTAGCCCCTGTTTTTTTTTAACCCTGATAAATTCCCCCCAATCATTGAAATGAAAATATTTATATATAATTATTGGGGTTTTGATAAGATTTTTGTTTCCATGGCCCCACTCCCTAGTTCTTTGAAATTATATTTGCTTGTGGTACAGTGTAAGTAGGAGAATCAGTAATTTTCTCTTACAAGCAAATTTATTTTCTTTTAAGATTTAGATTTTAAACTACTGGCTGATATTTAAAAGCATGACCAGGCTCCCCAGTCCCAATGTATTGTTTGTAATTGGTCCAATTTATCTGATTCAGGTGCATTGTGGCCAGGTATGAAACCTGAAAGTGGTTTAATTCAGACTCCACCTCCAAGTCAACACAGTGTTCTTACCTGCACTACAGGGTTAACCACAAGCCAGCCAAGCCCAGCACATTATTCTTATCCCATTCAAGGTAAATAGGCATGGTTGTGTGTGTGTATGTTTTATTATTGTTGGTTTTTGTTTTTAGTCTACCTGTATCTCCAGTGTAATAGGAGCTCTGTCTTCTAAAAGAAAAGGGGAGTATATGTGCCATTGTGCATGCTTTTTGTGTTAGGCAAACCAGAACCTAGGAGTGTGGTTTGTAAGTAGTTTAACCCTTTAATGTGAACTGCTTAGTAGAATTGAAGCTTTCCCTTTTGCATGTTGGTGTTCAGAAACCCAGTCTGTTCTCAGTGGCATTTTGTCCTATAAATAAGCAGAGGACTCTATGGTTAGAACTGACTTTTATTTATAAAGTCCAAATAGAGTGGATTGTGAGATGAGTGCTGCTTTGTGAGATGTGTGCCACTTTTCTGCTGTGGTTTTATCATACCATTTACAATCACTTCTTAGTGAGAGGTTTTTGTTGATTTTTGTTGCTCAAAAAGTTGTTTCTATTTCATGATGAGAAGCATAGCATTAAACATCTCTGCCTTCCCAAATTCTTTCTCTAAAAGGTTAGAAGTATGATAGGACTATTAGGAATGAGGACAAAAAAACTCAAAAGACACTATGGAATTAATTCCCAACCCATCCAAATCCAGTGCATGTAATTTATCAATGATAAATTAATGTCAGATTGGGAATTAATGTCCATGTACCTTGCTTCTCATCTGCCTCCTTTTTCCTGATTCCTCCCAGCTTTTACATTTTATTCCTTATAAAATGGGTGCCCAAGGGTTAAGGGCAGGACAGCAAAAACTGGTTTGAGGTACTCTTAAGATGTAAACTTTGATGATGAAAAATGTTTTGGTGTGGATTATTTCAAACAAAATATTTTGATTGTTAGTTTTAACTGTTTTCAATTAAATGATTGAGAACTACTTCTGCTTGGTCCATTGAGAACAGAACCAGTCACTACGTCCTAAGACGTTGCTCTGAGCTACCTTTACCCTCTATTATTTACCGAGTCTCCTCTTTTCTTATTTATTTTTTCTTCTTTCTTTCTTTGTCCCTTCCCCTTCTTTCTTTCTAAACAGAACAAACCAGAAGGGAAAAAACTCGAAGAGCATGACTTTGTTTGTCTATCTTCCCATCTATCCCAGTTGATTTTTATAAAGTATTCTCTAGGTTAGTAGACCTTTTGGGTCCAACTAGGTAAATCTAGTTGTCAAGTCCCTCTAAAGGGGCATATCCCTGATGACTACACCTAGGTCGTGAAAGAAAAGAAGGGGATACTCTTTTTTTTTTTATATTACTAGCCCTCTCCCAAGGTGTAGAACCACCATTTCTCCATAGTTGTATCTTAAGTTTGAGGAACCTAATAGCTATACCTCTCTCTCTTTTTAAAAAAGAGGAACCACCTTTGGAGGTCTTTTAGAACTCATTGTTTTGCAGTGGTTCTCAACCTTCCAAATGCCGCGACCCTTTAATACAGTTCCTCATGTTTGTGGTGACCCCCAACCATAAAATTATTTTCGTTGCTACTTCATAACTGTAATTTTGCTACTGTTATGAATCATAATGTAAATATCTGATATGCAGGATGTATTTTCATTGTTACAAATTGAACATAATTAAAGCATAGTGATTAATCACAAAAACAATATGTAATTATATATGTGTTTTCCGATGGTCTTAGGCGATCCCTGTGAAAGGGTCGTTCGACCCCCAAAGGGGTCGAGACCCACAGGTTGAGAACCGCTGCTTTAAAAGGTCATGAAAAGCCCTGGCCGGTTTGGCTTAGTGGATAGAGCGTCAGCCTGTGGACTCAAGCGTCCCGGGTTCGATTCCGGTCAAGGGCAGTAAAAAAAATAAATAAATAAAAGGTCATGAAAATATCCTTTAAATTCCATTAACCACTATCCTAACTTATATGTTAGTACATTTTCCCCCCTTTTGATAGATTAATTTGGTTTCCTCATATTTTTCTATAATGATCATTGCTGGTGTTTATTAAGTGCTTACTATGTTCTTAGCATTGTTTTAAACAATATATAAGTGTTAATCATGTAATCTTCACAGTATACTTTGAGGGAAGTACTATTATTTATTTCATTGTAAAGAAGGGGAACAGAAGACACAGAAAAAGCAGAGTGGCTTGTCAAAGGTCACAAAGTTAGTAAATAATAAAGTCAGGATGTTAGCTGGGCAGTCTGACCACAGAGCATGAGTTACTTATGATTGAAAATATATGATATTTAATATTGAAGTTATGGTATCAATATCAGTTCTCTCTTAATTAAGAACCTGTAGTGGCAGATATCTAAATTTATTTTTCATCCCTTTTTCTGGTTAACTTATTGGTCCATTGTATTATTCATTAGAACTTTGGCACAGAAATTAAGGCAGAAGTTCACCAAATTAAATGTCAACTTTAATGTAAAATAATTATTTTATTTTTTAATCCTCACCTGAGGGTATTTTTCCAATTGATTTTTTAGAAAGAGTGGAAGGAAAGAAGGCGGGGAGAGAGAGAGAGTGAGAGAAACATCAATGTGAGAGAGACCCATTAATTGGTTGCCTCCCACATGCACCCCTACTGGGGCTAGGGATTAAGCCTACAACCCAGATATGTGCCTTTGATCAAAATTGAACCCAGTACTCTTCAGTCCGTGGGCTGATGATCTAACCACTGAGAAAACTGGCTGAGCTGAAAAAACTTTTAATTAAAAAAAAAAAAGTAGTTTACCATTAACTTTATTTGGGTATTTTTTGTCACTTATTTTGAAGGAAAAAAATTGTAGAAAGTAAGTTGGAACAGTGGGCTAAAATGAAATATGGGTATTGGAACATTTAAATGACCTGGGTTCTCCACTCACTCTCCTCACCCCCACTTTTCATTTCTGTTAGCATGAACAATTAGTGTTAGCTGTCCAGGCTTCTTCCTCCCCACTATGTGACTACCCAGCCATTCCATAGAATACAAACAAGGAGCATTGTATTGATTTTTTGTTTGTTTGTTTGTTTGTTAATCCTCACCTAAGGATATTTTTCCATTGATTTTTAGGGAGAGTGGAAAAGAGAGGAAAAGACAGAGAGAAACATCGATGTGAGAGAAACACATCAATTGGTTGCCTTCTGCACAAGCCCTGACCAGGGCCTGGGCCGGGGAGGAGCCCACAACCAAGGTACCTGCCCTTGACCTAATGAACTCGGGACCCTTTGGTCCATAAGCTGATGTTCTATCCACTGAGCCAAACCGGCTAGGGCAATTTTTTGTTAATGGTCAAAACAACAATATCTCCTTATTCTACCCAAAGCATTCTATCATTGACAGCAGCCTTTCTTCCTTTGGGAAGTTAGTAAAATGATCTCAAAAACTCAATTCCTCTTCTGGCTTCATCAGCTCTGATCAAAACCTTTATTTATACCTCAGTGTTTATGAAAACCCTTTCATTAAGTAGATCTGGCTTCTTTATATTAATTTTTTCCTACACTGTTTGTTTATGGCCCAATATCTGGTTATTTTCTTCAGTTGAGATGGATTAAATGATTAATATTCAAGTGGCAAAATTAATTACAGAAATTTCAGATTTAATTTTAACTCATCCTTGACTTTTAATGAAGGTCTTTGCGTCCTGATGTTGTTGGTAATACATAATAGTCTTTCATTGACCAGATTTGTTTTTATTATATATTTTATTTTTTAGAATAGTCTTAGATTTGTAGAAAAATTGAGCACATGGTATAGAGAGTTATATTTATCCTCCCACCTTGTACATAGTTTCCCCTATTATTAACATCTTACATTAGAAAGGAACATTTGTTACAATTAATAAACCAATATTAGTGCATTATTACCAATTAAGTCCATATTTATTCAGATTTCCTTAGTTTTTACCTGATATCCTTTTTCTGTTCCAGAATTCCATCCAGTATACCACATTTCCTTTGTCATGTCTCCTTAGGTTTCTCTTGACTATGCAGTTTTTCAGACTTTCCTTGTTTTTGATGACCTTGACATCCTATACCTGAATTCTACAAGTTACACATGTATACAAGTTATAAATGAATCCCACAACTACTTACTGAGCATCACCTACTGTAGGCCAGGCACTTTGCTAGATATTGGTATTAATGAATATCTTAAGCTTCTGCCTTCATGGAGCTTACAGACTAGTAGAGGAGATAGAAAATAGGCGAGTAAATAGATTTTTGAAAAGTGCTCTGAAAGGAATAAAGAATAGATTGCTATGATTGGGAAAACAAGAAAGGAGTAGTTTCAATAGAAGGGTCAGAGAGAGTCTGAGAAGGAGGAGCTATCATGCTGGGAGGATGAGAGGGACAGGCCAGGGAGAACAATCCAGGTAGAGATCCTCTCTTGTTTTGAGTAACTTGAAAAGGCCAGGGTGAGCAAGGGTGGTGGAGAAACATATATAAAATTAAAGGGGTGAATAGAAACTAAATCTTGCAGCAACTTTTATGTGCCACTAACCCTCCAGCTTTGGGGCAATGTCACTTAATTCAACGCTGCCTCTCACAGTTCTATAATCAAAGTCTTCTGATTAGAGCTCTCTAATTAGACCTCTAGTGGGGCATGGTTCTCAGATGCTTTATCTTTCTACTAGAGGCCCGATGCACGAAATCCGTGCAAGGGGCTCAGTCCTCGCAGCCCCCGGCATTGTCTGGAAGGTCATTCCGCTGTCCGGTCCAATTAGCATATTACACTTTTATTATTATAGATGGGTTCACAGCTCCCTTGTCAAAACAGGGGTGGAGACTTATCCAAAAAACAGTTGGTTATGCCATTGGCATTTGGAGAGCTAATAGCCTTTAGATATATATTAATAGGAGTTACCACTTGAGTTTTACTTGATCCTCTAAATTTGTACCTTTTATTGCATATCTTATTACTCCTGCTTTGGTTTATAAATCTGCAACTGACAAAGAATTGGGAGATCCCATTTTAATCATCTTAATATCTACCACTAGCTCCATGACTGTGGACAAATTACTTTAACTCTTCTTTGTCCTGGTTCTTCATTTGAAAGCTGGCATTGCAGCATTAGCTGTTCCTTATATTTACCTTAATCTTTTCTAGACTTTCTCCTAAGCAGAGTTTCCTTAAGGAAAAGGATAAAAAATTTCCTTTGATTTTGACCAATACTTGGAAATTCTGCTGCATTTCTTTACTTGCCCTATTCTTAATGGAAATTTGCCCATTAACATTCCCTGTAGAGGACTTTGTTGCTAATGGGGTAGGTAGTCAGATAGTCAGGTTTACCTGATGTTGAACTCAATGGTGTTTGTGACTGCAATGGGAACCAGGCTTACGTGTGCTTATGATAAGTAAGTGAGAGGAACTAAGGACCATTGCCTCAATCTCAGTTACATTGTCCGCCTGAAAAAAAATTTCTGTGGCAAATACTAGTCACTGAGGATTTGATTAAAACCCTAATGGAATCTGTGATAGAAAGGCATGAAAAACTTACCCAAATTCCTTATCTCAAGATAGGCAGTCTAACTTATAGGGTACATTTTTACCTGGCCAGAAAATCATTAAATGCCATTGTGTTTGTTGATCACAGTAATTTCACTGAGTAGTGCCCAATAAGCAATTTCAAATACCTTTAAATTTGGAGGACCATCTGTCTCTCAAAGTAATTATGCTGCATCAGGAAAGGCATAATTTGGGGCAAGTGACAATAAATACTATAGTGTAGGATTTACACGTGGATTTACCAGAGCTCTTGTTATTTCTACTGATAGTCAATAGTCCATGTTATAGGTGAGTCATTTTTCAACACCAGAAAAGATGGGACTACAGTCATTTGGTTTTTAGCTTCTGACTTTATTGGTATCATTAGTATGAACCAGTATATGTATCCTTCTAGGACAGCGGTTCTCAACCTGTGGGTCGAGACCCCTTTGGGGGTTGAATGACCCTTTCACAGGGGTCGCCTAAGACCATTGGAAAACACATATATAATTACATATTGTTTTTGTGATTAATCACTATGCTTTAATTATGTTCCATTTGTAACAATGAAAATACATCCTGCATATCAGATATTTACATTACGATTCATAACAGTAGCAAAATTACAGTTATGAAGTAGCAACGAAAATAACTTTATGGTTGGGGGTCACCACAAACATGAGGAACAGTATTAAAGGGTCGCGGCATTAGGAAGGTTGAGAACCACTGTTCTAGGACTTTAGTAGGAATAGTTGAAGACCCAAGTCGAAACAGAAAAATATTTGAACTGTTTAATCAATTCTAAATTATGATATAGCATGTAAAAAAGCAAAACTAGTATTTGCTTCCTTTGCTAATGTTCTTTATATCTTTGGAGACCTATTTATTTAAGATACAGTATATTTTAAATTTCTTCTAGCCTTTCACATAATATCTTTAATATCTCTTAAAATTCTCAATCCTATAGCTTCAAGCACAAATGCCAGCCTGATATCCACTTCATCTACAATTGCCAATATTCCAGCAGCAGCAGTTTCCAGCATCTCAAACCAGGTACAGTGCTACTTTTGTTTATCCTGTTTGATATGGTTCATCTCGCTAGCTCGTCCTCTCTTCTTTCCATTGTCAATTTGCCAATCTAAAAAACAACTGGTATGTGCTGTGGAAAGACCCTTCTCTGGAAGCCCTGAGAACCAGTCCCCTGGATGGTTTCTCAGGCCCCATCCAGCTTCTCTCATTTCTCTGCTAAGCCTCTCAATGATATGGTTCTATCTGCTCCCTTTATCTACTGTGTGTGTCTCTCTCTCCTACCCTGCCCCTTTTAGAATGTAAGCTCTATAAGGGTAGAGATTTATTTCTCTTTTTTGTTCACTTACATATTTCCAGAGTTCATAAAAATGCCTGGCATTCACATTAAAGGCACATAATAAATATTTGTGGAACGAATAAATGTTGCTTCCACTTTTATTTAGCTACTCATTCCTTTGTGAATTCTTTGTGGTCTGTTTTTTTGTTTGTTTGTTTGCTTGTTTTTAATTCTCATCCAAGGATATTTTTTCCAATTATTTCTAGAGAGAGTGGGAGGGAGGAGAGGATGAGAAAAAGAGCGAGAGAGAGAGAGAGAGAGAGACATCAATGTGAGAGAGACACATCCATTGGTTGCCTGCCAGGGCTGGGGAACATGCAACCAAGGTACATGCACTTGACCAGGAATTGAACCTGAAACCCTTTGGTCCACAGGCTGTTGTTCAAACCACTGAGAAAAACTGGCCAGGGCTGTGGTCTGATTTGTATCATTGTTCTATTAACATTTTATCTTGGATCGCTGTTAATATCTTCAGTGCCTTTATTGTTATGTTTTTATTTGTTGTTTCTCTGCAGCAATTAATATTATCAACCACTGTATCCATCTTTTTTCTGGCTGCATTTAACATACTACTATTCTGGTTCATTTTTTTATGTTTGTTCCTGCATTTGTTCATCTTTTAATCCACAAATATTTATTGAGTTCCTCCTATTAGGGATAAGATGTACCTGGCACTATTCAGGGTACATCTATCTCTCTTCCTTTCTTAGCTTTTCTTGTATCAGGGACAGTCTGTATTTAGTTTTCCATCCCCAGGAATGTTTAACCACATTCACAATATCCATTTACTACCTCTGAAATAAGGATTCTAGTCTTAATCTTAGCTACAGGCTTTCTGCTTATTGGTGGACTTTTTTTTTTTTTTTAATGTCCTGTTATTTCCTTAAGCTTACCATATCTAAAAACAATCTTTCATTCTTCCCTTTCTTCTGTCACCTTGTTCTCCAACAGTAAGACCACTTTTCTCTAGGACTTCTCAATTCTTGTTAATGAGACCATTTTTTTTAAATAAACCTAGGCCTAGACCAGTCAACAATATTTTTTTCTCACTTATCCCTAATCCAGCCTTTTCTAAAATTCTTTGTTTTTCACTTTTGCTATCATTTCCCATGTTTTGTCCTCTAGCCCCTTAATCCTGAATTACTGTATTTAACTATTCATCTCTCATTTTTTGCCATGTTGTCTATTTTCTAAACACCATCTGATTACTTTTCTCTAAATGTCACTTTTTATCCTACACTCACCTGCTCATTATCTTTCTGTCTGTTTACTTGTTGGTTTGAATTTGGTAATCCCCATTTCCTGTCCCCGCATAAGCGAATCACCATTGTCTAAACCAGTGGTTCTCAACCTTGGCTGCACATTAGAATCACCTGGGAATCTTTTTAAAATCCTGATTTTAAATAGATTCCCAGGTGATTCTAATGTACAGCCAAGGTTGAGAACCACTGGAAAGATTTTAGAAAGATTCCTAGGTGATTCTAATGTGCAGCCAAGGTTGAGAACCACTGGAAACAATCCAAGTCATATTCCTTAACCATTCAAGCCTAAAAAGATCCTTTCAACCAGACTGAACATCTTTGGCTCCTTAATAAAATCTTTTCAGAGCCTATTCTTGTATTTATTCTCTCTGCCTACTTATCTTAGTAAACACTCTAACCACAATCTTCTGTGATACTTGTCTTTCTCTGTGTTTTACTCATTTGACATATAATTTATTGCTAATTTGTTGGAACTGGTTTTTTTCCCTTAGCTCCTGTTGAATTTTTAACTCCCTTGAGTACAGCTAGTATGACTTACTCTCTATAATAATCTCTTTTCTCACCCATGCACACACACCACTCCCCCACCACTCCTCACCCCGCCACTTAGGGTAGATACTTGTATATTCTTTACTAATAATTGGTCTGATCAGTTAGCGTCTTTCTGTATCTCATCAATTTCAGTATAGATGAAATTTTTTAAGGTGTGTTTTTGAGCTATACATCATACCCATTTTTTAACAGCTTTATTAAGGTATAATTGACATACAATAAACTTTACAGATTTAAATTATACAGTTTGATAAGTTTTGACATGTATATGCTCGTGACACCAGCAAAAGTTCCCTTTGAATATTCTAAAGAAACATTGATTATTTTAGAAAGAAAGTTGTTAAACTGGGAAACTTTAATGTAGGATTTGTGATCTTTTTTGTTTAAGGTCTTCTGTCCTTAGAAGCACTACCATCTAGTGCAGTGGTTCATAAACTTTTTTTTTTTTTAATTGATTTCAGAGAAAAAGGGAGAGGGAGAGAGAGATAGAAACATCAGTGATGAGAGAGAATCAATGACTGGTTGCCTCCTGCATGCCCCACACTGGGGACAGAGCCCACAACCTGGGCATGTGCCCTGACGGGGAATTGAACCGTGACCTCCCGGTTCATTCTGGCCAGGTGGTTTATAAACTACTTAAAGAGTAGATCTTTCTTCAAGAATTCCATGCAGATATTTATCTAGAGATTCAATACGTAAAATAGGAAGGAGAAAGAGAGAGAGCTATTATATTTAGAAAAAGGGACATTATGTGTAGAGTGCATGGGACCTTTCCCTCTCAGCCTTCCCCATTCCAGACAGCCATGAGGCATCTCCTCTTGACTCGTAGGTTTCTAACAGAATGCATTTTGAAAATCATTTCTTTAAATTGAAGATGAAGAAGAAGCCAATTTAGGAAAATAATTATGAATAAGAAGGACATGAGAATTTCCTTAGAAATTTCACATTGAAATTAATGTTTTGCTGTATCTAAAAGTCTTATTTTTCTCCCTTAACCCCTTTGATCTACAGGACTATCCCACCTATACTATCCTTGGTCAGAGTCAGTACCAGGCCTGCTACCCTAGCTCCAGCTTTGGAGTCACAGGCCAAACTAACAATGATGGTGAGAGTAGCACATTAGCAGCAACCACATACCAGACGGAGAAGCCTAGTGTCATGGTACCTGCGCCTGCAGCACAGAGACTTTCCTCTGGTAAGCACCACAGCTCTAAAAACTTTGGCTTTAAGGGCACTTCATCTGACAGGTGATGGTGACGATTATTTTGTTCTGGTCTAAGTTACTGTTACCATGCTGTTTGTTTTCCCTCTCAGGAGTATATAATATAAACATTGAAGCCAGACTGTAACAAGTCATTGGCAGGTTGAATGTAATACCTGATGCTGTAAACAGAAAAGTGCCAAGAATGAAAAGACTGTATTTGTGACTCCTACTTCATCCCACCCCCCTTCTATAGCTCTAAAATGATTGTCACAGGGAACTTCATGGCACATTTTATAAAAGTTGGAGAGGATTCCAGTTTTAGTCTGGATATTTTGGACTTCTGCTCAGCTTCAGAGCAGTAGTTCTTAACTTTTTCTGTGTCATGGGTCCCTTTAAGATTCTAAGAAAAGCTAAAGAAACACATGAAATTTGACCTACAAATTTAGATCTGTGTGTTTAGCTTTGAAATGTTTCAATGGATTATGATGTCCAGGTTAAAAAAAAACAAACCCTGACACATTCAATAAATATATGCACACACTTTTAAAAATATTTTTTTTTTTATTGATTTCAGAGAAGAAGAGAAACATCAGTGATGAGAGAGAATCATTGATTGGCTGTCTCCTGCATGCCCTCTACCGGGATTGAGCCCATAACCCGGGGAATGTGTCTGACCAGGAATTAAACCATGATCTCTTGGTTCATAGGTTGAATCTCAACCACTGAGCCACACTGGCTGGGCCATACTTTTTATTTATCACTAATTTTCATGCAAATTTGATGGTAGTGAGAGTTGTCTTCCCCTATATTTCACTCATTTAAAGTTTGCTGTCATATCATATTACTTGAGGAAGGACTGTTATTGTTATTAGCTCTGATGCCTTTTTAAAAATAGTGCTCTACATCAACTAAAGCAGTTTTCCATGTGCCTTTACCAGTCTTCTAAGTAATGGACATACAGATGGTCGCTTCAAAATTACGTAACTTTGAAATAATTACATGTAATGATACTTTAGTTTTGATTTCGTTTCTCTAAATCTCTACGTTCTTCATAACGATTTTAACTTTTGAATAATGAAGAATTTCAAACAGACAGACGTTGTCTGAGTAGTATAGTGAACCCTTATGTATCCGACATCCATCTTCAACAATAAAAGCTCATAGGCAAACTTTTTTTCAACTATACTTCATCTAATTCCCTCTCTAAATTCTAGACATCATTCTAAAAGATAAATGCTCAACATGACCACAATTTCATTATCCCATCTACAATAATTCAACAATAATTTCTTAATATCATTAAGTACCAAGAGGTATTCATATTTCCCGTTTTCTCATAAATATTATTTTGTTTTTCTTTTTACAATTTGTTTAAATTAGGATCTAAGTAAGATCCATACATTGTGATTGGAAGATACGTATTTTGTCTCTTTTAATCTATAAATTCCTCTATCTCTTTTTTTTATTCCCCTGTGTACTTTATTTTGTTCAAGAAACTATTGCGTTGATTATATCCTTATAGCAGTGGTTCTCAACCTTCCTAATGCCACGACCCTTTAATACAGTTCCTCATGTTGTGGTGACCCCCAATTTCATTGTTACAAATTGAACATAATTAAAGCATAGTGATTAATCACAAAAACAATATGTAATTATATATGTGTTTTCCGATGGTCTTAGGTGGTCCCGGTGAAAGGGTCATTCGACCCCCAAAGGGGTTGCGACCCACAGGTTGAGAACCGCTGCCTTATAGGGTAGTTTAACATATCCTGCTGCCTTGTGTATGTTATTGTACATTAGTAAATGGATCTAAAGCAGTCTTTTTCAACTAGAGGCAATATGTGCCTCCCTCTTCCCGCTTTGACATTTGGCAATGTATAAAAACATTTTTGGTTGTCACACTATGTGGAGTGCTGCTGGCAGCTAGAGTGTAGAGGCCAAGGATGCTGCTTAGCCAGACATCCTACAATGCACAAGACAGCACACTCACAACAAACATTAATCTGGCCCAAAATGTCAATTGTGCCAAGTTGAGCAACTCTGATCTAGAAGCTTAATCAGATTCAGATTCTTTTTTCTTTTTTATGCAAAACAATGTTATAGATGTGTTCTTTCATTGGGTGCAGGTGTATAAATTCCAGTAATAACTCTCTATGACGTTAAGAGCTGTTGATGTTCAGTGCCCAGTTCTGCATTCCCAAATTAAAGTTTGGTTTTTCATGCTTTATCTCTGCAGTATGATTCTTAAGGACAAAAAACTTCTGGCCCTCTTCCCTCTCTGTGACTACGAGCAATAAATGTCTTATTTTTCCTTTTCAGGAGACCCTTCTACAAGCCCATCTTTGTCCCAGACTACACCAAGTAAAGATGCTGATGACCTGTCCAGAAAAAACATGACTGGAAAGAACCGGGGCAAGAGGAAGGCTGATGCTAGCTCTTCCCAGGACAGCGAATTGGAAGTATGGGAAGAAACTCCTTTGAGTTACCTACTTTATTTTTTTCTTCATTTCTTAAGCTTATTAAAAAATATATAGATATAGATATAGATATATAGATATATATGTGTGTGTGTGTGTGTGTGTGTATCGTGGAATAATATGTTTCTATGTTGTGTACCCTTTAATTCCTGGGCAAGAGAAACTGAGTTGATCAAGTGATAAGAGAAATGTAAAAACACAGTTGTCTATGCCCATAACTTTCCATATTACTTTAGATGCTTTTACCAAAAGTATCAAAAAAGCTTTTCTGAATTTAAGTAACCAATTAACTCTTTAAGGGAAAGAAGCAACTATTCTCTATATTCCAGAGAACAGAAAGAACAGTGCATTATCCTCAGAAAGCAGAGGGTGTCACAAGTAATGTCATACTGTTCACCATTCAAAAATCTCAAAGTAAAATGAGAAGACTAGAGTGCTTTAGACAAAGTTTCTGGGAAGCATGCAACCAAATCTGATGACTTTATTTATTTTTTTTACTTATCTCTTTTTTTTATTTTATTGCTTAAAGCATTAAAAGAGTATTACATATGTCTCGTTTCCCCCCCAACCCTCAGGCCTCCCCTACCCCCCTGTATCTTATGCCCATTTGATGACTTTATTAATGAGATTTACACTTATTTATTCTGTGGTTAAACACTATAAGAGTTTACTATGGGGATACATTTGGCTTCATTATTATAAAAAGACTAGAAAGTCATACAAACTATTAATAAGAGTGAAGCTTTGATATTAATCGTTTTGTTTTTCAATTTTTCTATAATAGAATTATTTAATAAGGGGAAAAGCTATCTTTAAAAATGAGTCCATTGATAGGTGTTCTGAAGACATAGATAAATTGAAGCTGTTTTTGGAGCCTCTCTTCCCCTTTATTCTTGGGGGAAGAAAAGAAAGGAAGAAAGGGAGGGAGGGAGGGAGGGAGGGAGGGAGGGAGGGAGGGAGGGAGGGAGGGAGGGAAGGAGGGGAGAGGAAGGAAGGAAGGAAGGGAGGGAGGGAGGGAAGGAGGGAGAGGAAGGAAGGGAGGGAGAGAGGGAGGGAGGGAGGGAGGGAGGGAGGGAGGGAGGGAGGGAGGGAGGGAAAGAAAAGAAAAGAAAAGAAAGAGAAAGAGAAAGAGAAAAAGAGAAAGAAAATCTAAAGTCCTAATATGGTTCTTGGGAAAAACAGAGAGAGCTCATTTTTGAAAATTGTGGTAAAATATACTTAACATAGTATTTACTATTTCTAAGTGTGATTCAGTGGTATTAAATGTTTTCACAAACTTATTTAATTGTTGCCACTATTTATTTCCACGATCCTACTACACAAAAACTTTGTACCCATTAAGCAGTAACTCCCTTTTCTCTCTCCACTAGCCCTTAGTAACCTCTGTTCTACTTCCTGTCTTTTTGAATTTGCCTGTTTTAGATATCTCATAAAAAATAGCATAATACAATATCTATCCTTTTATGACAGACTTTTTTTCAAGGTCCATTCATTTTGTAGCAAGCATAAGAACTTTGTTCCTTTTTATGGCTGAATACTGTTTCATTGTAGTATTAGGTATATACTGCATTTTGTTTACTCATCCTGTTGATGGACACCTGGGGTTCTTTCACCTTTGAGCTGCTAAATAGTGCTGCTATGAACAGTGCTATACCAGTATCTCTGAGTACCTCTTTTCAGTGATTTTGGGTAAACCTAGCAGTAGAATTGCTGGATGATATGGTAGTTCTATGTTCAACTTTTTGAGGAACCACCAAAATGTTTTCAATAGTGGCTATACCATCTAACATTCCCATCAGCATGCATGAGGATTCAGTTTCTCTACATCCTCACCCATATTTTTGATAATAGGCATCCTAATAGATGTGAAGTGGTATCCATTGTGGTTTTGATTTGCATTTCCTTAATGACAAATAATGTTGAACATCTTTTCATGTGTTTATTAGCCATTTCTTTAGAGAAATGTCTATTCAGATTCCTTGCCCTTTTTTTCTTATTCCTGAGGATATGTTCATTGATTTTATTTATTTATTTTTCATATATATTTTTTAATTTCAGAGAGGAAGAGGGAGAGATAAAAACATCAGTGATGAGAGAGAATCATTGATCAGCTGCCTTCTGGACATCCCATACAAGGGATCGAGCCTGCAACCCAGGCATGTGCCCTGACCGGGAATTGAATCCTGATCTCCTGATTCAAAGGTCGATGATCAACCACAGAGCCACACCAGCCAGGCTGTTCATTGATTTTAGAGAGGCGGGGAGAGGAGAGAGAGAGAGAGAGAGAGAGAGAGAGAGAGAGAGAGAGAGAGAGAAACAGAGAGAGAAGAGGGGAGGGGAGGGGAGGGGAGGGGAGAGGAAGAGGAGGGGAGAGGAAGAGGAGAGAAGAGAGGAGAGAGAAAATGAAAATCCTTGATTAGTTGTCTCCCGTAGGTACCCTGACTAGGAATCAAATCCACAACCTTTTTTCTGTGTTTGGTGACACTCCAACCAACTGAGCCACCCAGCCAGGGTACTTACCCATTTTTAAACTGAGTTTTAAATTTGTTTTTTATTGAGTTTTAGGAATTTTTTATATATTCTAGATATTAATCCTTTGTCAGATATATGATATACAAATATTTTCTCCCATTCTGTGGATTGTCTTTTTATTCTCTTGATGGTATCAGGGTAATGCTGGCTTCATTGAGGAAGTTAAGAAATGTTCCCTCTTCAACTTTTTGGAATAGCTTAAGACGACTTTTTAAATGTTTGGTAGAATTTACCAGGATAGCTAGCCATCTTGTCGTAGGCTTATCTTCCTTGGGATGTTTTTGATTACTGATCCAATCATCTTACCAGTTAAAGGTCTATTCAGAATTTCTATTTCTTCTGGAGTCATTTGGCACTTTGTGTTTTTTTAGAAATTTGTTCATTTCACCTAGGTTATTTGTTGATGTACAGCTGTCCATAGTGTTCTCTTATAATCCTTTTTATTTCTAAAGTCTAAAATTAGTAATAATGTTCATTTCTGATTTTAGTCATTTGAGTTTTCTTTTTCTTAGTCTAAAAAGTTGTCAATTTTATAGATTTTTATTTTTTACAATATATTTTGATTGATTTCAGAGAGGAAGGGAGAGGGAGGGAGAGAGAGAAACATCAGTGATGAGAGAGAATCATTGATTGGCTGCCTCGTGCATGCCCCCCACTAAGTGGCATGTGCCCTTGGCTGGAATTGAACCTGGGACTCTTCAGTCTGCAGGCTGATGCTCTATCCACAGAACCAAACTAACTAGGCCTTATAGATCTTTTTAAAGAATTGCTTTTAGTTTTGTTAATTTTCCTTGATTATTTTTCTATTCTATGCTTTATTTATCTCCATTCTAACTTTTATTATTTCCTTCCTTCTGCTGGCTTTTTCTAGTTTTTTAAATTGTACAGTTAGGTTATTAATTGAGGTCTTTTTTAAGTTATGCATTTACAGCTGTAAATCTCCTTTTTAGCACTGCTTTTGCTGCATACTACAAATTTTTTTGTTGTTGCGTTTTTATTTTCATTCATTTCAAGGTATTTTATAATTTCACTTGTGATTTCTTCTTCCATCCTTGATTATTTAAAATTGTGTTGTTTAATTTTCATGTATTTGTGAATTTTCCAGTTTTCCATTAATTTCTTGCTTTATCCCATTGTGATTAGAAAAGATGTTCACTCATTATTTTTCATATTTTCCTCCCTCAGCGGGTATTTCTGTGGGACTTGGATGAAACTATCATCATCTTTCACTCCCTTCTTACTGGATCCTATGCCCAGAAGTATGGAAAGGTAATTTGAGTCTTTCTTCCTTTGTTGTAACCATCTCTTTTCTGCTATAAGAGCAGGTAACCAAAATCACTTTCTCTGCTACCTCCACCTTACCCTGGGCCTTTCCATGTTAAATTTCACTGAGTAGCTTTTACCAGGCAGGCTGCATGGTCAGGCAGAGTTGATGATAAAGCTAGAGACTAGACCTGAGGTAAGTGGTGAAAGCTGAAGTTCTTTGAGAGTGGTATTTTGTATAAATGAAGTATGGGAATGATGCTCAAAACAGAGTGAAGTCTCGGGATTATATATTCCGAAGACCAATCTATTATCCCTTAAGTTTCTTTTAACAACCTAAACTGTACATTTCATTTACCTAGTTCAAATTACAGATAAAATATAAAGTATCTTTCTAAAAGAGATTACATACCTTCTTAAATTAAGTATACCAAGCAGAATTTAACTTGTTTTGTCATTAATCTAAACATCAGTTTTAATAGAGGGATGAGCTGTTTTTGAGCTATCGCCTATATATTTCTACTCTAAACTACCTTCAGGCACCTATTTTTCTGTATTATAAATAGATTTTATAAAAATATCTGCCTCTTTTGCTCTCTTACTATTCCCATATATTCCTTATTGTCACAAATGTTTGTGTTAGGAGTAATTTCCACAGACTTTTAGAATATAGACTGGCAAGCTCCTACGCTAAATACCGTAACTAGGCTGTTTATAACATAAATAAATAAATAAAATAAGAGCATACAGCCTCTAAATGAAGACCTGGTTGTTCATTTTAAAACTAAGTGCATTGGGGGTTGAAGATGAGGGTAAGCTAAGTGCATTGCTTTTACTGCAAATATTATGACTCTTCAGCCTTTGTTTACTTATTTTCTGGTTGTTGAGATTTCAGATAGCTGATTTCTGGTATTATACTCTGTGTGTGTGTGTGTAGGGAAGATAATGGGTGTTACAATATTAATATTTTAGCAAAAGTTAGAGTTTCTCCTGAAACAGAATCCCCCCCCCACCCCGCCCCCCAAAATTTAAGTGTTGTGTGTTTTTTTAATATTTTTATTGAGTTTTAGAGAGAGATGAAAGGAGAGGGAGAGGGAAACATCGATGTGAGAGCAATACATAGATTGGCTACCTCCTGCACGTCCCCTACAGGGCATTGAGTTTGCCAGCTGGACATATGCCCTGATCAGGAATCAAACCATCAACCTTACGGTTCATGGGACGACAAGGTTGTTTTTGTTACTGTTGTTTTTAAGTGGGTTTAGTCTTCTAGAAACTAAAGTCTTGAAATTTTTAACTTTTCACAATTCCAAATTCTTAAAACTGAATGAAATTGCATCAGTAATAGTTGGAAGCACTATTGTGGGTCTGTGTTGTTCTGGCCTTGACCCAAATAATTTTTAAATATTTAAGGATCAGAACCAGATCTGTGAGTATCAAGTCAAGCGATTTTTCTCTTATTATATTCCAGGACCCAACAGTAGTGATTGGCTCAGGTTTAACTATGGAAGAAATGATTTTTGAAGTGGCTGATACACACCTATTTTTCAATGACTTAGAGGTAAGCATTTTAAATTGTTTCTGTGCTTTAATGAAACATTTTGTTCAGTAACTATTTAGTGCTTATTTAGTTAGAGGATATGTGGTTAGGGTGGGTATGGAGAGGCCAGCTGGTTACTTAGATCTATATAGTCTTGTAGAAATAGTGCCTTGGCTAAGTCATCACAGTCTTGGTTCTATCCCTCAATTTTATTGGCTCAAAAATTTTATTGTTTTTCTGGAAGTTATCTAGCTCTGTTTTGCCAACCCATTAGGCAAAACACAGATTCCAAAATTTCAATTTATTCATATATATTAAATAATATATAAGGTGGGTTTGACTTTTTTTTGTGCTCTTCTTTTTAATATATATTTTTATTGACTTCAGAGAGGGAGGGAGAGATAGAAACATCAATGATGAGAGAAAGTCATTGATCGGCCGCCTCCCACTCACTTCCCACTGGGGGATTGAGTCCACAACCATGTGCCCTGACCAGGAATTGAACCCTGGCATACTGGTTCATAGGTTGACACTCAACCACTGAGCCACACCAGCCAGGCGATTATTTGTGGTCTTAAGTGTATTTGACTATACTTCAATTTCACCTTCTTTTTTTTTTTAAATAAATCTTTATTGTTCAGATTATTACAGTTGTTCCTCTCCCCCCCCCCCGTAGCTCCTCTCCACCCAGTTCCCACCCTACTCTCTGCCCTTACCCCCCCACTGTCCTCATCCATAGGTATACGATTTCTGTCCAGTCTCTTCCCACACCTCCCAAACCCCTTTCCTCCCTGAGAATTGTTAGTCCATTCCCTTCTATTATATTCACCAGTTTACTCTGTTCATCAGATTTTTTATTCACTTGATTTTTAGATTCAGTTGTTGATAGATATGTATTTGTTGTTCATAATTTTTATCTTTACCTTTTTCTTCTTTCTCTTCTTAAAGAATACCTTTCAGCATTTCATATAGTACTGGTTTGGTGGTGATGAACTCCTTTAGCTTTTTCTTATCAGTGAAGCTCTTTATCTGACCTTCACTTCTGAATGATAGCTTTGCTGGATAAAGTAATCTTGGTTGTAGGTTCTTGGTATTCATCACTTTGAATATTTCTTGCCACTCCTTTCTGGCCTGCATAGTTTCTGTTGAGAAATCAGCTGACAGTCATATGGGTACTCCCTTGTAGGTAATTGACTGTCTTTCTCTTGCTGCTTTTAAGATTCTCTCTTTGTCTTTTGCCCTTGGCATTTTAATTATGATGTGTCTTGGTGTGGTCCTCTTTGGATTCCTTTTGTTTGGGGTTCTCTGCGCTTCCTGGACTTGTAAGTCTATTTCTTTCACCAGGTAGGGGAAGTTTTCTGTCATTATTTCTTCAAGTAGGTTTTCAATATCTTGCTCTCTCTCTTCTTCTGGCACCCCTATAATTCAGATGTTGGTACGCTTGAAGTTGTCCCAGAGGCTCCTTACACTATCTTGATATTTTTGCATTCTTTTTTCATTTTGCTTTTCCGGTTGGGTGTTTTTTGCTTCTTCGTATTTCAAATCTGACTTGATTCTTGGGATCCTCTAGTCTGCTGTTGGATCTCTGTGTATTATTCTTTTTTTTTTTTTTTTTTTTAATAATTTTTATTTCTTAAAGTATTACAAAGAGTATTACATATGTCTCCTTTTTCCCCCCCATGACATTCCCCCGGCCCCTACCCCCCGCCCCCCCCCGCCCCGTGTCTTGTGTCCATTGGTTAATCTTATATGCATGCATATAAGTCCTTCAGTTGGTCTCTTAATCCCCCCCCCCCAACCCTCCCCAGGCTCCCCATTGTAGTTTAACATTCTGTTCAATGTTGCTCTGCTTCTGTATCTACACCTGTTCATCAGTCCATACTGGTCCCCTTTATTTGTCCCAACCTCACTGGAGTAGTCTCAACCTCACCAGGGCCGTCTGAGCCTCACCAGGGCCATTTCAACCTCACCGGGGTCGTCCCTACCTCACGGGGGCCGTTTCAACCTCACCGGGGTCGTCCCTACCACACCAGGGCCGTTTCAACCTGACTGGGGTTGTCTCTACCACACCGGGGCTGTTTCAACCTGACCGGGGTTGTCCCTACCACACCGGGGCCGTTTCGACCTGACTGGGGTCGTCCCTACCTCACGGGGGCCGTTTCAACCTGACCGGGGTTGTCCCTACCACGCCGGGGCCGTTTCGACCTGACTGGGGTCGTCCCTACCTCACGGGGGCCGTTTCAACCTCACCGGGGTTGTCCCTACCACACCGGGGCCGTTTCGACCTCACCGGGGTCTTCCCTACCTCACGGGGGCCGTTTCAACCTGACCGGGGTTGTCCCTACCACGCCGGGGCCGTTTCGACCTGACTGGGGTCGTCCCTACCTCACGGGGGCCGTTTCAACCTGACCGGGGTTGTCCCTACCACGCCGGGGCCGTTTCGACCTGACTGGGGTCGTCCCTACCTCTCGGGGGCCGTTTCAACCTGACCGGGGTTGTCCCTACCACGCCGGGGCCGTTTCGACCTGACTGGGGTCGTCCCTACCTCACGGGGGCTGTTTCGACCTCACCGGGGTCGTCCCTACCACACCGGGGCCGTTTCGACCTCACCGGGGTCGTCCCTACCACACCGGGGCCGTTTCGACCTGACTGGGGTCGTCCCTACCTCACGGGGGCCGTTTCAACCTCACCGGGGTTGTCCCTACCACACCGGGGCTGTTTCAACCTGACCGGGGTTGTCCCTACCACGCCGGGGCCGTTTCGACCTGACTGGGGTCGTCCCTACCTCACGGGGGCTGTTTCAACCTCACCGGGGTTGTCCCTACCTCACGGGGGCCGTTTCAACCTGACCGGGGTTGTCCCTACCACGCCGGGGCCGTTTCGACCTGACTGGGGTCGTCCCTACCTCACGGGGGCCGTTTCAACCTGACCGGGGTTGTCCCTACCACACCGGGGCCGTTTCAACCTGACTGGGGTCGTCCCTACCTCACGGGGGCCGTTTCAACCTGACCGGGGTTGTCCCTACCACACCGGGGCTGTTTCAACCTGACCGGGGTTGTCCCTACCACACCGGGGCCGTTTCAACCTGACCAGGGTTGTCCCTACCACGCCGGGGCCGTTTCGACCTGACTGGGGTCGTCCCTACCTCACGGGGGCTGTTTCAACCTCGCCGGGGTCGTCCCTACCTCACGGGGGCCGTTTCAACCTGACCGGGGTTGTCCCTACCACGCCGGGGCCGTTTCGACCTGACTGGGGTCGTCCCTACCTCACGGGGGCCGTTTCAACCTGACCGGGGTTGTCCCTACCACGCCGGGGCCGTTTCGACCTGACCGGGGTTGTCCCTACCACGCCGGGGCCGTTTCGACCTGACTGGGGTCGTCCCTACCTCACGGGGGCCGTTTCAACCTCACCGGGGTTGTCCCTACCACACCGGGGCTGTTTCAACCTGACCGGGGTTGTCCCTACCACGCCGGGGCCGTTTCGACCTGGCTGGGGTCGTCCCTACCTCACGGGGGCTGTTTCAACCTCACCGGGGTTGTCCCTACCTCACGGGGGCCGTTTCAACCTGACCGGGGTTGTCCCTACCACGCCGGGGCCGTTTCGACCTGACTGGGGTCGTCCCTACCTCACGGGGGCCGTTTCAACCTGACCGGGGTTGTCCCTACCACACCGGGGCTGTTTCAACCTGACCGGGGTTGTCCCTACCACACCGGGGCCGTTTCAACCTGACCGGGGTTGTCCCTACCACGCCGGGGCCGTTTCGACCTGACTGGGGTCGTCCCTACCTCACGGGGGCTGTTTCAACCTCGCCGGGGTCGTCCCTACCTCACGGGGGCCGTTTCAACCTGACCGGGGTTGTCCCTACCACGCCGGGGCCGTTTCGACCTGACTGGGGTCGTCCCTACCTCACGGGGGCCGTTTCAACCTGACCGGGGTTGTCCCTACCACGCCGGGGCCGTTTCGACCTGACTGGGGTCGTCCCTACCTCACGGGGGCCGTTTCAACCTGACCGGGGTTGTCCCTACCACGCCGGGGCCGTTTGGACCTGACCGGGGTTGTCCCTACCACGCCGGGGCCGTTTCGACCTGACTGGGGTCGTCCCTACCTCTCGGGGGCCGTTTCAACCTGACCGGGGTTGTCCCTACCACGCCGGGGCCGTTTCGACCTGACTGGGGTCGTCCCTACCTCTCGGGGGCCGTTTCAACCTGACCGGGGTTGTCCCTACCACGCCGGGGCCGTTTCGACCTGACTGGGGTCGTCCCTACCTCACGGGGGCTGTTTCAACCTCACCGGGGTCGTCCCTACCACACCGGGGCCGTTTCGACCTGACTGGGGTCGTCCCTACCTCACGGGGGCCGTTTCAACCTCACCGGGGTTGTCCCTACCACACCGGGGCTGTTTCAACCTGACCGGGGTTGTCCCTACCACGCCGGGGCCGTTTCGACCTGACTGGGGTCGTCCCTACCTCACGGGGGCTGTTTCAACCTCACCGGGGTCGTCCCTACCTCACGGGGGCCGTTTCAACCTGACCGGGGTTGTCCCTACCACGCTGGGGCCGTTTCGACCTGACTGGGGTCGTCCCTACCTCACGGGGGCCGTTTCAACCTGACTGGGGTCGTCCCTACCTCACGGGGGCCGTTTCAACCTCACCGGGGTTGTCCCTACCACACCGGGGCTGTTTCAACCTGACCGGGGTTGTCCCTACCACACCGGGGCCGTTTCGACCTGACTGGGGTCGTCCCTACCTCACGGGGGCCGTTTCAACCTCACCGGGGTTGTCCCTACCACACCGGGGCTGTTTCAACCTGACCGGGGTTGTCCCTACCACACCGGGGCCGTTTCAACCTGACCGGGGTTGTCCCTACCACGCCGGGGCCGTTTCGACCTGACTGGGGTCGTCCCTACCTCACGGGGGCTGTTTCAACCTCGCCGGGGTCGTCCCTACCTCACGGGGGCTGTTTCAACCTTGCCGGGGTCGTCCCTACCACACCGGGACCGTTTCAACCTCACCGGGGCCATCCCAGCCTTACCAGGGAAACAGGATGTTTGGTCCTCTGTCCCCTGCCGGCGGCTCCCCACTAGACAAAATCTCCAGGCATTCCTGGTGGTTGCACATCCAGCGCTCCTGCCCTCCACCAAGTGCACAGACTGCCTGTCTGCTGTCCCGCAGTGCCCCACCAGAGACTGGGACCAGTGGGCATGTTTGTGCGCTTGCTGGTACAGCAGTTCCACAGTGCCAGCAGAGTCAGGCCCAGCCCTGGCCGGCCCCGGACCCGACTCTGCCCCCCCGATTGCATCCCTCCCAGATGCAAGGAGCTGAAATCTGCAGCCTGCTGGGATGGGCTCTGTACTTGGTGCTTCAGCACATCCTACTCAGTCTCTATGCGCTTCTTTCTATGCGAGGAGTTGAAATCTGCAGTTTGTTGGGTTGGGCTCTGTACTTGGTGTCACATCCTACTCAGTCTCAATGTTCTTTCTCTCCTTCCAGTTGTAGAGCTACCACTGGGCCAAGTTTCCCATGGTTCTGTATGATAGGTGTTTGTCTGATATTTGGTAGTTTCGATGTTGTTGTGCGAGGTAGCACGCACAGGTCTCTTCCTTATGCCGCCATCCTGGTTCTCCTGGGTCTGCTTCTTGAGTGTGTCTCTCATGGCTGCGAGCAGTTGAAGTCTGCAATTTGTTGGGACAGGCTGCAAAAGCGCATGTGGGTCTTTTTGTGCACCTGGCACAGCTTGGATGGGGATGTAAATTGATTAGGGCTGAGACTCAGGGAGTCGCCATGGCGGAGCAAATAGCACTGGCTGAGTCTCCGCGGCCCCTTGACTCTCTGCCAGGGCTTTGTGTCCCCCAGTGCCGGCGAGCAGCTGTGCAACAGAGTCTCCCTCGCTTTCTGATGGCTGCAAGGCCGTGCTGCCTCTGCCCGTAGGGTCTGGTGCTTCATGATCCCGCCTGAACCAGCTCAGTGGATTTGAAAGTTTGCAGAAGAAAAGGCGCTTCTACTTGTGGGTCTGGCACAGCCCAGATGGGAATGTAAATTGCGTAGGGCGGGGTCACAGGGAGTCGCCGGGGCGGAGACTCAGCGGCCCCTTGCCTATCCAGGACTCCAGGACTTTGTGTCCCCCAGTGCCGGCGAGCAGCCGAACGCCAGAGCCTCCCTCGCTTCCTGACCGCTGGAAGGCCGTGCCGTCTCTCGCCTTGGGGCCTGGGGCCTCAGAGACCCGCCCGAACCAGCTCAGTGGATTTGAGAGTTTGTAAAAGCACAGTCATTCCCTCTTGTGCCTCTGGCACAGCCCTGAGGGTAGGGCGGGGTCACAGGGAGTCACCAGCATGGATGAAATAGCGATGGCGGCGTCTCCGCGCCCCTCGCCTCCCCGGGACACCAGGACTTCTTGTCCCTCGGTGCCAGTGAGCAGCCGCGTATCAGAGCTTCCCTCGCTCTCCGACCACTGCAAGGCCGTGGCCACCTCTCCCTGTGGGATCTGGGGCCTCAGAGACCCGCCCCGAGCAAGCCCAGAGGATTCGAGGGTTCGTAAAAAACCGAGAATCCATTTGCAGCCCGCGTGGCGTGTGACTGCGTACCTCTGGTTTTGGTGCCTCCGTAGCTCCCACTCAGTCTCACTGCGCTTCTTTCTTTTCCTCCAGTTGTAGATCTCCCACTGGGCCAACTTCCCCATGGTTCTGAGTGGCGGTTGTTTACTTCATAGTTGATAGTTTCAATGATGCTGTGAGAGAGCAGCACACACAGGTCCGCTCCCTACGCCGCCATCTTGGTTCTGTCTCTGTGTATTATTCTTTATTTCAGTCAGTGTATGCTTAATTTCTAGTTGGTCCTTTTTCATATCCTCGAGGGTCTCACTAAATTTATCGGCGGTTTCTAGAAAATTTTTGAAAACCCTTATAACCGTGGTTTTGAACTCTATATCCAGTAGTTTGCTTTTCTCCATTTCTGTCATTTGTGGTCTGTTTCTTTGTCTCCGCATTTTGGCTGCTTTCCTGTGTTGATAGAGTGGCTTTGTGTGCTAGGTGTCCTATAGGGCCCAGTGGCTCAGCCTCCCCAATTACCTGAGGTGGGCACTCTTGGTGCCCCTTTGTGGGCTTTGTGCACAGTCTTGTTGTAGTTAAGCCTTGATTGTTGTAGGTATCACTGGGAGGAATTGACCTCCAGGCCAATTGGCTGTGAGAATCAGCTATGTCTACGGTGGGAGAACTTCTGTGCTGAAGACACCCTTATGGGGCAAGACTTGCTTCAGTGGGGCTTTGATGTTCACTGAGTCTACCCCCTGAGTGTATCCCTTATGGATCTGAGGAGTTGTAATCTGGATGGTCCCACTCTGACCACTGGGTACACTGGCTCTTCGATCTCTAAGGAGGTGCTAATTTAGCCTCTGCCTGAGGCTACCCAGCAGGAGCTATGGCGAGATCTGCAGGTTCCTCTTCCTTGTTTGGGGTTTGGAGGTGCCCAGATGAGGCCCAGCTGTGAAGCAAGGCAAGCTGCTGTGGGGCCTTGAGCCTTCTTTTGGATGTTCTGGGTCTCTCTGACCCAGCTGCAGTTTGTTAGGTAATTTTAGATCTCAAAGGGCTAGCCCATTCATATGCAAAAGCCTCTGCTAGCAGCTTGGGTGGGGCGGGGGTCTCTGGGAATCAACAGGGTGGAGCAAACAGCTATGGCTGGTCCTCAGTCCTGCCCTAAAAGGCCCCTGGGTCTCAGTGTCCCATGGTAAGCACTGCAAGCACCTCTGAGAGAAAGCCGCCCTCGAGTTCCGACCGATGCCAGACAGTCCAGTTTCTCCCCGTATGAGTCTGGGTCCCCAGAGACTTGCCCGGAACTGGAGTTCAGAGCTGTCGGGAGCTTGAGACTCCCTCCAGATTGAAAAAGACACTGGAGTCCTCCATAGCCAGCCCTTTCTGCATGGGAGCCTCCACCTCCGTACCTCTGCACTTTACTTCCGCACCTTTTCTGAGTATCAGTGTGCTTTTCTCTTTCCTTCTAGTTGTAGAATTTCCACTCAGCCAGCCTTCCTGTGGTTCTGGACGATGTCTGTTTTGTCTTTTAGTTGTAGTTTTGAAGTGGTTGTGGGAGGCAGCAATTTCTAGTGTTTACCTATGCCGCCATCTTGGTTTCTCAATTTTACCTTCTTAAAAGAATCTCTAGATTTGTCAGATCTACAAGTAACAGCTGTAATTCATTTTATTTTATACATGCTGATTTTCCATGGATGAGTTAGCCTTGACATCCAGAGTCGCTGTGCAAGGAAAACCAAGAAACACTGAGAGCTTCTTGGTGAATTTTTTGGCTTTGACATTTTAGTTAGCCTTTGAGGTAAACATGGTTTAGTGGAAAGAACACAGACCTGGGAGTCAGAAGACCGGAGTGTGAGTCCCAAGTTAGGAAAGTTATCTTCCCACCTTTGGGCCTCAGTGAAGCACTTATTCTACACAAGAAACTATTAAAAGTTGTTTTATCTGGGGAGGAGGATGCATTGCTGGGACACGGAAGTAGGAAGGAGCAGATTTGTCACTTAATACCCTTTTGAATTTTGAACTGTATACCAAATGTATTACCTAGTTTTAAAAATAGTGAAAATTTTAAAGTAAATTAAAATAGCATTTTATAAACATGAAATAATTCTATTCCTTTTCAAATATAATCCAGTTCTATTTAACAGAAAATTCTCCAACAAATTAAATTAATAAGGCTCTAAACTCTAATACTTTAGTCTAAGCTCCACGATGCTTTAATCTTTCCTCAACTTCACATGTTGAGAAGTTAGGACATCAGAGTTATTCAGCAAACATTTGTTGAAAACTTATTATCTGCCAGTAATTATTGCCAAATTGTATTTGTAATGATTTTCTAGACATAGTCCTCACTTAGGACTGAAAGTTCTGTGAAGAATTTGACCTGAATGTGTTCCTGCCCCTGAGGTCAATGGTTATCAACTTTAGGGGGCATAAGAATCACGTGGTTGTTAAAAATGAAGATTCTAGGACTTCACTCCCAGAAATTCTATTCAGGTAGTTCTGGGGTGGACCCAAGAATATGCATTTTTTTAAAACTTCCCCAGGGGATTCTGATGCAGGTGGACATTACAATACCACCCTAGGTGATGTCAGAGGAGTAAATCTGTTAGAGTTAGGCAGTGGGTGGCATTTTATGTCAGTACTAATGTGGGTTTGGTGGAAAGAACCTTGAATCTGAATTAGAAGGCTCTTTCTAGATTCTTTCTACCACTCACTTGGGTAAATCATTTTACCTCACTTTTATAACATGAGGAGATTGACTTAGACGAACTCTTCTGTGTACCAGATTTGAATTTATAAATTTCTGTTTCAGTCACTTTCAGTTGTGATACTACACTCTACCAACATCTGTTTCTTCTGCAAGAATTTATTGGGTACATGCTGCATAAGGTCACTGGACTAGACCAGAGGAGTACAAAAGAGATGGAAGATAGGGGTCATATTGTAAGAGGCCTACAGTGTAATAGAAATTTCAATCTAGTATAGAACATGGACACACCTGACAATGTAAGGGAGTTTGTGCTCATACCTAGGAGCTGTTGGAAAAATGAACTATAGAGATAAGAGCATAAGTGAGGATTGGCTTGGTTAAGGTTTCATGAAGACTGTGCTGTATGAATTAGGCCTTAAAAGAAGATGGACAGCAAGGGGGGTGAGAGTGATCCTCCAAGAGAGGCCATAAGGTATTTCATCATTCCACCATTGTTTGTGGTGTTTTTACAATATGACATGTTGGTACTAGCACTTCTACTGGCCAGCCTGAAATAGTGTATGGTTTTGTCTTTTAACAGGAGTGTGACCAGGTACATGTGGAAGATGTGGCTTCTGATGACAATGGCCAAGACTTAAGGTGATAAAAACAACAATGCCTTAAATACTAGTACACCATAAGACATAATCTAGGCTTAGAGGAAAACAAAGAAAATCATTGGTTTCCTCCATCAGTCTTGCTGTATTGCAATATTTGCTTTATTATGGTGGTCTGGAACCGAACCCATAATATCTCCAAGGTAAACCTATATCAGTTACCTATTGTATAACAAATTATCCCAAACTTAGTACCTTAAAATAATACTCCCTCTGTCCCATAATAATAGTAGCAGTTGATGAATGTAATTTGTCCCATAATAATAGTAGCAAAAGAAAATAAATATAGAATGCAACATTTATTATCAAAAAACTAGATTAAATTAAACAATAAATTAAAAATAGTACCCCTAATTTTTATTTTGAGTGTTCAGATAGTTTCTGGATTTTTTAATAATTTCGTTACTGCATTTTAAACTTGTAGGTAGGATCTCTTGGCTGCGAAGCTTTGCTTTCTCTATATGCGTGAGCTTAAAATTATTGGAGCCATCGTTCTTCATTGCTTCCAACATAACTTGTTGAAGTGACAGAAACGTATTATCCAGTATTTCAGGAGAAATATTATCAAAGGCTAATATGGTGCCTCTTCTGCTAAGAGGAATATGTCTAAGTTTTTCAAGTTTTTCTCCATAATCTTTGCATTTATGTCCACAGTTTTGTTTTTTCAAAGAATCAACATTAGCATAAGATTCTCCTTGACAATTATTTTCGGAAGCACATTTCCAAATTCTTGATATGGTCATTCTGTTGCACTTAAATTGTTTTGCAGCTAATGTAATTGCACCTTTCTGCAACTTTTCCTTTTTCTTTTGATGCATCAAGAACTGGACAATTGCAACTCGATCTTTGCTTGAAAACTCTCTTTTTTCAGCTTACTTTTACAATAGGTTGATATTCAACTGAAATAAAACAATTGATTTCAATCAGCAGATGAAATTAGAAAAATAGTTACAATTCGTAATAATTAGATTAACCTAAAAATTGAAAGATGTGTCAAAACAAATGACAGATGTCATGAAACATTGATTTTGATTGAAGGCTTTGCAATTTTGCGCTACAACATAACTTACAGCTGCATTCGCCAATAATTCCCGTTTAAATATTCACTTGCTACTATTATTATGGGACAGAGGGAGTAAACATCATCTCATAGTTTCTCTAAGTCAGAAATTTGAAAGTGACTTAGCTAGGTAGTTCCGAATTAGGGTCTCTTAGATTGAAATCAAGACATTGGCAGGAGCTAAATTCATCTGAAGGTTTTATTAGAGAGGGAACCTGATTTCAGCCTCTTGCCTGTGGCTGATAACAGGAGGCCTCAATTCCTCACTGTGTGCCTCTGCATGGGGCAGTTTGAGCAAGAGAAGTCTAGTCTCTGAAGTCTAACACCACGTTCTGTTTACACTCCAATACATTACATACCCAAAGGAGCGGAATTAGAGGAGAGGAGCATTGAAGAATCTGTGGACATAATTTAAAGCCACCCAGTGAACTATGAGCTTAATAAACTAGCCAACAGATGACTGAAAGAGAACATCCCTATTATCTTACTATTATTAATATTTTGTGTTATTACCTTCCATTATTTTATATATTTTTTTAAATATTTTTTTCACACAAGAATATAAAACTGTTAACCACTGTTTACCAGTATTTATAATAAAGTAAACATACACTTGAGTAACATTCTGTTTTACTACAAAGCTGTTGTTTTTCCTGGCTTTTGTTGAACCAGTACCCCAAATACTGAGACTGAGCCTACATGTAAGGAATGAGTTGGAGTAAAGAGAAAACATGCAGATCAAGGCAGTGCCTGGCCTGTAGTATGCATATAAGATCTTTGGTTATTCTCTTCCTGCCCTCCCCCTCCCCACTTTCCTCTGAGATTCATCAGCCTGTTCCATGTTTCCATGCCTGTTCATTGAGCATCTGCCCCCTGGTGGTCAGTGTGCATCATAGCTAACTGTCGGACAGTAGCTTAGGCTTTTATATAGCCTATCTAATAATAGACAAACATGGTAATTAACTGTACCTCCAACATGCTTCCCATTGGCTAATCAAGGCAATATGCAAATTAACTGCCAACCAAGATGGCGGCCGGCAGCCAGGCAGCTGAAGCAAACAGGAGGCTTGCTTGCTCCAGTGATGGAGGAAGCCAAGGTTCCCCGCCTGCCACTGCCGGCCTCTGAGCTGCACTCTAAGAAACAATGTTGCAATTATAGAAGCTAAACAAACCCCAGAAACCTGCTTTCAGCCAGCTGGGCCTCAGAGCTGGAGCTGTAACAGTGTTTCAATTATAGAAGCCAAACAAACCCAGATACCTGCTTTCAGCAGCCAAGGTCTCAGAGCTGGAGCCGAGCCTCAGAGCTAAAGCTGGCTCTCAGTTCCAGTGACAGCCATAGAAGGTAAATAAATCCCAGAATAAAAAAGAAAAAAAGGAGAGGTTGGGAGCTTCAGTCACCCGCCAGCCTGAAAACGGCCCTCAGCCCCTCACCCAGACTGGCCAGGCACACCAGTGGGGACCCCTACCCTGAAGGGGGTGTGACCAGCTGCAGACAGCCATCATCCCCTCATCCAGGCTGGCCAGGCATCCAAGCGGGACCCCCCACCCTGATCCGGGACACCCTTCAGGGCAAACCAGCCGGCCCCCACCCATGCACCAGGCCTCTATCCTATATAGTAAAAGGGTAATCTGCAAACTGACCCTAACAGCAGAACGACTGGGAATGACTGGTCACTATGACACACACTGACCACCAGGGGGCAGATGCTCAATGCAGGAGCTGCCCTCTGGTGGTCAGGGCGCTCTCACATGGGAGGAGCTCTGCTCAGCCACAAGCCAGGCTGACAGCTGCCAGTACAGCGGTGGTGGTGGGAGCCTCTCCTGCCTCCTCAGCAGCGCTAAGGATGTCCGACTGCAGCTTAGGTCTGCTCCCCACTGGCAAGTGGACATCCCCCGAGGGCTGCCAGGCTGCCACAGGGATGTCTGATTGCCATCTTAGGCCCAATTCCCCGGGGAGCAGGCCTAAGCCAGCAGGTAGTCATCCCCTGAAGGGTCCCAGACTGCGAGAGGGCACAGGCCGGGCTGAGGGACCCCCCGCTTCTCCCCCGAGTGCACAAATTTTTGTGCACCGGGCCTCTAGTACAGATATAAAAAGGAATGGAAACAAATATTGGGATTCGTCTTCTGGATAAGAATGCCAAGTTAGTCTTTCTTCATAGAAAGCAATTACAATTTGAGGACACTTCATATTTGCCTCTTGCCAGCACCAGATCAGCCTCATCTGAATCTTTCCATTTCATGAGAAACATTAACTCTCCACTGCTGTTGGTGACACCAATTATTTGTTCAGGATCAAGACCTCTGGCAAAGCCTTTTGGTTTATCAGCAGCATCTCTTTTCTTCTTTGTTTGCAATCATCAGATTCACTGTCAGATAAAAACTTTCTTTTTGTGCCATCTTTTTCTTTACCAGCTTTTTGAGAATTAAGAGATGCTTTAATCAACTCAACAATCTAAATTTTCTTCAGGTCCCCAAGTATTATCAGCATCTGTGAATCCTTTCCACTTCAGGAAATACTCCACCTTCCCATTCACTACACATCGATCCAATACTTTTCCACTACAAATTCTTCAGGCTCTGCCTCTTCAACTTTTTTACTCTTTCCATCTGTTTCTTTCCCATTTTTTGCAATGTAGTTTTATTGGAGGCCGTTTTTTATTGCAGACTCAAAGAGCTATTACTCACCACCTCCATGCAGCTCCGCATCCCATGTCTCTGGCTCCTCCAGTGTCTCTGGCCCTGCATGCCTTCAGCTCCCTATTTTTTAATATTTTTATTGATTTCAGAGAGGGAGAGAGAAACATCAATGATGAGAGAGAATCATTGATCGGCTGCCTCCTGCACGCCCCACACTGGGGATCAAGCTCGCAACCTGGGGATGTGCCCTTGATCGAACTCGAACTCGGGACCCTTCAGTTCTCAGGCCGATGCTCTACCCACTGAGCAAAACCAGCTAGGGCCCATTATTTTTTTACTTTTTTTCTTTACATAGTTGCAATCATTTTATATATACATACACAAAAATTTTTTTTTTAATATATTTTTTATTGATTTTTTACAGAGAGGAAGGGAAAGAGATACAGAGTTAGAAACATCAATGAGAGAGAAACATCGATCAGCTGCCTCCTGCACATCTCCTACTGGGGATGTGCCAGGAACCCAGGTACATGCCCTTGACCGGAATCGAACCCGGGACCTTTCAGTCCGCAGGCCGACGCTCTATCCACTGAGCCAAACTGGTTTTGGCCACAAAAATTTTATATTCTGGGTTTTTTTTTCACTGTAAGATATTCTGTCATTAATGAAAGGATGCTTCATTTCAAGCTAACCTCTGCGGGATGCTGGTGCTTGTTCCTACCTCTCTTTCCCTAGTCTTCATCCTTTTTTGATAGATGTAATGGGGGTGATATAGAGGAATAGTGAAAGATAGACTCTGAGACATAGATATTAGGGAAAAGATTCTCAAAGCCCTTAGTTTTGGTGTCAAGTGCTAGGAATAGGACAGAGAATCCCAAGTGGCATTCATCCAAAAACCCCATGCAGTATAGATTTTAATTTTCATTATCCTCTCTCTCTGCAGCAACTATAGTTTCTCAACAGATGGTTTCAGTGGCTCAGGAGGCAGTGGCAGCCATGGTTCCTCTGTGGGTGTACAGGGAGGTGTGGACTGGATGAGAAAACTGGCTTTCCGTTACCGAAAAGTGAGAGAAATCTATGATAAGCATAAAAGCAACGTGGGTGGTAAGTGTGGCATACAATCAGTCTGATTTTCTCTTTCCTTCTGATTTACTGCTTTCTTTTCCGGGAATTCTTTAGAACTCTCTGACAACTGTTTATGAATTTGTGCCACAGTAACATATCAGGACAAGTCATATATAACAAGTCACTAGGTGGTTTATAGTGGATGGAAAACTAGGTCCAGGAGTATAGGGTGGCAGTATCCATGTGTTGTGATTTGAAGGACTTTGGAAATTCTTTCTACCTAGAAATATCTCATGTCAGGTGCCACCAGGCCTGAATTCTATTATTTGGGATTAATTAGTGATAGCTTGTCCAAATTAGAAGAGACATTAGATATCTATTGAGAAAATTGCTGTCCATCTTGAAAGTAACAAGGGCAGATACCATAGCAAGTTAATTACCTACCACAGCTAGAATCCACATCCCTGAATTCTTGGTCCACTTTACATTCATGCAATTCTTTTTCTAGTGATAATACCATTATGAGAAAATATTTAAAATTGTAAGCCATCACCCTCAAACTTTTACATACACCTAAAATGTTGCATGAAGTTTCAAGGATTTCCTACACTGCCTAAAGGTATATTACCCTAGGTCAAGAGAATCCTCCTACAATACCATGCTACCGCTTTCTGTGCTGCAGAAAGTAAAAATAGGACTTTGAAAGTCAATTTAGTTCATTTCTGTTACATTCTTTCAATACCAGGTAAAAATCACAGGCAACTGGGCTTTGGGAGTCAAATTTAAGTGTCTGATTATTTTTTTTGCCTAGTAAATACCTGGACCTAATTTGCTGTAGAAAGTAATATAACCCTCTATAAGAATATCCACCTGTATTTTGTAAAAATTTTGAATTGTCAAAGTGCCACATCATATTATTAGTTAAGTAAAAGACATATATGTTTATGTTATACATGCCATAGAGGTATTGGTTTTGTTTTATTAGAAACATTGAAAGTCATCTAATTCTAGGCTTGCATTGTGAAACCATCAATCTGAAAACAAATAATACGCAGTTCTAGTCCTCATAGAAATGCCTTCTATTTTTATGGAATATTGGCAATAGATTACAGGATTTTTCTTCACTATAGAAAATTCAGGGCCAGATTTATTATTTGAATATTATAACTCAACTGTCTGATAACATGCTCTCATCAGATAAATTCTGTTTTGTTATGCTTAATTATCTGATCTTAAACAGTGTCTTGGTCTCTTACTTGCTGGAGTTGTTTCAGAAGTAAATACAGTACAAGTACATGACATTCATAGAGGTTGTCATTCAACCTGGAATCTCAGGTTGATGTCTTCTGAAAGGGGTAAAGGAAAAGCACAGTCACCAGGAGAGGCAGTGGAAAGACTTTTGAGACCAAAAGCCACTAACTTTCTGTGTAATCTTAGCAGCCCTTTCCTCCCTGGGTTCTGGTTTCTTTAGAAAGAGATTGGGATAGTGAAGACTCTTCTTTTAGCTCTAACACTTATTTTTCCCCTTTGGTTCTTGAGCCCATGTCTAAATCAGTGCTACTCAGGGAATGGTCCACCAGTCTGCAGATTCTGCTGCTGATTCATGATGAAAGAGCTTGTGTCAGAATCTAATCATATTGTTTCCTCAGCTGGTTTTGTTGCGCCTGGTAGCAAACATTCTGATGAAGAAAGTGAAAAAGATATTTTGAGCAGACTACTCCAGCGTTTTACTAAGAAGAGAACTGTATTAGTTCAGTAGAAATTTTAATGACACACTATTTCTCAATTGAATTCTAGAATTTGTTTTGTGGATGTCAGCAAGGATATGTTGTCAAATGATAAATGTGTCTTCTTTTATTCCCAAAGGCCTTCTCAGTCCCCAGAGAAAGGAAGCACTGCAGAGACTAAGAGCAGAAATTGAAGTTTTAACAGATTCCTGGTTAGGTACTGCATTAAAGTCCTTACTTCTCATCAAGTCCAGGTATGAAAATGGTTCCTTTAGGTCTCATCCTCTCAGAGATACACTCTTTCCTACACCAGTATAGGACAAGCCATTCCCAAAATAGGATGTGGGGTGGGGAGAGAGGAGTTTAAGTGAAGCAAGGAAGTATGTAGTAGTTTAGTGGGAGGCAGGGCCATTTTATACTAATAACACACCTTAGAGTTTTAAGAGAATATGTATGAAAGCCTTTTTCTTTCCCTTTCTTTTTTTTTAAATATTTTTTTATTGATTTGAAAGAAAGAGAGAGAAACATTGATCGGCTGCTCCTGCATGCCCTCACTGGGGATCCAGCCTGCAACCCAGGCATGTGCCCTGATCAGGAATCAAACTGGTGACCTCTTGGTGCATGGGACAGTGCTCAGTCAACAAAGCCACATCAGCCAGGGCTTCCCCTTACTTTTTGCTCATGAATTAAAACTCAGTAAATCATAATCTCCAGCCCAAGAGTTGGGCCTGGTGACATCAAAGGATACATATAGGAGACATATCTCAAATATCCTAAGTACAGGAAGTTTCAAAAAAATGTACCAAAACTTACTCAGGAAGGCAGGACTCAAAAGAAAAGGATACAGTAAGCAGATTAAGGAGATTTCAGTTTAAAGCTGATAATGGGAAATAAATAGTCATAATTGTATCTAAATCTCTTACTGATTTCTTCCTCAAAACAGGAATTCCAGACCTATAACCTAATAGAGCAAACATTAAAACTGACACAGGTTATTCACTGAAGTTTATAAAGGACCTGTGAAATTAATGTGTATTCTGGAATCTATGTTGCTATTACATGAAGAACAGAAAAGACTTAAATCATCTCATTAAGAACTGGGTTGCATTCGGATGAAATAGCACTGTAACTGAAAGTCTGTCATTTGTTTCCTAGAGAGTAGTATCAATGACATGGGTTGGTGGTAATTGCTAACAAGTGCAGTGAGCGAATTATCAGAGGGAAATGAGGCAAGAATCAAGTTGCTGCTCTGTGCCCACTATAGAATCTCTGTCCTTTAATATGGAAAGTAAGTAAACCTGAGATAATTAGAACAATAACTGAACATTGACATTGAACAAATATCATTACCAGGCCCTTTAAGGTTAATTTTTAATGGTTAGATCTAAAGGTCACATCCTGGGTTGGTTCACCCTTTTCTTTTCTCTCCTTATTATTTCTCCCTTCTAGGAAGAATTGTGTTAATGTTCTGATCACTACAACCCAGCTGGTTCCAGCTCTGGCCAAGGTTCTCCTATATGGGCTTGGAGAAATATTTCCTATTGAAAACATCTATAGTGCTACCAAAATTGGTATGGTTTCTATTCAGTTTCTTATCACTTGCCTTACAATAATATTTCCTACTATGATGTACTTATTGTTTACCAGTTCCTCTGTTAGACATTATATATATATAGTCTATCTCCTCACAACAGTCTTCTGATATTACTGATGAGGCAGTTCAGGCTTAACAGTTATGTAGCTTGCACAAGACTTCACAAGATAGTAAGTTACATAAACAGGATTCAAATCCAGATCTGTGGGACTTTGTTCTTTTCCTTTATAATATTTGAAAGGACATAATATCTAGTTTAGAAATCTACTTTTGCCTCATTTCAGATTTCTTTTTCACATAGAGAGCGCTGCAATATAGTATAATAGAAAAATCACTTAACTGAAGAAGGTAGCAGAAGCAGGGAAATAAAGTATAAGAGATGGCAAAGAAAAAGGAGAGAAAACAATTTCCTTTTTATTTATTTCTGCAAATAAAAAGCAGTATCACCTGTGCATGTTTTATGTGTAGGTTCCAAATGGGATTTGAATTTTTATTACCGTATATCTAAAAACAGTCTGCAATGTATTGAAACACCCATTTCCCCAAGGTTAAGTTCAGTGATATAGTATCTCAGTTGCAGTTACAAAATATAATAGTGAGGAAATTCCAGATATGACAAATGTTGCTGCAATATTTATTGGTACTCTGGGGTTCCTCCCCTACTGAAAGCCATAAGGCTCATTCATGCCCAGGACTGTTTCTGGAAAATAAAGAATTGGAGGGCAATGGCTGTTTGTCTGTTTCTTATTACTAACAAGAAATCGAGGCCTTATGCTCCCACTTTCCCCCCTACACTAAAATAGTTTCCCCTCAAAAAATATCCTTTCACAATGTCCAGAGCCTAGACTTGGAATCAGGAGCCCAAAGTCTAGCTATAAACTTGTTTGGATCTGGGCAAGTCACTAGTCCCATTTCATCTGTTAAAATAGGGTACGGTACCTATCTCACTGGATTATTTTGAGAATTAAGTAAGGAATAACTTGAAAACTGCTTTGTAAGCTGTCAAGTACAGGAGATGTGGAAAAGGGAAGTGGTGCTCACAGTTCTCACACTGCCTCGGCCATTTATAGGTGCAGAGAGCCTCCTGGGATCTCTAGCTGCCCCCGCTACTCCTCACCAAGCAAACTTCAGGGGCTGCCACTTACTTTGTCTGTGAACAGGCTGGTGAACCTAGCGCAGCCTTTTCTTTGCTGTTGAAAAAAAGGTAGGACAGGATGTCCTAATAGGAAATTGCTTTCTCTCATCAGGTAAAGAGAGCTGCTTTGAGAGAATTGTGTCAAGATTTGGAAAGAAAGTCACATATGTAGTGATTGGAGATGGACGAGATGAAGAAATTGCAGCCAAACAGGTAATCATGGTAAAGAAAAGGTGGGAATTTCAGGACCTGTTGCTCTCATTTGTGTATGCTCCGGAAAGGAAAAGAAATTCTAAGGAGAATCTGAACCTGACTTCAGTGTTCTTCCTTGGATCAGTTATCTACTTGGAGAGGTAGTGACCTTCATCCAGAAACTTTTTTGTTTTGTTTTGTTAGGTTTTTCAGTTTTTACAGAGGACATCGGACCTTTGAATTGTCTAATAACACACATTGATGACAACACAAAAAATCTGTAGTTCAGGGTAATGTGGGAGCATAAAATATTAACTTGTTGTTTGTTGCAATGTTAGCTCAGAAGTAATGTTTTCGGAAGACTGACCAGAGAATTTATTGACTGTAGAGGATGCTGTGGAGTGCCGCCCAGACCCCCAGCAGGACTGAGGCAGTCATTTCCTTAACCACGCCCTGCTCTTGGCTGCTGTGGGCTCACAGTTTCTCCCCCAGAATTGCCCTCAGCAGAAGTTACATCACCTTCCCAGAGACACCTTGCTTCCAGTTACTGGTGGGGGTAGAGACACAGCTCTAGTCTCCATCCCTCATCTCTGACGGGTGATCCAGCTCCAGCATGCTCTCTGGGATGGATTAGCGTCTCGCCAGCAGCTGTGTTACAGTTCAGTTTCAGGCAGTGCATTCTAAAGAGCATGAGACTTAGCTGTGAAAAGGCAAATAATTCTGACTTTTCCAGGCTTCAGATTCTCAAAAACCATTGCAATCAATAGGGAGTTGTTTGGAGAAAGTTCTTTCTGCTTCTGAGCCCTGGAGAGTTTGTTCTGATGTTAACCTCCTCACTATGCAGGCCCAGCTTCAGGTTGTCTCTTCTTAAAACAGGAAACAGATGAAAGAGTCCTGACTATGTAATCTAAAATCACATCCTTTAAGATCTGAATCATCTATTAGCTGTGTGAATAATTTACTTATCCTCATCTGCTAAATGGATCTACAGAAATTCTTTCCCTTCTACTCCAGCTTTCTTCTAGCAACTCTGTTTCTTAAATTTGGAGGCAGTGAGTTAACAACTAGGAGCACTATCCTGATTTTCTTCATTCAGTAGCATGCAAACCTTCAGGAACTATTAATGAACTATGAGAATGGAGGTAATTAGTTGGCAATATTAACACATTATGTTTTCATTTGCCACTTTATGAAGCAATTCAAGGACCTTTATTTTTTCACATATGTTATCTTTGGAGTTTTGATTCTTTTTATTTTAGCTGCTTGTCCAATAAGTTTATTGTCTGTCTGAAAAATCTTCATAGAAAATTGTGGTTTGGCTTATTAGCTCTCAGCAGCCCATTCCTGAGCTCTGAGGAAGCTTGCTTTCTTCTGAGCCACCCGATCTTTATTCTGGGCAAGAGACATTTTGAGATGGTTCCACCTCTTCTTTTTAACTTCTTCCTTAGGCTTCTTCTCATAGACTGGATTATCTCATATAGCAGCATGAGTTTCCTTTTTTTAAAAAAATATATTTTTATTGCCCTGACTGGTTTGGCTCAGTGGATAGAGCGTCGGCCTGCAGACTGAAAGGTCCCAGGTTCGATTCTGGTCAAGGGCATGTACCTTGGTTGCAGGCACATCCCCAGTAGGGGGGTGTGCAGGAGGCAGATGATCGATGTTTCTCTCTCGTCGATGTTTCTGATTCTCTATCTCTCTCCCTTCCTCTCTGTAAGAAATCAATAAAATATATTTTTAAAAAATATATATTTTTATTGATTTCAGAGAGGAAGGAAGAGGGATAGAGAGAAACATCAATGATGAGAGAGAATCAATGATTGGCTATCTCCTGCACGCCCCCTACTGGGGACTAAGCCCGCAACCCGGGCATGTGCCCTTGACTATAATTGAACTCAGGACCCTTCAGTCCGCAGGCTGACGCTCTATCCACTGAGCCTAACCAGCCAGGGCACAGCATGAGCTTTCTTATACATCTCCTCCATCATGTCTAGAATTACATTGTTCTTTATGTGTTGAGAGAACTGTTTCTTCATCTTTTTCCATTAGATTACTCATACTCTGCAACGTTCTGACCCATGATATGCTTCCAATGTAGTTCTGCATTGAATTCCTTCCTTTTTTTTTTTTTTTAATGTATCTTTATTGATTTCAGGGAGGAAGGTAGAGGGAGAGAGAGCTAGAAACTTCAAAGATGAAAGAGAATCGTTGATTGGCTGCCTCTTGCACACCCCACAATGGGAATGGATCCGCAACCTGGGCATGTGCCCTGACTGGGAACCTTAACCTCCTGGTTCATAGGTCAACACTCAACCACTGAACAACACCAGCCAGGCAATTTCTTCCTTTCTGAATCATAACCAGGGAATTGTTTGGAACTGTGAGAGATAGATAAGCCTCCATCCAAGCTCTCTTCAGGGCCCCAAAAACTTTATTTCCAGTAGTAGTTCTGGCAAGCCCTGCATCCAGGTAAAGGCACCAGATTGACCATCAATGCTTTTCACATTGTGTTCATCTCCAGTCACCTCCACCTGCTTGTCCATGCCAAACCTGTTGAGAAGCCTGTGGGCCAGCAGCAGGCCAGTACAATATGCTGCAGCATAATTTGTGAGGCCAACCTTCACACCATACTTTGGAAGTTCTTGAGTATAAACTGCACAGATTATCATACCTCCTTCTATAAGGGAATAAGCAGTCTGACAAATGATCTCTCTGTTAGTTACAAAAACTATCATCCTGTATTTAGGTGTGTTGTACTTATTTTTATCCTGGATCACCAAGCGTTTTAGGGAATAGTAATCAGTTTTACCCTCTCATTGTCTTCTGATTTTCACTTGGTATCTCTTGAAGTGGGCCTTATTTTTGACAAACTCTGTCCTGCAGAAGAGAGACCCATGTCCGCGACTCGCCAAAGACCTGCAGGACTAGCACAGCTCCGGGCATGGAGGGGAGCTGGAGTTTTGATTCTAAAGTGCATGTTGCCTCTGAGAAAGATACTAGGGGATGTAGGTATCAGTACTTCTTGGTCTGAAGAACGGAGAGGGAGATAAAGAACAACTCAAGTCATTAGCAAGTTGGTGTCTCTAAGCTGATGCCTGTTATCATCCACCATAGAATATACCTGCTGGAAAATGCCTTAAAACCTCTGTGCAATTCAGCCCCCACCCTGTGAGGGATCTTTCCTGCAGCCTTTTTGACAGAAGACTTTCTAGTCCTTGTTTGAACATACCCCAGATTAAGGAGGCTGCTTCCCACGTATCCTGTTCTATTGAGGGGTTGTCCAAACTGTTAGGATGTTCCACCTTCCACCGAACTTAAATTTATCTTTCTGACTTTCACATCTTGGTCCTAGTGGCATTCCTGAGTACAACATAACAAGTCTGCTTCCTCTTTTGTATATTAAAAGCCTTTTAAATAGGATGTGCACTGAGTTACATGTCAAAAGAACTATTCTAGGATTTCAAAATTCTGGGTAATTTGTAACCAATTTGAACAAGACAATCAGTAACGCTAGTCTCCTGCAGCTTCATAGAACATAGATTCTAACACTTGGATTTGTCAAAGCCCTTCATAAGGCTTTTAGAACAGCACACAGTATACTGGACATAATTCTGACCACATTATATAATGGGATTATTTCCAAGATCTGTATGTTCTGAATCTTAGTGATGAACAAGATTTGGGCCTTGTAGCTCTGTAACTTATAGGAAATTGCCTATCTACAAGAAAATGTAATATTGATACTAATTTCTTGTGTGGCTATTTTATTTGATCCTGAAGACCCTATATAGCAGCTAGAATAAGTAGATATAAATCATAAAGTTACCACTGAAACCTAATAAAAATCCCTCACATTTGTAGAGTGTCCGATAGTGTACAGTCCTTACACATATGACTTATTTGATCCTTATGGCAGCCCCATGAGGTGGGCAGGAGAAGAGAGGATTACAAGTACCTGGGGAGAGGTCTGGATAAAAGGGTTTGGGTAAATATGGCCTCCCAAAAGAAGTTGGGTTAACCAGCTGTCCCTGCTCTCTTCTAGCACAACATGCCTTTCTGGAGGATCACAAACCATGGAGACCTAGTGTCCCTCCACCAGGCTTTGGAGCTTGATTTTCTCTAAGAACTGGAATGAAGAGCCTTCCCCATGGGCTGCTTTTCACTCCTGAAAGGAGCCGGAGACTGGAACCAACTGAGAACTCTCTCTCTTTCTCCATGTAATGCTGGCGAGAACACAATCAGAACCAACAGCTGCAAGGGATGAAGCTTATTTTTGCTAAGAGTGAGCTGCAGCCCCGTGTTCATTCTCATGCAGAAGCAGGACAGTTGGATTGAGAGAACAATAGACTCACTGCAGCTACAGTGCTTTTAATTCTGTGTTTTTTGTTTTGTTGATTTTGTTTCAAAAAATGAAGAAGAAAAAACAAAAGGAAATTTTGGGGGCAGAGTTGCACTCTTTGTCCATGACCTGGTTGAGAACTGCTGTTAACTTGTGGTGATAGGATAAATGTGGCAGACTTTGTAATAACATCTCTTGCAGTCTTTATAAACTCCTTAGCTGTAGAACATATTCCCAGTGAATGTATATGTAATTTTTATAGGTAAGGGTCTGGTCTCGGAAGCAGGTTTTCCCTCCTTTCTTTCCTAGCAAGAAAGGGATGTGTAAAGTTTCCTTGGAAAATAGTAATTGAAATATCTGAAATACCTCTCTGTGTGACAGTAGCACCTCTTTAGTTGCTCCAGTGGTCTGCTTTCTAGGATGGTTTCTCTCCTGTTCTTCCATCTCCTGGTTTGCTGAACTGTGGGGCACTGGACACTGATTAACTTTAGACTCTGGTATTTCCCATCCTAGAAGCCTCAGTCCCCTTTCCAATCCCTCCTCCCCTTTAACCAAATGGCACAATCCTGGAAACTTCTTCTCTTAGACAGTAAATGCTAAGCCTTCAGCTTGACTCTGATTCAAAGACTATGTCCAGGGGGCTTACCTCTAAACTGGAGAGAAGGGACTAAGCCTTCTTGTGAATTTTCACTTCTTTGGTTCTTGAACCAGGACTGTTCCACCTTTTCCTCCTGCAGAGAGGCACTCCTCCCCCAACAGATGCTCACCCTACAGCCTTCCTTCCTTCTTAGTCCCCAGTGTAGGCTCCTGTCCCTTTCCTGCCCGGCATTCCTCACAGCCACCTCCATGCAGCTCTGGCCAATCCCTGGGCTTTGGACCCAAGAAGTCAAATTAAGTCTAAGAACAGGCTCATAACTACATTTGGCCAAAACTACCAATGTAGTTGACTTTCTTTGAAGCCCTTAAGCCTAGGAAGGGTATTCTGGGTATATTTACCCAGATCTCTGTCTGGAACTGAAGAGATTGCTGTGATCAAAACCCAATTTTCCCATGGTACACCCTTCCCACTTCTCAAATCTCATTCTAAAGTGGAAAACCAGAAGCCAGAAATACTCCTGTTTTAGTTGTTGGGTCCCTACTCCATGCCTGGAAACTTAATCCTGGGCCAATGCAGGGACATCTCCCAGCCTGGCCTCTGGGGAGATTGATGGGTGCCAGGCACTAATCCCAGCCTTCTAGCCCAACTGTGTTTGTGGATGCTCCATCCCTCCAAGACCCACCTGGGCATCTGCTCAGGCAGGATAACCTTCCCTAGAGCTGAGGACATTCAGCCTCTCCCAGGCTGCAGAGAGGTGTAGTCTGGAACTCAGTAGGACCAACCCCAGCTATACCTGCTTGACCCCAGAGAATCTGCATATTCGTTTCTAGAGATGTTGCAGCACAAAGAGGCCAGACTCCTCCCGAGTCCAGGTCGTTCATGTAGCGGAGAAAGGCTGTTCATACACATTCCTTCAGAACTGAATGAGAACAACTCATGGCTCACAATTTTAGGGAACAGGTCTTTGGAGAGGAGCTGAAGTCAGTGCTCATTACTCAGCTGCTGCTTTGGCCTTGCTCTCATCGGTGGGGTGGAAGTGGGGGTTATGTAGTCTAAGGCAGACTTCCCCTTGGTCTGAGTTCAGCACAGTTGCCCAGATGCTGCTCTGCCTTGCTTGATAAGTCATCTTAGAAAGCTCTAGGGTGGATCTTTTCTTCCAGGCCCAAGCCCTCCACCTACCGGCTGTGTAACTTGGTTTCCTACCCTGGACAGAGGCCACCCAGTTGGTGCTGTGTTTCAGGCTTGTGAGGCTGTGGGGTGGTACCCCCAACATAGACCCAGGTCCACACAAACCCCTCCCTCTCCCTGCCTTTGGGAGAAGCTCTTTATTCCTAGAATATGACGTGGACCCCTTTTCATTGGTCTTTTCCTGACTGCCCAGCCGAGGTCTTTGCAAAGGACCTTGAGATTGACCAAGAGAGGTGAGGAAGCTCAGCAGAGCAGTCTTGCTCTTTTCTGGTTGCTGCCACTCACTTAGGGGGCAGGCAGGAAATGGGACCTGGCTCCTCTTTGCCAAAATGAATTGTCCAGGGAACACAGTGCTCTTTTACCGTGTTTTTCTCCTCCCAGTACAAAGACCTGGAAAGGAAAGTAAGTGGGAGCACCAAGAGTTCTTAGAAGCTGAGGGCCCCAGGACACTGGGAGTCCTTTCGACGAGGGGGAAGCCCTCTTTACTAGAAAGAATCCCCGTGAGATTAGCCACATGACGAATCCTTTCCCCAGCTGGGGACTGGGTTCTATAAGATGGGTCTGCACATTTCGTGGTGAGGACTTTTCTAGTAAGGGATCCGTAGTTGTCAAGTGTGTCCTGGGTTTAAGAGGTGGCTTGACTCTCGAATGTAAAACTGACTGTGCCTTAGCATCACCCTGTCCAGTGCCCCTGGGGCAGCTGGTGGTGTCCAGGAGAATGGATTCCTGCTCCAGATTTAGATGCTTTTATTTGGTTTGGGGTGTTCCTATCTTCTGCTCTGCAAGTTGGGAGGGGCCAAAACTAGTGTCCCAGGAGACTTGTGCCACAGTTTGTTCGCAGTTTACACAAACTCAGCGCTAAAGCTCCCAAGTAGAATCTGACTGGCAAACCAGCTGCAGCATGTGGAGCTTTTATATTTCCACTCCCTTGAATGGGTGTCAGTGCTGCTGAAGCATAGGGAAGAGGAGGAGGGACAGAGCTGTTCTCCTGCTTCCTGGGAGAGTGATGGTCTGAGCCAAGGGGTCGTGAGCTTGGGGTGTTTTCTCTCCTGCAGGAAGGGGCAAGCAGGGTCCCTGTAAGCAGCTTCTGTTTCTTACCACTAATTTGGTTTCCTTTTCATCCAAAAGTTGGAACTCCCCAGATCTATACCATAACAAGCCAAATCTGAATTCTGAGATTCTAAAATATATATATTATGTTCCTATTGATTTTTAGAGAGAGAAGGAAAGAGAAACATCGATCAATCGGCTGCCATCTGCACACCCCCTACTGGGGATTGAGCCCACAACCCAGGCCTGTACCCTGACCAGGACCTCTTGGTGTATGGGAGGATGCTCAACCAACTAAGCCACACTGGCCAGGGCAAAGTCTAAAATATCTTAAACCACAAGGGAGAAAATCTAGTTCAGCAGGCCTTCTGTTTCTCTCCTCTGAGTCAGACAGCTCTAGCAAGCAAGACTCATTGGCTAGTTCCTAATGCACTGACAGGAGCCATCCCATTAAGGGCGACTTCTCAAAGCCTGACCCTCTGGATTACAGATGCCTCATTTAGCAGTAAAAGGCATTGATTGAATTGGATATATTTATGTGACTGCGGGCATTCATGGCTGTAGAGTCTTTGACCATAATGTTATATGTAATGGGAACTATCTTGTAAACTTGAAAAAAAAATAAAGTTTTTATTTTCTATACAGTTTGCTCCTATGTCTTTTCTGAATAGGATCAACACAGTTGCCCAGCTAGTTGGCACCTAAGTAAGGTTTTATAAAAATCTGAAGAGCTCATTATAAAAATCGAGTTCATTAAAAGATACCACCCTTTTAATAACTAATTAACTTCACCAAAAAGGTAGAAAAAATAACCAACCTTTTGGTATAAATAAATGTACATGGGGAAAAATAATTTGCAAGGAAAAGTTTGTTTTAGCTGATCCTCACCCCGAGGATATTTTTCCATTTATTTTTAGAGGGGCGGGGGGGGGGGGGGGGGACATCCAGGTGAAAGAGACACCAACCAGGGCCAGGGATTGAACTTTAAACCCAGGCACATGCCCTTGACCAGAATCGAACCTGCAACCCTTTGGGGAGTGGGTTGGAGCTCTAATCACTAAACCAGGACAAATTAATTGTCTATAAAATATATTGAGCCTGGCTGGCGTGGCTCAGTTGTTGAGCATCAACCTGTGAACCAGGTGGTCAGGGTTTGATTCCCAGTCAGGGCACATGCCCGGGTTGCGGGCTCGATCTCCAGTAGGGGCATGCAGGAGGCGGCCAATCAATGATTCTCTCTTATTGACGTTTCTCTCTCCCTCTCCCTCTCTGAAATCAAATTTTATACACACACACACACACACACACACACACACACACACACACACTGAGGGGCCAGATTATTATGACCACCCCATCAGTACTTCGTTGGGCCACCTTTTGCCTTCAATACTGTGGCGATTCTTCTTGGCATTGACTCCACGAGATGTTGAAAGGTGATGTGAGGAATCTGACACCATGCCTGATGAATAGTACTGTCCAGTTCTGTGAGATTTGATGGTTGTGGAACGAGCTGCCTAATGGCTCTTTTAACTTCGTCCCACAAATGCTCAATTGGATTGAGATCTGGTGATTGTGGGGGCCACCTAAGCAAGGTAAAGTCTCCCTCATGTTCTTGAAACCACTCCTGCACAATACGAGCACCGTAGCATGGCGCATTGTCTTGTTGGAAGAAGCCACCTCCATTGGGATACGCCATCAACATGATAGGATGAACCTGATCAGTAACGATACTTAGGTATGTTGTGCTATTCAGACGTTGTTCCTCATGAATTAAAGGGCCCAAATAATGCCAGGAAAACATGCCCCAGACCATAACACTGCCCCCACCAGCTTGAAGGGTTTTACTCATGCATGTGGGGTGCATGCTTTCATGCTGTTTCCGCCAAATTCTCACTCTGCCATCTGCATGATGCAACTGGAAACGTGATTCGTCGGACCACATGACTTTTTTCCAATGCTCAACTGTCCAATCCTTGTGTTCCTGTGCTTGGGTAACTATCGTGGTAAACAACCTACTTCCCTGTTTATAATGGTCTGGCCCTCTAACAACTTCAGCTCGAAATTATAGCTAATTTTTAAAAATATATTTTATTGATTTTTTTACAGAAAGGAAGGGAGATAGAGAGTTAGAAACAACGATGAGAGAGAAACATCGATCAGCCGCCTCCTGCACACTTCCCACTGGGGATGTGCCTGCAACCAAGGTACATGCCCTTGACCAGAATCGAACCCGGGACCTTTCAGTCCGCAGACCAACACTCTATCCACTGAGCCAAACTGGCCACGGCAAAATTATAGCTAATTTGCCTACAAACGTCAGGTGGTCATAATAATCTGGCCACTCAGTGTGTGTGTGTGTGTGTGTATTGCTTTTTAAAGTTTAGGACTGGTATAAGAGATTTCATTTTCTGTCAAATGTGTTGAAATTTAATTATTAGAGAGTAACTTGCTGTGCTGAGCTTAAAACACAAAAGCAATAGAACAAACTAACATCAAGCCTTGTTTGATTTGGCCTGATTTCATGTCCCATCAGCTACTTTTTCTCATTTCATTTCTTCAGATTTGGGTCTGTCCATTGTTGGTCTGGAAAAATCAAGAATTCTTTTGCCTTTTATTACAATGAAGGAAATCAGAATTCAGATCTAGCTTCCAAGTGCCATATATGTCAGAGTACAGGGTGTTTTTCCCAAATTAATCACCTCAGAAAAGATGGGGTTGCCATGTATTCTAATCATTACATCTTTTCAACAGAAAGTTGTACATTGTGGCTCTGTTGGCTCAGTTGGTTGAAGCATCATCCTGTACACCAAAAGGTTGTGGGTTTGATTCCCAGTCAGGGCGAGTACAGGAGGCAACCAATAGATGTTTTTCTCTCACATCAATGTTTCTCTCTCCCTCCCCCTTCCTCTCTCTCTCTAAAAACAAACAAACAAAAAAAACCATATCCTCAAGTGAGGATTTAGAAGGAAAAAAGGGGCACATGTTGGACCACACTGTAGATGAAGCAAACCTGTGAGTTGCTATCTCCTTGCTTGTAAGCACAAATACTGCTTCTCAAGCCCAAAGAGTAAACACCTTCATCTCCCCCTACGATAAGTATAACATCTGCACATTTCTCAAAAAACTTTTTGTGAAAAGACAATTCAGGAGGTTTTCTTCAAAAACAGGTTTCTTGACATTTGAAAAAAAAATGATTGATGGGAATTTTCAAAGGAAATTTCTAATGTCACTCATCTTTTTAAAGCTTTTGATTCTGTAAACTTATTTATATCTTCACCCGAGAATATTTTTCCATTGATTTTTAGGAAGAGTGAAAGAGAGAGGGAAAGACAGAAACATCAATGCGAAACATCGATGGGTTGTCTCCTACACCAGCCCTGACTGAGGTACGTGCCTTGACCAGAATTGAACCCTGGACCCTTTGATCCACAGGCTGACCCTCTATCCACTGAGCCAAACCGGCTCGGGCGATCCTGTAAACTTTTAAGTGTATATACAAATGAAACTTTTTCTATAGCTTTTTAGGTAGTATCGGTATACATTGTTTGGAGTTAACTGCATACATATTGCCATCATTTGACAACTTCATCTAGAGCAGCGGTTCTCAACCTGTGGGTCGTGACCCCTTTGGCGGTCGAACGACCCTTTCACAGGGGTCGCCTAAGACCATCCTGCATATCAGATATTTACATTACGATTCATAACAGTAGCAACATTACAGTTATGAAGTAGCAACGAAAATAATTTTATGGTTGGGTCACAACATGAGGAACTGTATTTAAGCCACCTCATCACTTACACACTCCCTGAGCTTCCAATAAAAGACCTTCACCTGGGCTCCCGTATTCACTTCTGGCACTAAAGGTGTTTGCAGCTACTGCCGGGCCCAGCAGCAGAGCACCAGTCAGTCCAGATCTGGGTCCTGGTGCCCACCTGAACGATCAACCCCACACCGGCTCGCCAGCCTGAAACGTAGAAAACAAGGTTGAGAAATCCTGCCTACGTCCAGCCCCCTTCTCCTCTGTCCTCTTCACCGATTTTGAGCAGTGGACTTTGTGTCCCCGACCCCTTCTTTCCAAGCGGCTTGGAGTTCTGTAGATTTAGTTTAATGACACAACTAGTTTGGAGGATTTTATAAGGTTTTAATAACAACCTAATAATACTGTTCAACAAAACAACACATAGTGTCTCTCACCTGCAGAGACACATAGGCATACACCTTCTCTTCCTCACAATAGGTTCCGAGGTAGAAAATATACTGTCTAACGCAGCGGTTCTCAACCTGTGGGTCAGGACCCCTTTGGCGGTCGAACGACCCTTTCACAGGGGTCGCCTAAGACCATCCCGCATATCAGATATTTACATTACGATCCATAACAGTAACAACATTACAGTTATGAAGTAGTAACGAAAATAATTTTATGGTTGGGTCACAACATGAGGAAGGGTTTGAAGGGCTAGAAGGTTGAGAACCACTGGTCTAACGTATAAAACATATACTCCATGGGCTGAGCCATGGCCCAGACCACAGGTTAACAAGGCACCTGGTTAAAAGGCAGCCCCTTGAGAGCAGGGGCAGAGGCTGGGCCAGCTGCATCAAGGCCTTGGACGGGTTGATGGAGGTCAGCCAATTGGGGCATCCATGGCTTCCAGGATAGGGGATGCTTTGGGCTCCAGATATACTGGTTGGAAGAAAAAGAAAAGGGGATCTCTTCTGTCCTCTCCAAGTGTTTTGTATATAATTGAAGCTCTTAACCCTGTAGGGTGCAGTCCTCATCTTCTTCTGATCCTTGAAGGCAGGCCTCTGTCTCATTCAACTCTAGTCTCCAGTGCCTGGCAAGATCAGGCAGCAAGTGCTTGTTGAGTGAGTCAAGGCCCATAGCAGCACAATTAGCTTATCTTCTCCTGCATTCTAATGATTGATTGCATGTGTCCTTCTGTCCCCTGGCTGGGTCCGACCCTGCCTCAAAGGACACCATTGACCTCCCCCGGCCATGGCAGAGCAGCCTCATCCCTAGCCTTGGAGAAAAAATTCTGAGCCAAATGGTCCATGCGCCTGTTCTGAGGCAGCTGATAGTCCTCGAGGGAGCGGAAGGCGGTTGTCCCGTCCACCTGGTCAGGCTCCCAGGGGTAGCTGGGGTGCAGCCAGCGGTAGTAGACAAGCCGCAGACCCAGACCCAGAAGGAAGCTGGTGCCGCCCACAGGCAGCAACATCTGCAGCGGGATCCCACTGGGCAGCCATGCACTTTGCGTCACCCAGGTGACCACCATGAGAACGCTGTCACTCAGGAGGAACACCAGGTGGATGGTGGCACGGCCTCGAGTGTGGCCCTCAGCCACATTGAACCAGGAGAAATAAAGGATGGTGGCCACCGTTGCCCGGTAGAGCCACTCGGAGCGGGGATCTGGCATAAAATTGGTGCCCTGACACCAGACCCAGAACAGCAGCACCAGCCACAGGCCCACGAAGTGCAGAGCCACGTAGCGGGGGAAGAGAGCTGAGAACAGGGCCACAGCCAGGACTCGGGGCCACAGCAGCAGCAGGTTCCACAGGAAGTAGATCACGGAAGAGCCCAGCCCCAGGACAGGCTTGGAGGGGAGGCAGGTGCGCAAGGCCCGGTGGTAGTCAAGCAGTGCCCATGAGATACCCATGAAGGACGTGCAGATGCCAATCCCTGCGGAGAGGAAGAGGAGACAGCTGAGCCCTGTGGGCAGCCTGCTTGACCCTCCCCAGAGCTCACAGGTTCTGGGGGCCTCATAACCACCCTGAGGTGGGTATGGGAACCCCCAATTTGTTGAAGGGAAAACTACAACTGGAGAACATTGTTCTCACAACCAGAACCTGGTCTGAGATTCAACTATGGGGTCTGCCCTTCACCACAAAGCTTTACTTCTCAGGTACTACCTGAGAGGGTGTGCGACGTACACACCCTCATCTGCACCCCTGGGCCTGGGCATCTTTTTTTTTTTTTTTAATATATTTTATTGATTTTTTACAGAGAGGAAGGGAGAGAGATAGAGAGTTAGAAACATCGATGAGAGAGAAACACTGATCAGCTGCCTCTTGCACACCCCCTACTGGGGATGTGCCTGCAACCAAGGTACATGCCCTTGACCGGAATCGAACCCGGGACCCTTCAGTCCGCAGGCCGATGCTCTATCCACTGAGCCAAACCAGTTTCGGCTGGGCCTGGGCATCTTAAAGAACCCTGCAACCCTTCCTTCCCCGGAAGAGCCCACGCCTTTCTTGGATCTGAAACTCAGCGGTCCGTCCCAGTTCCCCCTTTCTTACTCTCAGAAAGGGAAGCTGGAAACCCCGTGCGGTGGCAACAGGCCTCTGAAGGTGCCCTGCTGTGTGGATGGTACATCCTCACTCACCTCCCCTCCCTGCTCAGACTGGGCCCTGCTCTTGATTTCCCAAGACTCGAAGTGTACAGTGGGGATCCTATCCCACCTACTGGTTGTCCACGGTGGACTAGAAGCACCAGGGTCCCCAGAGAGGGAGGGAAGAAGCGCTGGAATGTCTCTAGAACGCTTCCTCCCCTGCCTCCTTCCCACCGCATCCATTCGCCAGATGTTTACTGGGACCCTCTTATGGGCCAGGACCCCACGCCCAGCCTGGAATCCTTACCCTGAAGTATCCCCTGGAGCAGCGGTTCTCAACATGTGGGTCGCGACCCCTTTGGGGGTGGAATGACCCTTTCACAGGGGTCGCCTAAGACCATCGGAAAACACATATATAATTACATATTGTTTTTGTGATTAATCACTATGCTTTAATTATGTTCAATTTGTAACAATGAAAATACATCCTGCATATCAGATATTTACATTATGATTCATAACAGTAGCAAAATTGCAGTTATGAAGTAGCAACGAAAATAATTTTATGGTTGGGGTCACCACAACATGAGGAACTGTATTAAAGGGTCGCGGCATTAGGAAGGTTGAGAACCACTGCCCTAGAGCCACACATCTAGATCTGGTCCCACCCACTTCTGTTGAACTAATTACCAATTTCCTTATCTCTGAGCTCCTTCAGGGTAGGAAACAGATTCTGCTCCCTGGGATCCCCAGGCAGCCCAGTACCTGGCACAAATGTTTGCTAAATAAAAAGTTGGGAGCCCTGACCGGTTTGGCTCAGTGGATAGAGCGTCGGCCTGTGGACTGAAGGGTCCCAGGTTTGATTCCGGTCGGGGGCATGTACCTTGGTTTCGGGCATATCCCCAGTGGTGGGGTTGTGCAGGAGGCAGCTGATCAATGTTTCTCTCTCATCGATGTTTCTAACTCTCTATCCCTCTCCCATTCTCTCTGTAAAAAGTCAATAAAATATATTTTTAAAAAAATAAATAAATAAATAAAAAGTTGGGAAAATCCGTCTCTTCCCTCGTTCCTCTCCCCGACCCACCATACACAGACGGTGTAGACTGTATCCATTTGGCCCTGGTCCTAGACACTCACTGCCCTCAAACAGGCAAACAAAAATGTGTGCCCAGTATATGCTGTGTGTCCCAGGGCAAATCACTCCACCTTTCTGTACCTCTTTCCTCTTGTGCAAAATGGAGATAAACATAGCACCAACCTATAGGGCTTGATGTGAGCACTGACAATAAAGCTCTCCACACAGTGCCGGTTACCAGCAGGCACTCGATCGTGAAGCTATTACTGGTCTTCTTCAATTAATACTACAGGCTCAAAAGAGCAGCTGAAAGCGTCCCTGGAGATCAAGTCCAACCCCATCTTGTACAGCTATGGAACCTGAGGCCAGAGAAGGGAAGGCTCTCCAGGTCACACAGTGAGTGAGGGCGGAGTGGAGACTGGTCCCTTGGGAGGCTCGTGGCATTTACAGCGGGGGTGGGGGTGGGGGGGGTGGGGGAACAGGGCAGGAGGCAGGGGTGTGGCAGAAAAGGGGCAGCCCTGGACCTGGAATCAGACACAGTTGGAGTCCATAGGCTCATTACTTCCCTTTAACTACCAGCTTTCCTGCCAGCCCAGCAGGGCAGGGGCTGGTCCTTGCTCACTGCAGTGCCCCCAGCACAGGGACAGGCACAAAGATGCTCAATAACAACTTGAGTGAGTGAAGGTGCCCAACAGACATTTTATGGACCAACAAGTTGTCTATTATGTGTCGCACCCTACACACTCACTTTATCTGTTGTCTTCAAAAGAGTAAAAATGACAATTAAGCTTTATTTATGCACCAGAGACCTGGTACATGCATCACCTCCCTTGATCCTTTCATCAGTCCTATGAGGTAGGATTATGAGTTATGTCCATTTCACAGATAAAAACGAACCAATACTCAGAGAGGTGGAGTCATTGGTCCAACTCCTGCAGCTAGTGTTGGGATTGGACCCTGGACTTGAACCCAGGCCTGCCTGACGAAGGATGCGCTCCTATCTCCTAAGCAGTCCTTATGAAAGAGTGGAAGCATTTCTGATCTCTGTGGGAAACTTTCTCCAGCCATAAAGGGGGGGGCGAGCTGCTGCCAGGGCGACTACTCACACTGGTAGTACTCGGCCTGGCCGCTCTGCAGCACGATGGCCAGCACCAGCGTGAGCTGCGGCGTCTTCTCCAGGAAGGTCTCGAAGAGCCGCAGCATGCTGATGTCCAGGGAGAGGAAGTCAGCGTAGGCCAAGTCGAACGGGGAGGGTGCCTCCTGCTGCCACACCAATAGCCCCTGCTGCAGCCCTTGCATGCACCTAGGCACAGAGGGATGACCCAGGGGCCGGGTTAGTGTCCGAGGCGTTCCTCCTTGCCCTGCTTACCAGGTAGGTGCAGGCGGGCGCCAATCCTACAAGCTGTGGGACGTTGGGCAAGAAAGAGCGTCGGCCTGTGGACTCAAGGGTCCCGGGTTCAATTCCGGTCAAGGACACATGCTCCAGTTGTGGGCTCGATCCCCAGTAGGGGGCGTGCAGGAGGCAGCCAGTCAATGATTCTCTCTCATCATTGGTGTTTCTATCTCTCTCCCTCTCCCTTCCTCTCTGAAATCAATAAAAACATTTTTTTTTAAAAAAGAAGTGTTCTGCCAACACATTAAAAAAAATAATAATAATAATTACTGCTGCTCCTGCTGGCCAGGCACTATCCCAAGTTCATCACAAACCTTGTCCCATTTAGGCCTCACAACATCTGTATTTTACAGATGGGAAAACATGACCGAAGAGCTAATAAGCAGTGGTGTTTGAATATCAAAGGCACACAAGAAAATTGCCTACGATGATAGTTCTCAAATGTTAGCAAGCCCAAGAATTTCTTAGGCTCCTGTGCGGAAGGGGGGCCATTGAGAGCTTCTGAGCACAGGTGAGGCAGGTCAGACTGTGCTGTAGAAAGAACTCCCAGGTGTGGCGAGGAGGACGGGATGGAGGGGCGAAGACCGGAAGCAGGGGTCTATTTAAGAGGCTGTCGAAACAATCCAGGGAGAAAGGACAAGAGCCCCAGAGGGGTGGGGATGGAGACCGGGGTAGAGGTGAGAGAGTACAGAAGTTGGACAGACAGGCCTGGGTGACCGCTGGCATGAGGGGGGAGTGGAGATGCACCACGGCTTCCACCACCCACAACTGGTCTCAGCTGGCTACTGGGAGGTGAGCCCATTCGCTCACTGCGAACTCATTCATCAGACATGTACTGTGACCTCCCCTGGACGGACTTGACAACACAGCAAGGAAACAGGCAGGCAGCCCTGGGCTGGGGCTCTCCCTCAGCAGGAGTCTCTGCCTCTGGTCCCCCAATGCCACGGCGGGGCCCTGCCTCAGCCTAGTCACAGGCAGACACAGAGATCATTTTCAAAACCAAAGCTCAGTACATCGTCTGCCTCACACTCAGCAGAAATAGGAGACGGGAAGATGCATGATACAGTTATGGATTCGGGGCTCACTGAGGTCTGCCAGAATGGTAACGTGTCCCTCTTCATGCCCCCCTGATGCCTGTACAGTCCCTCAGGCAAAATGCACCATTCAAAGCCCCTCTCGCCCACTCCTGGACACTCGATGCAGCTTTGTCAAGACAAGAGCTGGAGAGACTCTGTAAAAATGGATTCAAGCCCTCGCCGGTTTGGCTCAGTAGATAGAGCATCAACCTGTGAGCCGAAGGGTCCCGGGTTCGTTTCCGGTCAAGGGCACGTACCTTGGTTGCAGGTTCCTCCCCGGGGCCCTGGTCGGGGCTCCTGCAGGAGGCAACCAATTGATGTGTTTCTCTCACATCGATGTTTCTCTCTGTCTTTCCCTCTCTTCCACGCTCCCTAAAAATCAATGGAAAAAGTATCCTCGGGTGAGGATTAACAACAACAACAACAAAAATGGATTCAAAAGCAGATCCCGACTCCACACACCCCATCCCAACCCATCCCAACCCAGGCCACATCCCGTCCTGACCCCTTGGTGTCAGTTTCCCCACCTCTAGAGGGCCTGCCAGTCCTGGGAAGGATGAGTCAGACCCCATCGCTGCCCTCTAACTTGGTCAGGGTGGGGAGCAGGGGGAGGCGGGAGGAAATGTTCAGGGAGAATACAGCTGGGAAAGCAAGGGTGAGAGGCACTGAGGGGAGAGGGGACAAGTACTGCTCTGGGGGTCAGGCCTGCTGAAACTCTCATGAAGCTAGCTGACGTTTGCACACAATTCACAGGTCTCATTTCATGTAATCCTTACCAAACAGAGGCATGCATGAGGACCATCCCCACTGGAACAGAGTAAACTGAGACCTACAGGAGTCAAGTGTCTTGCCCAAGGCCCCATCCACAGCTAAAAGGAACACTGGTCTGTCTGCTTACCTGTCTCAGGAGCCGAGCTCTCTGTTCTTTCCCTCACTCCTCACAACAGGCCTGCCTGCCAGACCTACCTTTAGATTACTATATATATATGTATATATATCCTATATAATAAAGAGCTAATATGCTAATTAGGCCAAGACGACTTTCCAGACGAAGCCGCACCTGTGAGGGCCGAGACCTTTGCACAAATTTTGTGCATCAGGCCTCTAGTCTATAATAAGAAAAGCATAATATGCTAATTAGACCAGACATCCTTCCAGATGTCCTTCCAGACGAAGCCAGGGCTGTGAAGGAAGCCCGGGTCTCGGGTACCTGCGGGTGGCCAGAGGGAAGCCCGGGTCCTGGGTGCCAGAGGGAAGCCAGTGCCGGCAGCCCGGGGAAGGAAGGCCTACTCTTGCACGAAATTGTGCATCAGGCCTCTACGTATATATGTTACACACATATATATTGATTTCAGAGAGGAAGAAGAGGGAGAGAGAGATAGAAACATCAATGATGAGAATCATTGATTGACTGCCTCCTGCACACCCCCAAGGGGGACAGAGCCAGCAACCGGGACATGTGCCCTTGACCGGAATCGAACCTGGGACCCCTCAGTCTGCAGGCTGGGGCTCTATCCACTGAGCCAAACCAGCCAGGGCTACTACCTCTTTTTAACAGGGGAGGAAGCCGAGGCTCAGAGAAAGGCAGGAATGAGGCCACAGATGGTAAAGCCAAGACTGGGTCCCAGAGAGGTCTGACTCTGAATCACGCCTTTCTTCTCTGGCCCTGCTTCCTTCTTTACCTGTGCCCGGCAGGGGAGGGCTGGATGCGGTCTGAGGGCTATCAGCCGGCGTCATTTTTTAAGGAGCTGGAAACTCACTTGTAGGTAAAGGTGCCCAGGGGTACCTCCCCACCCCCTTCCCGTGTCAGGGCGCCACCTGTACAGGTAGCCCAGCTGTCGGAGGTACCGCCGGGCTCCGTCCCCGCCCCCCCCTTCCCCAGGGCGGGGCGCTCACCTGTACAGGTAGCCCAGCTTTCGGAGGTACCGCCGGGCTCCGTCCTCCCCCCCCCCCCCCTTCCCCAGGGCGGGGCGCTCACCTGTACAGGTAGCCCAGCTGCAGGAGGTGGAGCAGCGCCAGGCAGCGCGCGGAGAGCTGAGACGAGTGCAGGTCGGCGGGGTCGGCGCGCAGCCAGACCCAGCTGAAGACCTGCAGTGCGACCGAGGCGACACCCAGCAGCGACAACACCAGTGCGGCCCACAGGTAGCGGCCGCTGAGCACATACTGGCTCACCGCCCACAGGTCGGAGCCCAAGTGGATGAGGAAGGCAGAGATGCCCAGCACGCCCAGGATCAGGTCCCGGAGGAGAATGGCGCGGAGTGAGCAGGGCATGACCCGCCGGCCTCTCCCGCTGCTGCCCTCTGGGCTGGGACTCGCCCCGGACCGGGTCCTGGCGGCCGGAAGGAGGCAGTCACAACCCTCCGAGTCGCCTAGGGCCCCGGCCTCCTGGGCGGGACTTCCCCGTCCCGCCCCGTCCGGGGCGGAGCGAGGCCCGCAGGCCCCGCCCCAGGTGGCCCGAGCCCCGCCCCCGCCCGCCCCGAGGCGAGGCCCCCGGCGCAGGGTTCCCAGCCGCGCAGCAGGCGGCGGGCCCGGGGCACTGCCTGCAGCTTATCAGCTTCTCACGGCCTTGTGTTTGCATTGGAGGCCCCGGTGGGTCCACGATGGCGAAAATGGCCCGGAGGTGAGTGTCCAGCTAGAACTGCGACCTCTCACATTGCAACACAGAGAGGCCCATTTTGATCCCAGCCTGCGGGACTTCGTGAGCTGAAAGTGTGCCTCGGTTCCGGCCTGTGCCGGGGAGTCCGAGGGCCCAGGACCAATGAGGAGACCGAGGGCCCAGGACCAACGGGGAGACCGAGGGCCCAGGACCAATGAGGAGACCAAGGGCCCAGGACCAATGAGGAGACCGAGGGCCCAGGACCAACGGGGAGTCCGAGGGACCAGGACCAATGAGGAGACCAAGGGCCCAGGACCAATGAGGCGCGTCGTCCTGGCGGCTCATTTTACTCCCATTAGCCGTGGGGGGACTTTCACAAACAGCAAGGGAGTTGCTTTCAACACTGTTTACATATTGACAGGGTAATGCACATAATAAGACACAGCATGAGCCTTTTTAATACTATAAAACGTGAAACTTGGAAGGAATGAGCTTGTGGTAGGGTCTTTGGGCTTCTTTCCTGATCCGGCTGCCCCATCCCCGTTCACTCTGCGATCGCCGGGAAAATGAAAAAGTCCGGTCCTCAGTGGGTGACGCTGGCCCCAATGCACCCAGAGGAAGGCACGCCCAGCGATCCAGCGGACGGCACCCCGGGTCACCACGCGAGCAACACGCTCAGGCCTAGCTGCGCCGCCAGCAGGAGCGGGAGCCCGAGCCCGGGCCCGGGAGCAGCGGCGGGGCCGCGCAGGCAGGTGGTGTACGAGTCCAAGGCCACTTCGCGCAGCGCGCACACGTGCTCGGCGCGGCAGATCTCGTCGCAGGCCCGCGTGTCGAGGCTGACCGAGTTGTAGACATAGTAGCGCTGCAGCGCGCCCTGGTCGCTGGCGATGCGGCCCAGCACATCGTGCATGGAGCGGGCGCTCGCATCGGGCACCGTGAAGGCCTTGGTCAGCTGGTACTCGAGCTCCCAGCGCGCTGTTCCCTGCGCGTTCGCCTGGCTCAGGTTCATGAAGTAAGTCATCATGTCCTGAAGAGGGGGCAGGAGGCTGGCTATGGACACCTGTCTGCTTCTACCCCCAGTCCTGCACCTTGCCTTTGGCCCCACCCTCCATAATGACTGCTATTAGTTAATGAGCATTTACTACTTACCAGATGTGTGTGTGTGTGTGTGTGACATCCGCTAATTGAATCTGATGAAGTAACTGCGCTTATCATCCCCATTTCACTGATGAAGAAACTGAGTCCTAAAGAGGTTAATTTCTTTGCCCAGGGCCCTACAGGTGTTCAGTGGCCAAGGCAGGAGTGGAACCAGGTGGTTGACCCCCTGGCTTATGCATTTTCTGTCCCAGCAAGCTTCCGGGTACACAGAAGATGCTCAGTAAATATTTATAGAATAAATGGATAAAAAGCAACTTAAAAGAAGTAGGACAGAGTGCCTGGCTGAGATGGGCTATAGAATTGTGGTTGATTGGAGGCTTGGGATACACCCAAGACCCCTAGGACTCAGGTGCATCTTCAGGACTAGAATCTGGAAGGGTTTATCTGTCCAACACTTTCCACTTAAATCTGTGGATCTGCTTCAGGTCACTAGAGGTGGGGTTAGAGGAGCTGCCATGTATGCGTGGTACTTCCTGCCTCCCATTTACAGAGGAAGCAAGGGAGGCCCACAGAGGTCAAAAAGCTCCTGAGTGGCGGAGCCAAGATTCAAACCCCCGTGTGTCTGACTCCCTCCCTGAGAAGGATGTAAGGCAGTGGTTCTCAACCTTCCTAATGCCGCGACCCTTTAATACAGTTCCTCATGTTGTGGTGACCCCCAATTTCATTGTTACAAATTGAACATAACTAAAGCATAGTGATTAATCACAAAAACAATATGTAATTATATATGTGTTTTCCGATGGTCTTAGGCGACCCCTGTGAAAGAGTCGTTCGACCCCCAAAGGGGTCGCGACCCACAGGTTGAGAACCGCTGATAAGGCATGTTGGTGCCCAGGCTAGAACTGCGACCTCTCACATTGCATCGTGGCGAAACAAACGGCCCATCGTTGGTGGGGCCAGGTGCAGGGAGGAGGAGGGAGTCCCAGCCTGTGATTCCTCTTGCTGAATAAAGCCCTCTGAGTGCCCATGTGGACAGAGATCACACTCTTCAAAATCCTCAGCCCTCTTCTCCACCTTCATTTACTCCGGAATCAAGGACCGAGGTTATCTTATCCAGTCCGTGTTTTAGATGGCATTTCTCAACTCCCAGATTAAATCTCAGTACCCACCTCTTCCTGGGACTCCAGCTGCCTCCTCCCTCGGCATTTTCACTTGCATGCCACTTAGACATCCTGACGCTAACAGGTCCAAAACCAATTTTCTGATCTTCCCTCTCAATCTTGCTCCTCCTGCAGTGATCCCATTGCAGTCAACAGCAACTTCCTCCCTCCAGGTTTTCAGACCAAAGCCTTGGAGTCCTCCTGGATTCCTCTTTCCTCACACCCCTCGTCCAATCCACCAGCAAATCCTGTCTGCTCTGCTGTCACAATACACCCAGGATCTGGCACATCTCACCACCCCCTGCTACCACCCTGGCCCACAGCACCATCACCTCTCGTGGTTGGTGCAGTCACCTCCTGTCTCATCCTCCTGCTTCTGCCCTTGACCTCTACAGCCTGTTCTCTGCACAGCAGATATGGTGGTTTTGTAAATTTTGTAAGTCAGCATATTTAATTCTTCTGCCCCAAACCTTCCAAATCCAGAGCCCTACTCATGGCCTGCGTGATCTAACCTTGTCCCTCCCACTCTCTCCTTGTGCCTCCCACTGTGGCCACACTGGCCTCCTTGCTCTTCTAACACACCAGCCACACTCCCACCCCAGGGCAAAAGACTGGCTCTTCCTCCACCAGATGCTCACATGGCTCGCTCCCTCAGTTTACTCGGGATTGAAATGTCATCCTGTCAGTGACACTTTCCTGCCACACCTGTAACGGCACACACACACCCTATGACCATCGTCACCACCTGCCTCTTCGCTCTTTTCTTTTCTCCTTAGCACGTATCTCATGTCGTACTTGACTTGACTTAGTTGTTTACTCCTGTAAGGATGTCAGCTCCAGGAAAGCAGTGACTTTGTTGTGTTCACTTGGGTATCTCCTGTGCTTAGCACCGGCCTGGCACATAGCAGATCATTAATAGTTTGTTGAATAAATTAAGGAATAATGTTTCTTTGTCATTTCAATCATCACAAGCACATCCCAGGAGGTGACGGGCTGCTTGATGAGTTGGGAACCTGCATTAGCTGCAGTGTAATCGGTGTAGAGAAGACAGACCTGTGGGCAGTGGGCCTGAGGGCATACTTGAATACCAGGCTGAGGAGATCCATCTTATCTTGGGGACACTGGGGAGCCATTGAAGGTTATTGAGCAGGAGAGAGACAAGTGCTTTAAAAAGATTAATCTCTTCTGTAGTAGGTAGCAGGTGAGCTACCACAGGGCAGTGCTGGAGGCAGAGAAATGAGGTAGGAGGCCCGTGGCAATGATCCGGGGGGAAGGGAGATTTGGGGAAGAAGAAAAGACCTGATTTGGTGGCAGGATTTGGAGCTAGCACCAGGGGTCTGATCCTGAATCCTAGCAGGAGGGAAGTAACTTGACCTTCCTGAGATTCAGTGGTCATTAGAGTGTGGATCAGCTGGGAAAGAATTAGGGAGTGTGGTGATGTGTCTAGGGCCCTGCCTCCCTCCCTCCTTCCCACCTCCTCCAGCCCCAGCAGACCCAGGGCTCCTGACCTGCAGGCTCAGCGTGGCTCGGTCGTATTCGAACACTCGGATGCCTGGGTTGTTGGCCCCATTGACCACTCCAGGTAATGTGGTTTGCCATGGGGTGACTCCAGGTGTAAGGAACATGACACTGATGGGGACACCTTTTAGGAGAAAGACAATGGGACTGTGAGAGGCTGGTGAGAGGCGGGAGGTAGGCTGGCAGGCGCCCTCCAGGTTGAGTACCTGCATTATCATAGAACATCCGAAAGCTGTCCATGTGGTTGTGCCCGAAGAACTGCCCTGCGATGACTCGATGATGCTTCTGGACCACCTTCAGGTACTTCTCATTGAATCCCTCCCGGAACCACATTTTGTTCCCTTTCTTCTCAAAGAACCCCGGGGGCACGTGGCCAATGATGTACACCTATGAGGAAGGAGTGCCAGATGGGGCTCAGAGATGCCCTCCCCAGCCCTTCATTTCCACCTCTCAAAACCTGCCCATCTCCCCAAAAGGCAAGCAGACAGGTTCAAGTGCACCCCCTCTGCTTCCCCTCTTCTGGGCAGATTCCAGTATTCTCTGTACCCTGTAATGTACACATGCTTCCCACCTCTGCTTTGCCCATGCTGTGCCTGCCACCTGGAGTGCCCTTTTTAATTTCACTTCTGTAATCCTACTCAGACATCAAAACCCAGTTCAAAGGACACCTCCTCCTGAACCCTTCCCGATCCTCGCAGGCTGGTCTCCTCTTGGAGAGCTGGGCGCTGTAACTGAGCCTGCCCTGCATGACTGCGTAGCACATGCTAAGTGTTCATGTGTGATCACATCTTCCATTCCTTGAATCACTCAGCTAACAATACCTGGACCCTTGGCCACCACTGCAAGAAGTAGAATGGGGGTGAGAGAGAGGGCAATTGGGAGCATGAACTTTGGAGTCTACCAGCGGTGTGTCGCCGCTCTAAGCTTCAGTGTTGTTGTTTTTGTTTTGTTTTATAATTTAAATTCTCTCTTGTTTAAAGTATTACATGAGTCTCCTTTTCCCTCCATTGACCTCTCCCCAGCCACTCCCACCCCCCAGCACATGCCCTCACCCCCCTACTGTCTGTGTCCGTTGGTTATGCTCATATGCAGGTATACAAGTCCTTTGGTTGATCTCTTACCCCCTCAGCCCCCATGAGCTTCAGTTTTTTCATCGGGAATAGCACCTAACTGGTGGAGCTTTGAGACTTAAATGAGATAATGCACAGTGAGTGCTCAGAAGCACCAGCCATGAAATCCTGCTGGGAGGTGCTGCTGTTCCATGCAGGGACTCAAGCAAATGAGACACAGGACCAGTCCTCGGGGAGCTGCCAGCCCAGAAGACTAGCTGGACACACCTCAAGGGCAGTGCCAGGGCTGACCAGCAGACCCTGAGCGATGGATGAACAGATTACTCTGACACATGTTTCTGTAAAAGAGAAGGCTAAGGGACTGTTTAGCTTTAGCAACTAAAATAGCCCTGATTGCCTGCTTCTTTAGCTTTTTATTGTAACGACAGCTTGAACTAAAATTAACCTCTAGATACAATCAGTAGGGTAAGTATCCTTGAGAAAGTATATGCTTCTACAAGGTCGGTTCTTTAAAGACTAAACATAGAGATTCTAGCAAAACACCCCAGGGGATAGGACTTGTTTGGAAAAGTCAAGGTAGGGGCTGCCACCTTCGGCAAGGTCCCCCCAGAGGCCCCCGACCTTTCAGAGAATCCTCCTTACAGGCATTCCAACCAAGTCCCGTGCTTCCCCACAGGGCAGGGCAGCCCCTTGAAGTCTAGCCCACAATGTGGTCTGCAGCCGTGGAGTGTGGCAGAAGTGAAAAGAGCACTGGACTTGGAGTCAGGGGTTCTGGTCTTGGCCCCACCACTTACTGTGTGACTTGGGATCATCACCACCCCTCGGGAGCCTCACATCTGCAATGGGCATTGGGGTCCCAGCCTCACAGGCTGTTCTGAGGATGGACAAACCCCCCTCCTGGTGCCAGGCTGATAAAGACCCTCTGTCAGGGGTGGGGAACGTCTGGCCCGAGGGCCATATAGGCCCGTGAAATCATTTGGTCTGGCTCTTCCAAGGCATTGGGGCTGAGTTAATTAAATGTTTAACCAAATATAACAGGCTAATTTTTAAGTTGATAATTTTGTACGGCCCGCAAATGATGTTATAAGTATCCGAATGGCCCTTGGCAGAAAAAGGTTCCCCACTCCAACCTGTGATGTAGGCATCTGCAAAGAGCGGATGAATTTGTGCAGAGGTGGGAGACTCATCCAGGAAGTGATTCCAGAGTGAGAGAGGGAGGGGGAGGAGGTAGGAGTCCTTACCTTTTCCCCAGCTCTGGACGCGTTGCTCAGCACATCTTCCAGCCACTGGAACTGCTGGGCAGGGTCAGCCATGCTGGCCGTCTGCTCATTGCTGGTGTAGTACAGATTGGTGTTGAGGACCACAACGCGCCCAGTCGTCCCCGGCAACTTCTCAGAATAGAACGCACCTAGGACAACACAGCCAGGGAGAATATGAAGGGGTCCTCTGCCTCTGACTAAACACACCTCTGCCCCCCTTTACCCTCCCACTTCCTCCCTCCCTTAATACTCCCTTCCCATCTTTCCCATAAGATGGGCATCATGGGTTAAGACAGCCGTGGGCAAACTACGGCCCGTTTGAAATGAATAAAACTAAAAAAAAAAAAAAAAAAAAAGACCGTGCTCTTTTATGTAATGATGTTTACTTTGAATTTATATTAGTTCACACAAACACTCCATCCATGCTTTTGTTCCGGCCCTCCGGTCCAGTTTAAGAACCCATTGTGGCCCTCAAGTCAACAAGTTTGCCCACCCCTGGGTTAAGACCTAAGGCTCTGGAGTCAGGTTACCTCGGTTCAAATCCTGCTTCTATCACTTATTAGCTGTGCAACTTGGGAAAGTTACTTAACTTCTCTGTCTCAGTTTCCTCATCGTATCATGGTGATAACAATGAGGTGTGTTTGCCCCTCCAGATGCATCATCAACCCTTCTCTACTCGGCTCTTTGCCCTAGGAGCTGACCTACGTGAACTAAGCCAATGAGCTTCTGTGCCACAGGCTTCTGGTTGGTCTGACCCATGGGGAGCCCCAGCAGCAGGGAACTGAGGAACAGGAAGAGGAATGGGGTTACCTTGGGCAGGCTGTCTTTGGGTCAGTTGTCCTCAACCAGGTGATCTTTGTCCCCCAGGGAGCATTTGGCAATGTCTAGAGACATTTTTTGGTATTGCAACTGGGGGTGTTACTGGCACCGAGGGGTAGAGGCCAGAGATGCTGCTAAACAGCCTATAGTTCACAGCACAGCTCCCCCTACAGAGTCATTCTGCCCCAAATGTCAATAGTGACAAGGTTGAGAAACCCTCCTTGAACTGAATTGAAGGTCACTGCTTTTTCCTAGTGTATCTGCAAGGAGTGTAGTAACGCACTGAGGGTAGTGCTTGGCACACAATAAACTCTCAATAAATATTCACTGCTCATCCTCATTAGTGCCGTGGGGTTAAGAGTATGGGTTCTGCTATCACATCTGCCTCCTCTATGGGGGTGACGTTGGCCGAGTGATTTGGTATCTTTAAACCTCAGTCTCCTTATCTATAAAATAGGGATAAAATCAGTACCAGTCTCGTGGGGATGTGGTAAAGATGAATTAGATTAGACCTTGGTGTACAATGAGTGTGTATAGTAGCAAATGGAATTAGTACCTTCTTTGAAGCGAGCAATGGATTCATTATTGAGCCAGGGTCTCCATAGTTCTGCTATCTGATTGTAGATACTGTTGCTCCCTGCTGGGAGCTGGCTTTTGGGGTGAAAGTCATGATTTCCCAAAGCAGCGTATACTTTAGTATCTGCGAAGGGAAGGAAAAATATAAAAATATATATGGGAAAGCACTTTCAGTTAATCATTTTCAGTTGGCCATTGGCCATCAGAGCTAATGGAGAAGAGCAATGAGAAAAAACCCACAGAGGAGGAAAATACAGAGATAAACGGAAAACTTCATTTAACAGAATCTTGCTGAACTTCGCCGAGACCTGGGAAGGAGGAGCAGTGAGTTCTCTGATCCAGGACCCTAACCCCATTCCCAGCAGAAAGTTTTCTGGTCAGAGAGGAAGCATCAACTGAGAAGGAGAAAGCTAGCCCGGCCAGTGTGGCTCAGTGGTTGAGCATTGAACTCTGGACCAGGAGTTCACAGTTCAACTCCCGGTCAAGGCACATGCCCAAGCTGCAGGCTCGATCCCCAGTGTGAGGCGTGCAGATAGCAGCCGATTGTTGATTCTCTCTCATCATTGATGTTTTTATCTCTCCTTCTCCCTTCCTCTCTGAAAGCTATAAAAATAAATATTTTTCTAAAAAGGACACTTAGTATTTAGCGTTCCTTGTTCTTGTCAATTCTGGGGCCATCTTACTGTTAGGGAAACGGTCTGGTTCACTCCGGGAGGCCTTAGGAGTTTCACTCATGAAACAAAAGTCTTTACATAGCACCTCGTTTGTACCGACACATAGACCTGGTACCAGGCACCCAGTCCCAGTCCCAGAGGCTTTGCATTGCAGCAGGTTGACAGGTATTGGGCAACGAGAGGTGTGTGGCTATTACGAAAAAGGAAGAGCCTCTTGCTGTGGAAGTTTGTAACAGGAGTGGTGGAGTCAGGGGAAGGCCTCCTAGAGGAAGTGGCCTGTGAATGAGCCTAGGAGGGGATGGGAGGGGAGGGGAGGCTGTCAGCCTCATCCCTACTTTTATTTTACCACTGTGTCTGGCAGGTAGTAATTGTTCAACAAATATTTGATGACAAATAAAGACTCCTCTGAGTTCAGGGTAGGGCATTTTCCTTATATGAGCTTGGCTCACCCCAGGGAGCCTCCCATTCTCAGTTGGGGAAATGCCTCTAACAAACCCTTTGTCCTGTATAGCCTGCCAGGTCTTGAGAGCTCTGCAAAAAGGAGGAGGCTGTCGAATTCTCACCAGGAATTGTTCACAAAGCAGGAAGCCATCATTGTAACTGCCCGGAAAAACCTCACCTCTCTGAAGTAAATGCTGGCAGCCATTAAAGATCCATTTAAGAAAAACACGAATTCCTGGAATCTCAAGGGCAGAAGAGAAGGGAGAGGATCCCTCCCTCTTTTTGCTGCTTCTATGGGTCAGACTTTTTGGAAGCTCCTTACAGGCTCCATGAGGTCATGACCTGACGTCTTGTTCCTCCGCCAAGTCCCCTACCCCTAAACTTGTGTCACCCATAGTAGATGCTCAGTACATGTTTGTTGATTGACTAAATGAGTGAATGGGTTGGCTTCTTTAATCCTCACAGCAATCCTCTGGGCCGGTACCAGTGTTTATTTTTCCCAGGGAGAAATAGGTCTTGATGAGATTACCCAGCTAGGGCGTGGCAGGGCCTGGAAGGGGCTGGGTCAGCAAGCCTTCTACATCTGTGTTCACCACTCTACATAAAATGATGCATCTTACAGTCGATGGCATCTTGGATATTCGGAAATTCAGCAAATGTGCAAGTGTATGAAAAACTGGAAAACCTTCTAGCCCAGCCAGCGTGGCTCAGTAGTTGAACATCGACCTACGAACCAGGAGCTCACGGTTCAATTCCTGGTCAGAGCACATGCCAGGTTGCGGGCTGGATCCCCAGTGTGGGGTGTGTAGGAAGCAGCTAATCAATGATTGTCCCATCATTTCCATGAATAAGTTCTGTGTGTATCCGTAGGCCAATTAGCTCTCATGTTCCCTGTAGGGCTGTTGGAAGTGCCTGGCACAGAACTTTCCCACAGCCATTATTGTCAGTGGATGAAGGCCGCTACTGTCCCATGGCTTTACCCCTCGCTGCTTCTGTCCCTTGGCACCGTGGGGTTCAGGGAACGCTGTGGAGGACTACTGGCAGGCTCTCACCCGGAAAGACCTCTCTGATGAGGTTGGTCAGGCGTTCCACGATTTTCAGCACAGCTGCTTCTCCCAGCCTCTCGTTGGGCACGTGAGGGGTGTCGTCCCTGCAAAACACCGCCAAGCCAGTTTGGTGTAGACAGCTCAGGATGGTGAATGAGAAAAGGGGTACGGGGGGTGAGGGACTCTGCTGTGAGAAAAGAGGCCGTGGAACTGAGAGGTATGGCCAGGCTGAAGTTGGGAGTCACATAGGACAGAGTTCAAAGCCAATGGCTCGGCCATTGACCTGCTGTGGATCCTTGGCTGGTTATTTAAACTCTCCGAGCCCCCATCAGCTCATCTGTAAAATAGGAATAATAATGGCACCTACCTTCTCCTGTTTCTGCATTTGGATCTTTAGGGCTTGCAGTCCCTAAACCCCAGTGGGAGTGGCTGCAGTATTCATCCCCCAACTTAAAATGGGGGAGTTCTCCACATGCCCAGGCAAGCCGTGGCCTTGTCCCAGCCACAGTGAGAGCTGCACTCTGCTGAGGCTGGTACACGGAGGGCGAGGGCACAGGCTTTGGAATCAGCCACGCCCAGGGTCCCTTTGAGCTTCAGATGAGGACTAAGGGGGATGGGGCAGGCAGGTGCCAGGCGGCAGGCGGCAGAAACCCAGTGGAAGGTAGCTGTTATGTCGGCTCTCACCCTGTCCAGAAGATGAAGTCTGGCTCCGGCTCGATCTCCTTCATGGCGTGGATGGAGGAGTTGATGAGGACCCAGGGAGAATCACAGAGGTAGTCGCCCCAGGGGCCCGAGTTGTACACCGGCCGGGAGCCAGCTGAGGGGCAGACCTGGAGGGGGTCTGTGGACACCTTGTAGTCAGGGTCCAGGTGCAGGTCAGAGATGTGCCAGAACTTCCCTGCAGGGGAGAGGGGACCCTCCTCAGTGCCAGGCCCTCCTGAGCCCTCCCGAGCCCGCCTGGGCCCTCCTCAGCCCTCCTGGGCCCTCCCGAGCCCTCCTGGGCCCTCCCGAGCCCTCCTGGACCCTCCTGAGCCCTCCCTGGCCCGCCTGAGCCCTCCCGAGCCCTCCTGGGGAGGCAGTGGGGGAGCCAGGAGCTGGAGGAGGGGAGGTGGTGCAGGTGAAAGGGTCCAGAGAAAATGGCCCAGGGGCCCAGGCCGATGTGGCTCAGTTGGTTGAGTGTCAGCCCATGCACCAGAAGGGTCACTGATTTGATTCCTGGTCAGGGCACATACCCAGGTTGCAGGTTTGATCCCCGCTGGGAGCATGTATGGGAGGCAACTGATCAATGTTTCTTTCTCACATCCGTGTTTCTCTCTCTAAAATAAATATTACAAAAAGAAAGAAAGAGCCTGGCCGGCGTGGCCTGGTGATTGAACATAGACCCAAGAACCAGGAGGTCATGGTTTGGTTCCCAGTCGGGGCACATGTCCGGGTTGTGGGCTTGATCTCCAGTGTGGGGTGTGCAGGAGGCAGCTGATCAATGATTCTCTCTCATCATTGACGTTTCTATCTCCCTCTCCCTTCCTTTCTGAAATCAATGAAAATATATATTTTTGAAAGAAAGAAAGGAAAGAGAGAGAGATAGAGAGAGAAAGGAAGGGAGGGAGAGAAGGAGGGAGGGAGACTGGGCCACAGGATTTGTGAAAGAGAAAGAAAGAGAGAGAAACTGGGCCACAGGATTTGCCCAGGGAGGCACTGAGTGGAGCAGGGCACAGGCTTGTCTGACCCTGACCTGTGACCTTTGACAAGGCCCTCTCCATCTCCCCACCTCGGCATCCCCAGCATCAACATGAGGGATTGGGCTGAGGCATGACCCTCAAGAAACCTTTGGGAGTTCTAAGGAAAGTGCTTATCTTAAAGCAAAGGTGGGGCAGGAGCAGGGTTAAGCAAGCATACTAGGTGTGATCTTGGGCAAGTTTCACTTCTCCGAGCCCATAATTACTAATAGAGCCAGATTTTATCATGCTCCAGGGAAATACAAAAATCAGACCTGGCACTGGCTGGTGTTGCTCAATGGTTAGAGCGTTGGCCTGAGCACCAAAGTATCTCAGGTTTGATTCCCGGTCAAGAGCACATACCTGGGTTGCAGGTTCGATCCCTGGCCCCAGGCCCCATTTGGGGGTGTGTGGGAGGCAACCAATCGATCTCTCCCCCCTCCCCTTTCACTCCCTCCCTTCCATTCTCTAAAAAAAAAAAATCTGACCTAGGAGAAGGCTTACCAAATGTGTTGTAAGATCTTGCTAATTAATACCATCAAAAACCTGGGGAGTAGATGTGGACATAATGTTAGACCAGAAAAGAAGGAATGTGATTTCTGATTGGGCTGAATTCCTCCTGTGGGTGTGCTCGGTGGTTCGCAGGGCGGCAGGTCAGGCCGCTGGGAGGTGTCCTGTTTGCTGAAGTGGTTGAATGAAATCTGGTCGCAGCTCCAAACCAAGGGAGGCTGAAGTGCCAATAATCTCTTGGTGCAATAGAGAGAAGGGAATCCAAAGAAACAGGCTACACAGAGTGCGTTCGTTTTCTGTACCCAGTACCAAGCCTGATATAGTTTCAATGGTGTTTATTGAACAGGGTTGGCCGCTGCCCCAAATCCTGTTTCTGGCTAAAACAAGGGTGAGGCCTGGGATTTCCTCACCCTTCCCCATTGCTGCCACTTCCGCCTCCATTTCCTGTGTCGATCAGAGCCAACAGTCAACAACTGCCCAACCCTCAGGAAACTGGGCCTCGGTGTCCGGTTTCTGCTGCTTTCAGGGTTGGAGAGCCAGGCACCACCCAAGCCAAGGGGCAGGCTGGAGGGTGAAGTCTGGCCCCTGATCGCCACTTCTTGACTTTTCCTCCCTGGTCAGTCCTAGCTTGTACCCACCTTTCTGGATCTAAATCTGGTCTCAGGAAAGAAGCAGAAACTTGTTCACCCTAAGGTATAAATGACTGTCCAAACAATTCCTTATCCCTCCCCTGGGCAAGAAATCATTTTAAAAGCAACATGAGCCCTGGTGGGTGTGGCTAAGTGGTTAGAGCATCAGCCCACAGACTGAAGGGTTGCAGGTTCGATTCCAGTCAAGGGCATGTATCTTAGTTGCAGGCTCAATCCCTGGCCGGAATCAGGATGCGGGAGACAACCAATCTATGTGCCTCTTTCGCATGAACCTCTCTCTCTCTCTCTCTCTCTCTCTCTCTCTCACTCTCTCCTTTCCCCCCTTCCACTCTCTAAAAATCAATTTTAAAAATATATCCTCAGGTGAGGATTAACAACAACAAAGACAGCATATACAAGCACCTAGCACAAGCATGGCCCAGCATGGCCCATCATAACTGCTCAATAAACAAATGTTAGCTCTTCTTGGACATTGTCCTTAGTGCCTGACTGTTTTGCCCAGGCTCTCAGCTGCTCCTGAGTAGGGTCTGAGGCAGTGGATGACCAGAGGACTGACCAGGACTGAGCTAGCTCCACAGGGACAAGCGAGGAGCAGAGCCCTGCGCCAGTCCTTCCCCTTGGCCTCAATTCCTGCAGCTGCAGAAAGGGTGCTGGATCATCGCTAAGGTTTCATGCAAAGGGCTCCAGAGAAGGGCAGCGAGAATCCACAGGAAAACTACAGGTCCCGCCCTCCCACTGACTCCCCTCTAACTGCATGGAAACGTAGCCCTCTAACGGGCATCTCAGACTGGACGTATCCCCAGTCAAACTGCCGTCTCCTCCTCCCTCATATCAGGGAATGACACCTCTGTCCTTCCAGTTGGAGCCCCCTCCTCTCTCACACCCGCTATCTGTCAGCAAGTCTTGTTCAGAAACAGACCACCTCCCACCACCTCCGACCCTACACCCCAGGCTGAGCCAGGGCGCCCTCCCCACTCCCTCGATGATGGCAGTCGCCTCCCCCTGGTTTGGCTGCTTCTCCTTTCCTTGGGTGACCACCGTTCCGAGTTGCCCAGGACTGCAGGAGTGTCCAAGGCGCCAAACGTTAAGTGGCAAAATTAGGAAAGTCCCAGGCAGACAGACACGAGTTGGTTCCCCTGCCTTCCTGTCCTTACAGCCTCTCCTCAGAACAGCCCGAGGCTCCTTCTAAACGTCTACATGTCGGATCACATCACAGCTCTGCCTGGAACCCGCTAATGGCGTTCCATTTCACTCCGACGCCTTCAGTCGTCTGCAAGTTTATACATGAGCTGGTGCCAAGCCTCACCCCACCCCCGTGCTTCCCTGCCCTCATCTCTACCACCCTCCGTGTCCACTCTGCTCCCGCCACGCTGGCTTCCTCGCTCATCCTCACACACATCACCTGCATGTTCAGCTCAGGGCCTATGCCAGGGGTCCTCAAACTTTTTAAACAGGGGGCCAGTTCACTGTCCCTCAGACCGTTGGAGGGCCAGACTATAGTTTAAAAAAAAAACTATGAACAAATTCCTATGCACACTGCACATATCTTATTTTGAAGTAAAAAAACAAAACGGGAACAAATACAATATTTGTATTTGCATGTGGCCTGCGGGCTGTAGTTTGAGGATCCCTGGCCTATGCACTGTCCTTCCTCTTACTGGAATGTTCTTCTCCAGCTGTCCACGTGGCTCTTTCTCTCACTGCCTCAGGTCCCTGCTCAAATGCCACTTTATTCGACGGCTCTGCTCTGGCCACCCCACAGGAACCCCCTGCATTCTGCTTGGTTATTTCCCATCACACTTGTCATCTCCGGGAATACTGTGCATGTACACATGTCTTTTGGGTTGTTTCTTTCCAGGTGAAGGGATGCTTCGGGAGACCTGGGGGCTTTGCTTGTTTTCCTTTCTTTTCCGGTTCCTGGAATAGCTCATGGTACATGGCAGACCCTCAACCAATATTTGTTCAGTGAGTTCACCATCTCCTGCCACCTTCTTCCTCTACCAGCGGGCCGGGTCTTATGTCTCCACTTGACCTCTTAGCAAGGTCGGTGTCCCTCCCCTGGCCAGCTGTCGCCTCCACGTATAACGTTCAGGCTCAGACGGCACCCCCACCACCACCCCCGAAAATAACTCTCTCAGGGCCTCCCTGCCCAGCTCCCTGCCTTGCTATTTTTAGCAGCACCTCCAGCTTCCTGTGAGCTGTGAGCGGCTTGCAGCAACTCCGATCCTGATGAGACAGGCCGGTAAGCCATGACAAGTGAGAAAGGAAAACAGACAGTATACTGCCATCTAGAAAATCTACATGCCAAGCAGTTTGCAGCCATCAGTAAATCCTATCTTCCCCAAACCAAGGACACTTAAGAATAAACGATTGGCACTTCCCTCCCCATCCGAAGGGCAACTAGCTTAAATCACCCTACCCGGGAGACATAACAGAAATCCGCTTAGTGCCACTTGCCAACCACACCTAAGGACAGACGAAGTTAAGAGAATAAACCGCATTCGGGTGCAGCAGCATAAGACCAGCCTTTAAAACCCCTCAGAACGAAGGTCCTGCACCAGCTTTCCCTCCCAGGAGCACACCCGAGCCTCTCCCCTTCCCCCCTCCACAAGCCTGCACCTCCTAGAGGGCAGGGGACCCCGCGAGGCTTGCGGCCAGGGCAGCGGCAGTTCGTCCCAGACAAACCTCCTGAACCTGTGCCCAAGGCCCCCTTTTCTCTGACTTCTTAGCCAAAGCAGCCCAGCCTAGGCTCGTTCCCCCCGCCCTTCCTTGTTTCCTTGTCCCCGGCTTTAATAAATAGCCTCTAAAATTCACCTGGGCTCCGGTTGTGAAATTTTTCCTGCAGGAAGTCAGAAATCCACACACTCGGGGCCAGTCCCCTTTCCGGGAAACACTGAGTTCATGATACAAAACGAAGACATCAGAGGCATTGGCAGAGCCTACCTGGAGCAGCCCTGGCGACTCCCCAGTGGGCCAGGAAAAGCAGCAGCTTGAGCAGGCTCATCCCTGGGGCTTGCATCACAGGGTACGTGGGATTTTCCAGGAGCTGTGGTTCGAGCCACAGGCTTCCTAAGTAGGTAATGGTGGCTGCTGGCCTGAGCAGAGCTTCCTGTCCTGTTACCTGGTGTTTCCAGTCATCGAAGGCTCCTCTGGCTTTTCCTCCTTTGCCCAGCAGGGTGTGAACTGGGTGCACCGGAGATGCTACGCCAGCCAGACCTTTGGACTCTGAAATAGAAAGCAGCACCCGTCCCACGGTTACAGGCTAGTAAGAAGCTAGGAAAATTCCAGGACAAGTGGAATAGGGGAACAAAGACAGACGGGTAAATAGCAGTTTGCAGCCACCTATTAAATCCTTTTTTCCCTAAACCAAGGACACTTTGGTGTCTTTGCACTTCTCCCCAGCCAGAGGGTAAATAGCTTAAATCACCCTACTCAGGGGGACAGACAGCAGAAATCCAGTTAGTGCCATTTGCCAACCACACCCAAGGAGAGACAAATTAAGAGAATAAACCTCATTTTGGGACATCAGCATAAAGCTGATAAATAGTCTATTGGTCCTCCCCCAAGACCTAAATGCCCATGAAGTATGGTAGCAACCATCTCAGGTAGAAACTATAGTTTAACTTTAACGCTGCTGTTTGGCTCCTGTACTTATTTGCTTTGTTTAACAATAGAAAAGTTATTTTGATTTTCTGAATTATATAAATCATCCCATTCGATTAAATACCCTATTGATTGTAATGTGAAATCCCATTTGTACTGGTCTTAGAAAGCACATTTTCCTTTACCTGGGAAGGACAGCACAGTTATTCCAAGGTCAGAGGGCTCCAGTTAACGTGTCCCTGTTGACTCAGTGTTCCGGAGACCCCAAAACTGTAATTTAGATCAAACCAGGTTCCTCATTCCAGACCCGAGGGCTCTAGATAATGTGTTTCTGTCAATTCAGTGACCCAGAGACCCAAAACTGTAATTTAAATAACATGCTGCTTCTGCTTCTGTAAACTGCTTTTTTGCAAACCAGGTTCCTCATTCCAAACCTTGAGATGTAATCAATACCTTTGTGATCTTTGCCTATATAAGTCTGGTTTTGCCACCATCTTATCACTATGAGATTTGGGGAATGGCCCCTCATAGTCCCGGATTGCAATAAATGTGACTCTTTAATTCAACTTCTTGAGGCGTCCTTCTGTGATTCTTGGGGTACATTACAACACCCAGCCTTTAATGCCCATGCCACTCCTTCCCTTCCCCTTCCCCCACAGGCACGTATCTCCTAAACTCCAAGGACCCCATGAGACTTGCAACCAGGGGAGCAATGGGCAGCGGCAGCTCCTCCTGGGCTAATCCCCTAAACCCACATAGCCTCCCTCTCCATGCCTGAAATCCCTGCTTCCCCATGGAACCTTTGTCCTACCTTATATAAGCAGCTGGCTTATGGAGGGCTGCAGAGCAGATTTTTGTGGATGACCTGCTGCTCTCCCACCCTGCCGGCAGTTTGGAGTAAACGCTCATGTATGATTCAACCCTGTCTTTGCGGAATTGGCTCAAGTAGTGACAGGCAGCCCGGACTCATTGGTTGTTTGGTTTCACGCCCCCCTGGGAATTGAATCATGATCTTCTGATTCATAGGTCCACGCCCAACCACTGAGCCACACTAACTGGGATCTACGTACTTCCTTGTTTCACTTCCTAAATGTATTTTTGCTGCGGTCAATACATTCATGCTTGCTTTTCTACACTTCGTCTCTTGATTGAAATCTTTCCTTCAAGAAGACAAGAACCGAGGCCTCATTGTCTCATCGGTAACACCGCCCGTTCCTCGGAGCATGTCAGTCCAGCCAGCAACTGGTTTCTTGAGGGCACTCACCTAACCCCAGTCACTGGGAAGCAAATGTCATAAGCTCTTGGAGGGCAAACAAACCTGTAGAACATGGCTGGTCTTTGCCATCAAAGGAGCGTCACTGTTAGTTGGGGATAAAGCTGCTCATTCACAAATGAATCAAGACTATGAGTCATCCATTCATTCACGCTGGGAACCATGTCCCAGGGAGACGGAGGGGACCCAAGGCAGTCCTGCCCTCAAGATGGGGAGGTAACCCACTGGACGGCATGCATTTCAGCATATTCAGTGGCTTGACAAGCCAAGAGGAGGAATCTGACTCAGACTGAGAAGGTGACAGGGGTTTAATCTCTTATTATTGAAAGTGTCTGGGAGCGGGGTGCGGGGTGGGTGAAAAAGGTGAAGGGGTTAAGAAGTACAAATTGGTTGTTACAGAAGAACAGTTGTGTTCAGGGCCCTGAGCCACCCCAGGGAGGAGGAGGGCATCAAAATAACCACCAGGACTGAATTTTGTGCCATTTTAGCTGTTGATTTAACAAAAGCAAGGCAGTGTGACATTTCTTGCACCAGAGCCTATGGCCTGATTCATACCTGCTGGACAGTATCTGGGGCACATTGAGGTTTGCTTGGAAGGTAAGCCAGGGGACTGGTGGGGAAGGAGGACAGGCTGAAAGTCTAGGGCAGGCTCAGGTGCTCCTTGTAAACCCATTGAGGGGTGCTAGAGTCCCACTCAGCTTTTGGCTGACTGCAAAGACTTCTTTTAAATACCTCAGTTTTTTGGTCAGTGTCCCCAGAAAGCCCCCCATTGTTGTGGCAGAATGCACAGGGAATTCCGGATCCAAAGCCTGAACTGAACTCGTGGGGAAGCTCTGACCTATATATCTCCTCCTGTGGCGGGCCCCTGAGGTCCCCACAGCTTTGCCCAAGTCAGCTGTGACGGGGCCCTGGGGTTAGGCCCTGCAGCTCCGCCCAAGTCAGTGTGGGGAAGTAAGACTACAGTTTTAACCAGATACTGAACTAGGTTGCAAACCCCCCTACCCCCATTTTCCTTTTCACCATCACCACCACCACTACTAACCCACAAGGTATTTCTGTGAGAATAGAAACAGGCACCCCTTGCCCTTGTCCAGCTGGTGTGGTTCAATGGATTGAGAGTCCTCCCATGCACCAAGAGATAATGGGTTTGATTCTGAGCCGGGACACAAGCCCGAGTTGTAGGCTCAGTTCCCAGTGGGGGGCATGCAGGAGGCAGCTGATCAATGTTTCTCTCTCATCCATGTTTCTATTGCTTTCTCCCTCTCCCTTCCTCTCTATCTAAAAATCAATAAAAATATATTTTCAAAGAAAGAAAGAAAGAAAAAGGCACTCCTTTAGGCCTGTGTGTGGATTAGAAAAACATGCCTCCATCCCAGACAGACACAGCCAGAGCTCAGAGTGGAGCAGGAGGGTTTCAGCCCTGACTCAGCCCTCTGCCAGGATTTTGCTGCCTAAATAACAGTGGCTTCTTCCTGGGTCCAGCCTGACCAGCTGAACCCGTTTGTGCTGGGTTTACTGAAAAAGGTAAGAGAGGCAGAGAAATCTGAATGGTTGGAGCTTTGCCTCTTTAAGTACAAACCAGTCCCTCCTCTTCAAATTGCCCACGGTACTTGTTTGACTCTTGGCAATTGTAATCTACAGAAATCTCCATCACTCTTAGGGAAGAGCATCTACACTAATAAAAGAGAAACATGCAAATTGGTGTCACTCCGCTACCCTTCCCATTGGCTAATCAGTGCAATATGCAAATTAACTGCCAGCCAAGATGGCGGCCGGCAGCCAGGCAGCTTGAAGTGAACATGAGGCTTGCTTGCTTCAGTGACGGAGGACTCCAACGTTCCCCACCTGCCGCTGCCGGCCTCTCAGCTTGCAGTTTGAAACATTGTTACAAATATAGAAGCTAAACAAAACCCCAGAAACCTGCTTTCAGCTAGCCGGGCTTCAGCCAGCAGGACCGCAACATTGTTTCAATTATAGAACCCAAACAAACCAGATACCTGCTTTCAGCAGCCGAGGCCTAAGAGCTGGAGCCAAGCCTCAGAGCTAAAGCTGGCCCAGAATAATAAAAAAAAAAATAAAGAAAAGAAAAAAAGGAGCGGTTGTGAGCTTCAGTCACCCGCCAGCCTGAAAACAGCCCTCAGCCCCTCACCCAGACTGGCCAGGCACCCCAGTGGGGACCCCCACCCTGAAGGGGGTGTGACCAGCTGCAAACAGCCATCATCCCCTCATCCAGGCTGGCCAGGCACCCCAGTGGGGACCCCCACCCTGATCCAGGACACCCTTTAGGGCAAACCAGCCGGCCCCCACCCATGCGCCAGGCCTCTATCCTATATAGTAAAAGGGTAATATGCCTCCCAGCACCGGGATCAGCGGAGCCAACGAGGCCTCCCGGCACCGGGATCAGCGTGACAGGGGGCAGCGCCCAAATCCCCTGATCACCCTGCGGCTCTGTGTGTGACAGGGTGCGGGGCCCCAACCCCCTGATCCGCCCTGCTCTGTGTGTGACAGGGGGCGGTGCCCCAACTCCCCTATCGGCCCTACTCTGTGAGTGACAGGGAGGAGCTCCTCAACCCCCTGATGGGCCCTGCTCTGTGCATGACAGGGGGGAGCTCCCCAACCGCCTGATCGACCCTGCTCTGTGCATGACACGGTATGGAGCCCCAACCCCCCTGATGGGCCCTGCTCTGTGAGTGACAGGGGGCAGCGCCCCAACCCCCTGATTGGCCCTGCTCTGTGTGTGACAGGGGGTGGTGCCACAACCTCCCCATCGACCCTGCCTTGAGTGTGACAGGGTGCGGTGCCCCAACCCCCCAATCGGCCCTACCCTGAGTGTGACTGAGGGTGGCATCGCAACCTCCCAATCCGCCCTGCTCTGTGCATGACAGGGGGCGGTGCCCCATCTCCCCAATCGGCCCTGCTCTGAGCCCGACCAGGGGCTGCACCTAGGGATTGGGCCTGCCCTCTGCCACCCCGGAGCAGGCCTAAGCCAGCAGGTTGTTATCTCCCGAGGGGTCCCAGACTTCGAGAGGGCACAGGCCGGGCTGAGGGACAACCCCCCCCCCCCACCGAGTGCACAAATTTTTGTGCCCCAGGCCTCTAGCCTACACTAATAAAAGAGAAACATGCAAATTAACCATCCCTCTGCGATGCCCACAAGCCACGCCCACCAGCCAATCAGGAGTGATATGCAAATTAACCCAACAAAGATGGCAGAGTCGGGAGTCGGGATACTTGCCTCGCAGCCACGGCTACCATGCAAGCATCCTGGCTCTGGCCACTCCAGGCCTGTTGCCGACGCAGAAGTCAGGGGAGACAGAGAAGTCCGGCTCCAGCGCGTGAGGCTGGCTTTGGCCCAGGAGATAAAGAAGCCACCTACCCCGTGATCCCAGGTCGCAGCCAGCTGGAGAAGCCACCCACACTGCATCCCAGGGGAGACAGAGAACCCGGGTCCAGCGCCTGAGGCTGGCTGCAGCCTGGGAGACGAAGAAGCCGCCTGCCCCATGATCCCAGGCCACAGCCAGCTGGAGAAGCTGCCCACACTGCATCCCAGGGGACACGGAGAAGCTGCCCACTGCCCACCTGTGGTCCAGGTGCCAGCGCCTGTGTCCCGGGAAATAGTTCCCTCTTCTCCTACTGCAGTCATTACTCCAATATTCCCCTTCTGAATTTCTCTCCTGTGCCACAACCCAACTCCACTTTTCATCGGAAGGATACGGAACAGAGCAGTGTTAAAAGCTTACATTTTTAAGCCGGTAAGGTTGGTACTTAAACATATGAATGGAAAACTAGAGTCCTTAAGGTAACAAAGGCTACAAAGGGAGGGGACAGGAACAGGGCATGGCATATTATATCCAGCAATCCATATGGGGACTGAAAACTTTGCAATGATGACAATTAGTGAAGATATGAATCAACTAACATAGTTGACAGGAACAATTCTTCCATCTTTGAAAATATCTACATCAAGTCTGTTTAAATAGATTTTCATCTGCATAATCTAACACATTCTGACAAAACCACCACCACCAATGTGGTCAGTGTTGTGCTGATAAATGTTTAACAACTGGCTCTCAATCAAAGAAAACAAAACTCTGATTTATACTGTTGGCCAATTTCTGTGGCACAAATTCTCCATCCATGGCTGATTTCAGCTGCTAATGTGATGCCACTAAATGCAGAGCTGAGGAGAAACATGCAGTAATACACTATTATATTCTACCAGAAAGACCCAAAAGATATAAATAATGTCAAGAGTCAGAACAGTTAAGTGTAGTAAATAATTGAGGAGTGATGAATTTAGAGTATGTATTACCATTGGTTTTCATGTAATTTATTCACTTTTAAGATTATATGATTTAATTTTTAATAATGAACATGTTTAACAACCAGCTTACAAAATTCCTGAAAATTTGTGAGCCAGTAAGAGCAGGCTCTAGCACAATACTGAGTGGAGTGTAATGGTTAAATGCCAAGGCTCATGGATTTGAAATGAGACAGCCATTTTCAGGTTTTACTGGTCAAGTTACCTGATCTCTCTATACCTCAGTGTTCTCATCTGTGTCATTATAGTACCTACTGTATAGAGTTGTTGCAAAGATAAAATGAAATCTGTGTATGACACAGCACAGTACCTGAAACAATAATTCACTCAATTTGTTATAAACTGTTACTGCCTCAAAACGTTGTTTACAAAATTACTCATGCTGAAAGAATGACATTTTATTGATGAGAAAAATGCCTTATTTTGCGATCTACATGGAGACAGTAAATTTTGCTTCCTAGGCAGTAGATGGTAATCTACTACTAGAAACTGCAAGGGGAAAATGACCTCAATCAACATGACTGAGGCGATGTATTATTAGCTGGATCATAAAGCAGAGAGGATGCCATGCATTCTGGGATACATCTGCACTAAGAGGCTTCATCTCAGGTATTAATTCTGATCAACTAAGCATCAGACTTAAGATGAATGGTGAGAAGGATTCTGAGGCTGCTTCTAGACTTAGCAGGAATAGAACTTTAATTTAATACATAAGCAACAGTTACTATGGTTAATGATGGCAAGAAAAAACACACCATGATCTATTCTAATAAAAGGGTAATATGCTAATTAGACTGCATGTCTTCTACACAACCATCTGCACATCCTTCCTGACAAAGCCGGGCCCGGGTGAAGCTGTCTGCCGGCAGTTCCAGGCACCAGTGCCTGCGGCTGGCTGCAGCCTGGGAGACAGAGAGGCCGCCCACCCCATAGTCCCGGGCACCAGCACCCTGAGGCTGGCTGTGGCCCGGGAGACGGAGAAGCTGCCTACCCTGTGGTCCCAGGCGCCAGCACCTGCCCACCATCCCCTGCCAGCGGCTGCAGCCTGGGCGAAGCCACCTGCCCACCATCCCCTGTGGCTGCAGCCGTCCTGGGCAAAGCCAGCCCGGGTCCCGTGTGCCTATGGCTGACCAGAGGGAGGGAAGCCCAGGTCCCAGGTGCCTGAGGTCAGCTGGAGGAGGGAATCCTGGGTCCTGGGTGCGGGGCTGAGGCAGAGATGGATAGGGGCAATCAAGCCAGCAGGGGAGCAGTTAGGGATGATCAGGCTGGCAGGCAGAAACAGTTAGGGGCAATCAGGCAAGCAGGCGAGCGGTTAGGAGCCAGCAGTTCTGGATTGTGAGAGGGATGTCCAACTGCCAGTTATCCCTCGAGGGATCCCAAATTGGAGAGGGTGCAGGCCGGACTGAGGGAAGCCCCCCCCTCCCCCGCACAAATTTCATGCACTGGGCCACTAGTGCTGTATAAAAGCTGTAAGAGGCAAGCACTCTTCATGATTTTGCTGTAGCCTTTCAGGCCTATCACCTCAGGAGAAACAAATGCCTTGGCAGCAAAACCCTGGGGGGTGTGGGTGATAGCCCTCGAGTGCCAGTGACCTTTGCCCATTCCCAGCCTCAGAGCTTCTGGTTGCTGCTGTGGCTGGCCCAAGGTTCAAGTCCACACAGGGCTTAGTCCAAGAAGGGCAAGAGTGGGAACACAATTTATCCAGTCACTCTAAAGCAAAGCTACATTGATCTTTAGCTTTCATTCACTCACTCATTCAGTTAATGATTTTTTTTAATCCTCGCCTGACGATATGTTTCTTTATTGATTTTTAGAGAGAGAGGAAGGGAGAAAGAGAGAGAAACATCAACATAAGAGAGAAACATTGATCGGCTACCTCCTGTGCATGCCCTGATTAGGGATCAAACCCACAACCTAGGTATGTGTCTTGACCAGGAATCAAACCCCCCACCTTTTGGTGCCTTCAACCAACTGACCCACCCAGCCAGGACTACCAGAATGTGTTTAAAGGGTGACTTCTGCCCAGCCAGTGTGGCTCAGTGGTTGAGCATCGACCCATGAACCAAAAGGTTGCCTGTTCCATTCCTGGTCAGGGCACATGCCCCGGTTTCAGGGTTGATCCCCATTAGGGGGCGTGTAGGAGGCAGCTGATCAATGTTTCTCTCTCATTGATGTTTCTGTCTCTCTATCCCTCTCCCTTCCTCTCTCTCTAAAAAAAATCAATAGAAACATACTTTTAAAAAAATAAATAAAGGGTGATTTCTCCTCTTTTCAGTCCTGGTAATAGCCTAGATAGAGAGGGAAATGGAAGACTTCTTGAAAATCACTGTGAGCCTGGCCGGTGTGGCTCAGTGGTTGAGCACTGACCTATGAACCAGGAGGTCACGGTTCGATTCCCGGTCAGGGCACATGCCCGGGTTTCGGCCTTGATCCCCAGTGTGGGGCCTGCAGGAAGCAGCCGATCAATGACTCTCTGTCATTGATGTTTCTCTCCCTTTCCCTTCCTCTCTCAAATCAATAAAAATAAGTTTAAAAAAAATCACTGTGACTGGAAGATTGCAACTTGACAAAAGTAAACCTTGAGAGATGATTCATTAACACACAGAGCAAATATCAATTATTTTAGCACTGACAGAGAACTGAGCCCTCTGTTCAATTTATCTGATCATCAAGCTCTTGAAAAGATATGCAAAGATCTTATTTGGATGGTTTGCCTTGTGTTATATTTTAATCTAAGACATTTTCATTCCATTTTTACCTGTTTAACGAATTTATAACGAATCAAACCCCAAATGAAGCCCATTAACCCAAGCAAACACACAACTTAAATTTCCCAGAATGTAGGGAGCGGCTATAGGGTTAAGCCTCAGACTGACCTGTTGGCAAAGCCACAAGAAGTCCCAGCTTAGAGGGCACAGCCCTCTTAGCATAATTAGGTTTGATTTTATGAGGCTCCCTAGATCCTTCCTGGGTAGCTAATGGGCTGTGGGAGGTGCAGCAAGTGCTGCCAAAACAAGTGAAACTCACAAGAACATTGTAACTATGGAGACCACTACCTTGTTTACCTCTGGCTATAAAATAAAGCCTCAGCTTGCCCTCTGTGGCCTTAGCCAGGCACAGGAGACCCACCTAGCCCTGGCTTATTCTCTTTGTCTGTCTTGTCTTCAATCCTTCCCTCCCCCCCACCCTCCCCGCCCAGGCTCACCGAACCCTTGGCTGTGCTGGCCTGGCACACCAGAATAGCGTTAATTTCAAACATTTTATCCCATATATCATAAATCTGTTCTTATCAGACTATGTAAGTTTCAATCACCTTAGGCTGAATACAATAATGTTGTCTTGATATGCCTCAGATTTAAATATATATATATATCTTCTATTGATTTCAGAGAGGAAGGGAGAGGGAGAGACAGAAACATCAATGATGAGAGAATCATCGATTGGCTGCCTCCTCCACGCCCCACACTCGGGATCGTGCCTGCAACCTGGGCATGTGCCCTGACGGGGAGTTGAACCGTGACCTCCTGGTTCATAGGTGGATGCTCAGTCTCTGAGCCACGCCAGTCGGGCTGCCCAGATTGTTTTTGTTGTTGTTGTTATATTCACTGTTAAAGTATTGCAGATGTCCCTATTTGTCCCCCAGCGTCCCCTCCAGCCCCCCCAGGCTCCCCACACTGTTGTCTGTGCCATGAGGTGTGCATATCTGCTTACAAGCTCTTGGGTTCACCTCTCCCCACCCACCCACCGTCTGCCTCCGGTTTGTGTCTTGGCTGTGTCTAGTTTATTCCTCAGCAACGACGGGGAGGCTGACAGGATTTAAAACGTGACCTGTGGCCCACACATGCCTTTCCTTTGGCTTATCGTGTTTGGAAACTGTTTAATTTGTTTTAAAACACTGAAAATGCAGACTTTTTAACATAAAAATCCCAATTTCTGACCCCTGCTAAGACACATAGTTGGTCCGGGACTGCTCTCTGTGTCCGTTGCTATTTGGCATCATGCTGTGTCGTCTTCCTTCCCGGGGAGACAGTGGGGAGTCCGTGACCCCGCCCCCACACCGCCAGCCCTGCCCCGCCGGCCACCACGGGCCTGTTCGGGGTCCGAGGGCACAGGGCACAGCCCCCGCCATGGGCCTGTTCGGGGTGTCCCGAGGGCACAGGGCCCAGCCCCCGCCATGGCCTGTTCGGGGTGTTCGTGAGAGCACAGGGCCCAGCCCCCACCATGGGCCTGATCAGGGTGTCCCGAGGGTACAGGGCCCAGCCCCCACCATGGGCCTGTTCGGGGTGTCCGAGGGCACAGGGCCCAGCCCCCGCCATGGGCCTGTTCGGGGTGTCCGAGGGCACAGGGCACAGCCCCTGCCATGGGCCTGTTCGGGGTGTCCGAGGGCACAGGGCCCAGCCCCCACCATGGGCCTGTTCGGGGTGTCCGAGGGCACAGGGCACAGCCCCCGCCATGGGCCTGATCGGGGTGTCCGAGGGCACAGGGCACAGCCCCCGCCATGGGCCTGTTCGGGGTGTCCGAGGGCACAGGGCCCAGCCCCCGCCATGGGCCTGTTCGGGGTGTTCGAGGGCACAGGGCCCAGCCCCCACCATGGGCCTGTTCGGGGTGTCCGAGGGCACAGGGCACAGCCCCCGCCATGGGCCTGATCGGGGTGTCCGAGGGCACAGGGCCCAGCCGGCCGCCATGGGCCTGTTCGGGGTGTCCCGAGGGCACAGGGCCCAGCCGCCGCCATGGGCCTGTTCGGGGTGTCCGAGGGCACAGGGCACAGCCCCCACCATGGGCCTGTTCGGGGTGTTCGTGAGGGCACAGGGCCCAGCCCCCACCATGGGCCTGTTCGGGGTGTCCGAGGGCACAGGGCCCAGCCCCCACCATGGGCCTGTTCGGGGTGTCCGAGGGCACAGGGCACAGCCCCCGCCATGGGCCTGATCGGGGTGTCCGAGGGCACAGGGCACAGCCCCCGCCATGGGCCTGATCGGGGTGTCCGAGGGCACAGGGCCCAGCCGGCCGCCATGGGCCTGTTCGGGGTGTCCGAGGGCACAGGGCCCAGCCCCCGCCATGGGCCTGTTCTGGGTGTCCGAGGGCACAGGGCCCAGCCCCCACCATGGGCCTGTTCGGGGTGTCCGAGGGCACAGGGCACAGCCCCCGCCATGGGCCTGATCGGGGTGTCCGAGGGCACAGGGCCCAGCCGGCCGCCATGGGCCTGTTCGGGGTGTCCGAGGGCACAGGGCCCAGCCGCCGCCATGGGCCTGTTCGGGGTGTCCGAGGGCACAGGGCCCAGCCGGCCGCCATGGGCCTGTTCGGGGTGTCCCGAGGGCACAGGGCCCAGCCGCCACCTTGGGCCTGTTCGGGGTGTCCCGAGGGCACAGGGCCCAGCCGCCGCCATGGGCCTGTTCGGGGTGTCCGAGGGCACAGGGCACAGCCGGCCGCCTTGGGCCTGTTTGGGGTGTCCCGAGGGCACAGGGCCCAGCCGCCGCCTTGGGCCTGTTCGGGGTGTCCGAGGGCACAGGGCACAGCCCCCGCCATGGGCCTGTTCTGGGTGTCCGAGGGCACAGGGCCCAGCCGGCCGCCATGGGCTGTTCGGGGTGTCCTCGAGGGCACAGGGCACAGCCCCCACCATGGGCCTGTTCGGGGTGTCCGAGGGCACAGGGCACAGCCCCTGCCATGGGCCTGTTCGGGGTGTCCGCGAGGGCACAGGGCCCAGCCCCCGCCATGGGCCTGTTCGGGGTGTCCGCGAGGGCACAGGGCACAGCCCCCGCCATGGGCTGTTCGGGGTGTCCGAGGGCACAGGGCCCAGCCAGCTGTCAGGTGATCAGTGCCGCCACCCGCCCAAGGGTCGGTTCGATCTGGTCACGGCCATGTCGTCACCCCTCACTCGACTGTGGCTCGTCCCAGCCCTGTCCCAGGGCCAGGGCGCGGCTGGGGGGCCACCAGTCAAGGTGTCTCCTTACATCCATGTTTCTCTCCCCTCCCTCCCACTCTCTAAAAACCAATGGGAAAAGACCCTGGGGTGAGGATTAACACACAAAAAGGGCACAGTAACTACACTGGCTGACGAAATCAGACTTTCCAGGCTCGAACGCAGGCTTCCACAAGCGTGCCTCAGTTTCCTGATCTGTGAAATGGGCACAATAGCAGCGCCTCACCAACCTCACAGGCTTCAGTTAAGAAATGCAAAATGTTTAAGGCACTGCCTGCTGTTTTAATAAAAGAAAAGAAAATGATGCAGGGGTCCTGGGACCATGTCTACCTTTGCAGTGAGTCCCAATGGCCAGCAGAGAGCTTAGAGCAAAAAAGGAATCAATAGACATTTCATATAAATACATGGGAGGGGGATGTCTGACGACCCAGCAGTGTCTGTAGTAGGAACTGATACAGGAGGAGCATGCCGCGTTATGTTCAGAGCAGCTGGAGCAGCGGAGGGTGTGGATCGGAGCGGACGGGGCTGAGGATGGTGTGGGGGTGCCGTCCTGGGGGAGAGTGTAGATTTTTAATAGCTTCTCTGGGTAGAATTAGAAACGGGTCAGTCCATCAGGCGCAGTGAACTAGGACTGCGTTTCCTGAAAGCACATATCCTGGGGGACCGCAGGGTTCAGACTCCGAAGCGGGAATTCTACTATAGTGCTTTATTTATTTTTTAATGTTTTTATTGATTTTTAGAGAGTGAGGAAGCGAGAGAAACATCAATGATGAGAATCTTTATCAACTGACTCCTGCACGCCCCCTACTGGGGACTGAGCCCGCAACCGGGAGCATGTGTCCTGACGGGGAATCAAACCCGCGTCCTCTCGGTTCCTGGGTCCAGACTCAACCGTTGAGCCACACAGGCCGGGCTCTACTAAAACGCTTTAGATTAAGGCGTCGTGTGATTGGTGAAAATTTGGCGGGAACAGAGGAAAACGCTGAACAAAGGAAGTGACGTCACGTCGCTTATTGGTGGGGGTGGGATTATATGGGCTTGAGATCCGGAATTATTGGATTGGTTATTTTTCTGAGACGCCGGCGTCCTCGCGCAGATCCTCGCTTCCGCCGACGCAGCTTGCGTGCCCTTAGTCAAGATGGTCGCAATGGCTTCCGGTCCTACTTGTGAACGGAGTGCGCGATTTCAGAAGCCAGGCCAGCAAAGACCGGAAAAAGCGTAGGATTCACGAGCATTGATTGGCTGACGCGAGAAGCGTTCTTGGACAGTGATTGGCTCCGCCATTCGCGGGAAGGAGTTTGTGGCGCCAGCGAAAAGTGGAGTGCTGCGGCCGCAACAGGGTTCTGCGGAGTCCGGCGAACCCAGTGGACCGGAGCTTTCTGGGCGTCTTTCCTGAGGGAGTCGTGACGAAGATGTGGAACAGTAATGATAAATGTGGCGGAGGATGAGAATAGCAAGAATTTAGCAAAGAGGGCGGGATCGGAGAGGCGTGTGGTGGCGGGAGGGGGGAGGGGCGGGAGCCGGAGCCGGGGCGATTGGGGGCCGCGACAGGTGGTCGGGAAGCTTAGGGACGCGCTGGGAGTGTTTGGGTCGGGGAGCGGGGTGGGGAGGGGGCCTGTGGGTCGCTCCGAAGCTTGGGAAAGCGGCTCAGGTGCTAATGCGGCTGTTATTTGAAACCAGGTGGATTTGAGAGCTACGGCAGCGCCACCTTCGGGGGAGCCGGTGGCTACACCCAGTCCCCCGGGGGCTTTGGATCGCCGACACCTTCTCAGGCTGAGAGGAAATCAGTACGTGGAACGAGTATTTCGGTTTTTTTGGTCTGTCCTGAGCGCGTAGTTCATCCATGGGAGCAAATGTGTGCGGCGAAGGAAGGGTGGTAAACATGAGCTGATTTGATAACTATCAACTATTACCTTGCCAAATCCCCTAAGTGCTGTAAGTTTGAAAAAAGGAATCTCCCCAAATGTTGCACTCACTGCGTCCTTGCCTTTATTTTGAAATTTACTAACGTAGTCAATGCCTAAGTGGGAAAACCGAACTCGTGCTATTAGCCTCTTTTACGTCCTTTTTGTGTTCCGAATCGTGTTTAAGTGAAGCAGAGCGAGGTGACACAGTGCGGTGCAAAGGGCGTGGCCTTGGAGGCCAGTCGGCCTGTCCACCTTCTTCCTCACACGTGCCTCGCCGGGTTGTCAGACAATATGGAACCTGTGTGACATGCCGCCCCGTGGCCACGTTCCGTCCGAGGCCCCGCGTATTACTTAAAAGACCTGAGCGAGGACCATAATGCATCGCGCCCGAATCAACTGCCTTTTAACTGGCAGCGCGTGAGTGGAGCGGCTTCACCCAGGGTCTCGGTGGACCCTGTTGTTTCCCCATCTGATACGGTGCTGGTCCTCCTCCTCCCCGGGAGCGGGGGAATCAGCCAAGGTCTGAGGAAGGGAGGTAAAAAGCTGGCCACGCGCCTGTCACGTACCCTTGCGGAAAAGGAGTTTGCGTGTAAAAACTGCTGTGGGTTTCATCCTTTCACTACAGGGTTAGTGTGGCCTCTTAGGTGCCATTCAGAGGTGTTCGCAGGTTGGTAAGCTTTTACCTACACTGAGTTCTGGGGTGGGTGTTGGTGGGGAAGAATGAATGCATCTTTGGTAATTCTCATGCGTTTGGATGTGGCTTTGTGTTTTTCATACAGCTTATTTCGTGTAATTCTATAAGGTGTTTGTTGCTTACTCCCTTGTACAACAGAGGCTCGGGGAGATTAAGGGACTCCCTAAGCTGCCACAGTGAGTAACCGGAACCAGACGGAACTCACGCGATGCTGAGCAAATCCAAAATCTGGTAGACAGCTTCTCTCGGTGGTAGTTTTTGTGTGTGTGTTTTTTTAACCCGGAAAGATCTGAGGGGACTCCAGTTCTCTAATTTTTCCTTCTTGAGCCTTTGAAGGTGAAAACAGAAGCTAGATAATTGGTTCTCATCTTTTCTCCCTAAGTTTAGCTATTTTTTCTTCATTCCAGTTGTTAGAATTTTTATCTCAGGATTCCTAGCTTGGGCTGTGTTTTGAGACAGCTTTTCAGAGAATGATGATGGTTATAAGCTGAAGACGGAAACCTAAGTCTTTTTGTGTTTAAAATCCAGTGCCTTTCCCATAGTAAATTGGATTTAAATGTTTCCTGTTGACTGTAAACCCATTATATTTTATTGAACAATGAGAAATTTCCAATGTTTCATCGATAAAAATGGTGGTTTCATACAGTACTTAAGAATATCCTGTGGTTCATAGTCACCTAGAAAATTATATTTTTAAAATTGAACATACTTGTGCCTGGTTCACTCTCTGAATCTTTTTGGAACAAATCAGGCACTCATTGCAATCAGTTTCTGGCACATAATAGGTGCTCATTAAAAAACAGGCTACAACTGATTTGAGATGAATTTGAAGGCATTTCTAACACTTTAATAATTACCCATACATAACTTTTTTACCTGAGGAGTAATCGTATTTATTGAATACCTATGTAGACATCGGTGTTGTCACATTTGTATAAGTTATATGTTTCAAATGTCCTCATTTTACAGAAGAGGTGGTGGTGTATCCAGGGCCTGGAGCTGGGATTTGAACACAGGTCTATAGAACTGTCTGGCTCCAAAGCCCATGTTCTTGCTGCTGTTACTGTAGTGATTTTAATTTTCTTTTTTTTTTTTTTCTTTTTTTTTTTTTTTAAATATTTCTTTATTGATTTCAGGGAGGAAGGGAGGATAGATAGAAACATCACTGATGAGAAAGAATCATTGATCGGCTGCCTCCTGCACACCCCCTACTGGGGATTGAGCCTGCAACCCAGGCATGTGCCCTTGGCCGGAATTGAACCTGGGACCCTTCAGTCCGCAGGCTAATGCTCTATCCACTGAGCCAAGCCGGCTAGGGCGATTTTTAATTTTCTTATGCTGCAGATACAGTAAAACTCTCGGTTGTGAGAGTTTGAGAACTAAATCTGGGACCTCAGCAAATTTTCAATCTATAAATACTAATATAGCATATAACTTCACCTATAAAATGCTGTAAAGTAAAATTTAAAAATATAGTCGGTTCCTTCACATCCTTATTAAAAGCTATTTCAAATGTAAAGAGTGAGGAACAATAGCTGACATTTATTGAGTATGCATACATGAACCAGGTAGTATTGTAGGTACTTCACCATATATGTAATTTTTATAATGATTTTGTCATTCCTAGTTTTGTAGATGAGGTTACTGAGGTACAGATGAGTTGAGAAATGTGACCTAAAGCACACTGCTCCTGAGTGGTAGAGCCAAACTCTTAACCCTCAAGTGCTGCTTTTTGTGGTATATGTTCTAGTGGTTGGCTGGGCTTATTTTCTACCATCTTGCTAATACTCACCATTCAAAATTATACTTCAGCAAAGTGAAATGTTGCTAGTGTCATGGACCTTCCGGGTAAAGCTGCAACTGCTAAATCCTTGAAGGCCAAGAGTCTACTATGTTTGGTCTTGCATGTAGAACAGTCGTCAGGTTACTCCCTGTTGATTTCTGACAGGAAGAACTCTAATCTTTAACCCACTGTGCTCTTTTGTTTAGAATATTCCCTCTATGATTCTGTGGAAGTGCATATTTGTTCTCGGCCTGTAATGCTCATTCCTCAGCTACTATTTTTTCACTGTCAAATGGTTGTGCTTCAGCCCTCACCGGTTTGGTTCAGTGGGTAGAGCGTCAGTCTGCAGACCAAAGGGTCCTGGGTTCGATTCTGGTCAAGGGCATGTACCTTAGTTGCAGGCTCCTCCCTGGCTCAGGGCATGTGCAGGAGGCAACCAGTCGATGGTGTTTCTCTCACATCAATGTTTCTGTCTTTCCCTCTCTCTTCCACTCTCCCTAAAAATCAATGGGAAAATATCCTTGGGTGAGGATTAATAACAAGAACGAAAATGTTTGGGTTTTAGGGTTCAGCTTAAAATGCTTGCTTCCTCTTGAAATCACCAATACCATATATTTTTTTTTTACATCCCACTAGTGCATCTTATTCGGTAGTGTATCAAGATCAAGTTTGTTATTTGCATTTTTACCTCCCCTGGGTTTGTAGTGTGTTAAGGGCAACTATACTCATCTTTATGTGACCCAGACAATCCTGGCCAGTTGTAGGAAAAAATAAGTTTATACTATTGTTAGACTGCTTCAGGACGTGATTTGAGTGCTCTTACTAGGGACTCTTCTGCCCATCACATCCTGTCCCTTCCCTTTAAGATGTCTAGTATAGCCAAGCTCTTATCCAATTTTCCCTAGGACTTCCATTTGGTTGTCAGAACATCTGTCCTAAAGGAAGTCATACCTCTAACTTTTTGTTATGTTTTTTTTTAAATATATTTTATTGATTTTTTACAGAGAGAAAGGGAGAGCGATAGAGAGTCAGAAACATCGATGAGAGAGAAACATCGATCAGTCGCCTCCTGCACATCCCCCACTGGGGATGTGCCCCCAACCCAGGTACATGCCCTTGACCGGAATCGAACCTGGGACCCCTCAGTCCGGAGGCCGACGCTCCATCCACTGAGCCAAACCGGTTTCGGCTTTTTGTTAAGTTTTTATTAAGAAATTTAGAGCAAGCCTTGGTCGGTTTGGTTAATTGGTTAACATGTCGGCCTGTGGACCAAAGGGCCACAGGTTCAATTCCTGGTCAAGGGCGGCATGTACCTCGGTTGCGGCTTCACTCCCCACCCCCAGTCAGGGTATTTGCAGGAGGCAACCAGTCAATGTATCTCTCTCACATCAATGTTTCTCTCTCTTTCTCTCCCCTCCTTTCATTCTCTCTAAAAATCAATGGGAAAGCCCTAACCGGTTTGGCTCAGCGTATAGAGCAGGGGTGGGCAAATTTTTTGACTCGAGGGCCACAATGGGTTTTTAAACTGGACCGGAGGGCCGAAACAAAAGCATGGATGGAGTGTTTGTGTGAACTAATATAAATTCAAAGTAAACATCATTACATAAAAGGGTACGGTCTTTTTTTTTTTTTCGTTTTATTCATTTCAAACGGGCCGAATCCGGCCCGCAGGCCGTAGTTTGCCCACGGCTGGTATAGAGCGTTGGCCTGCGGACTCAAGGGTCCCAGGTTTGATTCCAGCCAAGGGCATGTACCTTGGTTGCGGGCATCCCCAGTCGGGGGCGTGCAAGAGGCAGCTGATCGATGTTTCTAACTATCCCTCTCCCCTCCTCTCTGTAAAAAAATCAATAAAACATATTTTAAAAAAAAAATCAATGGGAAAAATATCCTTGGTTGAAGATTTTAAAAAGGGAGAGATTTAGAGCAAGCTCAAAGTTATGTCTCCACTGGCCATTTCTCAAACCCTTTCCAAATACCATCTCATTTCACCAGTGATGAACAGCTAGCTCCAGCTAGTCCTCAGCTTAAAGCTGGAGTTGCCTCTTAAAAGTCTGTTCAGGAAGCAGGTCATTCCTTATGCTGTCCCCACTCTGGTCCACTTATTTTGGTGAATCTCTAGTGCAACACAAACTTAACCATTCTTCAGGAGCTTTGGAGTCAAACAAACCTGGGTTTGAATTCTAAAGTGTGGCATTTGTTAGCTATATGACCTTTGTTTTCATGTGAAGCACAGATAATGAGGCTTGTTTTAAAGATCCAATCCTATATAATAAAAGGTTAATATGCAAATTGACCAAACGGTGGAATGACCAGTCTCTATGACGCTACTGACCACCAGGGGGCAGATGCTCAACACAGGAGCTGCCCCTTGGTGGTCAGTACGCTCCCACAGGGGGAGCACTGCTTAGCCAGAAGACGGGCTTATGGCTGGTGAGTGCAGCAGCGGTGGCAGGAGCCTCTCCCGCCTCCACAGCAGTCAGACATCCCCCGAGGGCTTCCGGACTGCAAGAGGGCGCAGGCCAGGCTGAGGGACCCCCACTCCCTGAGGGCACGAATTTCGTGCACTGGGCCTCTAGTGTTATAATATATGCAAAGTGCTTGGCACATATAGCAGGTGTTAAATGAGTGGTAGTTATTATTTCAATTGACTTTGTGCATGCTCTTTTTTTTTTTTTTTTTCAGAGAACCCGAGCCCAGCACATTGTACCCTGTACCATATCTCAGCTGCTTTCTGCCACTCTGGTTGATGAAGTGTTCAGAATTGGGAGTGTTGAGATATCACAGGTATGAATAATTAAATAAAAATTATTTCATTTAAGCCCTAACTGGTTTGGCTCAGTGGATAGAACATCAGCCTGTGGACTCAAGGGTCCCAGGTTCGATTCCGGTCAAGGGCATGTACCTTGGTTGTGGGCACATCCTCAATAGGGGGTGTGCAGGAGGCAGCTGATCGATGTTTCTCTCTCATCAATGTTTCTAACTCTCTACACCTCTCCCTTCCTCTCTGTAATAAATCAATAAAATATATTTTTAAAAAATAATAAGTTAAAGTGGACTAAAATTTAAAAAAATACATAAATGTTGCTTTTGTTTCCAAGAAAACCAAACTTTTTTTTCTTCTGATCTAGGTCACTATTGTGGGGATAATCAGACATGCTGAGAAGGCTCCAACCAACATTGTTTACAAAATAGATGACATGACAGCTGCACCCATGGATGTTCGCCAGTGGGTTGACACAGATGTAAGCGGTTTTTAAATCAGGGTGGGGTTTGGAGGTGTTGGATTTCTTTAGTCTTTTTGAAGGTTCTTATTATAAAAGTCTATATACATAAAAGGTTAAATCTCCATCTGTCTGACCGGTAGCTATGACACGCACTGACCACCAAGGGGCAGACACTCAACGCAGGAGCTGCCATGAAGCACAGTGACCATTTAAAAATAAATAGCACCACGGACCCAGCACCGACAAACCAACACTCGGCTTACCCCAAATGGGACACAGGCCCGCCACCACCCTGGAGTGACACTCCACCAAATCACAGCCAACGCTGCCAAGACCCTGTGGCGCAAAATGTGGCCCACAGCCCGGCCCCACCCAGAAACGGTCACTGTGGGCGCCGGGTAATGACATCACGTAGCAACTCCAGGCTTCCTCTCCCTAGCAACTAGCCTCCTTGGAGTTTCTTCAGCCCAGGAACCTGACTTGCTTTATAGGCAGGTGCAAACATTTTACCGTTTAACCAGATGTTTGTGAAGCGCTTTCCTGTGCCTCATCTCATTTGATCCTCACAGAAGTCCTGAAGTAGATAGGAGACTCGGTAGAATCCTGTTTTCTTTTCATTAGGAAGATGATAATAGTGATATTAAAATATTTCTTCTAATTAATTTCCTTTCAGTGTGCACGAATCTGTGCACTGGGACACTAGTAATACATGAGACATCAAAGGCAAAATTCTTAAAAGGTTAATATATTTTATATTGTAAAAGTTTAAAACCTAAACTTTCAAAATACTATAAACAAGTTAAAAAGTCAAGAGGTAGGAGGCACTAGAGAACAAGGATTTTTATGTTGGCATTGTATCCCCAGCACCTAGAACAATGCCAGTTACATCATGGGCCCTGAAAAAATATTATTTAAATAAGTGGGAAAAATTTTTGCACATATTATAAACATCAAACTTTTTATTTAATAAAAGTTCTTACAAAGAAAAAAGCAATTGCATTTTAGAGAAGTAGGCAAAGAAGATACACATTATTTATTACAGATGAAATGGCAGCAACAATTAAGTTTAATAGACATTAAGATATTATTTTTAACATATTAAATTGGCAAAGAAAAAAAAAGAATGGCATTGCTCACTTTTTATGAAAGCAATAGGTAGCACAGTGCCTCTAGTACTTAGTAAGCACTTAATTAGTTAATGACTTGTCACTGTTTGTTTGGGAAAGTGAGTACCATCCTACTCAGATGGTATAAATATAAACTGGTATAACCTTTCTCTAAAATCAGCTGATGATCGCTCTAGCCGGTTTGGCTCAGTGGATAAGAGTGTCAGCCTGCGGACTGAAGGGTCCCAGGTTCGACTTTGGTCAAGGGCATATACCCGGGTTGCGAGCTCAGTCCTCAATAGCGGGGAATGCAGGAGATAACCAGTCAATGATTCTTTCTCATCATTGATGTTTCTATCTCCCTCTCCCTTCCTCTCTGAAATCAATAAAAATACATATTTTTTTAAAATTAGCTAATGATCAAAATCATCCTTCATAAAAATGTTGACTTCATACTCTACTGCTAGAGGTTTACATTAAGGAAATAATTAAATACATGTGCAGTTGTAAGAATGTTGATCATATCATTATTTATAATAATGAAAAATTAAAAGCAATCTTAAAATGCTAACAATAGGGTATTTTTAATTAAACTATGGTATATTTATAAAATATTCCAAATGATGTAGAAATGTATGTATGGTCACAAAGAAGTGTTTACCATAAATTGTTGAGAGGAAAAGAGCATGCTATACGATAGTATCCATAGTAAAACCCCATTTTTGCAAAGAAACGTGTGTATGGAGGGAATAGACTGAAAGAAAATACATGTTTTTTATTTTTTAATTGGGCAGAGGCCTTTTTTAATTTCAGAGAGGAAGGGAGAGTGAGAGAGAAACATCAATGATGAGAGAGAATCAATAGGCTGCCTTCTGCATGCCCCACATGGGATGGAGTCTGCAACCTGGACTTGTGCCCTGACCGGAATCGAACTATGACTTCCTGGTTCATAGGTTGATGCTCAACCACCAAGCTACACGGCCTGGGCAGCTTTTTAGTTTTTTATAGTCAGGTATTTTATAATTAGGAAAATTTTTATGAATCAGCTTATTTTTTTTTCTTATAAATAAATAATGTGTACATATTCTATAAAACCCCAATTATCCCAGTTAACCATTGTTACTGCATGCCACAACTGGTCCTCCCAATTAATAGAATTCTACATTGTTTGAATGTGTGCCTATTGTTGGCTATTTAGGCTGTTTTAAATTTTTTCAATATTGTAATCTATGCTATAATGAATATTCCTAAAGCTAAATGTAATGCATGTTCTTAATTTCATTTAATTCCTAAAAGTAGAAACACTATGCCAATAATATGTCCACTGTCCACCAGAAAGTTGTGTGCCTAAGAGCATTGAATGAGAGTGCCATCATTGTTTGCTTTTTTTATGATGTACATAACGGAACTTTGGAACTGGAAATTACCTTTAGAGATGTTTATTCTAATTCCTGTTTTTACAAAAAATTTAATTCTAATAGATAGGTTAAACTAGTTAGGGACATATTAGGATCCTGTAGCTTTAACTTTTTGTTTCTGTACATAATTTACAGATTTTAAAGAAGCTTTTACCAATATCACTAAAATTTTAGTAATGTGTTTGTATTTTACTTGTTAGGATGCCAGTGGTGAAAACACTGTGGTTCCTCCAGAAACGTATGTGAAAGTGGCTGGCCATCTGAGATCTTTTCAGGTAAAGTCAGAAAGAAAAAAGGACTGTTAAAATGTGTTTCCATGGGCCCTGGTTGGATAGATTAGTTGGTTAGAGTGTTGTCCGGATATGCCATGGTTGCAGGTTTGATCCCCCTTCAAAATAAAAATAAAATTTTTTTTTAAATGTATTTGCATGCTAACAATTTCTAGATTCATGCCTGCATTTAGGATACTTAAAACTTAACTGAGTCTTCATGTTTAATGGGAGTTATATTGAAGTTATTTCATTATTCTCTTCTTCAAAAGGAAATAATGGATTTTTACCTTAATATAAAACTAACAGAATGGTAGAGAAAGAACAGGATCTCCGCCTGCAATTGACATCTGTGGCATCCATTAGGCATACATGGGTGGGCACTGAATATAGAGTTGGATGCTAGGCTCTGCTTGCTATGTAACCTTGGGGAGTCATTGAACATCTCTCAGCTAGTTTAGTTTTTTTTAATATATTTTAGATTAACTATAGATTTATTTAATATATTTTAGATTATGTATTTTAGATTGACTATATTAGATTAACCTTGAGTAAAAATTTTTAAATATATAACACATTTTTCCCATATTAGCAAAATATAACCAAGAAAAGAGCCATAATGTTTTGACCTTAAATTGACTTGAATGTGCTTATCCTTTATTCTCTTACTTTAATAGAACAAAAAAAGCCTGGTGGCCTTTAAGATCATGCCTCTGGAGGATATGAATGAGTTCACCGCACATATTCTGGAAGTAGTGAATGCACACATGATGCTGACCAAAGCTAACAGCCAGGTGAGCAGCTTCACTCATAGTTTCTTTGTTTCCTTTTTTCTTCATTATTAATATATCTGTACTGATTTCAGAGAGGAAGAGAGAGGGTGAGAGAGATAGAAATAACATCAATGATGAGAGAGAATCATTGATCAGCTGCATCCTGCATGCCCCCGAATGGGGATTGAGCTGCAACCCGGCGTGTACCCTAACCGGGAATCCAGCTGTGACCTCCTGGTTCATAGGTTGATGCTCAACCACTGAGCCACACTGGCCAGGCCTAATTGATCTTTTTAAAAGCCCACTGAGGCTGCTGTATGGATAATAGACTATGAGACACCAAGAATAGCAACAGTAGTAGTTTAGGGGAATGGTAACAGCAGTGGTTAGATTTATTTTCTTTTTTTTATACATATATATTTTTTTATTAATTTCAGAGAGGAAGGGAGAAGGAGAGAGATGGAAACATCAGTGATGAGAGAATCATTGATCGGCTGCCTCTTGCATGCCCCCTAATGGAGTCATTTCATAATGAACTCACAATAATGAGCTCACAGGGCACGTGTCCAGGTTGCGGGCTCAATCTCCAGTAGGGGGCATGCAGAATGCAGCTGATCAATGATTCTCTCATCATTGATGCTTCTATCTCTCCCTCTGAAATCAGTAAAAATAAAAATATGCATGAGATGGGACCACTTGAAGCAGCACATGAGGTCATTTCAGCAGAGGTAACCAGGTAGGAAATAGCATTCAGTCCAGTATTACTGGATCATAAAACGTAAGACTTCTATTTCACCAGCAGACAATGTGAAGGTATCTAGCTTGAAAACAAAGGGCCAGGACTGACTCTTGGTTCTTTTGTTTTGTTTTGTTTTGTTTTATTTACCTCAAATGTTCATCTAGTGAACATTTGTTGAATGAGTAAATCTCCTAACTGGATGGGATTTCTCCTAGTGAGCTTCCACAGTGCTCCTGTATCCTGTTATGGGTTCTTAACATTTGATTGGTCATCCTTACTTCTTCAGTTCAATAGATTAAACATTGATTGAGCATGCACTGTCCCCCAGGCACTGTGCAAAGATGAAGGGACTGATGGGGGAAAGTGAATGAAGGCTGCTGTGGAAAAGACTGGGCCATATGCTCTGAGAGCCAAGAAGGAAGACCATGACTTAACTTGGCTTTGGGAGTGTCAACGAAGTGTTTACCAGGCAGACAAGGAGAGGAGCATTCCAGACAGGAAGCGACCTGTTAGTGACAAAAGCATGTTTTTGGATGGCAAGAAGTCCAAGTGCAGTTGGGGGATAGAGTGTGCTGAAAAGGAGTGATCAAGAAAAATACAGATTTTGACATCTAATTGTGGTAGGTCTTGAGTGTCTACAGTGATGGCGAACCTTTTGAGCTCGGCGTGTCAGCATTTTGAAAAACGCTAACTTAACTCTGGTGCTGTGTCACATATAGAAATTTTTTGATATTTGCAACCATAGTAAAACAAAGATGTATATTTTTGATATTTATTTTATATATTTAAATGCCATTTAACAAAGAAAAATCAACCAAAAAAATGAGTTTGCCGTCACTGGCTAGGAGTTTTATATTGTTTTCACAGGCAGGGGGAGCCACCTAGAAGCTTTTAGGCAGAGAAGCAACATGACCAGAAGTTACTTGGTAGCAACAAGGAGGGTTGATTGGAGTAGGAGAGACTAGCAGCTGAGATAACAATCAGGAGGCCAGGTGTGATGAGGATTGACTTGAGGGACACTGAAGATTGTATTAAAAGGCTGTGGTGACAGGAAGGGGAGGAAATGGATGACTGAGGTCTGTCTGATTAGGTTTGAGTTTACTAATTGAGATGGAATATAGCAGGGCAAGCAGGTTTGGGGAGGAAAGTAATGAATTTTATTTTGAAGTGTGAGATAGCCAGGTGTAGGTGTCTGATAGCTGGCTGGGAATAAGGATTTGTGCCTAGGAGGTGGTCTGGAATGAAATCCTGGGGGAACTATCAGCCTTTTGGGAGACAGGTAGAAGAAGAGCTAATAAAGGATATTGAGAAGGTGTAGTTTGAGAGGTAAGAGGAGAATCAGAAGACTGGTATCAAGAAGCCCTGGAGAGGGTAGGGAGAGAAAAGCCCAGGGAGAAACTAAAAAAAGATTTAAAGAAAAGAAGAAGTAGCTTAGGGAGGGGTACATTGCAAGAGGATTATGTTAAGCAGTTTCTCCTCCTGAGAGGTTCAGTGTTATGAGGCCTGAAAGAGATTATTGGGTATGTTGGTTGAAAAGTTTTTGGTGGGAACAGTTTCAGAGGTGCTTTGGGGAGAATCCAAATACTGGGGGCTTGAGGAGTGACTAAGAAGAAGGGAATGAAAACTGTTTATAGTCTTTTTTAAAAAATTTGGTTATAAAAGAGAAGAGAAGAGAGGTTGATGGAAACTGTTCTTTTCTTCTATCTAACGCTTGACGCCCACTTGACACTCAGTGAATGCTTGAGTGGTTCAGCACCAAAGACATCATTAGAGCAAACCTGGGTAGTTTTCTTCTCAGTGCTAGTTTTCCTCATTTCCCTCACATTACAAAGAATACAAGGAGCTGGGTTTGATATGATGTGCTTTGCCCTCCTTTGAAATATTCATCAGATAATAGCTTTTCCTTCCAATAGAAATACTTGTTATTGGGCCCTAACCGGTTTGCCTCAGTGGATAGAATGTTGGCACATGCCCAGGTTGTGGGCTCAATCCCCAGTAGGGGGCATGAAGGAGGTAGCCAATCGATGATTCTCCCTCATCATTGATGTTTCTATCTCTCTCACCTTCTCCCTTCCTCTCTGAAATCAATAAAAATATGTTTTAAAATAAAAACTTACTGGGAAAACTTTGCCTAAATTGTTTTTTTGTAAGCTGCTTATTAACAAGCTCTTTAAAATGGCAAGGACTGTGTTTAAATTAATTTTCTAATGTTGTGAATTTATGTCTTAATTCAGCCCTCAGCCGGGAGAGCGCCTATCAGCAATCCAGGAATGGGTGAAGCAGGGAGCTTTGGGAATAGCCTCGTACCGGCAAATGGCCTCACTGTGGCCCAAAACCAGGTAAACTCTACTTGAATGGCTCCAGAAATGCAAAGCACAGACTGTCTTAAATTTTGCTACTTCCTTAATGATTCTGAGGCTAAGTACCCAACTTGTTTCCTTCTTATAAAGACACTTCGGTTTAAGAGGGGAGCTGATTCAAAGTAGTTGCTAAAATCGTTCTGATTTTAATGTTCAGGTGCTGAATTTAATTAAGGCTTGCCCAAGACCTGAAGGATTGAACTTTCACGATCTCAAGAACCAGCTTCAACACATGCCTATAGCCTCAATCAAGTGAGTATTTGGTTTCTATGAGCTAGGACTCCAGAATTATGCCCATTTCACCTCGTCAGAGTTTCCTGGCAATGAGAAGTGGGTTTTAAAAAAACTATGTTGCCAGCTGGTGTGGCTCAGTGGTTGAGCATCAACCTATGAACCAGGCGGTCATGGTTTGATTCCCAGTCAGGGCACATGCCTGGGTACGAGCTCCATCCCCAGTTGGGGGTGTGCAGGAGGCAGCCAGTCAGTGATTCTCTCTCATTGTTGATGTTTCTATCATTCTCCCTTCCTTTCTGATATCAATAAAAAATAAATTTAAGACAATAAACCACAAAACTATCTGTTGACAGAAAGGAAGTCGTTCAGTCATGGAAAAATAGAAAAGAACTTGCAAGGATGTTGTTGCCCATCACCATCACTCATTCGTTTGTTCATTCAACAAATACTGAATCCCATTATGTGGGATATAATTTTGAGCAAAATTGACCTTATACCTCTTGATTAAATCTGGAGGAGTGTGAGGTCCTTAGCTCTGGTCTTTAGATGTACAGTACCATTTGCATTACCATCCTACTGTGGAGGTGTATGCATCAGGCTGTCTGCACCTGAAGCCATTTAGACAGTCCTCCCCACAGTCTCGCCCTGATAGAGTGTTAGACAAGCAGCTTCCTGATTCCAGTGAACTAATCAAACGGGGTATTATGATACTTGGATTGTTGTTACCATAAATCAGTATGCTAGGCCTAGATAGAAAAATACTCAGGTCTAATTTCATTTCCTGTCCTATAAAATGAGGATAATAGTTTCCATCTCAGAGTAACTATGATGATGAGGTATAGAATGGCTGTCACATAGTAGCTGTTCTATAAATTGTTCCTGTTACTAAATATGTTACTGACTCTGGCCCTGAGGGCTGTGAAGGTTTGAAGGTCTCTTAACGTTTCTGGAAAGACCTTCCCTTTACTTCCTGCAACTTTACTTCCCAGAGGGCAGGCTAGAGGTTCAGTGGGTGGGTGGGGAGGACAACTTTTAAAAATAGCTCTTTATGCTAGGAGATTTTATGTGCAAGCTGGACTACAACTTTGGATGATCATTTTGATTTGCTTCTACTGGTATTTAAGTGAGGCTCTATTTTCTTGCCTTTATATAATTTGGGAGAGTTATCCAAGGCAGCCCTCTCCCAGTAGCCATTGCCTCCATGGATTACCTCAGTTTTGTAATTTTACTGGCATCTCTACCTGCAAGAGCTTTTTGTGAGCAAATGGATGTGAATTCTTAGCTAAGATAGAAAGTGGGGAGGTAGTGAGGTTTACATATTTGGCAATGTCAGAAAGGCAGTTCCCTTTCTTCGCCCTTTACTGTGCCCTTTTAAGGTTGACTCAGTGCCTTAAAAGGCTAACACAGAAGGGTAAACTAAGTCTCCATAAAACCCAGAGAAGAGATGGTAAAACTCCTCTTTGGATCCTGTCTGGAGTCACAGCTGAAAAAAAAAAGTTTTAATAGAAAATTTTTATAAAGAAAGAAAATGAGCCTTTTCCCCTCCCTTTCTTTTTAGGCAAGCTGTGGATTTTCTAAGCAACGAGGGACACATCTATTCCACTGTGGATGATGATCATTTTAAATCCACAGATGCAGAGTAACTGGATCTAATCGGTACCCAACATGTTTTCCAGCGGGACCTATTTTCTCAGTCTGTTGTGTCCAGCTGTGCATATGTTTTGAACAGTTGACTTCTAGAAAGTAGGTTTCATCCATAAAATGTCTCAATTGACATCATTTTGAAACTTACTGCTCTTCCGTTATTTTGAAATTCAAAGTGAGATAGGCAACTCATAGGGGTGTGAGCCAAAGTGGAATTTCTTAAAAGAAGTTACAAATTAGGTAGTTGTGATACCATCTGGATAGATGGAAGTAGAAGAGGGATGCTGCCAATAGAGTTGGGCAGTATTACTTAAATACTCAGGAGTCTCTATTCCTAAAATATTACCTGTTGAGTACGATTAGGATCTGTCCGCAGAGAGCTAGCCAAGAAACCTGCTAACTTCTACCTGGTTTTGTTCCCCATTTTGGTTATGTGGTGTTACTTTCAGAATTGCACTTTTCTTCAACTTGTCATGACTGCTGCCAAGTGTTTTGGTAAATAGGAAGTTCTGGAGTGGTAGCCTCGTGTGGCAGAGGAGAGAAAGAAGTGTCACTGTGTTTTGTACAAAATAAGTACATTCATATGTTTAATAAAGTAGTTCTATTATTGTAGTAACTTGTGAAGACATTCTTATTTTTCTTTTTAATTCCTACCTTATCTGAGACAGTACAGCATACTTGACTTGGATTTGACATCGTGGTTCTCCTGCTTTTTAGTTAGGATCTTGAGCAGGGTACATCAGTTCTGAGAGCCTCCATTTATGAAAAGACAACAATTTTATTTCCTTATAGGTTTGTGATGAAATAAAGTTTGTAAAGCATCTAGCATTGCCATTAATGAGGGTTCTAAAGCAGACCTTAATCTTGACTCTAGCAGTATATGATCATGTGACTGATAAAATACCTACCATGTCACCTCAAGATGAAATTCTAAGAGGCCTTGGCTATTTTTTGGCCAACTTAATTAGCTCCTTTTTTCTTGTGGGAGAAGAAACTAGTTCCAAGATGTTTCTGACAATTCCAGACAGTAAGCTAATTCTAAGTTAATGAGGTGTAATATGCAAATAAAAGTTCTATAATTGTTTTAACTATGTTTCTAAATGAGATCTAGCAGCTGTGTGGAGAAAGCTCCACCATCCTGGTTTATGCAGAGTAGTTCCTATCTTGGGAGCAGACAGATGTTTAAAAGTCAGTCACCAGTATGTCTACTTGTTTCTTGATTGTTTCCTATAAAGGACAGTGAGCTAAAAATAGGCTAAAAATATCATACATTGGAATTCAGAATGCATGATAGGATACTTATATGGGTGGTGGGCTTCTCTTTCTAGTTTTCAGGCTCGTGTACTCAAATGGGCAAGGCATAGCCCTGGTTCTGGGTGGAAGTCTATTTTTCTTTTAATTTGAATATGAGGATTCAGCAATTAGAAACTACTTGCTCAGCCCTAGCCGGTTTGGCTCAGTGGATAGAAGGTCAGCCTATGGACTGAAAGGTCCCGGGTTCAATTCCGGTCAAGGGTACATGCCCGGGTTGCAGGCTCGATCCCCAGTAGGGGCCGTGCAGGAGGCAGCCAGTCAATGATTGTCTCTCATCATTGATGTTTCTCTCTCTCTCTCTCCCTCTCTCTTCCTCTCTGAAATCAATAAAAATATATTTTTAAAAAACACAGACTACTTAATCATTAACTCAGCAAGTGTTTATTGATCAGACACTAGGAATTTAAAACAAAATAAGGAGATTGGCATCACAGGACTTGCTGGTTCAGCATTCCAGTAGCACAGAGTAGCTGCTCAGTGGCGCTGAACTCCCTACCATCTTGGCACTCACGGTCTCCCAGGAGTTGTGTGGTTTCTGAGCGTTACGGAGGCCTGTGGGGCTGAGCACAGGCAGCCCATTCCTTAGCAGAATGAAATCCCAGTCTTTGTAAAGCTCCTGCTTCAGCAGGAGGCATTTACACTTCAGGTGTTTGTGGGCACCTGGGATGTGCATAATGTTCTGCTAGCATATGATGAGACAGCATGAACCAAGTTCTTGTAGGGCCCAGGTTCTTAGAAATGACCCAGTGTCATAGCCAAGCAATGAGTCTAGCCTGCTCTCCGTAGAGTCTCTCTCTAGGTGTACAGGTAGGAAAATAGGCTCCTTGAGAAATAGTGTTATACTGGGTTTAACTAAAGAAAGGGCAATAGGTCCTGTCTGGTTTGCTCAGTAGTTACAACATCAGCCTGCAGACCGAAGGGTCTTGGGTTTGATTTCCGGTCAAGGGCACATGCCTCGGTTGCAGGAGGTGCTTGTAGGAGGCAACCAATCAATGTGTCTTCTCTCATGCCGATCTCTCTCTCTCTCTCTCTCTCTCTCTCTCTCTCTCTCTCTCCCTCTTCCCCCTCCCTCCCCCTCTTCCTTCCCTCCACCCTCTCTAGAAATCAGTGGAAAAATATCCTCGGTGATGATTTAAAAAAGAAAGATAGGCCAATAAGAATTAGTGTCTGATGTGAATTGGTTTTTAAAAATGCAGTTGAAATTCAGAATTCATTGATAAATATTTGTAAGCATATATCCCCAGCTTATATCCATTTATTTACATCTGCTACTATATTAGTAGTTATATATTACAAAACATTCACAAATGTAAATGAAAAGATATTAAACATATGAAGGGGTATACTAATAACTTATGTATCCCAGTGTATCATCTTGTGTACTCGGGGCGTGGGTGCCCACTTTGGAGACCAACTGCTCAGAGGGTATTCCTGTCCCCATTAGAGCGCCCTTCCCACTGCCCAGTGGCTTATTCCAGAAGTAAAGAAGCCAAAAGCACCCTGAGGGTGGTGTCTGCCTTTGGTCCATTCTCTGCTGACCTTCATTGCTCTGATCAGACAGGCACAGTTGTAATTTTCAAACATGTTTTCCTTTTAAGCCTAGCTTTCCCCATTGTGAAATTTTTTCATTTCTCATTTGGCCACTCAGAAATCCCCTTTTGTAGGAACTGGTAGCCCACTTCTCTACCCGCCCCCACGTTTTGTGATCATGCTCAATTTGTTGCGAAGCTTAAATTCAAAGTGAATACTATTGGTGTTTTGCATGTGGGCTTGGCCCCTAGGGGCTCTGTGTCAGGAAGGAACTTTCTCACTTTCTTGCTTATTGCTTGTCCAGAATACTCTTCCTCAGGGTCCTCCTCTGCAGTTTAGATTATCTTTCTGGAGGAGGGCATGAGAACCGGGTGCGGGGAGATGAGGATGGGGTGCTAGATACTTCACCTCGAAAAATCCACGCAGTGGAATGAAGGCCAGAAGGCCTGGGAAGTGCAATAGGTCCAGACAGCCCAGAGGGATGATAACAAGCAAAAGGATGACAAACTCAGGTGTAGTTCCTAGAACCCAGGAATTGGGAATTTGGCCCTCACCTCAAGTGGACACTTCGATCACCTTTTTGTCTGCCTCCTGTCCTCTGCTGACCATGGTGGTTAGTTCCAGGAAACCAAAGTCCCACCACTTCAGGAAATGAGGCCTATGGTCTTCCCTCACTGAACAGGCCTAAAATGACCTTGGAAGCTGAGTTAAACAGATGATTCCATGGCTAGGAGATAATGTGGACGTGTGGGAAGAATATAGGTTTGATATTGGTTAGTAATGATGATATATGTTTATCAAGTGTTCGTTATGTCCCAAGCACTGTGTTAAATGCTTTACAAAAGTTATCTGATTTGATTCTTAAAACAATCCTGTGAGGTAGGTAACTTAGTTTCATTTTACATGTGAAGAAACTAAATCTTAGGTTAAAATAACTTGCTCTAGTCATAGCTGATAGGTGGTGAGCTGGCATCCTGACCCAGGTTCGTGACCAGTTTGCCTCCTGAACCACTTGATCACCCAAGCTTGTTTCCTGATCTTGAAAATCAAGCTATTATTGTCTACCTCAGAAACTGGAGGATTTAAATAGGTTTGTAAAGGATCTGCCACACAGAATAAGTGATGTCTTTGTCATTTTCCCAGGAGCTCAGGTGTCCTTTTTATTTTATGGTTCTTGAGTGAAATAATCTTGGGTAGTCATGTACAGCTGTCATGTGCTAGGAGCTGCAGAGAGGATGAAGACAGTCCTGGTATCCCAGGAGCTTAGAGCCTTGACAGGGGAGAGGGAGGAAGAGTGGAGCAGGAAGGGGGCCAGGGGGGTGGCAAACATAAAGGGCTCTCAGTTCAGTGTGATCAGGATTGAGTCCCCCTTTACCAAGAGGCAGAAGTCACTGTGCTGCCATCACCGAAGTTGGTGGTTTTGATTCCTTTCTTACCGACCAGTGGGACAGCTGGTGTAGGGGACACACGATAGAGTAGAAATGAGTTGGCTCTTCTGGACACCAACACTGAGTCAAGTGTAGGGGCTGGGCCCAAACAAGCCAGCTCTCAGTGGCAGAGACCGAGAACCCGAGGGAAGCTGGGACTGTGTCCATCCCATTTCTGATCCGTCCCACAAAGCCATTCCCTGTCCGCGGTTCGGTTTCTGTGAGACTGTCCAAGGTCTTCTAATGGCGTGTAGCATTGGCTGGGATCCCGGATTCCCTGAGAAGCAGCAGTCAGGAAGCATGGTTCCTCCGGCATCTAGAGGGTTTTCCGAAAGTGCTCAACTACCTCTTCGTAATCGTGGTCGTCATCATCTGCAGAGGAGTCCGGGTCAGTGAGGATCTGTCCTTAAGCAGGTTCCTTCCCCCACGTTACCACTTTAGGGCACACTTCCTCGCCCGGACAGGGAAGGGTTGGTCTGAGTGCTCTAAGGTTCTTGCTAGCCTGGAAACTATAAATTCTGACTGAACACTGCAGACATTCCCCCTGTATGCCTTGGGGACGGAGGGGAGTGTGTTGAGAGAGGAACTCATTTTCCTTGCCAGGGCTCTGTGCAGACAACAAGCAGGAGCTGGACCCAAAGTCACTTCCATCGGGAGCCAGGGCTGGGAGAGGGACAGTGGGGACACTTCAGCCTAAGCCCCCCCTATAGAGGCTTGACCATCCAGCTGGGACCACAGAAGGGTCTGCCTGTTGGCAGGGCCTTGCTGAATGTTTGGCCAGCAGCCTCAGAGGATCAGCGTAGGAAGGGTAGAAGAAAGGATAGGGGTGAACAGGGGCTGACAGGACTTACCTGGATCCGGAATGTTGGACTTAGTGGGCTTCAGGCCCTTCTTATTGGCAGAGATCTTGCTGTAGGTATTTGATATGCCATCTATGACCGCTGGCAGGGTTTTCATCTTGAGTTTGGGCAACAGAAGGGGTGGCTGCTGTGCTAGGGCTTTAGAAGACTAAGTGGGAGAAAAAGCAGA